>NW_024543875.1:3247500-3927500 GCF_018167655.1 Microtus oregoni
TCTGGCTCTTACTGCTTTCTTATTCTTTTCTTCTTCCTCTTCTGCAGGGTTCCCTGGGTCCTGAGAGACATCCTATTTAGAACTTAATATTCCAAGGTCTCTCACTCTCTGCATAATGTCTGGCTGTGGGTGTCTGTATTTGCCCCAATCTGTTGCAAGGAGATGCTTCCCTGACTGAGCAAGGCACTGATCTGAGTATGGCAAAATGTCATTAGGAGTCATTTTATCGCTACATTACTTTTAGACCAGTAGCGTTTGGTTTTACCCTAGGTCTCTGTGCTATCACTTCTCAGGTTTGTCTTCATCCCAGCAGTGTCATGGATGAGTTCCATGTTGTGGCATGGTTCATAAGTGAAAGCAGATATTGTTTGTTTACTCCCTTAAGCGTTTTGCCAACATTGCATCAGCATATCCTGCATGTAGGACACTATTATACATTAAAGCGTATGTGGCTAGTTTGGTATTTATGTGTCTCTTTTGGTAGCCTGCAGAGTACCTTCCTGTACCAAAGACACTGGAACATAGAGTTAAAGGATCTATGTAGGTATCAGATTAACATCTCCATGTTCATTGAGTTATGTATGAGCTGCCTTTAGCAATGAGAACTTGCTATCAGTTTGTGGAGAGCAACCTACAGTCTTGGTAACAGTCTGGGTTGCTTGAGGGTTCCTATGGGACCCTTTGACCCATAACTCAATAAAATGTAACCCATTCCTGATACTGGAAGCTTCATTTGGTGAGATAGGGTTCTGTCTCCTGCATTATTTAGTAATTTCATTAAGATTGCTTTTATATATGTATACATATAAAGTTTTTGCTGTATTAGGTTCCCATACTACTCTTCAAATGATGCTCAATTTTATCTGTCACTGCTCATATTCCCTCCCTCATCCCCATCTTCTCTCACTACTTGATCCTCCAGTTCCAATCCCCCCAATCCATCTATAAATATATTCTATTTCCCTTTGCTAGGGAGATCTAATTGTCCCTCTATAGTCTATTACTTTATCCCTAACCACTGTGATTCTATGGATTGTAGCTTTCTTATCCTTGAATTAACAGCTAATATCCACATATAAGTGAATACACAACTTATTTGTTTTACTGGATCTCAGTTACCTCACTCAGGATGATCTTTCCTCGTTCTATCCATTCCCTTGTAAATATCATATTTTTGTGCAAATTGTGACAATCTACATTTTTTATCCATTCTTCTGTTGATGGACATCTAGGTTTGCTTCCAGTTTCTGGCTGTTATAGATAGGCTGAAAGCACAGCTTTAATGTGGTATGTGGGGGTCAGAGGACAAATTGTGGGCGCCAGTTCTCTCCTACAGTGAGGTTTCCAAGATCGAACTGAGGTTGTCAGGTTTGATGGTGTTTTTTCCAATAATGTCCATGCCTTCATATTGTAGCAGAAATTAATGAATTGTTCCTTCTATTGCAGAATTTGGCATCTGCACAGAGAGTTGAATCATGATAGTCTACTGTGAGTTGGGCAGAAGCCTCCTGCATATGTAGCTAGACCTCTACTGAGAGGTGGTACATGGGCCACCAGGCCCCTCCATCCACCCACACCATCCTGAGAAGGATGCCAGAAGATTGAATCTACACCGGAGGTGAGATCCTGTCATTCCCACCATGCCTCCGCTATTTTTAAAGAATAATGAACACGATGAAGCGGGATGACTCGCCCACAGCCCTGCAGGAGAGGAACAAACCTGTATGGTGTTAATGTATGGTTTGTAGAGTCAGCTCTTGAGAAAGATCAGCCCACCTGCTCTGAGCCTCCTTATAAGCCTCTTCATGCCTCCTCTTCTGAACCTAAGGAGAGGCTCTGCATGGGGCCATCAGCAGAGAGAAGCAACTTGTCTCTTGTTTTTATGTGTTTTTTAAGAGTGTCTCCAAGGAATATGTTCAGTAACTGTCTCCCTCCTGCTTCTGAACCCTCCGTGTAAGTCTACTGCATTTGTACTCCGGGCTCCTATGTATGGTGAGACTATGATTATGGGGTAAGAACACATATTACCAATTCTGAGTATGGTTTTTACTGCCATGGCAGAGATCACTGTGTGTTCACTAAAGCCTTTTTCTCTTCATCTGGACATATAGTTATAAGTTTTGTCCTGGATGTTATTGTAGTCATATATGGCCCCTGGTCATTAGTCACATGAAGGCAGTTCTCCACCTGGTTCACATAAACCTCCCTATAACACCCTTCATCCTGAGGACAGGAACAGAACAGAAATTCAGAGGTCCTAGGAGATGGTACAGTCATAAGGTAGAGGTTCCTGAGGTCCTCGCTAGTTTTACAAAAGTGCTTGATGAATTCCATAGGTCTACATGCTGCAATGATGTGAATCCAGCCCTGCAGAACTAGGAAGGCTGAGGAGGTGTGTAGGAGGCCAGTGCTGAGATAGTTAGTGTCTACCGAAGTCAGCTGGGTGTCCAATAATGAAACAAACACCACCAAATTTTCCGTCACAGATCGGTTAAGGTCCCACCAAGCTCTATGCACAATGCAGCAACAAGGTCAGAGAAAGTTTTCCAGATTAACAGTGTGTCTTGACTTGGTAGGAAAGGTCAAACAGAGTGTCACCAAAGTCTGTCATTTTAAATAAACTCAACCTGCCAGAGCATGGAGAATCGTGTCACCAAGGAATCTTCCACACAAGTCAAACTCTGATGACATCTGCCAATTCTGTCTGCAGGTCAGAACCCATGTAGCCCTAATTAAAAACAAAATTGAAAAAAAAAGTTCAACTTTGAGGAGATATACTTGATAAAAATAGTAAGCATATGTTTATTCTTTACTATTATTTTACATTTACTTTTCATCATTTTTCTTTGAACATTTCACGCATTTATAACGCTTTCTAATTATTCTCTCTCCGCAGTCTGCCCTGTCTTTCCTCCCCTGTTTCTATCCATCCCCTCGCCATCCCTTCTACTCCCTTTTTGAAACTTATGACTTTATGGTTAGTTTTGAGACCCATTAAATTTCTATATATTCATGTGATATTTTACATACATATACACAGTGTAATGTTACAATTAGCTTAAAAATACGTGTTCCCTGAAACATTTATTTTGGTCTTGAGCCAAAAGGGTCAGAGAAAGCTTTTCAGATGAGGAAATTGGCTCAGTATAACCATCAAAGTCTTCTCTCCTGGGTATTTTATATTAAGACAAGTTTGGAAATCTCAAACCTACCTGAGAAGGAAGCTGACTACAGAATTTGTATGATCTTAAGGGGATTGTATGTTCTCCTCACTGCAGTGTGGCTGCAGGAACAGGACACGAAGGGCGCGAATTGAGAGCTAAGGAAACCTTCTTCCACAGAGAGAGCAGAAGATCGGGCTTGATAGCAACTAAAGATTATTCTCAACTCCCATTTTTCTCTTCTGAATAAGATTTTTGGCTCAATTATACCATCCGTTATAATTGATTGGGATTGATATGGAAGGGAGGTCTCTTCATCATTTAAAGATTCTGGCTTCGGTCCTAAGGAGGCAGAGAAGCATAAGGAATACCTGAGCAACCTGAGACTCCATTTGACTTGGGCTAAGAACATGCCTTTCTTGTGATAATGCATTTGGCAACATGAGAGCTTTACACGTACATACTATGCATGCATACACAACCTTCTTCAAGCAATGTATCTAGCAACCTAGTAACAACTCAGTACCTTTCCCTGAATGAAGTCACACAAGCACCTCACTGAATAATAGAATAAACTTCACCTCCCCCTAACAACCATCAAAGTTAATTCATTTAAAGCAATACTTCACTTGTGTTCAGGTACAAGGTGGGATTAACAATCTGGCTCAGGCAGTCATGTACAATGAAGCAAAATGCTCTCCCCAAGGGAACTTTTAGGGAGGATGATCTGCTTGTCATTTTATACTTACACATAACTGGGTAGGCATATAATGAAGATCAGATAGACTGCAGGACAGGAAACTATTATATAACTTAATCTGTCAATTAAAATAGAGAACCCCATAGACATACCCCTTAATAACAAACTCCTGCTTCTCTTGAATTCCATAAAAGCAAAACCCAAGCAATAGTAGTATGCATATATCCCATTGCCATTTCTAACAATGTATTCCTTCCTAACTTGTATTATGATTTTATTTTGAATAAAGTATTCTTGATATCTTTGCAACCTGTGTTCATCTTTATTCAAATCTTGAAAAGATATCAAGCACTTGGAAACACCTGCCCAGATTCCAGCATGACTGTTTGAAATCTTGGCTAGTGTCTCTGGAAGTATAAGAGTGTTCTCTGGAGGTTATACGATAGAAGTTTGTGTTTGGTGTCTGAAAAAGTGCACCATTTGCATGCACACTTTAAGCTATCTTCCTTTTTCTGTCTTATCTACACTTATAACCAGTCTCTGCAGACAAGTGTAGAAACGGAGCTGTTCAAAGAAAAGATTAAGATAATGTAATGATTCTGTCTCCTACAGTGGATCCAAAATAACCCCCCACAATGACCATCCATTCTGTTCTATCTTAAATAAGGTCACTTTAGCAGCTGCAGCAGATGGCCTGGGGGTTAAAGGACCACAGGTTCTGTTCTGTATCAGAACAGAAAATACCACCTTCTGCACAAATACTCAGCCTTGCTACGTGAGGGGGGAATAGGCATTTTTCTTGTTAATCTTTTGGGATCTAGATATGGTTTATTGTAACAATTGGGCGACACTGCCTAATAAGGGCTTCTTTATTAAGTTTTATAGATGTAATAGAAAGGGGTATTGTCTTTCTGGGTTTTTCATAATCATGTAAAACATGTCTTCAGGAAAGGAGAAACTTACAGACGAATCATTTTTCCCCTTGGAGCCTTTTTAAGGGTCTGTAATTTGAGACATTGTGGAAACACCCATGCCAAATAAGGAATTTCCTACTAGTCAGAAAAACAAAGGCAAGAGATGACCCCTGACTTTAGAATGCTCACAATAGTGGGACCATTGTATATCTACTTATGGAACTAAATTAATCAAACACTGAAAAATTCCCAGATCTCTACCAAAATGACTTATGCAGGCACAGGTTAAACAAAATAGAACACAAAATTAGAACTAGCTTCAGGATAAACTTTTACCGTATGTCAGCACAATCTTATGAGCAGCCGGTGAGCAGTCACGTGACTGACACCAGAGGGAAAGGAGGGACTATCTAAATAAGAGAAATTTTAATCAGTAAAAACCTTGATCTCTCTCCCAGGACATCCATAAATCATGCACCTCTGGGATTAATAATCTCTTGGCCTAGTAGAGTTTTAGGGTTGATATGAAGTAGTTAAAAAATCTAGACCCATCCTGACAGAAAAGTCGACTCCAAGCTAGTTCTCAAGTTGGGCTTTCTGCTCCAACGATTGTGATGTTGTATTTAGTCTGTGCCTGAGGAACTATTAGCAGCCTTCATAACATCTTGAGCAATTATCATCAAGGGAACCTATTGTTTGTTCTTCCTCCTTATGCAAACCGCAGCCAAAACTCTATCTGTGCATACAGAATCTATTCCATTACAGGGATTCACTTAAAAGGAAGTCATCTCACGTCAGCTGCTGGGCTACGCTTTCATCGGGCTGAAGAGGAAAACACTGGGCTTCAGCGCTCTTCATATTGGAAAGTGTTATTCTGTTTTAGTTTCCACTGGGGATTTTGAATTTACAATCTTGTCCCTAGAAACTTAAAGCGGCAAACACTAAGGAAACTTTTTTTGCTACTATTAATCTGTGACCACAAGTAACTGCCCATAGTGTTTTGAACAAGAGGGGCTGTAGAAACACTATAATCCTTGCATAGAGAGAAGACTAACTAGCTAAGTCAAATAGGGAGGAAGCTTAGCAGGCATTCAGTGAGGATATTGTACAAAGTGCTTTAATTTGATGGTGAAATGCTTTAGCTATTTATTGTTCACCAAAAGCCCAAATAATTATTATATATGGGTGCCAATAATCTGGGATGAACATGGGAATACTGTTTTCAAAATTATGTTTGATGTGATTCTTTGAAGCTTTAGTCCACACATACACCAAAGAAACATGCTAAAATTTTATTATCTTTAAGTTGTGGAAATCAACACCATATGGGAAGATAAATACTATCCAAGCCCCATTTAACATTCTCCTGTACCCAGTCTACAAACAGAGGCAGAAGAGGGACCACATCTCAAAAGAAAAAAGGATAAGCACCCTGAATTAAAATAATATACCCTGGATTCAGCATCTTCATTGTGAACTAAGGCCTTGAGTTAGTATCTGTGACCAGGGTCATTTCTACTCTGCTGCTCAATGGGTTCCACCAATTCATCCTTTGTACATCAGGAAGGCTTTCTGCAGCTCAGAAATACAGGGCATAGGTAGTTCCTAAGGGCCTCCTGCTTTTAAGGCTATTCAAAAGGTTTTGCTTTCCCTCGTTTAAACCAGACGTTTTTTTCCTCTGGTGTCTGAAACTACCTTGTTAATAATTAATTTGACTTCTGACTAACTAAATATAAAGAAGTTGTTTCTGTTTCTTTTTGGAATTTAGGGCTAGCTAGATCTGCAGCAACTGCCCTTGTCCCGGAACAGTCTCCTGGCCCATCTCCCACTCCCATTCTTTGTAGCTGTGCTTTGCTTGCTTGGTCCTTCATCATTGGATTGGGTAATTCTCATCCCGGATTGAACCTCCAGCGACATGACCTCCAGTGCAGGCTTTTCCCCCAAGTACTGTAATTACTCTCCTCACATTCCCGTTCCACAGTGAAAATAAAAGTAAGAATGAAAAGACAAGGCTTGCAAAAACCCATGCCAATCTATCTTCCTCTCATCTGAAGTAGCATTATCTTCTGCATAAACACAATGTCTTCCTTGTGATACTTGGTCATCCCCTAATGAGAGAGCTAGGCACAATGGATCTGCATTACTCTTTCCTGATGTCTAGTCCAGTGTCAGCCTCATAAGAACAACTCTGTGGAAAAACAGTATCACCCAGGTCAGCTGCCCAGTGTGCATCCCCACCTCACCTACTCCATCAGTCAGAACCTCTACTTCAGAAGCCTACATTTACCTTCTCCTATGACTCACCCAGAGCATCTATTGTTAATACCAAGAAGGCTTTGTATGGAAAGAGCTTGATTATAGCCTTGCAATCCAGTTCTGACAGAATTTTTAGAATCAGATGAGAAATGCCAACTGCTTTTCCTAACCATCTCAAGAACAAGTGGATTAGCTGCTTACATGTTATTCTAGAGCAAGCTCCATGAAAACATGCTAAGCCTTCCATATTTAATGTATGGCTAATAGCATCTTTCTCAATACTATAACATGGAAAAATACCACAAAATTGTTTATTTCAGTATCAAGTATCTATCCAACCATGATGTTCTCACGCATCCCTCAACCTCTGGCTATTACCACTACTCAAAAAGTTCCTAAAAGAGACCCCAGGAACCTCAGTGAGAGCCTTCACTAAATACCAGTGTCTTCCAGGCTCTCTGGGGACCCAGTTTCCTTAAGCTACTGTGCTTTCAGCCTTGAGAGGTAAACAATGAAGACTCAGGAAAGAGGTCACAAGCAACAGAGCAGAGCAGCAGAAAGCAGGCAGGGATCTAGAGTCCTGGCCTTGCCCGTTGAGACAAGTAACTTAGACAAACTACCTCACCTCTTTTTGTCTCCGTTTCCCCAGTTGTGTAATAGGAGTATTGCAATCTTTTTTGCAACGGGTTGTAAGAAATTAATCAGTTATATAAAATGTTATCTCTGCAGGAAGAAAGAAGATGGTGACTAGGATGCTGCGGACAGACTATGGTGCATATATGCCTATGTGAAAACTCAACCAAAATCTGAATCTTCTCTCCAACACAGACAGTCATCAGAGGAGGATAGAAAGGAAGAAAGCAACTTTATTGTAAAATTGGTATTAAAACAAAAGTGATGTGTATTGCATCAATCTTCTGGATAATTATGAAGACAGAAAAAATGTCACCTGTCCCCAAACAAATAGGACCTATTTCCCAAGGAGAAGGACACCAGGGTTCCACCAGCATTATTCCACTCAGATGGTGGCTATACTAGGCATGTATACCATGGACTTAATTTAATTATAATTGAAATATTTATTGATTAACTGTTAGCAGGATGAACAATCTCTGAGTCAAATTTGAGATTTACTGGGAAGATGGTTGAGGGGAGGATTTTTAAAAGGGAAACCATAAGAAGACTTTAATATCTGTGCAATCAAGCAAGAACTGATCTGCTTTGCCAATTAAGTGGTTAAGACAACTCAAATGGTGAGAGTCCAGCCTGTGGATGGCTCCATATCCAACTCCATTCATCTAGACATGGATTCAAGAGTTTCCCAGCATCACCCTAAGCTCCACTGGTGCTGATATCCCTTCTCACACCTTCAGGTGTGTGATGACATGAAATATCGGTTGGTGAATTAAAATCTTATGAAGTTTAAGAAACTTTCCTAGCTTTGTTTGTGGAGATGCACAGACGCCGTAGTGGCTCTCAGCTACACACTGAGCCTTTGCCTGTATTCTCAATCATCAACGCCTCATCAAAGCTTTGTTTGGGGAGATAGCCACCCTCTCTCTAAGCACAGGAACTGACACATGTTCCTAGTTCTGCCTTCTGCTTTCACAGGTTCATCAACAAAGATATTTCCCTTCTTCTAGGTTTTTAACTCCCAAATAACCGAGTGATGTTGAAAACCTCTTTATTTTCTCTTTAGGATATTTCCCTATATATGTGCTTGGTATTTTAAAATATTTTAAAGTCAAATATTGTTAACAAGAACACAAAGTCAGGATTCAGTGTTCAAATGCATGCATGATATTAAATCCTTCTTTGAGACCAAGAGATTTTATTCAATCTGTCACAGTTTTCTGACTTCTAAGGTTGCTAACATTTCTGCAAACCCTATGACAGGCTGTGTATGCTGACTGAAGACTTTATAAAGGTTAGGAAGATTTCTATTTTTATGCCACTTGTACCAATTTATCTGCAACTTACTCATGTAAAACATGTAGTCTGTCTTTGCTGAGTGAATATTAAACTGAGAGGCCATCTGTAAAAATGAATTGAGTGGCTGATTTGAGATAATATTGTACATGCATGTCTGTACACGTGCATGCATATGTCAGTTGATTTTGGAGCATTTATAACAGCATCATTGCAATATGTCAAGAGAGAATATTGGCTTAGAATGAGCTGTTGTGCTTGTACACCAAAATGTCTAAAACATACATCATTGTAAAAGGATAGGTTCATGTCTTCCTATGGAGAAACTTGTTCTGTACGTACTTATAAAAATCGCTAACAATGGCTGATATATAAAATGCCTTTTCATGATTCAGAATTCATCTTAACTCCTTCCATTCCCAGAGGTCAAAGCAGTTCAAGCACTACTAGCATGCTGGCTCTTATTCGTTAGCACACAGAGCTGAAGAATGATTAGTGCCATTTGGGCACAGGTTGCTTGATGATCACTTTTAACAAGCCACATGTCAGGCACATTGAGTGTTTCTGCTTCCTTGTTTTCCCTTTTATTTTAGTAAGGCATGATTCATCCAGCAACTAAGAAAACATAAATCTTTTACATGGTTGCCTTTTAATTGTGCTTCTTATGTCTCATTTTTACATTGTCCATATTAAAAATTAACATAGCTGATTAGAAGGAAAATTTTTTAAGAATTAGAGAACTAGTTGATTTTCTTTGGGGTCTATTTTTTCTGGGCGTCAAGATTATTCATTATACTCTGTCTTGCAGCATAATTCTAATAAATTAAGATTTTAATCACCAAGAGAAAGAAAGCCTTTTCTGCTTCGTTTGCAATCTTGGAGCGCTCTGAAGTGATTCTATGTAGGGAAAGATGCCTACAAGTTAGGTAAGGAAGCTGGACTTCTTACTGCTGTCTTCACTTTATGCACATGCTGGAGCATGGCACAAAACTGACCAGTAACGTTTTACAGAATTATACTCGTTCATCTTGAAGCATCTTTACAGAAGACAGCTGTGTGACACTGTCCCTAGGGAGATGTGAACAGAACATCTACTCACCTCAGACAGGGAAGAAGGGGCTCTAGCAGGTCCGATCATGGCAAACATGGCTTTTGCAGGCTTTGCTCATTCCCTCTGCCTTGACAAAGACTGTTAGATGACATTCCTAAAGCTAGCCACCAAGGTTCACTCCTCATTTGGCCTCTTCCTTCTCCTGAAGCTGACTGACCACCAAGATACAGCTATCAAAGAATTGAAGTCCAGCAACCAAAAACTTCTTTTTGAGTTACCCTAATTGACATGACCAAAGTTGAACAGCCCATCCTAATGTAGGGGCTCCTTTTGCCTTTATAAGATACCATCTGCCTATGGGCCACCTCTGTCTCTGCTTTATTCAGAGACAGTCCTTTGTCCCTCTGGAGCAAATACTCCTTCACCCTCTCCCTTGTTCCTCTTTTCCCTCATCCTCTATCTCCTGTCTTTGTCTCTTATTCCCTGCCCTTTGTCCTGCTGGTACAAAAAGATCTCCTTTGTGCTGAGAACTTTGTCTGGGGGTGTCTTGTGCTAACTTTGAGGTCCTATCAACAGACCCAAAGAGAGACCAAAGTAGGGACAAAGTCCAGCTTGATAAGCCATTGAGTTTTATTGTTGCTACTTACAGGAATATGGATGAGGGGTTATTTACAGGAACAGAAATGACTCACCAAAAGTCTACCCCAGAATGGGCAACCATTAAAAAAAAACTGGAAATACAGAACACACTACACATCCTGTAGGCCACTCAAAAAGTTGAAGAGTATCATCTGTAGATAACTATTTCTCAGTAAGGTTTCTATTGCTGTGATGGAACATCATAACCAAAAGCAACTTGGGGAGAAAAGGGTTTATTTGGGTATGTTGCCACAGCACTGTTCTTCAGTGGAAGGAGTCAGGACAGGAACTCAAGTGGGGCAAGGATCCTGGAGCAGTTGACACAGAAGCCATGGAGGTGTCCTTCTCACTGGCTTGCTCAGCCTGCTTTCTTATAGAACCCAGGACCACCAACCCAGGGATGGTATCACCCACCAGGAACTGACTGGGCCATTCTCCATTGATCACTAATTGAGAAATGTCTTACAGCTCAATCTCATGGAGGCATCTCCTCAACTGAGGCTCCTTCATCTCTGATGATTCTAGCTTGTGTCAAGTTGACACATAAAACCTGCTCATAAAATAACTGAGTTAGTCTGGGCCTCTTCAAGGCTGCTCAGCTGATCTCTACACCTCTCAGGCAACTTGGCTAATCAGAGTGTCTCTCAGCAATCTGTAATGCTATATACACGTGTGGAGGGAGGAGCCTAATGAATCTGGCTAATTTCAGCCACTTCCTGAAGCTATTTTGCGTTTTTCATTTCCTGAGAATAACAATCTTCTCTGCAGGATGGAATGTTTCACTTCCCTTTGGAACACCCTGATGTTTACCTTCTTATAAACATCCTGTGTCTTAATGGGCTCCCTCTGTAGGACTCTCTTCTCCAAAAACATCTTGTCTTAAAATATCTTATTTCAACTTCCTTTCAATACCTGGGTGTTAAGCATCTTCCCTCCAAAAGGGAAGGTTTTAATCTCAAAGGAAACTGCTACAAAACAAAGATGATCCAAGTATGTTGGTCAGCATTCTCTGAGAAAACCAGTAGTTCTCAAACTCGTGGTTTGCACACCCCCTTCCCTATCATGATCTTCAGTTTTGGCTGCAGGTCACAGTCGTGGCACAAAATGGACTCAGATATGTTCTACATATGCTAAATTCAGAGCTCCAGGACTATGAAGGGATGAGTAACTTGGCCATCTTCTTCTCACGAACAGAAGCACAAAGACATAACCAACCCCACAAGAACAATCACATTCTCTACCAAATGTTTTATTGGTCACATCTGTTCACATTCCAAGGTCCCATGGCCAATCAGTGTCACTGAAGCAGGGCATTCTACTCCTTTACATGCAGGTGGGTCCATTAAAAAAGCAATAAAGTGTAGCATGGTTCTAAAGGGCTGCTAGGGTTTGATATGGTCTGTGTCTCCAAGAGGCTCTCTGAATTTAAACCGTGAGGAATGCTGGGAGGTGAGCCCTCATAGGAGAACTGTAGTTCATGAGGAGCTTGAGAGAGTCCCCTTGAGCTTTTCATGAAAGGATTACAGTAAAAGGAGAATGACGTCCCCCATCTGCTTCCTGGATGAAACTGTGAATACTCAACCTGAAGTATGTTCTTGCTGTTCTCTGGGGCCCTGACCAGAACCAGGCTGATGCAAATGTCTGTTGTAGGGAGGCCACTTGTTCATTTCCCAGTCACCCAGACTCCCAAAATAATCACACAGAAACCATATTATTTAAATCACTGCTTGGATTGATTTAAATCACCATTAGCTCTAGCTTCTTATTTGCTAACTCTTATATCTTAATTTTATCAATCTCCATTAATCTGTACATCATCACAAGGTCATGGCCTACCAGCAAACTTTCAGCATGTCTGTCTCCAGCAGCGGCTCCATGGCTTCTTGTCGACGTTGCCCTTCTTTTCCTCAGCATTCAGTTTAGTTTTCCCCACCTAGCTCTGTTCTGCCCTCTATTCTCAGCATACAGAGGGGAATTCCCACATGAAATGTCATGCCTTTGAACTTTGAAAACTATGCTCTAAAGAAACCTCATTTTCTTCAGTAATCATTCTGGGGTATTCTGTTACAGTGATAGCTAATTTGTGGTACATTGACTTATTCTTTATACCTTACTACCTGTTATTTATTCAGAAATGCCTCATACTTCCTCTCATTTTGCCGAGGTTCCTGAGCTACAACAACTATGTCATTGATGAAATTGATAAGGGTTTACAAAGTGTGGTCCTTTTAGCTCACAAGGCTTAGAACATCCTAATGAGCCAGGCGTCAGGCATGCATGGAGATCTCTACCACATCCTGCCTACTATAAAGCATTGCATTAAGACACTGCAGAGTAGCCTTTGCAGCTGTGTCTGTGGGTCTAGATCCTTGATACAGGTCTGTCCACTCTGCTGCCTCTCTCTGTCTGACTCTTTGTGTTACTAAGAGCCAGCGCCAATTATAAGCAGCATCATGTCTTCGGTTTGTCACAATTAAACTCACATCCCCAAATCTGCTGAGGGGGACACACACTGAATTAAATAGTCAGAGATCCATTGAGCAGATAAGCCAACACCAAGTGCTAGGAACTTGGACTTCTACTAAAAATCTAAAATATCTTTAGGCTGTGTTCATCCTTATTATTTTCATATCAGCTTTGATACATCACATGCAAAACTAGCAAAAGGACTTGGGACAGCCTTAGCTGGATGGTACTCTCTGAGATTGTGACAGCCATGGAGAATTTCATAACTTGCTCAGAACCTGGAGTTATAAGACTCCCACTGCAAGTGTCAGAATATGATTGTAATAGGTCATTTCCTTTCCTCTTATGCATTAGGGGTTAAAAATGACCACATCACATACCATGTCCTTTTTAATTCATTTTTGTAAGTCTAAACTCTCTCTAAAGCAGTGGCTTTATCAGTAGAAGAATTCTATCTCTGAGTAACATTTTATTGGGGAGCCTTTTTTCTCAAAGTGGCTCAGTAGAAACAGAAAGTGTTTTGCTCTAGTGGTAATTGCCCTACTTGACATGAACCCTCTACCTCATCCAGGTCCTTGATAGGACACAAGTATCCTCTTGCAGCATTGCAACCTATGGCCTAGATAAGGAGAGGTTCTCTGAAGTAAGACCATAAACTGGATAGCAGTAACCACACTAGACACACATCACACATCACACCCTCCAAGGAGACGCTCATTTCCATTTGTACAATGGCCTTTGTGACTTTTCCTGGAGAGACAAGAAAACCATCTCTATTTATCCCAGATACAGCATTGACCACAGACCAAAGAAATGATTCCACTTATGTCTAGCCTGGTGAATTGGTGAGTTTCTTCAGTTACTTACAAAAACATGGGTGAGGTGTTACTTACAGGAGCGTGGGTAACTCCAACGCAGTAGCAGCACTGAAAATTCACCTCAGTGTGGATGACAACTCACAAAGTCTGTATCCTGGAGCTTCTCCCACCCCCAACAACTCTCAGGAAGATTCAGAAATGGTCCTGTTCTGACATTGATTACAAGTTTATAATCTTGGGAAGAAGCTGTGAATCTTGTAAGTATCTTACTTCCTCAGACTCCTGAGCTCCTCTACTACCTCTAAGAGAGAAGATACCCAGAGAATCACGACCAAAAAAAATATATTAAGGCCATTTCCTTCATCTTAAATGACTTCCAAGTCCTGGCATATGTAAATACAACCTTAGAAATTCTTGTTAAAATGTCTATCTCAGAAAAAAAATATAAAACCTTCTCTTCCCATTTGGCATACACACCCAGTCCTGGGTATCCCATAAAAAGTCATGGTTCATTTGTCCTTGCTTATCTCCACCAAAGCTAGGACTGTGTCCTATTCAGCAGCATGGCAGAGTGGTGTCTGTATAGATACATCTAAGTTTGATCATGGCTGCTGACTTGACTAGTTTCTAAGCACAAGCATATATACTGAAATGCAAATCTTCATCTTGGAGCTGGCCCTTGTCTTTTTTATGCTCCCTTGGAGAGCAACACATAATCTCTGCTTTCCTCCCAAGGAAATACCAGTCCATGTTGTTGACCTTTTATTTGCTAGTAAAAATGCATAGACTCTGCCTGATAGTAAGCACTACAGAAACATTTGGGAAAGTATGGGAAGCATTTGGAGCCATTTGGTGCACAATATGTCTTGATCTAGGCAGCATCTACTTTGTCATTCTGTCTGTTCTCGTTTAAAAATAGAGCAGGCATTGGCTTAACATACTTGCCTTCAATGGGGACTTCTGTAAATGTGTGTTCGTTTGCCATGAAATGATTTAGTGTTCTATCATCAGGACTGGCTCCTTTTCATCTACGGAGTGTGCAAAACACCAGGAGGAAAGCAGACTCACGAGGGGGAAAGAAGTCATTTCAATTTCCTTGTTAATGAACCATGTAAATCTGAGTTCATAGTAGCAAGTGCAAACTCACTCCAGAAAGCACTGCATTTGGGACTATGGAGATGGCTCAAGAGGTAAAGTGCTTGGGAGCTGAGTTCAGATACCCAGCACCAGGAGCTGTCACACACTTCTCTAAACTCAACTTTGGTGCACGTGTCAGATCCCCAATAAGGATAGACATAAGTGAAAAAATGAGATGTTTCCTAGACCAATACATATCATAACACTAAATGGCTCCAGTAGGGTTAAGTGAGAGACCCTACCTGGAAAAGTAAGGTGGTGAATGAGCTAGCTAAACAGTAGGATGCTCAGTGCTAATCAATGGCCTACACATAGGTATATGCATCTGTAGTACATGTGCATAAACACAAAAGCACACATACACCTCACACACCATGAAATAAAAGTAAATAAAACAAACACAAATACACAGATGAAGTTTTTAGATAAGTAGTAGTTTGCGTTATCCATATCCTATGACTTATGTATGTGAGCTTACTGTCAAGCTCTGGAGAGCATACAAGAGCAATGACAATAAATGGCAGTAGCCTGTCATATATAGGAGGTTGTATGGGACTTCTAGCTCTAGCTTCTTATTGACTAACTCTTACATATTAATTTAACCCATTTCTAGTAATCTGTGTATCACCATGTGGCTGTGGCTTACCGGCTACAGTGCTGTCTGGCTCCAGCAGGACTCTCTGACTCTGCCCTTCTTTTTCCCAGCATTTAGTTTAGTTTTCCCTGCCTACCTAGGATCAGGCATATTCCTAGCTAGCTCTTACATCTTAAATTAACATATTTCTTATTAATCTATGTATCACCACCAGACTAGGGCTTACCAGTAATGTTTGGGAATCTTTCTCCTTTGGTAACTACACGGTGTCTCCTTGACTCCACCTACTCTTTCTTTACATCTCTGTTTGGATTTCACACCTGGTTTTACTCTGCTAAGCCATTGGCTAAAATAGCTTTATTCATCAACCAATAAAATCAACACATATACAGAAGGATGTCGCACATCAGTCCTTACTCCCGTGAGCATCTTTTTATGCACTGTCATTCTCTCCCCATTCTTTGGGGAGAGAATCATCATTGCCTGGCTCCCTCAGACCTCAGCTCCAAGGGGAAGGAGCCTCTACAGGTAAATATTCTGCTACAGCAGCACCAGCAGCAGACAGGGCCGTGCTTAGTCATTCATCTGCCTCCAGATTCTCATCTTTTAGTTTTCATTAAGTGCTTTTTCTCTTTAATAACTGTCCCCACTCCCATCTGTAATTTTCTAGCAAACAAGGAGCATGTTTTTTTTTTTTTCTGTTGGATTTGTTCTTGCTTTGTTTTCCCACTGCATTTCCTGGGAAATGATAGGGTGTTGAGTCATGATTTTGGTTTTTAACATTTAAGTTTTTAATTTCGGGGATGAATGAATGAGATACATGATAGGAAGGTGAAGAAACAAAAATGGAGTCGAAAACATTTTGCGGAACAGCACACAGTGAAAACTCACTCTCGAGCAGGGAAAGTTTTAGGTGGTGCTATGTGCCTACCTGTTGCACTGCTGCCCTCACAGGATTCGTATGTTATGTATCTGCTCAGTGTAGAAAAACCAACTGCTACCTGGACCTGGTATCATGATGGAATTTAACAGTATATCATGCTTGGAGCTGGGTATGTCATTCCGTGGTGAGTGCTTGCCCAAAATGTATAAGTCCTTAAGTTCAAAATTTAATCTATAATGTTGCTGTAAATATATATTAAATGCTACCTGAAGGGGACTCCCACATAGTGGGGCTCCCTTTTAGACACTGGATTAGGCACAAACCACATCCAAACACGTGGTTTCACAGAGAGATGGATCATTTATTAAGCAGAGAAGAAAATTTAAAAGTGACTGCTTTCTGACTCAGGCAGAAAAACGCAGCAAATAACCTTGCAGGGGTCATTCATAACAAAAATGGGGGTCTGTTTTAGAACAGGCAAGGGTGCGGGGTGCAGTGTAAAGGAGATAGAGGACAAGGGAAAAGGGAAACAGAACAAGGAAGGAGCAGGGACATTTGTCCCAGAGGGATAAGGACTGCATCTGTATAGAGAGGAGGCAGATGTGGCACAAAGGCAAATGGCAGTTTATAAAGGTAAAGGGGGAAACCCAGTGTTAGGAAAGTGCTTAATTTTAATTTGGCCTGTTAATTAGGTGAATAAAAGGGGCTTCCGATTGCTGAATTTTGTTTGTCAGCCTCAAGAGGAAGAAGTGACCAAATAAGGCAATAGACCTTGAAGGCTAGCTTTAGGAATATAATCTAATGGTTTTTAGCAAGGCAGAGGGAATGGGGAGAAGGGTACAGCCAGCCAGAGCTATACACTCAAGAGAACTAATATCCCTTCACTCCCCATTCCTCATGCATTGTTTACTGATCATCACACATACGCATGTTCCCAAATTACAGGTAAACTGAAACTCAAAGACTCGTGTTACAAGATTTTCAGGGTAATACTAACACAGTGAAACCAGATACACGCAGCCCTGTGTCCATGTCGCCTTGTTCCTTTCTTAGTCCTGTACTGATTCAGCAAATACTCAGGGAGAACTAGCTGCATGCAAGGACCTCTGCTCAGTGTGGGAAAGCCTGCCACTAGCCAGCCACAAGGCAAGACCTCCGCTCAGTGTGGGAAAGCCTGCCACTAGCCAGCCACAAGGCAACTGCTTTCCTTGACTGTAGAAGACTCAGAACAAAGTGTCCACTCGAGTGAAGACAAGTTATACATTCACAAAGCCATAGAAAGACAGTGCAGGCGATATGATCCAGGGAGCAGGGAAAGTTTTTTTGGGAAAAGACCTCGGAAAGGAGGGATAGTGGGGAGGGGCCCAGAGGATATGACTGCTTCCAGAGCAGTGAGGCCACAAGTGCAAAGTCTGGTCGGACAGAAAGTCTGAGCAAGCGCAGTGTGAGACAAATGAGGAAGACAGTGCGGGATGCTGCAGTGTGGGACTGGGGAGCGGGAGGTCAGAGCTAGAGTTGGCACAGCCCTGCTCAGTCAGTTCTACAGAGACTTTTACTGGGGTGTCTTAAAGTTACTTTAAAAAAATATTAACTTCCATTGGTTCTTTATGGTCTTTCCATCATGCATCCCGATCCCAGCCATCTCTCCCCACATCTGCCGTCTGCCCTTGCAACTTCCCCCCAAAGCAAAACAAAATTTGAAAGGAAAAAAAAAAAGACCTCTGCCCCCTACCATGTGGCTGGGGTGGACATGACTCAATCAAACTCACTTTTAAATTAATGTCAAAGCCCAAACATCTCCAAGGTTTCATGCCTTCGTAAACATTCATTCTGTTTCTCCATCCTCCTGTGGGAGAACTCATTTCCCCCCTCATTTTTGCCTCCAGATAACCAAGAAACAAAACAACCAGGTCTTGTCTCCACCAGCCCTTTCCTCCCCCATTCAAACTCTACTCCCCTAGACCAGGCACGGGAAGCATCCCTGGGCTAGCATGGCTCTGTGTACTTCCAATCTTTTTAATGTTCGCTACTGCTGATTATCTTTAAAACCACACTGGGAATTAATTTGTGACTAAAGTAAACAAGAACACACCCTTGGGTGCTTATCACTTCTTAACTCCGCAAACTTCCTGAACAACACTGCAGAACTTGAGATAAATAACAAAAAACATACTATATCAGAACTACAGACAATGTGGAAACATTATCTCTGAAGGGGTTTCTATGAAAAACATATTTCAGCATTACTGTTCCCTTCAGTGTCAGGGGTATTATAAATTCAGCTGAACATAATTCACTGTTTACTTAATAAGCAAACACTGTTTTAAAGGAAATAAATAAAAAGAAGTCTTAGGTCTCCAACTCTATAACTCAGAATTAGGTAAAAGAAACAAACCGATATATTTAATAGAAAATGTATTGTGATTGATACAAAGGTATAATCCAGACATTTGTAGATTCCAGCAAGAAGTGTGCCTGGACAGAGATCACAATTTCTTGCCAACTGTAATAAAACAGCTAATTTGGGGACAACAAGGTGGCTCAGAGGGTACAGCCTCTTGACGCTGAGCCTGGCAACCTGGGCTGGATCCCTGGGATCCACATGGTAGACAGAGAGAACCAACTGCTGTAGGCTGTCAACTAGTCACACACACACACACACACACACACACACACACACACACTGTGCCATCCAAACACATACATAACATAAATAAATGCAACAAATTTTTGTGAGTTTATATAAATTTTAGGTAGGAAAGGAACCACCTGATCAATGAGTACAGAAGGATTTTGATTTTCTCTCTGGGGAAAAACATATAAAACTGACCTCTTACTTCAAATCAGGCAACAGTCAGAACGAGATGATAAATGACATCATTAGAAAATTGGGGATAATGTTAAAACATAAGAAGAAAACAGGAAAGATTATCAATATAACCTCAGCTCCTCTTAATACACTAAAACCACCCACTATTTAAAAAAAAAAGGCAAATTCACCCATATTAAAATTCAGAATATCTTTTCACTAACAGGCATCATGAATGGAAAATTTAACAACCATACATAATTAACAGAGCATAGCAACTAACAAACCCAAAAGGCTCACAGTAATGAAAAATAACACATCAGAAAAATAAAAGATGGGCTTCTTAGTCACTTTGTAAAAGAAAAATAAGGCTAGCCAATAACACATGCTGGCATCTTTATTTGTACTCCTTGATCACCAACAAAATGCTATTTTTTACTTCTAACAATAGGCTTCTTTCTTATTTATTTCACTTTTGAGAACAATATAATTACATCATTTTGCCTTTCCCTCCAAACTCTTCCATATACCCATCCTTGCTCTCTTTCAAATTCAAGGCCTCTTTTTTCATTCATTGTTATTACATACATATGCATGTACATATATTCCTGAATACATGAGCATTGCCTGCTCATTCTCTATAATGTCATTTGTATGAAAATGTTTTCAGAATTGGCCATTTGACATTACATACCCAGTTAGGCTTCTCTTCCCTGGGGAAGACTGTTTCTATCTCAGGATTCCTAGTCTCCCATGTGTCTGGGATTTCCCTCTTCCACATTAGCATGTGTGTTGCTGCTGTCCTTGTTCAGCTCATGTTTAGGCAATCGTGTTAGTGACACTTTATAGATATAACTTCCGACCTTACCAGGAGACACAGTCTTACAGCAAACTTTCTAATCTTCTGGGTTTTAAAGTCTCTCAGCCTCCTCTTCCACAATGATTCCTGAGCCTTAGATAAAGAGTTATTTTGTAGATTTATCTATTGGGACTGGGTTCTACAACTCTGCATTTTGGTTGGTTATGATTTTCTGTAGTGTCTGTTGCAATGAAAAATTTCCCACTGAAGGTAAGGACTACACTTACTGTGGGTAAAGACAAATATCTAGAAATTAGCTCGAGATCAAACTGGTTCAACAAGGTAATAGCTCTAGTACTTCACTAGCCCCGAGTGGTTGCCTAGGTTTCCAGTACCAGACATGGTATCCCTCGTGTTGAGCTGATTTGCAGTCCAATGACAGAGCTGTTGATGACTGCCAAGGAATGTCTGCCACCATTTTGCTATCAGGATTAGCATGCCATGCTGGCCATTGATGTGGTTCATAGGTGTCATCGCTGGGTAGAACTACAGACCATCTCCTTTAGAAGCTTTCATGGATCCTTCTAGTGCCATGAGAGCTAGTCGTTATGCAGGAGGCTCAGGTCAGCTCCACCTCAGAAACCTCGGAGCCCAGTGCCTGAAAATGCATAATGTTTTCAGCAATAGGGACTTAATTTTCACTTCTGGAAGAGCAACTTAGGGCAACAATAGCCTATAATATTTTGGGATTCCCTTGGACAACAGTGATCAACAACTCAAAAGAGGAACCGTCATAACTGGTGTCAGGGTTTTTGGTAGATCAGTGGCACTTGGATAGAGTACTAAGCCCTCAGATGGGAACTTTTCATTTAAACTGTACAGGTATGTTTATATACTGACTTACTTGCATTGCAGGTATTTTTAGGTGGGCATTTAATAGTATAAATCCTTAAAATATGTTCAAATACCCTTACGGTTGTTTGACTCTCTCCCCTTCATCTATTCTTTACAGCTGAGAAGTATTCTGTAGACACACCACTTTGTCATTATTTTATCATCAGCTGAAGGCCTTTTAAGTCATTTCCATTTACAGCTATTATGACTAGAATGTCAATTAACATAACTAAGCACGGATCTGGGGAATGGGATGTGCTTTGGGTATACATCAAGGAGTGGTACACCTGAGTCTTATGGGATGACATATCATACATTGATTTCTAGCAGGGATGATTCCAACAACAGCAAATCAGGGTCTCTCTTTCCTTCCATCCCTTTCATCATTATGTATTAGTTGTTTTGTTGATCTTTGCCATTCAGACTTGGGTAAAATAGCATCTTGATTCGCATTTCCCTAATTTCTAGGGATAGTGGATATTTTTGAGATATTTCTTAATCATTTTGTTTTGAAGACTGTTCAGGATCATATTTTGAATCAGTCATTTTTTTGTTTTATGTTTTGTACTTTGTTTACACTGCATGCTAGCCCTCTGTCGGGGGTATGGCTGGCAAAGGTTCTCCCCCATTTTGTGGGACTCCTCCAGATGGAATTTTATTTAGCTGTGCAGAAGTATTTTATCTTAATGGAATCCCACTTGTTAATTGTTGGCCTTATTTCTTGGGGTCCCTGCTAGATTTGAGGATCACATCTCATGGAGGAAAGATGTGATCCTCACAGGTAGGCTCACCAGGCTAGACCATGGAGAAGGATTGTACTTTTTAAAAAGAAAACCATTTTAATAGGAACATCAGCAAGGGAACCTCTTCCTGAGCTCTGCAGAAATCAGCCCTGGGTCACATGAGTTGCATGATGTCACTGACATAAGTCTTGGGGTAATCTTTTCATACACTGTGTAAGATGTGTCTTTGTTTTACTTCACCTGCCTCACATACCCTCTGATTGGTTTAAGAAAGAACTGGAATGGCCAATAGCTTGGCAGAAGAGGATAGGCAGAATTTCCAGGCAGATATAGGAACTCTGGGAATGATTCTGAGGTGAGAAATTTACCAGCGATCAAAAACCCATTGCCATGGTTCTTGAGTTCTCAGTAGTCCTCATTGTCCGCTATGTTCAGCTACTCCAGTTTTATCCCATGCTTTTTTCAGACCCGGGCCAGCTGGCCTTGGTGAGTTCCTGATAGAACATCCCCATTGTCTCAGTGTGTGGGTGCACCCCTCGCAGTCCTGACAGGCAGGAAACCCTGATTGCTCTTTGGGCTGACGAGGGAGGGGGACTTGACCGGGGGACAAGGAGGGAAATGGGAGGCGGTGGCGGGGAGGAGGCAGAAATATTTAATAAATAATTAATAATAATAATAAAAAAAGAAAACCCACGGGGGGGGGGGACGAAATTTACCAGCGAGATACAGAGAAAATGGAATGCACAGAATTGAGGGGAAGTAATGAGCCATGGGGCAGAAAGAAAATTAAAATAAACAGGTTACTTTAAGTTTTAAGAGCTACTTGGGAAAAAGCGTATGCTAAGGCCAGGCTTTCATAATTAATGAAAGGTCTTTATGTCATTATTTAGGTACAAAGAAAGACCAGGCTCACATAAGTATATGTAAGTATGTAGCAAGGAAAATACAGGAGACAACGTGAAAGAAAGCACCCGTGGGAGTGTGGTTTCTCCTGCTGACAGGAATGCCCCCAGTGATCTGTCAACGCCCACGTCCATCTTCTCTCTTGCCTGTCAGGAGGGGTAGGAAGGCCCTGCTTCCCAGGCCCAGCAGCCCACCGTGTATCATCTGTGTCATACCAGAGAAATCTCAATGTCTTGATGTGACAGTCTTGGTCTCTAAGGGCCTGCTTCCTAAGAAAGAAGAAAACCAGCTCATGACAGTGTGAGTGATTCCTCATGTATAAATTCAGTTAACCTTGATCCAGAGCCAATCTACCATATACGGTCTCCATGACAGACCCCGCAGCTTGCAGGCTCTCTAGGGATAAGCAGTCCCTGCAGGCTGCACAGTGGAAACCCTTTTAAATAAGGAGGGTGCCAGCAGCAACATTCTACATTCTACATACTACATTCTACATACTAACCACCTGTCCTGCCAACAGCAACATACCACATTCTACATAATAACCACCTGTCCTGCCAACAGCAACATACCACATTCTATATACTAACCACCTGTCCTGCCAACAGCAACATACCAAATTCTACATACTAGCCACCTGTCAGATTTTATTACATACAGGTCTGTATGTGTCCGGAGAGATGTTTGAAACAGTCTGGGAAACAGAAGGAGGGGGGGATGTCCTTCTTAATTAGGACTGGCCTACTCGAGTTTCATGGATTTCCTGTCATGGTTTCCAGATGCCCTTTTTCTAGACTTTCCCTCAGGAGATCTGAACGGAAGTCTATTCACCACAGAGAGGGTCCCAGTGACAGACCAAAGGAACCCCCCTGAAGTCTAGCAGAGTCAGCTGGTAAATTCATTGGTGTTACTGACATGGCTATGTGTTAGGATCCTGGAGAAGTCCTACAAAAGACCACTGTTCTCGTATGCAATCGGCAAGAGCATTTTTATTATTCCAGCATGCTGGGGTGTTGCCACACAGTGAAACAAAATGGCAAAAGATCCCCCTCTCCCAAGAGGAACATGTAGGCTCATTCTAAGCACAGCAGAAGGAGAGTTCCTAGGAGGTATGTCATTTTAGATATGATTGGCTTAAGCAAGTGGCAAACATATTATTGCATTCTAATTGGCCAGGGCTAGTCAGGGGCTGATCAGGACTACAGTTATTTTGGGGAGGAGGATGGGCCTGGACAAGTAATAGGCCTTGTTCTTGAGTGTGGCTCAGGCCTAGCCTGGTTCTGAATGTACCAGGCATCCTCGTTGTTGGGGGTGTGGGGATGGTTCTTAGCTTGTGACTCTTTAAGAAACTGCCTGCTCAGACTCAGGAAACTGAAACTGAGGCCTGATTTCTGAGGAAGATTGAGCAATCTGGTATGGCATCTGCTTGGTCCTCTCATATAGATGATTCAAAGCAGCCACATCCCCACAAAGCATAGCCGCGTGTTCTGGCTAGGAACTGGTCGCTAGGAACAAGCTAGAGCGATCTAAGAAGGAACATGAATTAAAGAGTTTCCTCCATCAGACTGGCCTGTAGGCAAGTCTGTAGGTCACTCATTTGATGAACTATGGATGTGGGAGGACCCAGTCCACTTTTGTAGACCCCTGGCAGGTGGTCCTGGGTTATACTAGAAAGCATCCTGAGGGATCCAGGAAGCAGCACTCTTCTATGGCCTCTGCATTGGTTCCTACTTCTGAGATCCTGCCTTGAGTTCTTGCCCTGACTTCTCTCATGAATAACTTTGACATAGAAGCATAAGCCAAATAAAGCCTTTCCTCACCAGGATTCTTTTGGCAATGAAACCAAATCCAGCACCCAGCATCGGTGATGAGTCCCAAAAACTGCATCCTTGAAGCGCCCCGAGGAACTTGCAGATACCTCAACAGGTCAGAGGGTCTCCTATCAAGCTGGTCCTTACTGCTTATATGAGCTTGGAAGGAACCTTTTGAGTTTTACAAATTTCAGGAATTTGTGAGTTGTTTTCCTTCCTAAGCTTTGTTAGTTTTGTTTACTTCCTGAGCTGTGCAAGCTTTGTTTACTTCGCACATCATAAGGAGCCTGTCTGCAAGATGGAATGTATCAATTCAGAGGAAAAATGCAATCCAATAACCTTTCACCCCCTTGATGTTATGATAATAAGTTTCTCTATTCTAGTCCCCCTAAAACCTGGATGATTTAAGACATCCTGCAGGTGGTTTAACTTCTCACAGAGCACGTAATAGGCACTGCACTTGTGTGCTACAAAGTCTTAAGTGATGTGGGAGTGGTTTCTTTTTAATCTGATGCTTTTATTGGTTAATTAATAAAGAAACTGCCTTGGCCCATTTGATAGGCCAACCCTTAGGTGGGTGGAGTAAACAGAACAGAATTCTGGGAGAAAGAAGCCGAGTCAGGCATTCGCCATGATTCTCCCATTCCAGACAGACACAGGTTAATATCTTTCCTGGTAAGCCAGCTCATGGTGCTACACAGAATATTAGAAATGGGTTAGATCAATATGTAAGAGCTAGCCAATAAGAAGCTGGAACTAATGGGCCAGGCAGTGTTCAAAAGAATACAGTTTCCGTGTAATTATTTTAGGAAGAGCTAGCCAGGTGGCGGGAAGCGGCCCACCCAAAAGGATGCTAGAATGTTGGAGTGTTGGTACCTGACATGTCAGCATGAGCCTTCCCAGAATAATGTCACCTGAAGAAAGGAGAAAGTCAGCGTGGAGCTTTGCCTTTCACCACATGTTCCTCCTCACATCCTACAGATCTAAAAGTTGCAGTGGTATTCATGGTTTAAATGGAAAACAGAGACTCAAATCACACACTAATGACTTCCTACTGATCTACGTAATTTAATGTTACTCTCAGCTGTGTGAAACCACAGACAGACTTCTTCCTATGTCTAAGATATGTTTTCTTAGAAGTCTTTTAAATGTTGTAATTATATTACTCTTTGAGAGATAAATCTGCTTTCAACGCAATGGTCACTTTTACAAGCTTATCTTTCTCACTCACTTGGGAGCCCATTGTGTACATCTGCAGCGCCTCACCTCCCAGTGTGCGGGAGGGAGCCAGCCAACTTCAGAAGTCACTTAACACAAACTGCAATCTATCTAACACCAAGGATATTGACCAATGACAATGAAACAAAGTTATATGTTGGGTATAATTTGTGTTCTCTATCATTCTGGAAATTTTAGCATCAGGCAATGAGGTTGGAACAAATCACACTAAGCAGACCCTGGAAAAGATGATAAGTCTGGAAGGACTTTGAAGGAAAGATTACTGTGGAACAATGGTCTTGTACACTGTAAAGATGTGTCACTTGTATTGATTTAATAAAATGCTGATTGGCCAATAGACAGAAAATATATGCAGGACGACAAGAACAGAAGGATTCTGGGAAGAGAAAAGGCTCAGTCTGCAGTTGTCACCTAGACACAGAAGAAGCAAAATGAGAATGCCTCGCTGATATAAAATACCAAGCCAAGTGTGGTAACACAGACAAGAATAATGGGTTAATGTATGGTGTAAGAGTTAGTTAATATGAAAGTCTGAGCCAATAGGCCAATGGGTTTATAATTAATGTAGGCCTCTGTGTGCCTCTTTGGGACTGAATTACTATGGGACCTAGTGAGACAGAAAGCTCTGTCAACAGAGGATGACAATGTCCAGCTGATATATTCATGACATAAGACAAAAGGAAGTTGTCTCAGGGGAAGTACAAGATGAGAAATGCCACCACAATCCATTCTTGGAGTGAATGTGCTGGGAACCAGAGACTTGCAAGAGCAAGGAACACATTTGGAGAGAGATTGGAAGCTATCTATAAAGCAATGACATTTATGCTGACACCCTAGGATATTTAGAGTGTGCTGCTGATGTAGGAAAGACAGTTCGAGATCTGCAGGCAGTTGACACATATCAGTCCATGATAGACGTCATCTGAGAGGGAATGCATTATACAGTGTCTCACGGTCAGAATGTTGAGAAAACACATAAAACAGGATCCTAAGGAACAAGTGAGGACATGAAGATAACACTCTGAGGGGTATGTGGTTGTCCACATTAAAGTGTTGGATGACATAGACCCAAAGAGTGGCTGTGGAAATGAACCAAAGATAAGCAGACAGACAAACAAAAAACAAACAGTTTTAGATGGGGAAAAAAAGCCATTTCCCTACAGTTTAGGTGCAGACGGTGTAGAAGAGGGAAGCCAAGTGCTGCTTCATCCACAGCCAGACCTGAATTCTCCCAACTTTGGTACCTCGGAGCTGGGAGATACCTGAACCCAGAGCCTATGGTGATGTAATTATTGGCACAGTGTATGCACAGCACAACTTATGGAACCATTCCGCACTGGAGAAAGCACATCCTCAGACCACATCTGATCCTCCTCTGAGTCAGCCAACAAAGCCCTTGATGGGTGGCAATAGGTAAACAAACATAATTTGGAGTCTGAAGGGGACTCAGAGGAATAGAGATCTGAATGTATGGAAAGCTTAGGAAAAACATATTTATTTTATACATGTAAATAATATATAAATAGCAACTTTTTAAAAACCTGTCATGAGCTAGTACTAACTTAGCATACACAAAGCGTAGCACTGCATAAAGAGGCATAATAGAACATACCTAAATACCCCAGTACTGGGAAGATGGATGCAGAAGATTCAGGAATTTAAGGTCATCAGTAGCTACATAGAGAACATAAGGCCAGCCTGTCTCAAAATCCCTAAACAATCAAACCAACACTGTATCTTGGAGGTTCTAATAAGGTTTTTAAAAGTAAAAGAAAAAGTACTAAATTATAAGGCTTCTTTTATTCATATTTTAGCAGGCAATTCTCTTCTTTCTTTTTTGTCTATAAGACAAAAAATTTAAGGGAAATTGAGTTTTAGAGTCAGAGAAATAAGATAGCCCTTAATGTTTTCAAGGAAATGAATACGAAGTTGCAGAAATTACTGAGATACACAAAGGGCAGAGGAAGGGGAGACCTTAGAACTCTGAAGAAGATAAAAAGAACTTCAACTTATTTTATGTCATTAACATTGCTTGAACAGATAAAATTGACAGAAAACAGACTTATACTGTAGTTCCCATTTACTCATATGACATATGCAAAACTCTAAATAAAGTACTTGTAAACCTAAAGTTAGTCTACATTTAAAAATATTCTGCTCACTGGAGACGACCGCTCATGATACCAGAAAGAGCTGTGCAAGCTGCCAGCAGAGAAAAACAACCAGTTGTCACACCAAGATGTAATGTCTACGAACTAAAACAATGACCAGCACAAGAAGATGTCCCCAAAGGTGTGATAGTGGCAGTTATATCCTGTTAACAAAGTGCCATCAACTTAGACTAAAGTCCTACTCCATGGGGGGGAGGGGGGACGCATACCAAGTACTATCAATCCAGGTCCACCCCAGTGGCTGATGAGGCCACATACCGCAGGAGAGACTCGACCATTACTAGTTCCCTAAAGCAGTATAATTTCTAATTACACTCTGTCTCAGTTGGGGCTTCTTTTGATGTGAAGAGATACCATGACCATGGCGACTCTTATAAAGGAAAATATTTAATTGAGGAGGAGGCTTACAGTTCAGAGGTTTAGTCCATTGTCATCGTGGCAGGGAGCATAGAGGCGTGCTTGCAGACATGATGCAGGCTGCATCTTGATCAGAAGATAATAGGAAGTGGACTGAGTGTCCCACTGTGAGCTTGAGAAAAAGAGACCCCAAAGCCCACCCCCAGAGTGACACACTTCCTCCAACAAGACCACACCCACTCCCATAAGGCCTTGCTTCCTAGTTGTGTCACTTCCTCTGGGAATCCTTTTTCTTTCAAACCAGCACACACTCTAAACACCTGTCCTTATATCTAAAATAAGTGTCGTTCTCATGTTCCAACAAAGAAGCTTCCTTTTCACCAGACAAGCATCGTTACATAAATTCTGAACTTGTCAACATGCAGAGAACAACTGGTTGTGATATCCAGCCCCAACTGATACATCAACAACACAACCCCTATGACTAAGGTACCAGAGGATTGGCATGTCTGTTGTGGGATAATGTCTTCTGTATATGGCAGAGAAGCTGTCCCATGAAGTCTCAATGATACAGTCCCCTAAATAACAACGCCAACAGCCAATGTAGATGGGAGGAATCTCACAATACCCACCCCCAAGATGAAGAGCTACAAGTAATTCATGGCTGCTGAGAGAGAATCAGTCTTCTCCAGGGATGAGTCCCCGATCAGTTATCCAGCCCCACCTGGCCAGCCCTAAACACATATGAACAACACTTTGAATGAATGAACTCACACTACAATGTAAATGGCTCTGTCTCACAAAACCGGAAGCAGGTAAATATGGGACAGCGGGATGGCTCTGCCCTTAAAGGCTAGGATCACAATCAAATCTAACTAAACCAATAGCTTCATGGTGGTCTAGACAAAGTAGACATAACTGGAACAGAACAAGAGCTTCATAACAGAGAGCAAGGCAAAACATGTATAGTTCACAGAGTGGCTGCAAGCGAAAGAATAAGAAAGAAAGGGAGGCAAAGAGAAAGACAGATGGAAGTAGTGGCCATTTACAACATGTAAAATACACTGTGCTAACTATTTCATGTATATTCTTCAATCCTTTGAAATTTTCTATAGCATATAATGAAAATAAATTCCAAAACATGAAAAGTTTAGTTATGCAACTACAGCCAAGAAAAAATAGTCAAAACTACTGCCATATGTCAGCAAACAGTGCCCTGGGATATAATTATAAAAATTAATTTCCAAAGCAACTTACAAAATAAAGTACCATTTTAAAGGTACTTTACATTAGGAAGAATTTTTAAAAAATAAGAAATGTTACTGAGAAGTTAAGAGAACATTTGATAAAAACAAGTACACTGTGATATTTAATAGGAAGACAGTTTACAGAATAGATTAAAAAATTTCTCCCCAAATTATTTACACACCCATTTTTATACCATTTAAAAAATCTCAGTATCATTTATGAAGTGGTCATAGATGTGATGTATGAAAGCACACAGTTAAGAATAACAAAAATGAATTCAAAATTAGAATGAAGGGTGCTTTTCACCTTTGCCAACTGTCTTTACCCATACAACAATGAAGCAGAGTCACTAACAGGTACATGCTATGAGATCAGTGGCTCAGAAGAAGAATTAATGTGAATCTCTGCCTATCTCTGTTTAATTAGCAAACACTTAGTGCACAGCTATGAAATCCATGCTGTAAAGCTGGTAATTACACATCAGTAAACAATAGACATGGTGCCCAAGTCTCTTAACACAGTGTGGAGAGCAGGCTTAAAATGTTTAGAAAGATACTATTTTATGTTTAAACATAATTCATGCCATCAAGGAAAAGAGCATGGGAGACAAAGGACCAGATGGCAGGTGGCAGTTCTTCTCCATCAGTAAAAGAACTGAAAGACCAGAAAACAACCCTGGTGTTTTTCTGCAAGCCTTATACATGTCTGGGGTAGAGAAAGTCATCCCCGAGGAAGAAGGAGACCCACGACTCTGAGGGTTTATATTTGGACTTTGGGTTTCCTACCTAATGTAATTCTCCCTCCCTCTTTCTAGTGATCTAAAGTTATCTATGTGTTCTTCCAGTAAATGGCATTGAGAGTTCTGTCTCTAAGTTTTTACTGGCTGAGATAAGGGCAGGTGCCCTAAACTCTTCTGTTGTTTGAGTTATAACAGGTACAGAGAGCCCCTTGAATGACAGGGGAAATAGGCTGCAGTTCAGAGAAAAAGAAATTTATGGCATATAAAAACCAGAAAAGGAACGTTAGAGCGTATTGGTAAATTCAGAACACTATTTTTAAAAAAAAAACAACTCATATTATTTTATTCCCCTTTCTCCTGCCCTAGAGCCTTTAATCTCACAGTGGATTGATGAAAGAAGGTATTCTAACTTGAGTGGTCAGAAGGCTGCCCTTGAAGCAGAGAGACAAACATAAGGACAGCAGAGGGTGTGGCAGGCACAGTGTGCAGAGGATTTTGATACGAACAGCAAAACTGCATTGTTGATAAGACACAAGAGATGACGAACACCTGCTGTAAAAGTTAACACAAACTCCGTGGCTGTAAACAGCATGAACTTATTCCCTTGCCTTTTTCTGTGGGTCTGTAAGTCTCATGAGACTAAAAGCAAGGTGTCTGCAGGCTGTTGCATTTTGGGAAGCTTTGAGAGAGAGCCCAGGACACACCTTATCCACCTTCTGGAGGTCACCTGTACCTGCATTTCTGGTTAGTGCTCCTGCTCTCTGAATTCAGGGACTGTCATTGCAGATCCGTCTCCCACATCCTGCTCAGACTCTTCAGTCTCCTGTTCAACTTCTGAGAACCCTGGTGATCTGGTGATTGCGTTGGAGGCATGTTCCCCCATTACCATTAATTTCACCTGCTTGGTCATCACACTTAATCGTGTGCACTACCCTATGTCTTTCTGCCATGTAAAAGGTTTCCAGGTTCCAGGAATTAGGCTGTGGACACCTTTAGGTGAGCCGTTGTTTGTGCTGTGAGCATATGATGCCACTGTATCAATTCAATTGAAATTTAAAATCCCTCATTTGCTCATCCTTTATCTGGGATATCAAGTTGTCATCTTACCTTTTTCTTTCTAAGCATTAATGCTTACATCACTTCTACATTGTAGAAGAAAGAAAATCCCAAGCGACAATGGAACTCAGTTTGCAAGGAAGAGATAAGGCTGAGGTAAATTACACTTGTCAGCTTTGTGTCCCCTTGCAGCATCTCCTCGGAGCACTGTCTTCCACCTCTCAACAATTCCCCTTTGACACTCTCTCCTCTGCACTAAGCATCCCCACACGGGAACTCGATGGCTAGTTATATTAGTTTAACCTCTTTATAGTTGTTTCTTTCCATGATCCCACCCTACACACTTGTATCTTTACAACCTACTTTCTATTTCTTAAGTAGATTCAAGTCAGACTTCTAATTTCTAAACAAAAACTAATTTATCTAGCAGGAGGAATTCTGTGCCCCTCCAGTGTCTGCCACAACTGGCAGCAGCTCGCAGGTGGAAAACAGCCAAGGAACCAGAGGCAAAAACTTGACGGCTTGAATGCTACTAACTGGCCCCTCTGGATAGATGCGTAGAACATCTGGTAGAGCCACTTCAAGACAAAACTTTTGTGTCTTCCAGGCCCTACTACAGCACAGAGAGCAATAAGACAAGTAGAAAGACTTAACTCAAAGAGCTGGCTAGAAAACTGGTGTACGAAACTGAAAGAAGACTTCCCGCAATGTTTTTAACTTAAGAATAATCTACACCAAGGATTTTACTATTCAGTGATTATAAGATGTCGGGACACCTAGGAACACTAGAGGCCATGTTAACCTGAATTTCCACAAATTCCACCGAATGCTTTAATTACCACTCCTAACTCCTAGATTCAAATGTTAGCTTGACACCAGTTAAGATCATCGGAGAAGAAGCAATCTCAGTTGAGAAAAATGCTTCTATAAGCTCAGGCTGAAGGCAAGCTTATAGGGAATTTTCAAAATTAGTGACTGATAGGAGAGGGCTCATCCCATTGTGGGTGGTGCCATTCTTGGCTGGAGGCCCTGGGTTCTATCAGAAGCAGGATCAACAGGCCATAGAGAGCATGCCGGTAAACAGCACTCCTCCACGGCCTCTGCTTCAACTCCTCCTAGCCTGTTTGAACTCCTTCCCTGATATCCCTTAGTAATGAACTGTTGCTTTAGGTCCTGGTCCTTCATGACAGCAATGATACCTCTAACTAGGACAGTTAGAAGCCATGACGATTCCCTTTAGTCTTCAAGTGTCTTGTTAAAACACTCTAGAAGCTAACCACTAAAGCATCTGTTTTTTCTCCTCTTGCTCTTTGATTATTAATAATTAAGTAGCTTCTTCCTTTGCTGTATTAGAGGGAGAGGTCTTGCTAGCAAGAGGCACCAGTTGCTATAATGTGTTTATTTACAATTCTGGCACAGGATTCTCTATGCATTATTCTTAATTTCCCCCATTATTTAGTCTTCAAATGACACTAAGCTAGAAATAGCACAGCAGTGTCCTAAATGGGATAGAAAGAACTTGTGGTTTTTTTGAATGAGAATGGTTCCATAAACTCATATATTTGAACATTTGGTCACCAAGCAAGGGAATTCTTTTAAAGGATTAGTAGGACCAGTAAGTATGGCCTCATTGGAAAAGTATGTCACTGTGCATGGGCTTTGAGGTTACAAAAGCCCATGCCAGGAGGAGGTACTCTCTTGGAAGAGCTCTCTCTCTCTCTCTCTCTCTCTCTCTCTCTCTCTCTCTCTCTCCACACCAGGGTGTAGTGTGTAGCTCTCAACTATTTCTCCAGCACCATGCCTACCTGCCTAACACCGTGCTTCCCACCATAATGACAATAGACCAAGCTTCCTAAGCTGTGATCAAGTCCCCAATTAAAGGTTTCCTTTATAAGAGTTGCCATGGTCATGGTGTATCTCCACAATAATAAAACAGTGGCAAAGACAGGAATCTTTGGATAAACGTTCGGGTTCCATATGCTACTACCACAATGCACTATGCCGTTGCTACTGAGAATTGCCACAGTTGAGTGAACCCAGTCCTGTCCTTAAGCTTGCTACTGAGAATTGCCACAGTTGAGTGAACACAGTCCTGTCCTTAAGCTTCCCGCCAGCCTGTTTTGGCATTCCCATCATCTCCTGCACATAGGATCATCTTCTCTGATGGGATTGACTGCAAAGAATTATTAAATGTACAACCCCCATAGAAACTATGAGAAAAAAATAATACACTTTTGCTTAATAAAATGTTTTTTAAGGCAAGGTTACCAATTTCTTGATAGAGGTTTTTTAAAATAGAATTCATCTACTTAGAGTATGGGTGACAACTGGCAGATTCAACTAAAAGAAAGAGGTGTGGAAAATACAAACACACGGACTGTAAGCAAGGTCTGTATACTGTTTTACAACTTTCTTAAAAATGATACAACATGAAGATATTTGACACTCCCCATAAATAATTAGGACTTATTTTATGAAACTTGTTAAATCCAACTGTGTTTATTTTTCTGTGTCTAAAGTGATGTTCACTGGATTATTTTCCTTGAAACTACACTGTGCTTAAATGTCAATAGATCCATGGCTCTGGATTTTGCCTCTCTGTCAATGGATGTCTTTGGTGTAGCATTTTATCCTTTGTAAGGTAAACAATAGATGTTCTTTTTGTCTTATTATGTCGGTATCACATAGTTAAGTATTTATTTTTGAAAAAAGCAACCTGCCTGGCCTTGGGAGTGGACCAGGGAAATTTAACTAAAAATTGAATGAGGGAGAACATTATTTTTTCCTGCTGACATGTTTTCTCCTTTGACAACACATGTAAGCAAGGAGTGAGTGTTGAGTTTCTATCTTGTCAAAAGAGAGGTTGTAGATTAGATACAGTTAAGAGGAAGACTTGGGTAGGAATGGGTTTATACACATAACAGTTCAGCAAACAGAAATGTCACGATGGGATACCTCACTCCAGTAAGCCTCAAGAGAAAGAAGAGTTAAGAACAAACAAGAGGATGGGTCATTTTCAAAGAGTAGAGACATCCCAGTATAGAAAGTAGAGCTAAGGGAGATGATGCTGATGCCAGGAAAAGTTTAACAATCATGTTTTTCACGGTGTTAAAAGAGTAAAACACACTTACAGAATCAGAGGGAGTTATTTCAAGAAGCCATCCCAAAGGGACTTACAACAACAGTTGACATGAAGACTATCAGAGAAATCCTACAATTTCATTATGGCACCACATCTGTCTGCGTTCTTAATAATATTATAATCTAAGGTAAAATACAGCTTGGAAAATACTTGAGCAGATTTATATCTGAATCTGATTCTTATCAACCTGTTCAGGAGCTCTGGGGAAAGTGCATGGTTGGATAAAGACACAGAAGCCAGCCTTATTAAATTTTCAGGTGATGTGAGCAGAAAGAGATGGCAAATGCCTAAAATGACAAGAAAGATGCAAAACATGCATGAGGGACAGGAACTCTGTGCTAAAAAAGAAGCCTGACACTGAGCAGGGGACTGTGAGGTCTCACTTACATATGACAGGAAAGACTCAGCCACATATCAATGTTAGTTAGAAAAACATGTCTATTTTGCTTCATTTTATAAACTCAAAATGAATAAGTGATATGTCCGAGTAATTGCAATTTTCTATAATTAAAAATGATACCCAGCAAAAATGAAAGGCAACAAAATTCTACTGTAACCGATGCTGTCTATTTTCACATCCTATGTTGACTTCCCTTTTTACTGAATAACGTCAGTGTCCTAATTATCCTTCGTTGTAAACCTGACATAGCCTTGAGAGAAGCAGCTTCAGTTGAGGGAATGCCTAGATTGGATCGCCTGAAGGCCTGTCTGGAAGGACTGACTTGACTACTAACTGATGAAGGAGAATCCCATCCATTTCCATCCTTAGACAGGTGATCCTAGTCTGTAAAAGAAAGCCAGCTACACACAAGTGAGCAAGTAAGCCAGAGAGATAGCCAGAAAACAGTGTTCCTCCAGTGTTTCTGTTTCGTGTTCTTCCATTGTTAAGTTCCTGCTGAAGTTTCTGCCCTGGCATCCCTCAATGATAGACTGCTGCCTGAACGGAACTTCAGGTCCCAATTTGATAACTTCCTGTCAGAAGGTCAGTTTGGTCCCCACGTCCTTCTTCATAAAGCTGGGACTAGATTAGATCACCAGCCACTGAGTCTCTGCCCAGATTAGCTATGTCACACTCATCCCAATTGCTTGGAATCCAACACACGAGGCCACAAGCTCCAGGAACACAGGTTGTGCCTCCACTATCTGGTGGGGTGAGATGATTAAATAACAGTTTCATTCATATGAGAAAACAGATGTAAGATCAATATTAGAAAGCTATATGGAAGAGGAAGTTGCTGAGTTTAGGAAGCAGGACCTCTGTCTCCCTCCTTCCTTAGAAGGGAAGCTGTGCTCCACGCTGACCTTGGGCAATCAGCACTAAGAGGATGGAGATTAGTGTGACCTGTGACCCTGATGACCTTTGGCATTTAGCACTAAAAGGAAGAGGATTAGCGTGACTCTTGGCACTCCGTTTCTCTGTCACTTCATGATCTTCAGTAATTTATGATTTAATGGAATAATTTTTCCTTTATTCCTCTAAGAAATAAATGTTCTGTCTGTAAGATTGGTACCTCATATCCTGAATTTAAATGTCTCTCTAGGTATTGAAATCTAAAAGGATTAATTCACCATTTAAAATATGCTATATTTAACATGGCAAAATAAAAGAGTGTTATTTTTAATTTCTACAAAATATAGAGTGCACTTTGTTTAAAAAAAGAACACTGTGAGCTAACAAAGTATGCTAATTAAGTATATATTATTCTCAGAGTGTTTCTTTCCAAACCTCTATTTTCATCCTTTGAAAAATTCAAAAGGAGTTATTAGCTTGAATTAAGAGTTTATATGCTCACTAATCTGTATTAACACATTAGCAGGAATGCATTATATTTATAGTTCATACTTCTCAAATGTTTATGAACATGAACTGAGACATGTGAGGATGTAGTTTAAATCTGACTAAGAAAGATATCTGTGCACATAATGTGTACATTCTATCTAACTCAACATCAGTCAAAAATTCTCCAGTTCAGGGATCCCCACAGAAGACAAGGAGGAAAGACTGTAGGAGTCAGGGGGTGTGGAGGACACCAGGAGAACATGGCCCACAGAATCTACTAAGCAGGACTCATATGAATTCACAGAGATGGAAGCAGCAAGCATAGACCTACATGGATCTGCAGCAGGTCCTCTAGTGATGGCTGCTATATGTGATGTTATATATGTTATATGTGACAGCTGTTAGCTTGGTATTTTTGTGGGACTCCTAAGAGTGGGGGCAGGCATATCTCTCGCTCTTTTGCTTTCTCTTGGGACTCTTCGCCTGCTATTGGGTTGCCTTGTCCAGACTTCATGTAAAAGTTTTTCCTTGTCTTATTGTATGTTGCTTTGTCATGTTTGGCTGTTGTCTCTTGGAGGCCTGCTCTTTTCCGAAGGGAAACAAAGGGGAAGAATACCTGGGGAAGGTGCTAATGCATGCATAAGCACACATGATCATGAACTGACACACACATATGCACATTCAATAAATAAATGTTTACAAATAAAAAGAGGACTCATAACTGCTCTGTGATCCATTTGCACAAAGCAGAGAACATTCATTTTTAATTGGAACCCCAAAGTCAACTTTGAAATACACTTTTAAAAGACTCCATCTGTGAGAGCAGAGCTTCAGGTTACACATATTCTGATTCTGATGTCCACTCCTTGGCAGCCAGCCAGCTTCCTGGCAAAGGTCACTCTGAAGCAGGGATTATGAAGTATTAAGAAGCTTAAAGGGAGAAAAAGATAATTACCAAATATCCAACTCATTTTATAAAAGCCTAGTAAATTCTAAAACTTAATAAAAATTACAGATTATCAATTGTAAGATAATCTTTGACAACAAATTGTATTCTAAACAATAAAGGGAAAATAAATTGCTTTATCTGCATTTAATCATGGCATACTATACACTTTTCAGTTATCCTGAAAGTGCACAGTTCTGAATTTACTTTAATCTAGAAAGAGTATCCACTGAGCAAATTTTATCCATAAATGTGTGTTTAGTCTTTTAAAATCATAAGGAGCTCAAAGTCAATAAGGTCCAGATTCATTTGCTGAGATTCATAACTCAGGAGTATTGGAGACCCTGCAGTGTCCCTAATACCTCACACTATGACACAGAAAAATGCAATGCTTTTCTTAATCAGCTGCACTGAATCCAAGCTGGAGTTCTCTTGATGGATGATCCACCTCTAAGTTTGAATTGTGTGGACTGGGCCTTAGTGCACCTCTTGATTATACTGAAGTAATAGCAGATTTAAAGGGCTTTGGGAAGTGATGTTTTATTTGGTTTTAGCTTTTTGAGATCAGGTCTCATGTGTCCCAGGCTGATCTCAAACTTACTTTGTAGCCAAGAACGAAGCTCCTACCAGAGTATTGAAATAACATTGCTGGCCAAGGTACTTTGCAGAGCTATGTTAGACACTGAGTAAAAACTAAGGCAGAGAGGAAAATGCCTGTAAAGCTGGGCTGCACTTGGCTCAGTGCAGCTCCACGCAGAGCTGCAGACCTTCTCGAGTCCTCTCCCACACAGGCAGAGCCTCTGTCCTGGGTGAACTGCTCCTGGGAGAGTTACCTTTAGAGAACTTAACCCAGAAACCCAGGTTATTCCAATGAGAGAACTATAGTTCGAAAGATGTTGAAGAATTAGGAGAACGTCTATATGGAACTGTACACAAAACTGCACACTTGCTAAGAAAAACCCGCTGTATTTCCTTATGTTTATTCCCACAGGTTGACTCATCCCCAACAATTCTATCACACTGGTCTCCATTATTCAGCACAGCCAGCCCCAGGTATTCACAGACCTCTGATCTTTCCTTGATGAGGAAGGTTTGCTGTACCAAGAATATTCAAAAGGATATATCACTGCTCTTAGCAGCAACCCAGGCCTCAGCCTCATGGTCTCAAGAGATGTAATCACCTTGAGAGGTATATGCCTTATTAGGGGTGCAACCATGGGAAATGATTAAGGAACTCATCTTCCCTAACTATAAAGAAAAAATATGTTGCAGTATTTATAACAATTGGGTAGACTGGGTAGAATTTCTTGTTTGTGCTACCTTTCTCATTTGGAACTGAAATGTTCCCCTGAGCGGCTTATGGTTTGAGTGCTCAGACCACAGCTTCAGTGCTGTTTGAAGAGTGGAGCTCCCTTAGGAGGTAGAGCTCGGGGGCTGGAAGGTCACTGGGACTGGATCTCTATAAGGCCTATGTCCTGCTGCCACATGTTCTAGCTGGCTTTCTGTTGCTGTGAATGAGAAACTTGTCCAAAAGCAATTTAGGTAGGAAGGATGCATTCCTTCTTACATATGTAGATTACAATCTGTAAACAGAGGCTATGCTTTGGTTTCCTGGATGCCCAGACCTAAATAATCACACAGAAACTGTATTAATTACAATACTGCTTAGCCAATCGCTTAGTCATATTTCTAGCTAGCTCTTACCTCTTAAATTAACCCATTTCTATTAATCTGCGTATCACCACAAGCCTGTGACCTACCAGTAAGGTTCTGGTGTCTATCTCCTTCGGCAGCTATATTGCATCATTTTGACTCTGCCTACTCTCTTTATATATCTCTGTTTGGATTTCCCACCTGGCTTTACTCTGCTAAGCTATTGGTCAAAACAGTTTCATTATTAACCAATGATAATAAAACATTCATAGCATACAAAGGGAATCCCACATCAAAAATCTACCACCAAGAGACATCAAGGCAGGATACTGGAGAAGAAACCACAGAGAAGCATCGCTTATTGGATCCCTCTCTACATCTCAGCTGACTTTCTTTTATTTTTTCCATGATTCAAAATTATAATATAAGAATATTCTTGTATATTCTTGTATATATATATATATATATATATATATATATATATATATCAATCTGAGAGTTGGAAGGGGTGGATTGAAAAAGATTGAAGAGAAGGAACATGGGAAGATATGGAGGAAGGAAAGAGGAAAGAAGTGATGTAATTATATTTCAATTAAAAATGTAAAAGAAAATCTTGTACAATTCAAAACCACCTTCCCAAGAGTGCCCCTGCCCAAAACAGCCATCACAATCAAGACAGTTCCTACAGGCATGGCAAGCCAATCAGAACTGGGAAATCCATAGATTATAATTCTTCCCAGGTGACTCTTGGTTCTGCCAAGTAAACCTAACCAGGATGTAGGTTGCACCCCCAAGCTTAGAAATGGAGGCCTTCCTTGCTGCATCCTCCTCACCAGGCTATACTGTAATCCCCCTGAAACAGTGAACCAGGACAAATCTTTCTTCTCTGGAGTTGTCTCCACAGAGTAATTTATTTACAGGATGTGAAATTAATTAGGCAGTTGCTCAGCATGGCACATACCATCTCACTTAATGAATCAATCTCAAAATACTAGGAAGCATGAACCTGACTACATGGTAGTGTTTGAACGTTTTGCAGACTGTGGCCACGAAACTGTACACTATTAGACAGAAAGCTGCAGTTCGGTTTTTCCCTCTAACTCAATGCTACACTACTTTAGTTCAGAGGAAACTGTTGAATAGAAGCTAACAAAGAAGAAACGCATTTCAAACAGAAGAACAGACACCCATCCTTTCGCAGGCTACTAAATCAGAACTTTCAGATTGGGGGAAAGCCCACCTTTCTTACACCCTATCCTCAGGACTGTGATTCTCTGTGCTAAATCACCATCACCAGTGCCTCTTATTTCATCTGAAATGAAGAAAGGCTAGACTGGAAATGAGGGAGGGATACATTTGGAGAGAAGAGAGGTGCAGTGGCTGTGATGGGCGTGGCTGAGCGCTGGGGAGCAGGGGTAATGCATCAGTGCCACCTTCTCCCCTGGGTTTGGCTGTCTGCATCCACTGCCCATGGCACACTCGTTCACAGCCTTCAGGTCCCTCAGCTTGCTTCTGGCAGCAGCCTGAGCTTGTGGTGCTGGCTAAGTGGGAAGCCTTCCTGCATGGATATTCTTCATTCCCCTTCAGGTCTCAGGCCGCTGCTGGGTTGGCTTCGACTGTGAACCTTGCTGGCTAAGTGGGAAGCCCTCCTGCACGGATATTCATTCCTCTTCAGGTCTCAGCCCGCTGCTGGGTTGGCTTTGACTGCTGGCCTTGGCAGTCACATGTCCAGGCTATTTTTATAAAATGTGCCTTCTTTGGGAATTTTCTTTTTTAGGAAAAAGTGCATGTCTAGTGTTGCAGCTTAATCTGACCAATAAATCATACCATATCTATGTATCAAGGGACTCTTGAAAAGACACTAACAAGTCAGAAAACTCAGTGAACAAGGTATAGGAGTTGCTGAGAAAGGAGCAGAATGAGGAGGACTGAAAATATAAGGTAGTCACTGAGTTGGCCATGGTCACGGGACGAATGTCCTTCCAGCTTAGCTACCTAACTTATGAGTCTTTTGTGCATAAGCCATATTTCTCATACAAGATTTTTAATGGTTTCAAAATCATGAAATATTTAGAAATGATTGCATGAGCCTACAAAGAAAATTATAGCTTTTCATTGTAAAATATTAACTATTACTTATGAAAATACAACTATATTGTATTCTTCATTGGGAATAGTCACATTTCTCTGTACATCCAATGTAATTTCAGATATGGGAGAGTAAAACATGCACCTCAAATATGTTTCCTGTTAACTATTCAAAGAAAATGAAAAAGTCTGTAAACACAGGCATGAGTCTATAAAACCAGCCTTTTGTACATAGCAATTGACTGCTGTCCACATCAATAAAGGACCAGAGGGCACAGAATGCTTTGCTACCTCACGCCCAACCCCCACTCCAGGGAACGTTCTGCCCACAGGATGATCCTACAGCAATAGCCTTTAAGTTACCCACCCACCTGGGTGTGGCCTTATACAATAAATGCCAATGTAAAGAGTGTGCTCGGTCTCTTCTGGCTGCAGGATTCAGTTGGTGTTCTCTGTTCAAGCAGAGGACTGTGATCTGTGAGTCTACCCCTAAATAAATATCCCTTTATTATACTCAATTCTGAGCTAGTGTGGCGTTTCTTTTTAGCGTCCATCTTCAGGATGAGGTGCTGGGATCTGATATATTAAGTGTAGAGGTGGTCAGGGCGACCCGCAAGGCTTCATTTGTATAGCAAGACAACCTGTGGGACATAAACTTCACCCAGCCTTGCGTAGGCCACCACGGCCTTCTCCCATAAGGCCACTCCTCAGCCCATGTAAAGCTCTATATAAGGCTCAACCATCTTGTTCCTCCCCAGTCTCAAATTGGTATGTATGAGCCTTCCCTGCGTGGGCATGCAGTAAAGTATGTGGGATTTCTTGATATCTGTCTATCATCAGCTTACCTGATGGACTGAAGTGATGAGAACTTCCCTGGGAAAAGAGGATGTTTAAAACTCCCATGTATGACAAATATTCCACACTGTGGTTATTGAAACTAAGTTCCAGGTAGATAAAAAAAAAAGTCACTCAGAAAGAAAACACAGAGTGATGAAGATAGCTCAGTAAGAAAAGCCCTTGCCTTATGAGCACGGGGACTGGAGTGCAACCCCCAGAACCCATGCAGAAGTAATATCCAGCTTGGTGATAGCTGCTTGTGGGAAGGAGAAATAGACCTCTGTGCTCATTTGTCTAGCAAAGATTACCTGACAAGCCCCAGGCCAGGGAGAAATCCCATATCAAACAAAAATACAGATGACGCCTGAGGAACCACAATTTAGCTGTCTTTTGGTCTTCATATGCACCTGCACACATGTGCACAATACCTATACACACGTGAACACACAGACGAGAGAGAGAGAGAGAGAGAGAGAGAGAGAGAGAGAGAGAGAGAGAATGAGTGGGAAGGGGGGAAGACAAACGAATGAACTGGTCATTCTGGTTCCCTACCATCTCTGACCTGTTCTCCAGACCCTAGTGAGAAGCAGGTCAATACAATATGGTTAATTTTCCTTTACCACGTTCTTTAGATTCCTTAGGGCCCACTGAGTACAGAGAGCTGAAGAACTGGCCACTTACTAAATTATGTACCGTGTTCCTACAGTTGTTACCCAAGTCCCCAGGAACAGACCCAACACAATTTCCTCAAAAATCTCTAGAAAGACTGGGACCTCTGCTTCACAATGACAAACAGCATGCTCTTAAATTCTCAAAGACATAACCCCTTCATTCTTCAGTCAGGAAGCAGCGCTAAGATAGAAATGCATTTAGATTCCATAACTCAAGCCAGTTTTATTGCCAGAGACTGTATCTTACAGTATTAACTATATGCATACTATTTTCTTGCATTGACCTTGGTAAATGAGACTCTCAGATCCAGAAGACGTTCATATGCAGACAAGAAAGTATGTTTCATTATGTTTCTTACATATGCATTTACAAAGAACGTCCATCGTCAAGATCCAGTAACACTACTTACACATTCTACATGGAAAGGGGAAGAAAGCAGGAACTATGACTTTTTCCACTCAGACAGACCCTGTGTGTTTGGGAGCATGTATGCATGCAACACACACAACACACACAACACACACAACACACACAACACACACGTCTTTACAACCAGGGAAGGGGGAACTTAGCTCTTTGTGAAAAGAACTGAACATGGAATTCAAACTTGATTTTATATTTTTAGTTTGTTTCCTTATATACACCTTGTAAACTGCCCTTTCTCACATCTACCTCCTACTACCTCCATCCACCACCTCCCCACAAATCTGTCTCATGTTCGTGTCTATTCATATATCTTTATTCCTAAATATTGAAGAGAAAAATTGTTTATAAAACTGTTGGCATAATAATAGATATTATTTTTCAATTTAAAAGCATAATGAATACAAAATTTGCTTTAAAATGGTAAATCTGGATTCAATACAATGTACACTGAATACTAAAACTATACTATCTATATAAAAGAAAAAATTTTGTCTTAAAAACTGAAAAGAATATATCATGAGTTTTAATTATAATAGTATTAATTCATGGAATTAAAATAGAACAAAAATCTAGCAATTTTATGCATATAACTTTGTTCAGAACATGTTTCTATAAATTTTTATTCATTACCGAAACATTTAGAAAAAATAATTAACTATTTCAACATTAAAGGAGACTTAAATTATACCACAATCATAATTTTTTGACAGGTGGTAGATGGAGAGGGTAGCTGAGGTACCACATGAACTTCATCTATCTTTGGGGGTATTTTTAAATTATACAACAGTATTGGTTATATTTAAGCAGAGAAAATCACTTGTATTCACGAAGATAGCTCATGAATCAGTTTCATTCAGTTACAAAGCTGGTTAGAGAATGCTTCAACCATTCACTATCCCGACGTAGCAAGAGCCCTGAGAAATAAATGGCTGCTGCTTGTGTAAAGAATGAAAATCTCAATTATTAGTCATCACAGGTTTAATCAGAGGATACCAACTCAGGAATGAACTCAGTGATAATCTCAGAATAAGATGGCTTTCATAGCCTGGCCTAGAGGCAAAGGTCTGTCATCAGAGCTACTCGGGATGAGGCAGGGAGATTGCCAGCTGAAGGCCTGCTTGGTGATACCATGAGTTTAACATCAGTTTGAACAACTTAGTGAAATATTCCCTCAAATTTCAAACAAAAACTCAGTGGGAGAGAGCTTACCTAATATCCTAGTTTTCTACTCCTTTGGTGGTATAAATATTATGATTAACACAATTTGGAGATGAAAATATTTATTTCACCTTACAGGTTGTATTGTCTATCCTCCAGGGGAAGCCATGGCAGGAACTCAGGATAAGAGCTTGAAGCAGAAACCCTGGAAGAGCATTGCTTCCTGGCATGCTCTCATTGTCTTGATTTTAGTTTTCTTGGACTGTCTAATACATACCCACTTACCAAGGGAGAGCACAGTCTACAGCAGGCAGTACCCTCCTACATCAATTAACAATCAAGAAATGCCCACAGACATGCCCACAAAGCAATCTGATGGAGGCAATTCCACATTTAGGACTCTTTCAGATAACTCTGAGCAGTGTTAACAGCTCGAGCTAATTTAGCATGTATGTCGCCTGGTATTGAGTCCCCACTACTGTGAAATGAAAATGATAGTCCACTGAGGAATTTTAAAAGTAACAGAAAGGGTAGTATTAGAATTTGGAGATGTTTTAAAATATGATTTCCAAAAAGAATGATTCTGTTTCTTATAAACAACAAACTGTTAGGCAAATATTGACATGTGTAGGTGACATGTTTGTGATGCTAATAATTGGAAACAGGATTGCTTTTTTTTCTTTTTTTTATTGAGAAAAGGAAAAAAAAAGTATCCGCCTCCTCCCAGCCTCCCATTTCCCTCCCCCTCCTCCCACCCTTCTCCCCCTCCATCAAACTCCTCTCCCCCTCCCACTCCAGTCCATAGAGCAGTCAGGGTTTTATCCCATGCTTTTTCAGTCACAGTCCAGCTGGCCTTGGTGAGCTCCCAGTAGATCAGCTCCACTGTCTCAGTGGGTGGGTGCACCCCTCGTGGTCCCAACTTCCTTGCTCATCTTCTCCCTCCTTCCGCTCCTCATTGGGTCCATGGGGCTGAGACCAGTGCTCCAGTGTGGGTCTCTGTCTCTATCTCCATCCATCACCAGATCAAGGTTCTATGGTGGTATGCAAGATATTTGTCAGTATTGCTATAGGATAGGGTCATTTCAGGTTGCCTATCCTCAGCTGCCCAAGGGACTAACTGGGTACATCACCATGGGCTCCTGGGAGCCACACTGGGGTCAAGTCTCTTGACAACCCTAAAGTGGCTCCCTTAACTAAGAATTGTGGTTCCGTGCTCCCCGGTCCAACCTTCCTTTATCCCAATCCTCCTGTTTCCCCAAGTTCCCCCCTCTTCCCTTCTAACTTTTCTCTCCCCATCTCCCCTTACCCCCATCCCACCCCACCCCCAAGATCCCAATTTTCTCCCCGGCAATTTTGTCTACTTCCCATAGCCAAGAGGATAACTATATGTTTTTCCTTGGGTTCACCTTCTTATTTAGTTTCTTTAGGTTCACCAATTGTAGTCTCCGTGACCCTTATTTATGGCTAGAAACCAATTATGAGTGAGTACATCCCATGTTCATCTTTTTGGGTCTGGGATACCTCACTCAGGATAGTGTTTTCTATTTCCATCCATTTGCATGCAAAATTCGAGAAGTCATTGTTTTTTACCGCAGCGTAGTACTCTAATGTGTATATATTCCATACTTTCTTCATCCATTCTTCCATTGAAGGCCATCTAGGTTGTTTCCAGGTTCTGGCTATTACAAATAATACTGCTATGAACATAGTTGAACAAATGCTTTTGTCATATGATAGGGCATCTCTTGGGTATATTCCCAAGAGTGGTATTGCTGGGTCCAGGGGTAGGTTGATCCCGAATTTCCTGAGAAACCGAAACACTGACTTCCACAGTGGTTGCACAAGATTGCATTCCCACCAGCAATGGATGAGGGTACCCCTTCTTCCACAGCCTCTCCAGCACAGGCTATCATTGGTGTTTTTGACTTTAGCCATTCTGACAGGTGTAAGATGATATCTCAAAGTTGTTTTGATTTGCATTTCCCTGATTGCTAAGGAAGTTGAGCATGACCTTAAGTGTCTTTTGGCCATTTGAACAGAACGTTTGAGGAATTGAGTAAATCAGTGAATGATACCCGAGGAAACCAAGGAAAAACAATCAAGCAGAAAATGGAAACAGTTCAAGACTTGAAAACTGAAATGGAGGCAAAGAAGAAAACACAAACAGAGGGCTGGCTGAACATGGAAAATCTAGGTAAACGAATAGAGACTACAGAAACAAGCATAACCAGCAGAATACAAGAGATAGAAGAAAGAATCTCAGATTCTGAAGATAACATAGAGAAAATAAACGCACTGATCAAAGAAAACAGCAAGTCCAACAAACTCTCATCACAAAACATTCAGGAAATATGGGACACAATAAAAAGACCAAACCTAAGAATAATTGGAGTAGAAGAAAGAGAAGAAGTGCAGCTCAACGGTCCAGAAAATATACTTAATAAAATTATAGAAGAAAACTTTCCCAACCTGAAGAAAGATATACCTATGAAGGTTCAAGAAGCATCCAGAACACAGAATAGGCTGGACCAAAAAAAAAAAAAATATCCCCTCGCCATATAATAATCAAAACACAAAGCATACAGAATAAAGAAAGAATATTAAGAGCCACAAAGAAAAAGGCCAAGTTACTTATAAAGGTAAACCTATCAGACTTACACCTGACTTCTCTAGGGAAACCATGAAAGCCAGAAGGTCCTGGATAGATGTACTGCAAAAACTAAGAGACCATGGATGCAAGCCCAGACTACTGTACCCAGCCAAGCTTTCGTTCACTATAAATGGAGAAAACAAAATTTTCCAGGATAAAAACAAATTTAAACAATACGTAGCCACAAATCCAGCCTTACAGAAAATAATAGAAGGAAAATCACTAACCAAGGAGTCCAACAATGACCACAATAACTCAGACATCTAGAGACCCTTCACCAGCGCAACTCAAAGAAGGGAAACACACAAACCCTACGACTAAAAAAGTGACTGGAGTTAACAATCACTGGTCATTAATATCACTTAATGTCAATGGGCTCAACTCACCTATAAAAAGGCACAGGCTAAGAGATTGGATACGAAAACAGGATCCAACATTCTGCTGTTTACAAGAAACACACCTCAACCACAAAGACAGGCACCTACTCAGAGTAAAGGGCTGGGAAATGGCTTATCAAGCAAATGGACCTAAGGATTGCTTTTAAAAATTGTCTCCTAACAAGTTGAGACAAGAGCAGTCTTTTCTTCATTCTGTGGAAGTAGGTAGACATTGTGCAACCTTTTACAGTGTATTTGGATTAGGTGAGATTCCACCAATAGCCACAAACTCTGCCCCTCAGCATGTACAGATTCATGAGTTTGATTTTGACAAGGAGACTTTTGGAAAGCAGTACCTCGGTGAAAACAACATGGCCAAAAACAAATTCGTGAAAGAAGAGTTTTTTCCAGTTTACACTCTATAGTCCATCATAAGAGATGTCAGTACAGATAACAGGCAGAAACTGAAGCACAATCCTTGGAGAAACACTGTTTACTGCCTTGTTCCTCATGGCTTAATCACCCTGCTTTGTTTATAACTAAGGACCACCTGTTTAGATGTGGCACTGCCCACAGTGAGGTGTGCCCTCCCCTAGCAATCGTTAGTCAATAAATGCCCCCATAGACTTGCCTACAGGTAATCCGATGGAGGAATTTTGTCAATAAAGATTCCCTCATCCAAAAAGATGTCTAAGTTTGTGCCAAGTTGACAAAATTACAATCCTACATTCAGAAATACCTATATATGCAGGGGATTCAATGTTCATATATATACAGGAGCTTGGCTGTTAGCTAAAAGAAGTTGGGGGCTTAGCTAGGGACATGACTTAGTTTTATAAGACAAACATGAAGACTTGACATTAATTCTCCAGAACCTACATTAAAATCTGGGCATGATGATATGTGCTCATAACCCCAGCAATAGGAAGATGCAGGCAAATGGATCATTGGGGATCAGTGTCAGCCAGTCTAGCCATGCAGGCTTGTCAGTGAGAGACCTTGTCTCAGGAAAAGAGAGAGAGAGCCAACATCTGAAGAACAGCACTCCACGTTGGCCTCAGACGCATACACATGTGCAGCAACATAGCCCTGTACGCACACACACACACACACACACACACACACACACACCAAGAAGATGGAAAAATGGCTCAGAATGAAGTGCTATTATAGAGCACTCAGCATATAATTTTCTGAGTCAAAATCATAGAAGAGTATGTATTTGCTGTCAGTACAGCCATCTGAAGCTGCTCCAACACACTCATCTCGGTAGAGGATGTCCAGGGGTGAGGAAGGGAATAACTGTGGAGTGATGGGATGCATTTTCATTACATGCAATTGAGAAAAGGAGAGGGTTTCCTACCTCGTCATAAAGTACCGTAGCTTGAAAGGATTGCTGAAGACATTGAAGAAATCTTACCTGCGAGATGGTAACAATGGAACTCAGAATAGAAAGGGGTTAGTTGAACAGCAGTCGTGAATCAAACTGTATATGTGGTCCAGGCACCACCAACCCCATGTCTTGTAAATCTGCCACAGTCACCATATCATCTTCAGCAGAAGTATGTGAGGCATCTCAAACCATAAGGGCTTGGAACTTCTTAGAATTTCGCTTTTCTGTGTGTTTGAAATTTGTACGTAGAAAGCTATGCATTGTCGTACATGGGGGCTTCTCACAAAATTCATAATTAGAAGTGATTTTATCTTCACTAAAGTGATGAAGCTTTGTGTTATACGGGGATGACTTCTCAACAGAAATCCCTCAGAACCTTAGAGCACCTGTCTTGTGAACATGGATACAAGTCTTGAGGCTGTTCAAAGATAAAGAAATAGCAGGATACTTCGCAGCCAGGCACAGAGATGTGCTGTCTCCTGAAATCAGTCACTTTTGATTGTGTCTATCAGCTGGTGAAGCTGGACACTTTGATATGAATGAGTTGGAGAAAGGGTAATTAGTTTGATTCTTCTGTAGAGTGGCCAACCCATCCATGCCCAAGGCAGTACAGAGGCAGAAGGATATGTTCATCAACATTACCCTTCAAAAGTGACCACGAACGCATAGCTTCGGAGACATTCATAGTGGTATGTACTTAATGCCATCATTTCCTCAGCACTTCAACACCTGCTGAAAGCGCTTACAGACGTGTATATACACAACCAAAAAATTATTTTCCCAAACTGAGGAGAAAGATAGGAAAAAGGTTAAGAAAGACAGAAAGAGAAATGGAAAGAAGGAAGGAAAAGCTCCCCTGTGCTCAGTAAATACCAAAATAGAAAATGAAGTTTGTCCAAGTTCACCATCTGCTGGCTGGTGACCCACACATGAGCACACGAACAGGTGGAGCTGTTCTTAGTACTTCTCTTGCCCAGTAGACATTCATCTCACCAGAGCTACGGCACCCCATGTAGAGGAGATAAATATAGCTAGATATTGATCTCCTCCTGCTTAGAGCACTTACCTCCTAGTGAACAGGGAACAGTAAGGTGAAGGGCACATACCCATATTTACTCTTAATGTGCTTTATAGGTGAAATTAAAGACTATAATTTGAAATAATAAAATTCTAACACTGTTTGAATAGTCTAAATTCAACAAGGAAGAAGAAGTAGTATATCTTTGCAGAACCAAAAAAAAAAAAAATTTAAAAAGCAATGAAAGCAGCGCCACAGAAGGCCTATTTAGGTGATTTGTTAATTAAAAAATAGAATTTCCTAACCATGGTTTCTTCTGTACATTTCAGTGACCATCTAAAATCTGATTCTGGAATTGTTCTTGTTGTTCTCCTTCATGCTTTTCATTCCTTTATTTCTGAAATTTTAAAATGTATGTATTTATTTGTTTTTGATAGTTTCAGACATACATTAACGAGCTTTAATCTCTTCCAAGCCCCACCCATTACCCTCTCTCACTCACCCTTCTCCCTGAAACCTTCCTTCTTTGCATAAGCACCATCTTTTCACACCTGCTTTGTGTGTAACTCCCTGATTTAATTGGAGTTGTTTGCATGGCATGAGTTGGGGTTACCAACTGGAGCATGGGCCACTACCAGTCAGTCACACCTCTAAAGAAAGTGACAAGCCTTGCCCTAGTCATCATGGACTGCCATGCCTTCCTGCAATTTTGAAATCCTGAGACATATACTACTCCCTCTGTTTGGCAAACCAACATTGGTGCTCTCCAGCTAAACAACCTTATCTCACAGCAGATTTCCTATTCCTTCAGGCCTTTCCGATCCTAAATCAAGATTGCTAAGAAACCCATAACATGGTATTCTGATGTATAGTTGTGCTGAGTACCATCTTTAGGGTGTATTTCTTTGCATTTTTTTATTGAAAATTCTTGTTTAGGGTGGCCCAAGGCAAAGAAGTTACAGGTATTATTGTCAAATTTATTAGTGGGAGGTAACCTTGATGTTTGGTACTTGCTCTGAAAGACAGCACTGTTAAGGTATTGCAAAAACTAGAGGTTTCTCTCCTGCCCGCAGTTAACTGAATAACAACTCTGAGGCTTAATATTAATTACAAACTGTTTGGCTAATGGCTCAGGCTTCTTACTGTATAACTCTACATATCAATTAACCCATTTCTAACACCTGTGTATTGCCATGTGGCCCATTGATTTAAAGAATCACTTCAGCAAGTTTGCTGCCCTCAAGAGGATAAATGTGTTTTCATGTGGATTTTTCTGTAATAAACATCCATGATCAATGATGTCCAATTGACTCTTTGACTCTTAAGTCTATATTAATGCCATGATCCAAATATACTTCATGACTATTTTTAAAGCTGTGTGTGTGTGTGTGTGTGTGTGTGTGTGTGTGTGTGTGTGTGTGTGTGCAGGTATCTGTAAAGGCTAGAGTCTAGAGTGGGCATCAGGCACCCTAGAATTTGAGTTAAAGGGGGTTTAGACACAATTGACATGGATGATGCAAACCAAACTTTGGTCCTCTGAAAGAGCAGCACATGAAACGAACAGCTGCATCCTCCGTCTAGCCCCTCCCATGACAATTTTGAAGCAGCACATCTCTTTATCAACAGTCTGCTGACCACTTATGTCGTGGTGGTCCCGTTGCCCTTTAAATGTGCAGTGTCTGAAGACGACAACATCTGCTGAACCCAGGACAAGTCTTCAGGACTTCGTGTGGAATAACGCTGAAACCGAATGGACAACATCTAAAATTGACAAATCAGTTTTCTTGAGATTTATGATGAAGAACAAATAGTTTTTTAATCATGCTTTTTATTTGAATCCTCTTGGATTATCAGATTTAGAATTCAGATTACAGTACACCTTTCTTAGAAAGGATCTGTTCTTTAAATCCTAAATCGCTCCCGTTGCCTTAATTCAAGTTGCAGCACTGAACAGTCCAGCTAGTAAAAAATAATACACAGAGGGTGAGGCTGATTTGCTGCGGCAGCTCCATGGAGACTTCTGAGCTTCGCCTCAAAAGTCTTGACAAAATAATTCATATTTTAGGATTTCACAAGTAACATGACATTTCCTAGGTTTCTCTGTTAGCTAGCAATCTATGCAATTCCATAAAACTCTAAGAGTACTAAGAATAATTTGACAGTTTGGGGTTGTTTCCATATAAATTAAAATTTTTGCTCAGCTATGTAATTATCCTTGAGATTTTTATTATTAAAAATAGAGGTTTTAACTTAAATTATATAAAAGCAATAAACAGTGCATTGTATATGTAATTTCATTACTATTATTGCCTCTATAATGTGTCTGTCAATAGTTTAAAATGTAAAAAGATGCATAAGAGGTAAAGCAATAATGAATATGTCAAAGAGACATAACATAGTGAAATGTATTTCAAAATGAGAAATTCAAATGTGTGCTCTGACCTATATCCTAAAAATATCTGCCAAGGTTATTTTCCCAGTATGTAGTTTTTACTTTCTTTGCCTTCTGCTTTTAATTATCACTAGAGAACTTCAGAGGAATCAAATGAAAATGGCCATTCTTTTCCAGACAGGAGAAGTACAGACTTACTCCCTACACAGGCAGGGTCAGCCTAATCACAAAACAAGTGCTCAAGCATTTCTATCACCACCAAAAATTTAGTGCATAAGTGGCTGCTGGGTCACACACTTTTAAAGACTAAGTGAGCTCTTCAATACGTGTGTGTTTGTGTGTGTGTTTGTATGTGTATGTGTGTTTGTAGATGTATGTATAGGTGATGTGTGTATGGAGATGTGATGTGTATATATGTAGCCATAGATATGTTTGTGTAGGTATGTGTGTTTAGATATCTGTGTATGTAGGTATGTGTATATATAGTTATGTGTGTGTCTACGTGTGTGTGTAGCTATAGATGCGTGTGAAGAAGGGGTATGTGTGTATAGATCAGTGTGTATGTAGATATGTGTGTGCTTGTGTAGGGGTGTGTGTGTGAGAGAGAGTGTGTGTGTATATCTTCAAACAAGTAAAAAGGCAAAATTCAGGCCAAGTGTTAAGCCTAAAAAGGAAAAATCCAGAGAGAAAATGAATAAGCGGGAAGGTGTCCGCAGTGTTAAAGCACAGAAATCCATACTTTTCTAAAATAATTTTTTTTTATATTCTGCTACAGATGGGCTAAAGAACAAATGTTAAATCCATGGGTATGGACATGAAAAATGTGTGATCAGAGTAATGTGGCATCTGAAACAGGATTCAATGATGCAAATGTTCTGTGAGGAAGATGGACGCACAGATCAGAGGGAAGAATAAAGACCAGATGAAGGTGAACTGGGAGTCTGCTGCAGTAGTAAGAATAAATAAATAAACGCAACAGAATGGAGACATAAATGAAAATAAACAGAATTAAATACTCCGCAATGTTCTCTGGCCCTGTCTACTCCAGCTGTTCATTTATTATGCAATACTTTGACCTTACCATCAACATTACTGAGCTCAACATTATTAAACTGAATCCACAAACTAATCACACAAATGTTTGGTCTATAACACATTCTCAAGCTGGTTTTATTTTGTAATGGTCTTTTCTCCTCAAGGGTGAACATTTTTTAATCCTCTAGAATGGCATGTGAATTCAAAAATACCATGAAATTATAAACATTTCCCATAACCACAATCTTCAAAAGAACTTGGTGTTAATAAATGCTAATAAATATTTAGTCTTAGTATATAAATCCTTAACTATTGTTAGGATCACAGAAATGTACTATGTTGGCCCAGCTGTCCCTGTGACACCGTAAGGTTTAATACTTGCTTGACCTCTAGTCAACTACACAAAGCCATCAAATCAGTTAAATGAATATTCTCAATGCTTTACAAACACAATGGGGATATTTAGGCACACAGAAAAGCATAGGCAGTACCTCTGCTGCATATGTAACATGTCATGTTATAGAGGAAATAAGAGTATTGATGATTACATTGGATTTGATTTCCTCAAATCAGAACCTGAGATCATGATTTATATGGAACTGATCTATTGAAATTTAGAAAGTGTCCTGCTGTTGAGATCCAGATTAACATGCCTGCAGCCATCTTGGTTATAACTACCATTTCAGCCACCAAATGACACTAGCATGTAGCTTACAGTGACAGGATACAGTCTGTGAACATCCAAGCATGCTGCATTGGCAACTGACTTCCTGACTGTCTCCTAGGTGACATTGGGCATGTCAACAGTTTTGAGAAAGACTGCATACATTATGTTGGGCCCTGGCCCACCTTTGTTTAGCTTAGAACATGAGCACTTTTCTCCTGATTTGGAGTCTAGGGCTCTTCCTGATTTTGTACCGCCTAAACCCTATGTTACAAATGAAATGCTCCATCCTGGCTCATAGGTTTGAATGCTTTATCTCCAGACAGCAGAGTTGTTTCAGGAGGCTATGAAGCCTTCAAAACTCTGATTGAGTTCATAGAAACAGGTCACTGGCAAGAACGCTGAAGGGGAGTTTTATCCACTGCATGTTCTGTCCCATTCAGTATCTCAGCTTCCTGACCTGCCAGCAAGCTGTATGAAGATCCTCCACACTTCATCTCCTTGAGCTTCTCGGTGTCATGCCTTCCCAAGCATCCTGAACTATATATATATATCCTCTGACACTGGGAGCCAAATAGACCTCTTTTCCCTTCAATTGTTCCATCAGGTCATTTTGTTGCTGCAACAAGAAAAGTAACTAATTCTGTGCCTGGCAAAGATGAAGATTCTCACTAGAGTTACATAAAAACAGAGAGTTGGAGAGATTCTCAGATTACCTGAGGATACATTTAAATGGGCTGCAGATCACCAACTCCCCTGAGAAGTTTTCCCAACAGTCTTCTGTGCTATTACATAGCCACCAGTCTGATGACTCATGTCTTTGCAGCAATCCAGTCTGCTAGGACTTGGAAATGCCCTGCACCATTCTTGTTCCCAGTACAATGGTGTTGATAAGTCAGAAGCAGCAGTGGTGAATAGTTTATTAAGAGTTCTGCATTTTTGTGAAAATGCTGATGGTGTAATCACAGCAAGCAGATACGAATTTCTGTTAACGAAAAATTTCAGCTATCTTTTGCTGTTCTGAAATCTTTCCTTCTGCTTTCCACCATTGGATGATGCAATATAAAGTCCCTCCCCAGATGTGCAGCTCTCAGCTTTGGAGACTTTTCTGGCCTGTAGACCTGTCATAAATAAGACTCCATTCTCGGTTACTTAACTGAGCTCAGGTATTCTGTTAGAGCAGTGCAGAATGCTCAGACACCATCAAGCTTCAGCCTCACTCAATCCTCACCAAGCAGGCCAAGCAGTATGGACTCTTAGGATCTGTCTGAAGTTAGACAAAACCAACAACAAACAAACTTGGAATCAGCTTCAGGGCAGGAGTTATAACAAAAGTAAGCAAAGTGATTTCAAATGTGCACCTGAAAGCTACATGTCTTCACACATGCAAGTGGCACACGCCCTCCATGCCCTCTCCTCTGTAAGTGGCATGCACTCAACAACCCAGGCTCCTTCGGTGGCCCAACAATGTCCTGCAGTTTCTACAGCAACTCCTTTTTCTGCAAACCATAGGCAAATAGTCCCCAATTTCTTATTGGAGTTTGAATTTTGATCGTCTTTTCTTTTTAGGAACAATTAAGGAACAGATACAGAAGTTGGGAAAGGAGTTGTCAACTTATGGAAATGCTATGTTGGAACATGAAGCTTACTTCAGGGGTCAGAGGGCTAGTGCCCTAGAGATAGCAGACTTCAACCTAGGAGGAGCAAGGGTGGTATCCATAGAAAGAGGTTCAGTGCTGGTGGGAACACTGAGAGGAGAAAGAGACGGCCACAATGCATGAGTAGTCTGCCAAGAATGAAACCTAGTGAGTCATGACAAGTCATCAAGTGAGGTGTTTCTTCCTAGTGAGAAGAAGACAGTGAGAAGATGGACAGAAGAAACTGGGGGTACTCCTGAGCACCTCCAAGAAAATCATCAATATCCCTGTGAATGCCCCAAGGCAAAATGGGTAGAGAGAAAGACGGGAAAAGTAACAGCCATTATTTGACAGTTATTCACCTAGCAAACTCTGCATGCACTAGTTTCTAAGGGAAGCACTATATATGCATAGTATTAAGCTTATTTTCATTTAATAATTTAGAAGATTATTTATATCTTTGATATCTCTTTAAGGCTTTGCAATCTTTCATAACAAAGTATGTGTATTGCACTTTTAAATCTTTGCCATAATTCTGTAGTTTTTAAAGTCTTTCGAACTTTAGGGTTCTAAATCTTCAACTGAATATTTGTAAACTCAAAATCTCCTCCTATAAAAATTGACTTTCCACAAGAAAAGATTGCATGAGTGTGTCTGCCTCTTCATAATTCAAGTATTTAAAAATTGAAAGCAATAGGCCTTCCATGGCACATAGGTCCAACGCTACAGAACAGAAATTTAGAGGACCATGAGGACCAGAAAGAAGTAAGGGAAGCCAAAGCAAGAACTGAGTTAGGAGAAACACCTGCTGCTCTGCAGTGGGGTTAGAGCAGCAGACAGAGATGGGGAGCTAGCTCAGAGCAGGCTTGAGCTTCTGTGAGGATTCCACTCTGGCTTGCAGCAGGATCACTGTAAGAGAAGCCACCTTTTCCAGTTAAAATAACGGTGAAAGTGCTATCATGGTAATGATTCGCTCCTCGAAATGTGGATGGTAGAGGTGCTTCATTGGTTGGTTGGCTCATATTATTCAGTAAATAGCACCTTAAAAAGAAAAGGTTAAACCGTAAAGGAGAGCAAAGCATCTGATTTTAAGACAATAAGAAGCCAAGGGAAATGATAAACCCCGTGGGGCTTATCTGAATTCACCAACATCCAGAACCCTTTGCTTTTCCACCTTTGCATCAGGTCTTCTTTAAGGAAATGAGCCAAGGCATCTCTTCACCTTAACAGCAAGCACGTTAGGCCTAGGTCACAAGTGAAGCTGCCTGTTAACACACGCACACACATACACACACCCATACACTCCCCCATACACACACTCCCCTCTCTCTCTCTCACACACACACCAGTATTTATATTCAAACCAGGAAAAATGAGCTCATGGTATTATTTCAGAAACCATATAGAAGTAGAAATATTTTATATGAGACAAACCTCAAATCATGGTTTATAGATGTGAACCTGATCTTGATGGTATTATAGTGTAACATATACAATAAATGTATTAGCTAGTTTAAAAATGGCCATGATATGGATTCACTCAAGTGAAGGTTCCCTAAGTGTCAAAAAGAACTCTGGTTCCATGAGTCCCTGCAATTCTACCACCAAGAAACTCTCTTCTGGGAAAAGTACAGAAAAATAAGTTTTTCTCCTCTCTCCACTGACATTCAACCTTGGCATGGAAAGTATATCTATAATAGATTATGTGCAAATACTTTAGTGAGGTTAAGCTGGTCATAAATAACCAAGAGGCATCTTAGAGACGAACACATCTATTTCCATTTCAAAAGGAGAATGAGTTCAAGGAGAGCCACGAGACAACGGCAGCAAAGGTTCATATTCAAAGAAACTGATTGCACACTCATTCGCAGAAAGTGAGAGAGGAAGGAGATGAGGTCGCAAGTAAATTGGGTCTTTTAATTACAGCACTTGTTTGGGAGGCTGATAAACAGAAGGCCAGGAGAAAAGGCTTGAGTACCATCACTCTCACCTTAAAAGCCATAAACTCAGTGACATAATAGCTTATTGAAATTCTGCATCTCCATGCCAGATTTTGAGTAATATCCTTTTTAACTTTCTCAGGATTGATGAACCAATACAGCCATCTGTGGAGATAAATGCTCGGAAGTCATGAGAAATCGCTTCACCTTGCATACCATAGCAATCCCAGGAGATCTACTTGGGTGTTGTGCATTTAATCACAGTACCCGACCACAACCAGTAGGACTTATTACCGTAGCCCTTAAATTCTAGCTGAGTTCCTCCCATTTTTGTCATTGGTGGACACTGTATTAGAAAGATGTCAAGATCTACATTTTCAGTTGATTTACTAGCTTATGGAATAAGTCACCAAGAGAGGTAAAATGACTGAGGATTAATGCAATATTTTTGATAAGTAGCTACTGTAAAACTCACTCCAACCCATTTGACCAGAGTCTATAGAACACAAAGTGAGAAAGACTGGGAATTTCAAAGTCTTTGAGAAACCAGGTTTTTTAGACTCTGCTCTCATCCTAGAGTGATAGGAAGCAGTGAATCTTAAAATTGCCCTTCTTACTAGGCAGCACCTCACCCAGATGACTAAATTGTCCTTGTTTGTAGTTTTAGTTATTAGGCCCTTTTAGAATGGATGCAGAAAAATCTTATCTCTGTAGCTCCATGACCTCTTTCATTCCCAGTTAAGTGCATAGGGATCTCAGTGTCTGAACATGAGTACAAGCCTGTTTTTACATAGCATCAAGGTCATTATTTAGTAAAGGTCACTTCACAGTCTCCTCCCTCAAAGTCAGAAGACACGGGCATTCATTCGATCCACTCTGAGCATACGACATTGCCTTAATTTTTAAAATAAACTCCTAGTTAGCAAACTGCCTTCTATTTTTTTTTCTCTCTAAAGGTGTTGGTTCTCATTCTTTCAATGTGTGGTTGCACCTCAGACACCCATCCTTGAGTAACTTGAAACAAGTTTTCAAGTCCCCCATTCACATTGCAAAACAGCACACATCTCTTAACGAGCCTTAGTTTTCTCTCACTGCTATGGAAAACAAATAGCAATGTGACAACTGGGAACACTGCAAATTTATGATCCTCCACGTTTCAAGAGTCAGAAGTCTGGTTATGTTGAGGAGCTTCTTTGCTTAGAGGCCTGAAACTCTGAAGAAGAATTGGGTTCTAAGCCCATTTAGGTCATTGCCAAAGTCACTTCCATGAGGTTGTAGGATCTATTTCCTGAATGCGATGAGGGCCTCTGTGTGTGCCCAGAAGCTGACCACCTTCCTTCTCATGCTTCCTGGTAGCCCTCCCAGCAGTGGTGGGTAAAATCCCTCCTGGCATGTCAAGTCTATGATTTGCCTTCTATAGCAACCCGACTCCAAAACTCATGTGATTAAATCACAACCATCTGTATAATCCAGCAGAGTTCTCGGGAATCAAGCCCAAAAGTCTCTTTTGTTATGCATAGTACTATTTTGATTGCAAGATAGATAACTTCTAAGTCATCTTACTCCCCCAGCTTGCCCGCTGGACCAGAGATTCACATCTTTGCCATTTCACCTGAGCCTTTGAAGAAAAGCCTTCGATTTTGATTTCTTCTGATATGGATTTAAAAAAAAAAAACACATTCACATTTCTATTCTTGTTTGTTTTGTGTTTTGTTTGGGGATGGGTTCTCACTCTACAGCTCAGACTAGCTTTGCATGCTTGGCAGTTCTCCTCTTTAGCGCTTGCCCTCTGCTTTTATTTGAAAGGTCTGTGAGTCACAGTCTATCCTGGTTGTTTTCTGTTATTCTAGAAGGAATAGAAGTTTCATTGAGTCATGGCTGTTACGTGTGTAGAAGCGTAAACTAGGAATCTGCTCAGCCCCCATAGAAAATTACAGGCCTTCCTGCAGAGTCAGATACGACACAGCAGGGATGCCAGGGAGAGCCAGCTGCTATGGGAAAGCCAATCCCATGACGATGACGACTCCACTACTTCACTGATTTGCTAGTCAGTGAATAGATTTATTCATCTGGAACATCATTGCCACTCATTCCCCAAATACTATTAACAGGTGACTGTGATTTCCAAACGCTGGACTTCGGAAGATGCTTTAAAAGCAAGATATTCTTTATTTGGAAAGCTTGGCTAGACCGAACACTAGAGCATTTTATATCCATGAGGTTCGAGAAAAACATTTCCACAGGACCCAGAAATGAAAGATCAACCTTACATCATTTCCTGTTCTGCTTCATAATGGACTTCCAGATAATTCATTGTTGCCCCTCAATAGAAAGACCACAGTGGGAAAACACCCTCACTCAGCCATGCAATCTCAAGATAAAGAAAGCCAAATTAAAGATAACTAAATATCAAGTTTATCAAGATAATGAAAGGGCTTCCTGAAGGTCAATAATGTCTAAGTTTACCATTACCCCATGGGATCTTGTTTCAATCCCAAATTTAAAGTTCTCAGTTTGGCTCACTAGATGCAAATTTGGCTGACTAGAGAATTGAAAATTTACATTTTTAATAATATCTTCATAAAATTCTGATACATAGCAAAAAAAATTAGTTAAGATATAGTTAATAAAAATTACAAAAGTAATTAAAACGCTGTGCTAGCAAACATTAAGCCTGAATATATTAAAATTTAAAACTTCTACTTTATGGAAGATGTTTAAAGAGACTGAATAGAAAAAAACACAGACTGGAAGAAAGGGTTTACAAACACATCTCTGGTAAAGAGTTGTTATCAAAGACACCAAGAATCTCTTAAAATTAAACAAGAAAGAAAGCACCCAAAAGCAGTCCAGGGTAAGGGGAATCAAAGAAGTTACAAAAACCATTGACTACCTTATGAAGAGTCTCAACAATTTATTTCATTTAAAGACTGAAAATTAAGCCAAATGTGGTGGTTACATGCTTTTAAATCAGCTTCCAAGACACAAAGGCAGGCAGATCTCTGTAAGTTCAAGGCCGTCCTGGTCTACATAGTAAATGCTAAATTAGCCAGATGTTCCCTGTCTCAAAAATAACTGCAAGTCCAGCGCAGCACAGTAGAGCTGACCCTGTTGATAGGGTGCAGGTGGTGACCCAGCGCTGTGAACATGTGTGGGAGATCCGGCCCCATCTCTCATCTGTTGTATGGTGGAGTGGGCGAGCGAGATATGTCCTCCCCCATTCTCTACCCCTCATCACCTGTGGTGGGCGGGAAAGCTGGCATGGGGAGGGGCATGAGAGCAGGAAAATTGGCCTGCCCCTCACCAAATGCATCACTATGGAGAACAGACCCTGTACCTTGCCTGGGCAAAACAGCAGAGCTGGTCCTGGTGGTATGGGTGTGGCTGAGTAGGCCCCAAGGGCATGCAAACAAGAGAACTGGTACCCTTCCTTGCTGCTTGCTGCATTGGGTGGGCTAGCCAGGGCAGTGCTGCAGAGCTTGCCCTGGTGGTGACAATGAGGAAAAGCTGGTGGGCTGACCAACCCAGACCAGGACTAGGAGTTACCCCACTCCAACTGCCCCTCATTTCTGAACTGCTGAAGCATGTGACGGGCTGGACCTGCACATCCACGACACAAGACAACAACAGGGTATCCAAGACAAGAACTGTAAGGGCCCAGTGCCTATAGAGTAACATAAGCCAGAAGCCCAGACTCAGGTCAACGACTCATTGTAATGAACATAAGCAAAGAAGCATAGGCTAAAGGGTATATTGTGTGACTCACTGTGACACCCTGCAGCTTCCCCATGAGATTTGTTTTTGTTTTGCTTTTTTGTTTGTTTGTTTGTTTTTATTTTTGTTTTTCTTTTAATTTCTATTTTATTTTACTTTGGGAGGGGAAGTTGCAAGGGCAGAGGGTGGATACGAATGGATGGATGGGGAGATGAATGGGAGCAGAGGCAGGATGTGAAATTCACAAAAAAATCAATAAAACGTTAGAATAACAATGTGGGCTGAGGGTGACTGCGTGGTATAGAACACGGATTAGCGCGAATGTGGTCTTGTGCTTTATGCTCAAGACACCTAAAAATAACCAGCAGCGATGTGATCTACAGTATGTGATCATGTTACCGCACTGGATGACGGCTAAAGTCGGTTAGAACACAGCAGAGCAGGTAGCACTGGCATCTAACAAGGCTGTGAACCAATAGACTTTCTCAGTGCTTGCTTACGAGAATTGAAATTGGCCCAGAAATTTTAGTACATGACACTTTCATAAAGGCAGACCTCTGGAAGTTTGGGCCCAGCCTGGTCTACAGACTTTCAAGCCAACCAGGGTAACATAGTGATACTCTATTCCAAAAACAAACAGAAAACCAAAACTCTCAATGGAATGCAATTAGGACCTTACATACAACCCCCCAATCATATTCCCAAATATTTATTCAATTAATTTGATCCATAAGAAACCCGCATATGTGGATCAGATTATCTCAATATTAGCTTTTTCTCAGCGAAGAGAAACTAAGAGCAATTTTTGCACAGCCCAAATTAAGCTATCATGTCAACTCAGCCTTAATATATTACCTAGAATAAAACAGATGGTCCTGATGTTTTCACGGTCTTTTTCTGCTGGCCTCAGCCCCTGCTAACTCCCAGGCAACTTATCATGTGAAAAAATTCTTACTTAATTCCAAGCAGAGGCTCTATACTGACTCTCTCAAAGTCAAGATTTTCTTAGTTCTTGCTGCAATAAATTAACCATTTATAAATATGTGAGACTTCCATAAATCATTTAAATACATATATAACAGTGTTATCTAATGGCCATATTATGCAAACAACATGCAGAATTTTAAATTTTCTAGTACCTATACCATAAAAGTAACAGGAAATAAAACTTCACTAACACACTTTGTTTAACCTAGTATGGCCCGAATACCATGGTTTACCTATCTTACAAGTAATTTAAAATTATTTCTAGGTAAGATACAGTCCATTCTTCATTGTAAATGTTTGGCTGTCATGGGCATATTTTTTACTTAAAGTATATCTCAGTTTGAGCTAGCCATAATGCAAGTACCATAGCAACATGTTGCTAGTAGATACCATAGTGGACAGTGTGGTTCTATAGATGTGGTTTCTTTAAATAAATGGAAGTGGGCTTTACGCATTGCCAAACCTTATGTGTCTCAGAGCCACATCAAATGGAATCCACACACCCTCAGCGTATACACCTCTGCTTTGGTTAGGTCTAATCTCTGTACTTAAAGGGACCCGGGGGCTTCTGTAAGCATTCCGCCAGAGGTAGGTAAATACCCAGAATCTTTTTGGAAAATAGTGTTTATCTTTCATACAATTTATTCTCGTTATAGTTTTCCCTGTCCCAACTCACCCCAGATCTTCATCCTTTCTTTCTGTCTCTCATTAGAAAACAGTCATCCAGTAGTAGTAATAAAAATATTAATAAATATATAAAATAAATAGAACAAAATAAATAACCAAACGAGTCAAAGGAAAAGCACTATATATATATACATATATATATACAGATGCTGAGATATATTTATACGCACAGAAAATCCATAAAAACAAAATAAAAAAACAAAACATATGAACAAAAATATTTAAAAGGTTTAAAAAAATGCCCTGACAAAGTATTATGAGAAAAGACTCCAAAATTACCACTGTGTTTGTTCTGTGTTAGTCAACTTCCACCAGGCATGGGGCATGCCTTTAAGTGTGCTTTGTATACCCAGTGAGACTCCCTTGGAGAAAGCTATTTTCTCATGTGTTAATAGTTATTAACCGGAGATTGCTTCTGGGTCAGCAATGGGGCATTGTGTCCACTTTCTTCCTATTTGGAACCCCGTCTGTCTTAGACTCGTGAAGGCCCTGTGCATGCTCCCACCCCTTCTGTGAGGTCATGTGTGCATCATTCCTGTTGTGTCTTGAAGACCTTATTTCCTTGCCATTTCTGTCTTCTTTGGCTCTTACAATCTTTCTGCCTGCTCGTCCACAGAGTTCCCTGTACCCTGAGGGAAGGATTTGATGGAAACATACAATTTTCCCAAGTGTCCCAAGACCTCTTGCACAGTGTCCAGTTGTGGGTGTCTGTCCTTGTTCCCATGTACTATAGGAGACAGTGTCTCTGAGGATGACTGAGCAAGCACTGATCTAGGACGATAGCAGAATGACCTTAAAAGTCATTTGAATGCTACATTCCTTTAGCAGAACAACAATAGTATTTTATTTTCCCTTACATCTACTGCCTATATAGCCTCAGTTCTTAGCCACCTGGGCAGTATCGGGCATAAGTTCTAGCTCACAGAGTGGGCCTTAACTCTAATCAAATGGTGGTTGGTTACTCCCACAACCTTGGTGCCACTATTATATGAGTGTATCTTGCAGGCAGTTTATCATTGTAGATGAAAGTGTTTGCAGCTTGTTTAGTGTTTACCTTTATCCTCTGGAAGTGTGTAGGGTACCATTCACTACTATAAACAGCACAGGTATACAATGCTGCTTATATTTTTATGGTCTTTTGGTGATCACAATTGACTGTCAACTTAACTGGCTCTAGAATCACTCTTGAGATGAGCCTCCAGGCACACATGTGAGGGATATTCTAATTAGTTAACCTCTGCCCATGTCCATAAGAGATTTTCATGATTAAGTTCTTTAACATTAGGAGACCAAGCAAGCATGTAAGCAGCATCATTCCCTGGTTTTAATTTGGGACTGTAGAAAAATCATGAAGCTAGCAGACTACTAGTATTTACCCCTCTCATGTTCTTGACTACAGATGCAATGTGGCTGGGTGCCAGATTTCCCTTCCCTGATAGACGGCACACTTTAACTGTGAGCCAATGTGAATGCTTCCTGCTCTAAATTGCTTTTGTCAGGGTATGTTTTATCACTGCAGCAGGAAGAGTAATTAATACAGGCAGTGGTCTAAATGTGAGAGAAAAACATGACTTGGTCATGATGAGAAACGAGATGAGGGATGGGAAAAGGAGTCAGACGCTATGAGCAGTTACAAGAGCCATAACATATTCTGAGTCAAATCGTATGCCATTGAGTTGCAGCAATTCTTTCAAAGGATGAAAAACAATATGCAAATATGCCATGTGTCATACACAAGTCATGAAAAATAGTAGTAATTCCCAAGCATCTTAACTTTACACACATAATACCTGACCAAATTACAATTTATCCTAAAATTTTGTTAGGCCACTGATTCTCAATCTGCGGGTCAGGACCACTTTAGGGGTTGAATGGCCCTTTCACAGTGGTCACCAAAGACCATCAGAAAACACTAATAGTTACGTTACAATTCATAGCAGTAGCAACATTACAGTTATGAAGCAGCAATAAAAATTACTTTATGGTTTGGAGGATCACCACAACTTGAGGAACTGTATTAAAGGGTTGCAGCATTAGGAAGGCTGAGAATCACTGGGTTAGACCTTCATTTTTGTTTCTACATCTAGACACTGATTTCCAACTGATGGGTTCAGAGTTACTGCTGGCCTGTGACTGGGTTCATGCTATTGTTGAGTAGCTGTTAGGAACTCCACTATCCACTCATGAACAAACTCCCAAAAGTGAGCCCTGGGACCCCCTGAGGGCACTTGGGTCACCAGATACAGTGATGACAGGGAAAGGGAAGCTGAGGTTGAAAAGTGTGAAGCGGAGGAGCACACCTGGTGCATACAGATTAAAATCATCTCGTGAGAATACGTGAGAAACTGTTTAATTTGAAGGCTAAAAGTCAATGTTCTTCCATGCATTTTTAAAAAGTTCCACATGAATTACTAGGACTAAATAACAGGCTTGGAAGGGTCAAATATTTTACAGATACATGGAGTATAATCTATAATTAATATATTCTTTAAGAAGGCCATGGGCACAAAAAACATAAAAGCATGAGATGCCATTGAGGCCCACAAACTAGATTCATTAATGGATTTGCGCTGCCCACCTGTCCAGGTTTTCTGATTCTCTGGGATTCCTTTAGCTTCACCTGGATCCACCTCAGTTACCTCAATCTCCCATATTACCATTAAGTTAACTTCACCTCCATTTGTCCTAAACTCATGTTCAAGTGGTAGTCTTGGCTGCCAGTTCAACTCCTGGCTCAATGTTGAACTGTCTATCATCTCAGCTGAAATGTTCTAAAATTATACGTATGCTTGCCACATCCAATAAAGTTCAGCTCATTGAATAATTACACCACTTTCTGCACTCCCTAATTAGTTAAATGGAAAGACGGTGATGAAGAAAGAAGGCCACAGAGAAGAGCACCCTCACCTCAGCGATAATGGCAGACCTCAGAACGAGAGACACCACTTAAATTATCTCAAGGTCTTGGATCCTAGACAATGTAGAAAAAAAATGCAGCTGGTCTCTTTGCCAGTTTCTTTTCTCAGCCATTACCTGAAATGCTGATAGCACAAGAGCTGGAGTTGAGGAGATATAAAGTAAGCATCTAATTAAGCCAGAGAAACAATTGAACTCCTCATGAGCACTAGAGTTATACAGTGATGGGACCTAGGTTTCAGTCTTAGACCTTGCCTACTATTTTGCCACCATACCCCATCTACTCCTCAAGACAAGTTATGAAGGCAGATGCCATGCTTCCTTTACAAAAATATAAAAAAAATAGACACATAAAACCCCATGTCAGTCTCTACACACTCCATGCAAAGTACTAAAAGCCCACAGCTAAATTCTCAGAGTCTTCCCTCATGCACCATGGCCAAACGAAGGACACTTCAGTAGAGATCCATATTCTAATTGTCAGTTCAAGGAGCTTCGCTCCTAGGGCATTGGAAAGAGGACATTCCGAGGCTACTCTTCTCGTCCTGGAGTGCAGCCTACCTGCTCATTTGACAGCATGTTCTCCTGAGGATTGCAAAGGAAGTGTTAAAAAGTCACTTTGTCATTTGCACTGACAGGAAAAAGTAACTCAGAGCCTTGTCCCCTGCTATCACCTTCATTTCCAAAAAGAAATAAGTTGAACACACACACACACACACACACACACACACACACACACACAAATGGCTCAGGCTAGAAGACTGAACACAGTCTCCATGACGTGTCCAGGAGGAGAATATGTCAGGACTGCTCAAGACTTCTATGAGAGTGGACTGTGATGTTGCTGTCAGTCGTCCCCAGCACTGGGGGATCCTGTGGAGGCATGTGACTAGGACATGAGAAGGAATAACTCCATCAAGAACTGGCTAAAGAGCTGAAGGATACATGGCCACGCCTTACTCATTCCCTAAGGGAACAGCAGCTGGCTTTAATTATCTGACAATTTCATACAAGTATGTAATGAATGTTGGTCATTTTAACCCCTATCCCCCACCTGACCCACTCCTCTTACTGAAAACGTTATCTTTTCTTAAAAGAAGAAAGCCCTTCTTTCAAACTAGCCCCTTTCTTATTCTAATGCCTGTCTGTGTGTATGAGAGAGAGACAGACAGACAGACAGACAGACAGACAGACAGGGGAGAAGTGAAACAGTGACAGAGAGAAAGCAACTGCTTTTTTTCCTATGAGCATTATTGAATAGGGTATTTATTAAAATATGGGAAATTTTCCAGAGGGTATAAAATTGAGGAGACTAACACCCTCTCCTCCTGCAGCCCATGGTCTCTTAGAGAGGTGCTGGACCTTGGGAGACACACCCCATCCTTGCTTAAATGCCAGTGGACCTAGTGACAAGCAGGTCTACTGTAGGTAACCAGAGCTCAGTGAGTTCATGGGTACAACAGTTACTCCGTGTCCCAAAGACACTGTTTGTAGCTTTCCCCCCGCTTCTGCTGGCTCTTACGTTCTTTCTGACCCCTCCTGAAATGGTTCCTGACTGTTGGAGAAGAATCACTTATTTTCACAGATTTAACCAGTTAAGGGTTAACTGGTTGGTGAATTCAGTCTCTTGCTAGCTTCTGTGATAAAGAGTACCTCCTGCAGATGGAAATCAAGTGCCCATCTGAAAGGCACGGCGACAACAGTCCTGGATCTAATGAGCTATTAATGCATGAGCTCGTCCATTCACTCCTACAACAACTGCGCCTTTGCCAACACATGTTACAGAGCAGGAACCCAGTAATGTGACTGGGATTCGAACTCAGGGAGTCTGTTCAAAGGCTTTAGCTGTATGTGATTGCTCTAATGTTGCTAACCTCCATCAAGGGTTTAGCCATGGATGTCAGATGTGGGAACAGGAAAAAGGCACTATTGAGAAAGCAGTTGGGAGTCCAGGCAGTTCTCGTAGTTAGAAGTGAGTAGCATGGGCAGGGGCACTTCCCAGGATGTCTGTTCATGGTAGTAAGACCACAGGACATGAAATTTCCCAGAAACTGAATGCCAAGGTGCTTTCCTGAGGCTTCTCTTTCAGAAAAGACGCACAAATACAAACAATTCATATAAGAGAACAATTTTAAAGCTCTTTAATCTCTCCCTCTTTTACTATCTCCCTCTTTCCTTCCCTCCCTCTTTCCTTCCCTCCCTCCTTTCCCTCCTTCTCTCCCCCTCCCTCTCTTCCTTGCCTTCTCTCCCTCCCCCACACTCTTCTCTGTAAAGCATCACTAAGGGTCACATTCTCATTCTACACTGCCTTCTAGCAATGTGAACACTGCTCCGTTATTTCATCAGGTTTTCTTCATAAATAGCTCTGGAGAAGGAAGACAGCAGACAGATGCATGTTGGTGTTTTTAACCTTCATGGGTGTATTTATAATACATCATTTGTTCGACACTAAGAGAGCAACTGTGCTTTGGGAAGACTGGAGCATTCTGGCCACATAAAATCTCTGGAGTTACTAGAAAATTATTTCCACGTTCAGTTTGAGGGTTTTCTGTTCTTTGTTTGACTATTTTGGCTTTTTAAGGAACTTTTATTGTTTCCCACCAATTTTTCTCTAAAATTCAATACTTCTATCTTAGAAATACAAAATTCAATTTATACTCTCCCCGCGCACACATATCTCAAGTTTCTCTTCAGATATGCAAATCTTGTTGTTTTTGCACATTGCACAAACTAACATGCAATGCTCTTACTACTCACACAAATATTAATGGCAAGCTTGGGATCAGAGTTAAAAATTAAATTCCTTGAAGCTAGAGAGATGGCTCTGTGGATAATTCCCAGCACCCATCCATCCATTCACAACTGTCTGTAACCCAGTTCTTCCATCCTTAATGGGCACCAGTACATGTGATACACAGACACATGGAGACAAAACACCCATATACACAAAAAATTTAATGAGAAGAAGTCCTATTCCTGAGTGTCTTAGAGTTTCTATTGCTGAAAGGAAACACCAGAACCAAAGGGAACCTGGGAAGGAAAGGGTTTATTTTGCTTCCACATCTATATTATAGTTCATTATCGAGAGTAATTAGGCCAGGGACTCAAGCAGGGAAGGAACCTGGGAGTAGGAGGCAGAGGCCATGGAGAACTGATCACTGGCTTGCTCCTTGTGGTTTGCTCAGCCTGCTTTCTTATAGAACCTTAGGCAACCAGCCCAGAGATGGCCCCACCAACAATGGGCTGGGCCCTCCCATATCAATCATTAATTAAGAAAAGACCCTACATGCTTGCCTACAACCTGATCTATGGAGACATTTTCTCAATGGAGGTTCCCACCTTGAAGATGACTGTTGCCTGGGTCAAGCTGACATAAAACCAGCCAGCATGCTTAGAAATAGGCAGAGTTAAGAGATCCAGAAGAAACTGGATAGTTTCTTACCCGAGAATTCCAAAATCGCTATCTGTAACACAAAACATACATCATGAAGGCTATCATCTACCAGCCAGTGAGCACAGCTCCCATATCAGGAGTCTGTGCCTACTCCAAGAGGACCAGCTTGCTACCTGCAGTCCCACATAGATTTCAGAATCCACAGAATCTTCCCCTGAGATCCTGACTGGATTACACCTAATCTCTTACTCTCAGCCATATCTTTGTTATTGTTCTGTTTGTCAGACCAGGGTTTCCCTGTGTATCCCGACTATCCTGAAATTACTCTATAGAGTAAGTTGACCTCGAATTCACAGAGATCTGCCTGTCTCTACCTCCCAAGTGCTGGGATTAAAGGTGTCCACCACCACATCCAGCTCTCAACCACATCTTAAAACAACAGAGCATTTGATGATTATTTCATTATGCTATCAACTTCAGCATGATTTAAACTTCTTTTAGATAAAAATCATTGGAAGTATTTATATCCTAAATGTATATTATTTGTAGATTCAAAACTGAGAAGTTTTTCAAGTTAATGACCCGATATTCTGTTTTCTGTTTCTGTTATTGCTTCTTCGATTAGCACCATGATTGCTTTTCATTTAATTCGAATGTGCTTCAGCAAATTATTAATTCTCTAGTCTATCACAGTCCTCACCATCCAATATGACTCAATAGTGTCCCCAATGGCTAAGTATGTCACTTGTAATTAATGATTCCACCAAGCTTGTACAGAATAAGGGTCTATACTTCTTGGATAGTAATTAGAACATTTATCGGCCCAATTACAAGTTGTGCACAGTGCTTTACACCATTACTGACATTTTACACCTTCAACATTGGGATGCAATTCTCATGCATATATAACTTAATTCATAGATCAAAACAGCTTGTGAATTTAAATTTTAAAACAGCTAGGAGTTTATCATCAGTTAGTAACTTAAATGAAAGTTAACTGTATTAAAATCTTCATCAGAAGGTAGACATTTTATATTAGGTACTTTTTTTTAAAGAATTGTAACAAAAATACATTAAACAACTTGTCATTGTCTTCATTGTTTTGCAAATTTTGATTTTTAAATTTATTACCCTTCTCTTTTGTCTGTATTTAATGTTATCAACTTAGCTAATGTTCAGTTAGAAAGAATGGAATCAGAAAAGAATACTAAACATTTATTAAGACTTTGGTGTTCCTGAAATTACATCTATTTCATATTCTAAGAATTTTATGTAGAAAGACTTCTTCATTGCACCTGAGAGTGAAAAACATTGATGGGTCTGCCAGCTTATTTTAATCACAGTACAACTGGAATCTCCATCATGAAAACTGGACTTAGAAGTTTAGCCAACTCCGGGACTCAATCCATGTCGTTTAGTGTGAGCTACAAAAATGAGGACAAAGCATATGGTAACTGCAGAAGCCATTATCGAATAAGACAAAAAGGCAGAAGAGAAAAGAAAGGAAAAACAGTAGAATGGAGACATTCTCCAGGCACTGAAGGCAAACAGAGCCTGTATCCCAGCACCAACTTTTAAAGGTGAAAAAGTAAATTCAATTACCTTAACAACAAGCATTTATTGAGAAAAAAAACATCCCTTGCAAACGCTGTAAATTCAGCAATAGCTGCACAATTTTCCCAATTAGAAGCAGATTTGATCTAAATAAAATAAAGAACATGGGAGCTAGCAGTAAACAAAACAGTCAGCTCTGACCCAATATCAAATACAAGCCTACCTCAAGAGCCAACAAGACCAAAAATAATTGATTTAACTCTCTACAAGGGTCACCATTCATATAAATACAGCTGGAGACAAGAAGGCTGGCCACCTGGGCTCCACGGATTTCACAGAATTTCACTATAGTGGCTAGCAGGTGCATCACTATGAAGGAACTACCTGAACTTGTATCAAAGCTAGGTCAGAGGATAAGAAGACCCTGCCATCACAGTTCACAAAGTAGGAAATAAATATCCACACTAGAATACTGTCCAGCCCACAGTGGAGAGGAGAGAGAAGTCTTCTTTTTGTCCAAGCAATAAAAATATGTTGCTATAAAGAATCCAGTGGTGCCACAGATTTCCTCTGGGGACAGTCTTCTTAGAGATTATTCCAAATAAACAAACTTTCCTTGTGACTGAATGAAGCCTGCATTTTTATAAAGATAAACATTCATTTATTCTGGAAACAGGAATTTAAAGATGTCTCATGGGATAAAGTGATTCTAAATAGGACTAAGAAGAATAAATCTTGTCTACAATAACTATATATAACTATAACCAACTATGCATAAAAATTTATATGTATTTATAAATATACATATATTTATAAATATATGTGATATATATATATATATATATATATATATATATATATATAAACCTCTGACTATTTCTTCCTATATTCCTCAGGTATAAAAAGACTTATTACACCCACAGCAATGTCTTCTGAGCTATGTATACAAGAGACAACAGAGTACCCCCAGTAGACTCTCAGGGCACACACGCTTCCCTACTCAAGAACTCTTCACACTGCAGTGACTCTCCTGGGTATATTTAGCATGCAAAAATAATACTATAATTCAAAGTTGCCACAGCAACAGAAATACTGACCCTTCAGACTAGACTTCCAGATGATTTGCCAATGACGCACAAATGAATTCCCTGACAAAAAAACTTAATAGTGTTTATTTTTTAATAGTTAAAACTCTGAAAGATCATTTTCCTTCAGTGATTTAACTTGGTCAGTTGTCTTCTATTTTGGGGAAAATTGTTTTTAACATAAAATTGTGAACACAGAAGTTCCCAGTATCTTTTAAGATTCATAAGTGTGTAAAGCCCATTTATGCAAATACTAGTAACTTCCATATGAAACAGCTTATTTTTTCTATATTAAAGCAGTTTGTTTTAGAAAAGGAAAATCTGAAAAAATATCCATCTATTTTCTATAGTAAGATTAAGTCTCTAAACATTGTTTTTCCATTTTAAAAAAAAACCTGGAATGTTTTAAGATTCACATCTGGACACTGCCTACAGCTTTGTGTCATGTTACTGTAACCAGCAGATTGGAAGTCTTGCCATTTGAGCTTTCAGATGCTAAACATCTAGGATAACATGTGAGTTAGGGAGCAGAGTGTTCTTTACCCTGTGTAAATTATTACTTAAGGTACAGTCTAGACGTTTTAACACTATGGTTCAAATTTGAATGCTGTTTTGCTCACTTTTCTGTGTAAATTAAAACTTAAGGTAAAATATAGACTGATTCTAAGACTGTAGTTCATTATTTGATTCTTTATTGGTTATTCTTCTGTTGCTACAATAAAACACCATGACCGAGAATTTCATGTAAATTAAATTCGTCCTTCTGCCTTACAGGTCCAGAGAGATAACTGTCGATAATGACCAGGAGGAATGGTAGCAAGCACCAGCAGTAAGGAGTTGAGAAATCCCATCTCAGCACCCACCCCACCCCACCTCCACACACACAGGAAGTAGAAAAAGGGAGAACAGTAAGAGGGGACAAGTTAGAAACCATGAGGCCTACCCCCAGTTGCTAAACTTTATTCAGTAAAACTTTACCTTATAACAACAGTTCAGTAAGCTGCTCTAGACAAAACACCAACAGGGGAACAAGTGCTCAGTTACCTAGGCCTTTGGAGAGTATGTCCCACTCAAATCACAAGTGATAACTGAGATATGTTCATCAACACTCATGAATACAGACGCTGCTGTGAGCTCAACACTTCCTACAAACAGAATGGAGACTCAGAAGGGTCATGAGTTTTCTTCATCAAATTTCAGTCAGATTTTATTTCTAAAAAGGTCTTCAATGCTGCATTGAACATTTGCTGACCAGTTTGATGTGCCAGCCACTGCCCTAAGTACAGATCTTACTATCTACCATATGCCAGTGACCACTCTAGTCAGGGACCATAGAGAGGTGAATACACACCAGCACAGGTGGGCCCTTGTTCTCTTAAAGCCTGGATCTTAGCAGGAGGACCTGCTAAAGACAATAGACAAAAGCAACTTCAGAAAAGACAGGTGCTCTGGGGACACATGAGACAGAAAAGTGTGAGAGCCACAGGAGGAGGGAGACGGAGTGGGAGCATCAAGGGTAGGTCTGTGAACATGGCATCTGAACTATCTGAAAGTGTGGAAGCAACTCTTATACCCCAAGACATCAGCAGAAGAAAGATGGCAAAGACAAGCTCTCAAAATTCAAGGACTAGAAAGAAGAAATGTAGCTTTTGAATAGAAGGAGGACTGACAATTCTAAAGGGAATATTAGAGACCAAGTTATAGAAAACCACAAAGATGAATTTGTTTACTGCTGGCAGAGGCTGATAATTCATTTTACAGCTTCCCAGACCCGAAATAATCACAAAGAAACTATATTAATTACAATACTGTTTGGTCAGTAGCATAAGCGTATTGCTAGCTAACTGTTACATCTTAAATTAACCCACATATCAATCTGTGCATCACCATGAGGTCATGGCCTATTCCCAGGGTTCTACCTGGAGTCTGTCTCCTGGTTATTTTGTATCTGGGCAACCAGGAAACAAGCAAACAGTCTCTGCCAATAGATTGACACATGAATATGGGACTGCCTACATCCATGTAAAACCTGAGAAAGTCTGGAAAGGAATTCTAGACACAAAAGAAAAGAGTTAAGCATGGCTTCTTGGTAGACAGAATTTTTTTTCAGATAGGCTCTGTTTGCTGGTGGTAAGTGGGAACACCATGGCTCCTTTAAGAGGGGTCTTCCTGATTCAGCATTAGAAGCAAAAAAAAAAAATAATAAAGTTTATTTCAGGTCTGGGCGGCTGAGAAACAAACAGGCAGTCTCTGCCAACAGTTTACCTCTGAGGATAGGAATCTTTTTAATAAAATATGAAAAAAAGAGATGTGTATGTGATACTCCCAATGCTCGCAGTGTTTCTAAGAACTCTGGTGGCTTCCTATTCCTTCACTGGTGTTGCAGTTCATATTTGCTGACTTCCTTGTTCCCTACAATTCATGAAGGAAAAGGTTGGTCTCTGTGGACAGCTTCCCTGTAAAGAATATTCGCAGTATTATTGAACACATAGTACATACTTGATAAATATTTCAGAAAAAGTGAAATGCAAAGGTGAATAAAGTTTCTAAGAAGCAAGAGATTGGGGAGAATAAAAGTCCCTTGTTGGGTTGTGTTGAGCATCATTTATCTTATCAGAGATGCCCATAGCAGGTGATTATGCAAGTTCAGAGATAAGAAAACTTAAAACAAAAGAAATAAATTTTAAAATATTCACAGAAATCTATGGGACTTAGAGAGACATATAAAAGAATTGAAAGAATAATTCAGGCAATATTAACAAAAAAAAAACATTTTAACAAGTACTATGACATGTCAGAAACCCTTCTACAAAGGCGAGACTCTTACCTTGGCTTTAATTAGATCTCTCTTCTGATTTTCTTAATTCTCTGAGTCCACTCTTACTTGCCACATGATGAAATCCTTTAAAAGAAAAGTAATTTTAACAGAATGTTTCCAAAATAATTAGCTCTCATCCTAAAGGAAATGGAAGTTTTGACTCCTTAAGAACATGGAAGAAATTGTGCTTTTAAAAGACATAATCAATAAAATATTGGGCATGTGCCTTCCTTTGGGAACAGCAAGAACAGGCATTTTCCAAATTCCTTAATAACTGTGTCCTCTGGGTCAGAGTCCACACTAGGGCATTAAATGGACATTTCACCACACAGTGAGTTTTTACTCTTTTTGCTGACCACAATTCACCTCATATGAAGATATGCCTGAAAATCTTCTGTGGATGACACATATTTTCTCTTTACCTCCATTGTAAAAGTTACCTCTATGGCTGTTTCTCACAGTTCTTGGGGGAAAAGAACATAGGGACAATTTTCATTGGCGTGGGGAGGGAACTGAGTGATATCCAGATTGGGGAAACAGAGAGAACTATGGAACTAAGAACACAATTAGGATTGTTATGATCTCATTGCTTTTTTAAAATAAAAATTCAAGCCCATACCACTCCCATTTTGATCTCTCTGCCTTGTGCTTGTGGATCAGGACATATATGTGTATATATATATATATATATATATATATATATATATATATATATATCATGAACATTCTTTTCATGAGAGTCAAGATCAACTGGAGAAGAATTCATATCTTCTATGGTCCCACCCATTGAAAGAACATGCCTCATGAGGTTCATTTTAGAGCAGAATTTAATAACAAAATGGTACCAATATTAGCCTTTAGAATTTAGAGGTTACCACAAGTATTCATGCTTATTTATCTTCCCTTGATCCCACAATAACCCACTATCCAGAGAGGTTAGTTGTTATGTTAGTGTTTCGTTTTACAGATGAGAGTGCTGGAGGCCAGCCTGCCATCTAAATGTGCCTAAGAGATAAGAAGCAAACTCTCCCAGCAGTGGTGGTACATGCCTCTAATAATATCACTTTGGAGGCTTAGGCATGAAGATCACAGGTTCTGGCCATCTTAGGCTGTGCATGAGCTCATGCCTAGAAACAACATAAAAATAACTCGATTTTCCTTCAAGACGGGATAAATTCAGTTGCATATATATGTGCCACATTCATGAAAATAGAAAGAGGGCCATGAGAGAGGAGAAACAGAGGTTCTCGGAGAGAAAGAGGGTATCCTAGCGAGCTTTCATTGTCAGTTTGAGAACCCCTAGTGCATCTAGGAAAGGAATTGCCTCTGTAATGGAGGCCCATAGGAATGACTGTGACCTCTATAATGGAGGCCCGTAGGAATGGCTGCGACAGATTGTACTGATCACTAGTTGCTAGAGCAGGACAAACCCACTGTGGGTGGCCCCACTCCTTAGGCAGATGTTCCTGGGCTGTGGAAGAAAGTTAGCTAAACATCAGCCTATCTATAAGCCAGAAAGCAAAAACAGCCTGCCCTGACTTCCCTCAGTGATGGATTGTGTATAAGTTGGTTAACCAACGCAAAGGAACCCTGATTAAAAAGTAAGTGGAACAAGAATCAGAACAAAACATCCTGTCTTTCCTATGCTATTCTGCTCTTCAAATTTAACAACATATTCTATATAGATTGGGTTTCATAGGTTGGAAGAACACCATTTTCTGGCAATCTTTGTAGAACCTGAACACAGTGGCACAGAGGCTCATCTGCCCTGTTCAACTGTGATTCTCTGTTATGAAGAACTCAACGAGGGGTGCTCTCACACACAGAAAACTTGCCTGACAGCTTTTTTAATGCAGTTAGTTCACCCTGTCTCACATACAATAGCTTCTGGGTTCCTATGTAGGCATTCTCCACTCAACAAATGTTCCTATGTATAACATTTTGAAGCTACAAAATGTAAGTTCAAACATTTTTCCTCAACAGTTTTGTTATATGTGGGGGCAAATATCACCTGATGAAAAACTGACAACTGTGGAGCCTTTGTTCCCTTGAGCCTAATTTTTTTTTTTCAAGATAACACTCAATGGCAAGACGTTTAGAACAGAGGGTGCCAGATGAGCCGTGCCTCGGCACCATTGTTCTGCACACCGCCTTATCATTTCAGAGCTGTTAGATGGTTTTAGATGCAAGAAAGACTGCAAATCACCGAGAAAGAATCCATTGCTTTAAACCTTGTTATTGAGGAAAGTAATTTTGACTCTGATTATCGAGAGAAAACAGCACAAGCTGCAAAGATTTTCTTTAATCATTCAATTCATGCAGCATTCCTCAAAGAAAAAAGAAATCAATAATCATGTTCAAATGCAGCAATTGTCAAGGAGTAAAATACAAAAGTGCCTTGTGCCTCGCTCACTTAAGTAGAACGCTGTGTTTTTCTCCAGAAAAGCAACTTCTCTTTTCCTACGTTGTTCTGACAGGCACCCTTATGACAGAGTGGGGAAAATAATCAGCCAGAACTTGGTTTTCAGAACCTTCCTGCCTTTAAGATTCCTCTTCTAATCAGAGACTCTCTGTGGGTGAGTGAGGAGTCTGCAACAACACAGGAAGCAAACTCATAGGAGGGCTTAAGAAACCCAGAGGGGTAAAGGAGGGGTGCATTTTGTTTGTGTCTGAACCTACAGAAAAGAGAAAGGGATGGGCTTGATTTTTTTTTAATTTTATCTTCCAGTAGAATAAAGAAGAAAAAGATGAAGACCTGCCCAAGTTCTTAGAAAGCTCAGATGTTTGTGACAATACTCGTGACTAATGGGGAAGTCATACGGGGCTGTCTTGCCAGTGTGGCCCTTTGGAGGGGAAAGGAGCACAGATTTCATTGGTCCCTTCAGAGCTGGAATCCCATCACAGGATAGAGATGAAGAGGGAAAGAAAATGGTTCACAGCATGGAGCCTGGGTTCGCTCCCAAAGTCAATTTCATCACTTTCTGACGTGTCAGACTGGTCATGAGTCCCTCATTTCAAAACAGCAACAATCTTGCTGAGAAAAGTTTTAGGGTTTTAGGGAAAAGGCAAATAAATTCTTAGCGCAGCACCTTGAAAAGACTCTGTGGTGAGTGAGGTGGGGACTAGATGAGCCAGTGAACGTTCTTTTGCTGGGTTTCAAGGTAAAGAATGTTCACTTCGCCCATCTGTCCCCACCTCACTGAATATGGACTCTTTACAAGATGCTTTACAGGATTGTTGGGTTTTCTTGAAGGTGCTTTGAGTCCAGTGCCCTAAGAAAATGCCTAATCCTCTATATCCTCACACTCTCTCCAGTGCTAATGAACACCAGTTATCATTACTATGGCTGCCATTCTTGTTAGGGAGTTTATCTTGTGGCCCTCACAGTATTAATGAAAATGTGTTCTTTTGAAATAGATCTATTGTTGCTAATTCTATCCAATCAAATGAACTTGAAAGAATAAGAATGTCTCTCTCCCCCTCGCTTATCCATTCATTCACTTGCTTTGTGCAAGTCAGTTCCCATCACTGTAACAAAATCCGACAGTTGGCTTACAAAGAATGGCTTATTATTTTTGGCTCACAGGACTTCCCAGATTGACTTCCCATGGTGCTTTTGGCCTGTGGCAATGTGGAACATGATGCCAAGAACAAGGAGCAGGAAAGAAAAGTAGCCACAAAAGCAACAAAAGAGAAAGGAGAGACCACAGACCCAGAACCCCTTTAGAGCTACCCCACTAAACGCATAAGGAACTTGACTTAACTTATGAAAGGTACCACAACTGCTCAACTATGCTACCCTGGAGACCAAGCCTTCAATGCATGGGATTTTGTGGGCACTCAAGATCACTTCAGTGTTCTGTGAAGGTTAGGATCCAAGTGAGATTTTTTTTTAATTCCAAATTAAATTTTAAAAAATTTAATTGGCATTTCAGTGACTTTGGGATTTGTATATTTCATAGATTTTTGTCAGATAGTATACAAATTTTGTTAACTTAACATGAGTTTCAAGGGATAAAAACTGAAATATGTATATATTATTAAAAATATTGAATACATAATATATATTTTATTATACACTTCACATTTATAAATTATATAATTTACAATACTAAACATCTATATTTCTTGTTATTCCTCAGTTGTATTTGAGGAATGTAATAATGGCTAAAAAGAGCAAATAAGGCTGGAGAGACAGCTTAGCACTTAAGAGTACACAGCTGTGGCCCAGGACTTGAGTTCAGGCCCCAGGATCCCCCTCAGGTGCTCCTGAGCTCCCTATAATCTCAGCCTCAGGTACCCAGTGCTCCCTTTGGCTTTCCAGAGGCCCTGCACACTCACTTCTACAAGCCCACCCCTGAGCATACACATGAACATGACTAAAAATAAAACAGACCTCGGAAAAGAATAAATATTCATTGTTCCTTAACATTAGAAATATGCTTCTTGGGGTAAAAGTATCAGCTATTCATTTTACCATCTACTTTACCCTTTTTGGCAAGAAAGGAGTTTAGACACACACAAAAAAAAAAAAAGACAGAAAAAATAATCAGCATAGCAGTTCGCATAAAACTGACTGTTGTTGACATAAAAGTACGAGAGATGAAAACTGTTTTATGCTGCTGTTTTGGTCTCTGTGCCATGCGAATGAACTTTCTTCCCCAGATATCCTTGATAGCTATTTGCATTTTAAATAAAATGAAATAAAATGCATGTCCTTTGCTTTTCCTTTCACTGCTAGCTCACAACCCCGGTGACTGATAATCAAAACATTTTCCTAATAAGAAGAATAGACTTTATAATACAAATCTGTGGGAAGGCTCTGCAAAATGAAGTCACTATAAAATAAAACTAATCCTTCTAGGTGATAAGAAGTCTTCAAAAGCAAGTTTTGTATAAAAGAAGAGATCACAAAATGCCATTTGGTTTGCCCTATGACTCTGGTGAAATGGCGGATGTATTGAGACAGCGGGGCTCATTAGAAGCACAGATAAGACAAACGCAGGCCAGTGTTTCTGACTGTGACCCCGGATGATTGTCATTGTTCATTACTTATTCAGAGTGAGCAGGGAATGGAGTGTGACTGACCTCACCCTGGGCCTCAGATGACTGGAAATGTCAGGAGTGTGATGTGACTCTCATTATGGGGCATAAGGAATTACAAATTGTGTTAGTTGGTGCTCTCTAGATGAACGGTGAGATCAGGAAGTGTTCAAAACACAGAAAGAAGTGTTCAAAAGGTAAAGAGTTGGTTCATATGGTTGAAGAAGCTTCCATCTGCCTTCTGCAAGCCAGAAACCCAGGATTCTCCATCTGCCATTAAAGGCCCCAAATCCAGGAAATCTGGGGTCCTTAGCAGGAAGAAGGTGGGTTTTCTAGTTCAGGAAGAGTGTAAACCTTCCTATACTATGTTCTTTTTCTGCTGTGACAAAACACTATGACTTTAAGACAAATTAAGGAAGGGAGTTTATTTTGGTTTGTGGTTTCAAGAGGATGAATTCCTCATTTGAGGGCAGAGGCATGGTAGGAATAGGAAGCTAAGAGATCACGTATTTCACAGCAAGCAAACTGGAAGCAGAGCCTCTTCCTAGCGACACACTTCCCCCAGCAAGGCCGCACCTACACATTCCTCTCCAAAAGGCACCAGTAACTGGGGACCAAGTGTTTCAATGCCTGAGCCCATGGGGGAGACATCTCAATCAAATCCCCACACCTCTAAGTCTGCCTTGATGTCCTACTCAGGTCCAAAACACATCACGACTGCTCACACACATTGATAAGGTAACGTTCCTCAGCCTGCTGAGTCCTGTCCTGATCTCCCCTGGAATATCTTCACAGACACACTCAAAATCATGATCTTCCAGTTCTCAAAGCACGCTTAGCCCAGCCCAGCTGAAATTAAAGCTAACCGTCATATGGACTTCTTCAAGTCCTACATTCAAAAGAAGAAAAAGTACCAATGTATAAATTTACACAACTAAAAGTAATTAAAGCACTTCTGCTCATTGAAAACCTATTTCAGTGGTCTAAGGTCAAGCTATTGCATCAATATCTCCCTAGTCTTTCCTAATCGGAATAAAAGCAATGACTCCCCCATGTACCCTCTGAGCATTTCAGAGTGGAACAACTGTTGTGAATGCAAAATATGCCCACAAGTTCATATTTGTGAACAGTTGTCCCCAAGAGGGCGGCACTGCACTGGCAGAATGTGCAGCCTTTAGCAAGTAGAGCCTACACAGAGGAAGTGAGTGTCCAGAAGGCATGCATTGAGGGATATAGATCTGTTTCTGGCCTAAATTCTCTGCTTATCTGCAGCTAAGATGTAGCACACTGCAGCAAACACTTCTGCTGTCATGCCTTCTCGATAGTGACAGACTAATGGGCCATGAAACCAGATATTTCATGCTGTGATGAGAAAAGTAAATAACATATAAGAAGGAAACCAGAAGAGGGTGGTTGTTGTTAGAAACCTGATCATGTAGTTTGTAGGCTTTGAGAATTGGTTTGTGGGGAAACTACGGAAGAGTTAGGCGCTGTGCGGTATCAAAGGCATAGAATGCTGTAAACAGATAGCAATGGGACATTCCAGTGGGATAGCAGAACAGCCAAACGCTGAAAGAAATGTTAACAGCGAAGGCCCAGCACAACAAGTTCAAAGGAAATTAAGACTTTTTGGGGAATTTGACTATAGGCCATTCTTGCTACAAGAATGTTAAAAAGGAAGAAAAAGGAAAGAATCAAAGGAAAGAGAACAGAAAAAGGAAGAAAGGAAATGAAAAGAAAGGGCTGTTTTTATCTTGTCCTTAAATTTTGACTAAGCCTAAATTCAAAGAATAAATGGGCAAATTAATTTGGTGCATAAAATTTCAAGACAATATAGTATTACAAATGTGGAATAGTTTCTGTTCACTGTTCACTGCTTTAGCCAGATTTACAGCGATAGACAGACACACAGACACACAGACAGACCACGAAGGGGGGTTTGATGTGGGAAGGAACATGTATGAAGATAAAGTTGCAGGCCAGACAGTTCCAGATGAATTTGCTACAATTGTTAAAGTTAAAATGATAAATGCTAATAAAAATAAGTTAAACACTTTATGCTGGGATAATAGAAAGGGTTCTTTAATGGCACAACCTCAGCCATCAAAGACTTCAGGATATAAAAATGCAAACTCATTTGAAAATTGAGTCCTAAAAAGATAGAAATACCAGGGTCCCCTGTAAACAGCTGCCTAAGGCAATGGTTCCCCTGGAGAAGCCGCTAAGGCAGTCAAAGGCTACTGTCAACATTGCTCATGGAGTCAGGCTACATCTCAAGCTGAGAACAGAACTTGGCATCATCTGCATGGCACTGACTTTCTAAACATGCCGGGAGTAATAGTTAAAGAGTTATATAATCTTGTGCCAAGATTCAAAACGAAACAAAATAGCCTGCAAGGCTCAGAGAGGCCAATGTGTGAAGCTCTCCAAAGTAAATACAACAGAGACTTGGGAATTTCAGAGTCACCAGATATGTCTACTAAGGGCAATCGTAGGCATCAAGTAAAACCGAACCAGTGTAGAGGCCACATATGCTACAGCTAAGAGGGTCATGGTGAGCGTGGTCTGACCCCACTGGAGTCCATATCATGCTATGACATGAGGCTTAGATGTTGGGTGTGGAGCTGTGCTCTTCGATGCTTTCCCTACTGACTTTCTGTAGACAGAGGCAGCTGGTTCCTTTCCTGACTCCCCTGACTCAAAATAATCACACAAAAACTATACTATCCGCAAGACTATTTGGCCAATAACTTAAGCATATTTCTCACTAACTCTTATATCTTAAATTAATTAATTTGTGGATTGTCACATGGCTGTGGCTTACTGCAAGGTTGTAGTGGGTCTGTCTCCTGTGGGCAGCTACATGGTGTCTCATTGACTCGGCCTTCTTTTTCCCAGAATTCACTTTAGTTTTCCTACCTACTCTATTCTGCTAAGCCACTGGCCAAAACAGCTTTATTAATTCATTAATCAATAAAAGCAATACATATACACAAGGACTTCCTACACCATTTTCCATTTTTTAAATAAAAAGGAAGGTTTTAACTTTAACATAGTAAAATTACATATAATAAAACTTTATCAAGCAAGAATTATAGTTACAATATTTATATCTACTTTATCTGTTATCATAACTAAGGAAAACTATAACTATACTATGGCATCCATTTTCAGCCTACAGGCCCATGGTATCTGGAAGACTTTTCCATATAAATTTGGAGATTCATTCTGCCTTGTAATGGCAAAGACTATCAGTTGCTTTTTTCTGTGCCCCTCAGAATGTCTGCCAGACTCTTTCATGAAGCAGGAACCCAGAAGGACAGTCTCACCTTTAGGCAAGTTCAGCGATCCTTTTTCTGAGAGTCCTGCATGTCCATCCAGCAGTTCAGGCAAAAGAAGTTTCTTGCCCAAATGGCTAACCAACTCTATAAGGAGCCTCTTTAATGCCCATCATCCTCTTGAAGTAGATTGGTGCTTCCAGGAGCAGATGTGTCTCATTGCCATAAAAAGTCCTAACTTCTTAAAACATTTTAAATGCCATGAAGGTCTCTGAAAAATTTGAAGAATACCTGTCTAACTGTATGCATCTCTGCATATCTAGAAAACCTAACTAACATGACTACAAACTTGACTATTATAGATGACTATCTATTAGCCTGTATTTCTTAATTATACATTACATTTTTAAATGAGCTGGACAAACACAATACCTTAATAAAGAGGATAAATATACATATAACAAAATTGACCTTAAATTTGTATCAATAAACCAAGATCCATACCAATGCAAAGTATCTATCTCTATAGCATATCTCCCTTTAAATGTAAGCAGATGTTTATAAACAATATTTGGGAATTTAGGCATAGTTCTTTCCAAACTGTTTCCTGCTTTTTGTTAGGCAAAGTAATTTTAGGGGTTACTCAAGGTGACTTTTCAGGGACTTTTGGTCCATCAATCCAAATTAATCTAGAAGCAATCCACAGACTCTCATCCTCTGTGAAAACAAACTTAGAACCTTTTTTCCAAAGCAACATGACCTTAGACCCAAATTTTAAAGTCAAGATACCTTTAAAATATATATGTTGGTTTAGCTTAGCAGCCTGTACAATGAAATGTCTCTCTGTACTTAGCTCATTCACAGTCAAAAAATTCGAAGAAAACACAATAGTATACATAATCCCGACTATGTATATTCCATCTTTAAATGGCTTATTTTCTTTATTCTTTTAATCTATGACTCTCTGTACTCTGTCTCTTTAAATACTTTGTTTTATTTTTTAAAATTATTTATATACTAAATCCTTTGCCAACAAAACCAATGCTTCTGGCTTGCTCTCATCCCAGTCTTCCTCAGAGATGTAACATGTGATTTCAGAGAAGAGGGCATTTAAAAACTAGTTTTTCTAATTATCACCATTCATGTTTTGCCCAGAAAGAAAATATAATAGAACCTTTTAATTTTGTAGTTTACCAATTGATGAGCTGTCAAATTACTTCCTTTGTCTTTATTGCTCTATTTAGACAGGCTAATCACACACTATGGCCATGTCTCTTCATAATTATCTTCAAGAACAAAGCACTGTGGGATGCATGAAATCGCATCTTCATACTCTGTCATTACAATCTAGAACTGCAGGTACCAAAAGCAGAAAATGGCAAGATAAGTAAAACTACTAAAATCTCAGAGCTAGATAAGCATGTGTAGACTGTGTGTGAGTGTGTGTGTGCATCTGTGTGTGCATGTGTGTATGCATGTATGCATGTTTGTGTGTGCATGCATGTGCATTATGTGCAAGTGTGTGCATGTGTGTGTGCATGTGTCTGTATGTGCATTCATATGCATGTGTGTATGTAGTGTGTAAGCAAGTAGTGTTATACTCAACCAAGTAAATTTTCTTTGTCCATTATGAATCTTGCAATGAACTTGTGAGCACAGATATTCTGTAGGCATATTCATAGAAATGAGATTACCAAAACATAAAATACTTACATTTTTAATTTTCAGTGGGACTTCTGTTTTCCATAGTGCCTGTACCACTTTATATACTCTCCATAAATCTACAAAAATTCTGTTTTCTCCACTTCCTTTCCAGCACATCTTTAGGAGATTTTATTTTCAGAGCTGTTTTCACATTTACAGCAGACTTTAAAAGAAGGTACAAAATCCCCAAATATCTTCTATGCACATCACACAGCCTCTCCATTTATACTATTTCTCTATAAGAAAGCTTCATTTGTTGTGAGATGAACTCACACTGATATATCATTATTACCCAAATACCTTAACTTGAATTCAGGTTCACTTTCATGCTTGGTGTTTTAAAGTTTATGAATCTGTACTACTGTATCCACATGGCCGTCATAATACAGAGGAGTTTTAGCTGTTTTAAAATCCTCTGTGTGCTATGTGTTTGTTCGTCTCCCCTTTCTCACTTTTGCCAATCACTAATCCTTTAGTTGTATGCCCATATTTTCTTTTCATCATGGCATGGTGGAAAGTTTTTTATTTACTTCACAAATATGTATTTACTTCACTTAATATGTATTATATCTTCTCCGTGTCATTTCACTGATGTATAGTTCATTTCTTTTTTTTAATGGTTCATTTCTCAATTTCACTTCATTGTCTCAAAAATGTATCCATTAACATACTGAAGACTCCTAAGTTTTTACAATAATGAACAAAGCTACAAAAGCATCTGTGTGCAGTTTTCCACATAAGCAGGCTTCCTGATTTCAAAACATGCTACAAATTTACTGCAATCAAAACACTGTGATACTGGCACTGAGAAACTCCAGACACAGATTCAAGTACTTACGGTCTGCTAGTCTTAAATAAAGATGCCAAGAGCACAAACTAAGAGAAGGAGAAGCTTGGGAAAAGATTATCACAAGAAAAGGATGATATTCAACCTTTATCCCACACCATATATAATGGTAAACTCCAAACTCACACCATGCATAGCCATAAACCCCAAATTCATACCATACATAAGCTCAAAACTGTTTAAGAATTTACATGTAAGAAGTGAATCGATAAAACTTTTGACTAAAATACATGCAGGCTTCACAGGTTTGTTTTAGGCAGTGATATCTCGGCTATGTCTCCACAGAAGCCCAAGCAACCAAAAAGAAAGGGACAAGAACTATCACAACAAATGGCATCGCCTCTGCCCAGCGAAAATCAGTAAGGAAGAGAGTGAAGGACAAACTCCAGATTAGGAAAAGTGTAAACCACATATCTGTAAAGAAGTTGAGACCCAAGATCAGGCCTTGCTGATCTTTACACAATAGAAAGAAGACAACATGGTCCGAAACCAGAACATTCTTTTGAATAAGTATATGTCAGGAGGAAATGTGCACTAATGGCTAACAGGTATGAGAAGAAAGAAAAAACCTGCCACACCAGAAAGTGCCACTTACGGTACTTAAATACGGTACAAGAAGCTTCCAGCCCCTCAGGCTAAAGAACAGACAGCAGCAAACTGGTTTATTTGAGGAAATGGGGTACCAAGGACAACATTTGCCCCTAATCTCGTCCAACCAGCTGTCCCCTATTCGCTGACATTCCACATATACTACTGTCTCTACCTTGGACAGCTTTTGCTGCCGCCCTCCAAAGCCTGAAAAAGTAATGATCACAGAATTACCCTTCACCTGGTACGGGGACATACAACCTGATGCGATACATCGTAGCTGTGTCTAAATTTGAGAGCATGTTCCTAATAGGTCACTCCTGAAGCCACAGAGAAGGCAAAGGGAGAATACTTTTCAAGAGTTTTAGATAAAAAGTGTGAAATAGGTCAATGAAAGGCTTAATAGTGATAATTTTCTCCATTCTGACTAATTAATTATCCAGTGTGAATGACAAGCCTCTGACAAGAACTCATACAGGGCACAAATTGGCAGGGTCAGAGACAGTGATGAGAACACTGTTCTGACTGTGTGCTCAGAGAAGAAATGCCATCGTGATGAACGGAGCTTGCCACTGTGAAAGCGATTGCAACTCTACTGCGCACAAAAAGAATAGTAACGGCCACCGTGCAGAACGGCTTCTGCCCAGCAAATTACCCAGCGTCTGCTCCGGATTCGTCATTAACCTTCCACCCAGGACAGCTATTCTCAATCTCACACTCAAAATCACCCTAAAGTTGCCAAAACGCTGCAAGATGTAGATGCCCTTCGATGCCAGATAGCTTGCAATATAGACCTATTAGGCAGCTGCTCGCAACAGTGATGTCAGAGGAGCTGAGGCTTTCTGCCGAAAAGAATCAGTCAAAAAGAGAGGCAAACACTGAGAACGGTGGTCTGACAGCATTCTAGAAACGTCTTCTGTATCATGTAAAACATTCGTTTTAAATGCAAGATACAGTTCTTACTATAAAGAGTGCTGAGATTGAAGCTTTATGGAGTCTTAACATACAGCCTTATATTGCTTGAATAGACAATATATTATGGATTACTTAATTGAATCATTGATAGTTCTTAATTGTTTAGTTGGAGACAGATGATTTCACTGAAATGTGTTTTCTCCTCAGGATATAACTCAAGCACGGAACTTGAGGGACTTTACAAAACTCACTTCATAATTTAGCAGCTCTGAAACTGACAAAATATGTAAGGAACAAATGAGAAGAGATCTCACTTTTCAAAATTTTTCGAAAAGCTGCCTCTTAGTGGCAGATTCAAGCAATTAGTTCCTTGAAATCAAATCCTAGGATTTGTGACAGGAAAACCAGGATGGCTATGTATTACAACAACGTGTCAATAAAATCCATCACTTTACAAATGAAAAGACAAAAGTCTTATGTTTAGCTTTCAACAGAAAATTATTCAACTCACTATTCAGTCTTCATCTTAGCCGTCTCAATAAACAGCATACATATTGCCCTGGCTTCATAAATGTTACTATTAGAGGAAATAGGGTTAGAAATACCATATAACCCATAGCATGATTAATTATGAAGGACTAAGACTAGGCGGATCACTGAAATCAGAATACACACTGTCCTTGCTTCTGTGCAACAATATTGGGATTCTAAGAGTGGCAATACTAGACAATCTACCCACAAAACAGACTCAAAAGACCATCGAGATCAAGTGCTGAAATTGTCATGGTAGCTGGATGCAGTGGCACACACCTTTAATCCCAGCACTCAGGGAGGGGAGGCAGAGGCAGGCGGATCTCTGTGTGCAATGTCTTGGACATCCACACTCTTCACATAACCATATGGAAAGAGGGAATCAGAGACAATGCAAAAAAACACTGATAGTCACATTATTGCTGCTACTTTATACCTTCCCCCTGCTCCAGTCCAGTAGCCTCATAGATGAGACTCTAGCACAATAACACAAACCTTGGAGCCTTAAGAATTCGAGAGAGAGAGTTCGGGCAGTCTCTCTGAAGCCTGGCATAATTTGAAAATTCCACATAGGATATTTACCCAATAAGAATAAGAGGCAATAACATCAAATGATAAGTGAGAGACTGCTCATGGCAGCTTTAGTCCTAACATCCAAACCGGAAACAGCAAATTTGTCTGGCAACACAGAATAACGAAGTAAATGGCATTGTATTTATATTGTATTTATAACACAGCGAGGAAAATAAACTACTGATGTATATGAATGAGCACAGTTGACTCTCAAAGACATGAAACATAATATAAATAGGAAGGGTCATATACAAAGAGAATATATACTATGATTCCAAATAAATATAAATAAAAATTGGCTGCAAGTAGCAAGATTATAGAAGTGTGTGTGTGTGTGTGTGTGTGTGTGTGTGTGTGATCTTGTGCAGGTTGTCTTGACTGAGACACTGGTTTGAGGACCATTGGGTATAATTGAAGCACCATGTCATTTTCCCTTATCCAGTATACACTATTTATATACACATTTAAGATTTTGTTTTGTTTTGTTTTTTCTTTTTTTATTAAATTTATTTATTTATTAAGGATTTCTGCCTCGTCCCCGCAACCGCTTCCCATTTCCCTCCCCCTCCCCCGATCAAGTCCCCCTCCCTCATCTGCTCGAAGAGCAATCAGGGTTCCCTGACCTGTGGGAAGCCCAAGGACTGCCCACCTCTATCCAGGTCTAGTAAGGTGAGCATCCAAACTGCCTAGGCTCCCACAAACCCAGTACGTGCAGTAGGATCAGAAACCCACTGCAATTGTTCTTGAGTTCTCAGTATTCCTCATTGTCCGCTATGTTCAGCTAGTCCGGATTTAACCCATGCTTTTTCAGACCTAGGCCAGCTGGCCTTGGTGAGTTCCCAATAGAACATCCCCATTGTCTTAGTGTGTGGGTGCACCCCTCGTGGTCCTGAGTTCCTTGCTCGTGCTCCGTCTCCTCCTGCTCCTGATTTGGACCTTGAGATTTCTGTCCGGTGCTCCCATGTGGGTCTCTGTCTCTGTCTCCTTTCATCGCCTGATGAAGGTTAATATTTATGAGGATGCCTATGTGTTTGTCTTTGGATTCACCTTCTTATTTAGCTTCCCTAGGAACATGAATTATAAGCTCAATGTCCTTTATTTATGGCTAGAAACCAAATATGAGTGAGTACATCGCATGTTCCTCTTTTTGGGTCTGGCTTACCTCACTCAGGATAGTGTTTTCTATTTCCATCCATTTGTATGCAAAATTCAAGAAGTCCTTGTTTTTTACTGCTGAGTAATACTCTAATATGTATATATTCCATACTTTCTTCATCCATTCTTCCGTTGAAGGGCATCTAGGTTGTTTCCAGGTTCTGGCTATTACAAACATTGCTGCCATGAACATAGTTGAGCATATACTTTTGTTGTATGATAGGGCCTCTCTTGGGTATATTCCCAAGAGTGGTATTGCTGGATCCAGGGGTAGGTTGATCCCGAATTTCCTGAGAAACCCAAACACTGCTTTCCAGAGTGGTTGCACAAGTTTGCATTCCCACCAGCAATGGGTGAGTGTACCCCTTTCTCCACAACCTCTCCAACAAAGGCTATCATTGGTGTTTTTTATTTTAGCCATTCTGACAGGTGTAAGGTGGTATCTTAAAGTTGTCTTGATTTGCATTTCCCTGATCGCTAAGGAAGTTGAGCATGACCTTGAGTGTCTTTTGTTTTTCAAGACAGGGTTTCTCTGTTGTCTTGGCTATCCTGGAACTCATTCTGTAGCCCAGGCTGGCCTCGAACTCAAAGATTCTCCTACTTCTGCTTCCTGAGTTCTGGGATTAAAGTTATATGCCACCACTGCCCAGCCACATATATAGACACAGTGCCATGTAACTATAGAATTTAGGTTTATGTGTCCCATTCTAGTTATAACTCAGTCTAAAATAATAACCTGAAAGGAGAAAAAAGTCAGTGACAATGCAGAGAACACTCTTAGCTGTCACATGACTATGATTAGCAACATTATACCGACAAGTATATGTAGAAAGAGACACTCTTGTACATTACAGCCGTCCTTAACTCTGGAGGCTAATTTGCAATATCTATCACAATTTCAAATTTATATGCACATACCTTTTAACCTGGACATTCCACCGCTGGGAATCCATCATAGAGGAAATGGTGTGCATGGAAGGTATTTGTTGCAGCATGGGTAATGATGATGAAAACAATCCTGTGGACAAATAAAATGCCGACTTACAGAAAACTGTTGAGGCATGTTATACTGGATCCATTCGATTGGAGACATGTGAAATGCAGAAGGCAATGAAAAACCCCTACGGACTTGAATGGAGAACTTCAGCACAAGCAGTTAAGTGACAGAAGCCAGCCAAGAACAGTATATACAAACATGATAATGGGGCTATGGACGGAAAAAAATGACAGATATTTTTCTAGTTTCTTATTTGCTTTGAAACACATGGTGTGATACATAAGAAGTAGTTACATGATTTAAAGGAAATGAGTAGATGTTACAGGTATAGGAACAAAACTACTCAGTGCATTTTGCTGTGTTAATTTAATTTTCAATTAAATGTATGGGTTCCTGCTGGTGTTGGTGAGCTCCCATTAGATCAGGTAGACTCTTTCAGTGGGTGAATCCATCATGGTTTTGACCTCTTTGCTCATATTCTCATTCCTTCCACTCTTCAATTGGACTTTGGAAACTTAGTCCAGTGCTCCAATGCAGGTCTCTGCCTCTGTTTCCATCAGTTGTTGGATGAAGGTTCTATGGTGATATTTAAGATATTCATCAGTCTGACTACAGACAAGGCCAGTTTGGGCACCCTCTCCTCTATTGCTTAGGGCCTTAACTGGGGTCATTCTTGTGGATTCCTGGGAATTTCTCTAGAACCAGGTTTCTTACTAGATCCATAATGGCTCCCTCAATCAAGATATCTCTTTCCTTGCTCACATCTCTGTCCTTCCTCCATCCCATTCCCTCAAATTCTCCTCGCCTCTCCCCTTCTCCTCTCCTCTTCCCTTTACTCTCTCCCTCCCCCCCCCACCCCTATGTTCCCAATTTTGTCAGGTGATCTTGTCTTTTTCAACTTTGCAGATGGATCTTTATATGTTTTTCTTAAGTTCACCTTGTTACTTAGCTATTCTAGGATCAAGGTTCAATATCCTTTGTTTATGACTAATATCCACTTAAGAGTGAGTACATACCATATTCATCTTTTTGGGTCCAGGTTACCTCACTCAGGATGGTGTTTTCTAGTTCCATCCATTTGCATGCAAATTTCAAGATGTCATTGTTTCACTGCTGAGCAATACTCTAATGTGTAAATGTGCACATTTTCTTTATCTAGTCTTCAGTTGAGGGGCATCTAGGTTGTTTTCAGGTTCTGGCTATTACAAATAATGCTGCTATGAACATAGTTGAACAAATGTCTTTGCAGTATGATTGAGCATTTTTGGAACAAGCATAGGATCAAACTAGACCCTCTAAATGTGATTGACAGTTACATGGCTGGGGCAGACTGAGGGGCCACTGGCAGTTGCACCAGGATTTATCCCTACAACTTGTACTGGCTTTTTGGGAACCCAATCTCTTTGGGAGGATACCTTGCTCAGCCTAGATATAGTAGGGAGAGCCTTGGACCTTCCCAAAAGCAATGTGCCTTACCCTCTCTGAGGAGTGAATGGGAGGAGAGGGAGTGGGAATTTGGATTAGTATATATAAAGAAAAAGAGAGTTGGTTTTCTTTTTAAAAATAATAAAAAAATATAGATGAGTTCCTATTTAGAAATAACAATATAATACTTCAGTTTTTGGAATAGCATTGAGGCCTCCTGGGCTTTCTTTGTCCACCTTGGCGTGTCTGTTAGTGTCATCCTTGTTCAGTTCATGTTTAGCAAGTCATGTTGGTGAGATTTTATGGGTGTAGCTTCTGATGCTACCAAGATACACAGTCTCACAGCAAACTCCCTGATCCTCTGCCTCTTATAGTCTTTCCACCTTCCCTTTCATCATATCCTCTGTGCCTTAGGTGCAGGAATGTTCTGTAAATGCATCCAATGGAACTGGACTCCATGACTTTGCATCTTGATTGCTTATTTTCTGCAGTGGTTTCTCTCTGTTAGAAAGATAGTTTCCGTGATGAGGGCTGAAGACTACACTTGTCTGTAGCTAGATTATGCTGGTTTAGTAAATTGGTGGTTGTAGATTTTCCTCCAGTAACCATGATTTTACCCGCCCTGAGTAGTTAGCTCATTTCCAGTATCAGACATGGTTTTCCTCTAGTGGGTGGGTCTTAAGTCCATCTTGGTGACCTTAAATCCACCTTGGTTAAAATCTGCGATTCATGTCACTATTGCCTCATTGGAATTATATTGCCATGTTGGTTATGATGTGGTTTCTAGCCATTGAAGCTGTGGAGAACTATTGGTTGCCTTCCTCCTTTGGAAGCTTGCTTGCTGCCTCTGGTAACTCACTATTTTGTATGTAAATCTTAAAAAATAATGAAAAAATATTAGCGATCCTAAAAGATACAATTTATTTGTTGCAACAAGATCTATTATTTTGTGTAATGAATATGTTCTAATAAAAAACATTTAAATAACATAACGTTAAATCCATGTAAAGTAAACTTCAAAGTGAGATATAGGATAGAAAAATTATGCGTAACATTGAGGTAATTTCCCTAATATCTGTAGAAAGAAGTAAAAATTGAAGAAAAAGATGACATTAAATTTAAGGTGTGTAGATAAAGAACATAGCATAAATGAATTGGGAAGAAAACTGCAGACTCTGAGATGATAGCCATACAATGTGAATAAGTCATAGCCCGTCTTTACAGAGTTCATGACGAATTTCTTCATACCAGTGAGAAATAGAAAGGCAACCCCAGAGAAAACCAAGGAAGTTCATCAATAAGTAATTAGAAGGAAAAAGCATGAATGGCCTATTAGTAGGGAGAAGATATTAATCTAGACAGTCCAAAATAAAACAACAATGAACCATGTAAGACGCCTATGAGGGCGGAAAAAAAAAAAAACACCATGAATACAAACATTGACTTGGGATGTAGGAAAGGAATCCACGTCCCTTATCAGATGGCACAAACAACTTGGTACAACTAGCTGTGTCTGGTCTAGCAGAAGGGATTCATAGCATATGGGACAGAAATTACATTTCTATTAGGTTTTAAAAAAATTCTCATGTGCAGCTAAAGAGACCTCCTCCCAACCTCAGAAATTAAAAACAATTTTAGTCCAGTATGGAAGCAAATAACACCAAGTTTATTTATTCAATATAACACTATTTAACAGTTAAACTATGCACCCTGGGAATAGAGATTGAGCTTGACAACACTGGGGATAAAGGCAAGTGAAAAAGTGATGGAACACACGATGTCATTTATGGGGAAGTTTCAAACATACCAGTTTTCATGAAACCCATAGAAGCACATAACATTTGATAAATACAAGAAATTAGAAGGAGCTTTAATACAAATCAACCTTTACTCCATAGCTGCTCTTGGAAGAATGTGATCTCTGAGATTTATACATCCTGTTAGCGAAGTTGAAAAAACCACTTCCCTCTTGCCAGAGGTACTTAGAGTGTTGTCTAAACACAGCAAATGCATAGATTTCATATTCTAGGGCAGAGGAAGTAGAAGAGGCAGACAACAAATTAATGCATGCAAAATGATCCTGCTGTTTGTAAACACAGAGACAAGGGAAGCTGCAGGACCACTTTAGAGGTGCACTCAGGAAGGAGCAACCTTTGGACACAAGCCTGAGTGAAGAAAAGCAGGAGTCAGGGGAGTCATGGGACAGAGATTCCAGGGAGGAGTGAGCTAGGCCCTGGAAGCACCAAAGAGACCAGTGGCCTGCATGGAGGGAGAAGGGAGAGTCAGGAGGGTCAGGACGGAGTCCTGTTGGCTATGGTGAACCATGGAGATTGTTTTCATGACTGTGAATCTGAGGCTTGATGTGACACACTTGTTAAAATCGTGCCCTCTGGCGGCTTGCTTCACAGAAAAGAAGGCTGTGTAGTGAACCCAATGACTCAGGAGCTCAGCATCCTAGGTTTCTAGGTCAGTGACTCTACACAAGGACATCTCATCTTCAGTGATGCCACCCATCTCCTTATTTGTCACTAAGGTTTAGGGCCCTAAAGGTTCTGATTAGTGCTGGTCTCATAGAAAGCCTACTCATAAGTTCCTCTGCTGCCAACACTATCATTAGAGAAACTGCACTCCTTGCATCTCCCCTACACCCAACGCTGAATTCAAAAGAACAGAAGATTTCAGAGCAGTCAAACCTGATCTTGCCAAGGAAGAAATCAGAAAATGTGCATGCAGCTAAAATAATCCTGAATTTGGATTCTTGTTCTGGTTCCAACCATTCTGTGACCTTGAATATGTCACCAAAGTGTTCCTAGCATCAGTTGCACATCCTAAAAAATGCAGACACCGTCTACCTTCTCTCTGTGTATGTGGCTGAGCAGAGCAAGAGATTATAGATGTGAGGGCCTGGAGAAGCAAGTGCGGGAGATGGACTGACTGTGAATCTGAGTGTTATACCATGGAGCATGCTCAGCTGCAAGCGAAATGCTCCCAGAACATCTGCAGCATAGTGATCTCAGTAGAACGGTTGGTCAGGTCAATGCCTTTCTTTCTCACAGAAATCCCCAAATAACTTTAGGAATGGATGGTCAGGTCAACACCTTTCTTTCCCACAGAAGACCCAGAATATCCTTAGGAATGGATGGTCAGGTCAATGCCTTTCTCTCCCACAGAAATCCCAGAATATTCTTAGGAATGGATGGTCAGGTCAATGCCTTCTTTTCCCACAGAAATCCCAGAATATCCTTGGGAATTTTTTTAACTTAGTCTTCTCTCTCCCAACCCCAGCCTCTGCATGCATTCTCTCTCTGCAAAGGGCATAAACGATTTCTCGAGCCAGTGTCAATACTGGAAGAAATCCAGAGCCAACTACATGGTGTGTGACACCAGTCAAGTCCTCATAAATATGAGATGGGGTAAATTATTAAGTGTTTCTGAAATCTGCTCCTTTCTCTGAAAAGTGAAACTTAGTTGTCAGACAGCTGGAGGTACTGCATGCACACGGGTGGTCAGGAGGCCTGGTTCTGTCTTAACCTGTAGCGAGTGCTTAGTAAATGAACAGGCACCAAAGCTCCTCCAAGGCCTTCTCTCAGTCTTTCAAAGGAAGGTAGTTTTTTCATTTGGTTAGACATCACATCTCTGAGGATATCTTGTTATACACCCCTTGAAATACCAATATATACCCAGTGAGGCAGCAAAAATTGGGGAGAATGAAGCATCAAGTGTTGACAGAGGGCTGAAGAACTGGATGCTGGGTGCAAATTGGTGAAACTGCCGAGATGCCGTTCTCAGGAAAAGTGTGAGACAGAATCTGCTTTTACCATCATAGCCTTCAATCTGGTCGGTGTGTGACTCTCTACCCTTTGGACATGGCTGGGAACAAAAGCTGAAGGCAATGGGGTTTTATTTGATACTTCTAGAGTGGGGGAAACAAATGGCTTAATTTGAGCGAAAATGTCTGGCTCACAAAGGCATGGAAGATGCAAATGAGAAAAGTATGGTGCTAACAACTGTGATGATTCTAATGACTCCTCAAGGCAATAGACGGGGGAGGAAGGAATTCAAGAACAGAAACAAATACTGACCTCAGAAGGAAGGCATAAAACACTGGAGAGAGGAAACACCCAACATGAGTGTATCACCCCATAAATGGGTGGCCCCACATCACCAGTCAGTTCTTTCTGGCTGCCTGAGTTATTCCAAACAAAGTAAGTCCCGCTCTTCCAAAACCATTACGCCATAAGGAAAAATAAAGTATGAGCTTTTTTCCTACCGAAAATATTTTTCTGTGCAGAATCCAATCTGAAGAACTTAACTTCGCCATGTGTAATTCCTTGTAACTCATAAAATGTTATTGCCATGATTGAAAAGTTAGTCAGAAGCAGTAATAAGATGCAAGGTTAGATTTTCAATTACCAGCCAAGCATTCTTTCTTCTGTGCCCATGGGTCTCAGCAAGGGAATGTGATACCCAAAGGTGCAGGAAATACGTAAGACATTCAAAGGGGGGGAGGGTGTTGCTAGCACCTAGTAGATACAGGTAAGCACAAATCTTCCAACATAGAGGACAACTTCCATACAACGGATCCTCCACACCATGCTCTTGAGAAGCCAAGGCTGAGAAGCATCTCTCTGCATCAGCCGGCTTCCCAAATATACATTGTAAAACTGTTACCCAAGACTGGAGCGTATCAAATGCTGAACAAAACATCTGACCCGTGATCATAATACAGGAAGTTTATTCCTGATCCTTATTTCCCCCCACATCCAGTAGCCAAATTTGCAGTCACAGCTAGGTATTGAATTTGCAGCTGAGCTGACCAAACACAAGGCAGAATTTCTGATCAAGAAAAAGGTAGCTAGCCAGGCGGTGGTGGCGCACGTCTTTAATCCCAGGACTTGGGAGGCAGAGGCAGGCAGATCTCTGTGTGTTTGAGACCAGCCTGGTCTACAAGAGCTAGTTCCAGGACAGGCTCCAAAACCACAGAGAAACCCTGTCTCGAAAAACCAAAAAAAAAAAAAAAAAAAAAAAAAAAAGGTAGCTCACCCAATACAAAACAACTGCATGTTTCTCCCTTGAATTACAGGATATCCAAAAAAAAAAAAAAAGTGTTGGCCCTTGCCCCACACAAATGCTTGAACACATATGTCACTGGGAGCTTCCTACTTGTATTGTAGGCTCTCTATAACACAGGGAACCCTCAAGTGTATGAGTAAAAAAACTTTAATGCTGCACAAAATAGCTGAAGACTTCCAAATCTGTAGCTCAAATCTCAATCAAGGAAGGCTGGGAAATAAACTCAGAGGTCCCTTGAAATATAAGCTTCATTGTGTAGGCCACATACTAAACCCTGAGTGTTTTTAGAACACTTTTAGAAATGGGTAATATTAAGGAAGAGGGCTGGCAAGATGGTCAATGGGTAAGGGTGTTGGCTACTGACGACCTGAGTTTTATCCCTGGAACCTACATGGTGGAAGGAGTAAATCAATTCCTGGATGTTCGTCCTCTTAGCTCCTCAGGAGCACATACTCGATGGGTAGATAGGTGGATGGATGGGTGGATGGATGGATGGATGGATGGGTGGATGGATGGGTGGGTGGATGGATGATGGATGGATGGATGGGTGGGTGGATGGATGGATGGATGGATGGATAATGGGTGGATGGGTGGATGGATGGATGGATGGGTGGATGGATGGATGGGTGGGTGGATGGATGGATGGTGGATGGATGGATGGATGGATGGATGGGTGGATGGATGGATGGGTAAGTGGATGGATGGATGGATGGATGGGTGGATGGGTGGGTGGATGGATGGATGGATGGATGGATGGATGGATGGATGGTGGATGGATGATGGATGGATGGATGATGGATGGATGGATGGATGGATGGATGGATGGATGGATGATGGATGGGTGGATGGATGGGTAAGTGGATGGATGGTGGATGGATGGATGGGTGGATGGGTGGGTGGATGGATGGATGGATGGATGGTGGATGGATGATGGATGGATGGATGGATGATGGATGGATGGATGGATGGATGGATGGATGGGTAAGTGGATGGATGGATGGATGGATGGATGATGGATGGGTGGATGGATGGGTGGATGGATGGTGGATGGATGATGGATGGATGGATGATGGATGGATGGATGGGTGGATGGATGGATGGATGGATGGATGATGGATGGATGGATGGGTGGGTGGATGGATGGATGGATGGATGGGTGGATGGATGGGTGGATGGATGGATGGATGGATGGTGCATGGATGATGGATAGATGGATGATGGATGGATGGATGGATGATGGATGGATGGATGGATGGATGGGTAAGTGGATGGATGGATGGATGGATGGATGGTGGGTGGATGATGGATGGATGATGGATGGATGGATGATGGATGGATGGATGGATGGATGATGGATGGATGGATGGATGGGTAAGTGGATGGATGGATGGATGGATGGTGGGTGGATGATGGATGGATGGATGATGGATGGATGGATGGATGATGGATAGATGGATGGGTGGATGGATGGATGGATGGATAGATAGAATGGGGTAGCATAATGTTCAGGGACACAGAACAAACTGCTATCACATATGTGGGTCTTTTCTAGATAATATCGACTGCCTTTTATTTCGCAATATTAAATATATAGTTGTTCTCCTTAATCCAACCTCATGGAGTACCCTCGGAGTAGAGAAATATATATATTTGTATGTGCAAATTTAAGAGTCCATAGTATCCTTGGAGAAGTTAAGATATCCAATTCCCTGGAAACACAATGTGGTTTTAGAATACACAGAGGATGAGAAAGAAGATGGGCTACTTTGAGAAGGGTTTTGAGCATGAAAATTCTGGAAAATCAGGGAGGTAAATGTATTTTTCTTTCTCAAGGACAGTTTTGATTAACGTTGCAGCTGCTTGAGTTGCAGGCTGTGCCTGGGATCAAGAGGTGGCAAAGTCAGCCAGACTCAAGTGCAAAGGTGTGAGTCTGCCCACGACTTCTGATACTTGCTATGAGCTCCCAGCTGCCAAGGACATCCCACTTCAGACATTTGCCTTCACATTTGATAGCTGTTGGGTGACTCACAGAACTCAAGAAGTGCTATACTTAGTATTACAATATGCAAATTAAAGCTAGTCAAGAGGTACATGGGGTAACATTGGGGGACCAGATGGAGACACAGAGCTTCTATGTTCTCAGGCTACATTTGCCTGACTCCCAGTACTGGCACACCCCAAAGCACACACTGAAAATGCACAACTCAGGAAGCTCCCCTGACTCTAGTGTCTGTTGCACGACTGATCAGAATAACAATCTATAGGGATGTCTAAACACTAGTACATAGCATGTACTCTCGGGTACCACCAAGGAGGCCTCATAAATAACATAGGCATTCCTGACACTCAGGATATCCCAACCGTTTGGAAGGTATTTCCCCTAGGACTGAGTTGAGGATCATCCCTTTGTCTAGGTAGAGCTAATTACTCACTATGACAATGCTATCCATAATTTTACTACTATTCAATTCACATATAGTACATTTTGTAAGTGTTTTATTATCAGTTTGGGTTATTTATTCACGATAAAATGTATACTAGGCCCTGTGATAAATATTTTATGTACATTCTTCATAAAAGCCTTTCATGCATTGCTCATAAAACCTGTTCAAAGAAATATAATTTACAGATGAAGGGATTTGCTTTATAGAGTAACTTGTGATCATTTATCTACTGATAAATGCAGGGCCAAATCTCAGACCCAAGAGTGACCCTAGATCTCAGGGTCTTAACCACACTGCTATGCTGAGCAGTGGTGATGGCTCCCTCCTTAAGTCACAGGAATAAGTATATAGCATGTGTTCACTGTCCCTAATGTGGGATTCTAGAAGCCACATGGCTTAGAGGGAAAGCTAGGTCCCCAGTGCTCCACTGACCCCATATTTTACATGAACTCCAGTCAGTGACATCCCTACCTTTGCCCTCAACTTCACAGCATCATGGGGAAAGGTTTTCCCGACATCATTATAAGATAGCCATCTTTAGAGACAGTCAGAGCTGTAGGTGATGGACTCTCTCACTCCAAACTGTCATAGGTAGTTGTAACACTTGACTTTGCCATCCACAAGGCTAGCCTAACACTGAGCTGTCTTCCATTCCCCTGATGTCACTTGGATTTGACCTTGGATCGCATTTTCCCCTGCCTTCCATCTCAGTCTCTGATCCTTGTTCGTGATGTCTTCCTAATTGGTTCTTCCCTCCTGCCTCCTGACTTCCCTTGATCTGGCTCCATCCCACTGGCTGCTTTACCTCCTGTTTGCTAAACTCATGTCTGCAACCACACAGGTACATTTATTACTTTATAGGATATGAGATGAGTAAGAAAAGTTAAAATGCAGAACTCTTTCAAAACTAGTTCCAGTTTATGGATGATACTGAAAATTTATGACAACTATCAGTTCACTGAGGTCCACTAACAGATGAAAGGAGATGTTAAAACATGATTGATCCCATGAGAAGCTCCATACACCACCCGGCCCCCAGTCTAGACAACTGTCTCCTTCCCACCACCTTTCCAGCCTTTAACTTTTAAAAAGGTGTAGTGGGAGGAAAATCCCCGAAGTATGAGCTCAGGATTAAACATTTCAACCAGAAGAAAAGCAGAAGGTGATGTCACAGGAAGAGGGAGAGAAAGGTGGCCTTGGTATTCTGGAATTCTGCAGTGAAGAAATGATCTCCCTTTGGTCAGTAGGTAAACTGTATAGAATAAAAAGCCAAAAGTGTGCTCTAGGAAGTCAGCCATTTCTTCTGTGAGCCTGCATCTGTCGCAGGTCCTAAATGCAATAGACAATTACTTTTCCAGTCTGCCTCTACCTTGCAATCTGCATGTCCTATGAGATTCTGAGAGTTTTCTAGGTGTAAGCCTGGGAGCCCCTGAGTGCTGCTATTTGAGATTCAGAGAACTTCTAGAAGTCCCTCTTTGCTAGAGGATTGGCTTCAAATACCTTTGAGCCAAGACACTCAGCATCTCTGAAGAAATCCCTGGGGAAACATTTTGCGCTAAAGCTGACTGCGAGCCTTGGTTTACTGCGCTCACTGGATGCTGGTAGTCAAATTTGACACAGCTGAAATCGGCAACCTATGAAGTCTAAAGATCCCTAAGACCACATAACCACAGTAACCCTCAAATCAATGTTGTCCTTGCCCAGAAGCAGGAGGACCACTGTCACATCAATATATATATATATTTTCCCTGAGTCCAGGGTAGGCTGCTCAGCGTTCTGTGTCTGCTGCATCCTGCCCATGGATAGATGTATCCGTTAGGACTTTTTATTCTGCAAAAGGCTGATTCAGTCAGTTATTCTCAGAAAATTGTCAGAGATCCCTGGAAATGTCATTTCCTGGCAAACTTTTGTGAGAACAAGACTTGCCAAATGTAAAATGTGGCAAAGAAGACACTGGAGATATATCTGCAGTCAATTCGCAGCCTTGTTCTAACTCGATCGAGCAAGACCTATTCCGGCGAAGATCCCCAACACTTCCTGTGTCCAGGATGACAATCAGTATTTCTTTTCCTTCAGCATCCGTTAGAATAATGGCAGGAATTATAACAGGTCTGACATAGCATTGGCCCTTGAAGAGAAGCCTTTAGACACAGGAAGGTTATGAGGCATCTGAATAGACCTTCTATGCCTAAGGGGAAGAGCTGTGTCTGGACAGGAGGGTAGCAAGCTAGTTTGCTCAAAGCAGGCAGCAGAAGAGTGTCCCTATTTGAGTGCAGCTGCGGACAGTCAGGAAGACCTGGCTCTGAGCACATTCCTCGACATGGCTTCCCACACAGCTACAAAAGCTGACTCCATGTCTTGAAGGGAGGATTGGCAGCACACCCAACTATCTCATCTAAGAGGTTTTGGGGGCTCTTGGTCTAGTGGGGGGTGGCTCTCCAATGGCAGGAACTGCAGTGATAGTGAGAAAGGACTCAGCAGGCACACACACAACCCTGACATAGAGACTGCAGGAACTCACTGGTGGCAGGTAAGTCGCCAGACCTAACGAGGCAGAGCCTGAGTCACCAGGAACCCAAGCAAAGAAAACCAGAAGGAAGGGAGATTCCCTGGCATCACATGCACAATCTGAATATGAAACTCCGGATTACCCCAGCACTGGCAACATTTTGGGAAATGAGAGTCACCAACAAGAAGAGGAAGTCAGTGTCCCTTGAGCTGGGAGGAGACCTACAGAAAGTCACCCTCCCCCCCCCCGAGAGAGGAGAAAACTGCTATAATGTTATGCTTTTGCTGATAAGACAAAACTATAATCCCCATGTTTTTCTAAGCATTCTTTTAAAATCACTCAGACATAAATGTTCTGTCAATAACAAAGAGATGGAGTGATAAGCAAGTTCCCGGGTGAGGCATCTGAATGAAGAAGCCATTAGGCTTCTTGGGTCTGCCCTGGACAAACAAGAAAGTATATCCTGGAGAAACTCACCATTAACACAAAGGGAAAAAAATCCTCTGAACTTGGATGTACACACATTAAAAAGAAACATGAGAATACCCACAAGAGAAAAACCAAGCCAAATTCCAACTAATTGAAAAGTCAATGCTAATTACTGAAACATACATCTTACCTAACAATACATCTGATACTCTAAACTATTCAATTCATAGCACACACTAACCAGCTACTCACAATGACAAATCTCGGAAACAAGAGCTAGGGACAGGGATCCAGGAAGAAGATTTGCTGAATCTGGGATTTTAAAACATCGTCAAAAGAACTGAGTCACAGCAGCAGCAGCAAAAAATGTGTTCCTGAGTGTGCAGTGTGCAGGTCTATGTGAGTATGAAAGCTAGGGTGTGTATGACTGTGTGTTCAAATCTGTGTGTGTGTGTGTGTGTGTGTGTGTGTGTGTGTGTGTGTGTGTGTAAGAGAGAGAGAGAGAGAGAGAGAGAGAACCTGACTGTTCTTTGGCTGTTTCCTCTCTAGTAAAATGAATATACTGCAGTGTTTCTAGATGATAGGACTATTATGACGTGCACAGAGACTGTGTCCCCAACTCTGGGTTGCTGGATTCCTCTCCACCTCTAAAGCAAGCCAGGGAAGCTTAGACTGATCCAGTACACCCAGCCAGAGCAACAACTTCAGTCCTCCTGAAGTTCTATTCACAGCCTTCCTCTGCTCAACCTTAAAGCCCAGCACAGATATGGCCCTTCTTGTACTGTACGGTCTTTTGTGTTTGGTTTGCCCAGCTGCTCCACAAAAGCAAAGTTTAGGAGAGGGTTTGCACACAAGAAGTCTGTTCTTGGAAGTAACCACAGGGAGCAGGAGAGAGAAACTGGCAAACAAGAAACATAGGAATAAAAGAAATTGACCTTCGAATGAGTCAACTGGCCACACAGTGAGCATCTGGGCTCAATCCCTCTGGGTTCCTCTGTAGAATGTGCCTCTAGTCCAAAACAAGTGATCATTCTCCACTGACTTTCTTCTCATGGGCAAAGGCTACACTATTAACCAATTCCTTCCCTTGGAAGTCTAGATAGGACCAAGTGTCCTTTCTTGCATTCAGAAAATGAAACAGACCATGAAAAACCCATAGCGACATCAAAGTGGAGTGACCTTGGGATACACCTAAGGGGATTGGTTGCTATGGGAATGATAGACTAAAGAGTGGATTGCAAGTATACGAGGCTGGGCACGCATGTCAGTTGCAGTCAATGGCTTAGACCACTCAGATGAACGCAAACTTCACTGAGTCAAATGCAATGCAAAACCTTCAAATAAGTGTTTAGTCAAATCAGTGATCTAAGGTAGGAAAATGTGTGTGTTACATAATCCACACACCCCACTGTTGTCCTTCATCTTGGACCATAATCCATACTCAGCAGCGTCTACTCTGCTTCCTCCTCAGATTCCCTCCCACCTGTCCAACACTTGGGCAATTAATTTGTCTCTCAAGACTCTCAGTCTCAAGGTTTATGAGCTGAATCAGGATCAGGACTCAATCAATGCATTTTGCCATCTGCGATTATAATCATAGTAGAGACATCAATACATAAATCTCAAGCTAGCTATCCCCATTGCAGTAGAAATCCTGGGTCCTCCTAGCCAATTCAAGTCATTAAAACACAAACCATGGGACCCCACCAGTGTGAGAAACCACAAATGAAGAAGAAGCGCTCTCGTTTTCAAGAACCGTGGCTCCTGTAATGTGCCCGAGACAGAAACATCTTTCCTTTCTGCTGCTTCTCCAAATTCTGTTGACACGTTTATCCCAAAGGACTCTAAAATGTGTACAAAGTAGGGCTCAGACAGGCTCTACCAGCGAATCACAAGTTCCTGGCTTTAACACTTCTTAGTGGCTTAATGCTTATGCCCTCATGGACCAGCTCCCAGTGCTGCGAGGCATGAGTGTTAAGCAGCTCTTGATGTCAACGTTTAATCAGCCATCCCCACACTCTGATCATTGATCATGTAACATGTCAAACGCACCCATCTTTTAATTTCTTTATCTTAACATGGGCTCTCTGCTCAGGGCTGCGTTTGTGTGGGATCTATACTGGTCCACTGGGCTTCAGATATGGATGCTGGTAGACTGCGAGCAGAGTAAGGCAATGGTGATTGTCTCATCCAGGGTTTTTTTGTTTTGTTTTGTTTTATGGTTTTTTTTTTTTGAGACGGTTTCTCTGTAGCTTTTTGGTTCCTGTCCTGGAACAAGCTCTTGTAGACCAGACTGGCCTCGAACTCACAGAGATCCGCCTGCCTCTGCCTCCCGAGTGCTGGGGTTAAAGGTGTATGCCACCACCGCCCAGCTTCATCCAGGTTTTATAGATTCATGGTTGGCTGGTTCTAAAGAGACAGTCCCTTGTCCAGCTTTGATGGTGAGAGCCTGGGCTTGCAAGAGTGGGCACTGCCAACTTTAATGGGATGTCAGACAGCCTGTGTTGAGTACTGCCACCTGGCATCTATGCCCATCACCTTGGGCATGCCATTCATAGGTCCTTTGTCTCAGGTAGTAGGTGCCAAGAAGAGAGGCTGGCTGACCTCCACAGGAAGGTCATCTCATCCAGTGGGCATCATATTGCACTCTGTCATACATTCTTGTGGTGTTAGCCTTGTATGATGGTGCTCACATTGTAGGAGGTCATCCATATGCCTCTTCCTCAAACTTCCTGGTGTCTTCACTTCTCACTCAGGGCTCTTCCAAACAGCCAAGCTGTTCACTACTACCCAACAGCTACCTGTTTTTTTTTCCCCCTCCAATCAAATGATTTTCTTTCTACTGCCCTCTAGGAGGAGCCCCTGAGTTTCTTTTCTTAGAAGCTCTGGGATGAGATAGCAAAGAGATAATGGCAGTTCATTTTCTTTCAAGTTAAGCCCAGACTCAACTCTTTCTTCTACTGTAAATTTGTCCTTTAGGAAACCACCTAAAGGCCACAAGTATACAAACACAAGTTAAAGTGTTATTAGAGAGATAAATGAGATAGGAGTCTGGGTTCATTCATGTAGTTAAGAGGTTTTTAATTGTTTTTGTTTTAACCCACTCAATAGTGATCTCCAGTGAGCCATTTATGTTTCAGGATGGCTTGGTAGGGCACGTATGTGCTTTATGACTCCATGGGTTTGATAATTTCCAGGTCATGCATGGAACCTCCTGACAAACTTTAGGGCCCCACATCCCAGTGCCCTCCAATGGTAACCTACCACAGAAGGTTTAGCATTGTCTCAGAATCCCAAGCATTGGCACTGATTCTTGAACTTGAAGCTCACTAGACCTCTCCACAGCATCCTTATCCTCCCTGGCCTCCTCCAGCAGCATTTGCCTTGCTGAGTCATAAGCTATGAGCAGCAGAGAAATTTACACTGCAGCTGGGCCTGCTGCATAGCTCTATTTTGCTCTGAAAGCATTCAAAACTGGAAGCGTTTTGAGTCACCTGATAAATGGGTTGAAGCAATAATTTGCTTTCAATGCCAGGCTCTTCCTGAGTACTAACTAAGCCTCTTTCCTAAAAGCAAGGAAGTGAGTGAATGCAGTGACCTGTCATTTTTCTGAAAGGGATGAGACAGTATTCTCCAAACCATAAGGACCTGCACCTTCACCAGCGGGGAAGGCCACTGGCTCTTCAAGGGACCTTATCCCCCATCTCCCAACATCCCATGAGTGATATCAAGGTTTGTCTCTCTTTCGGTGTTACATACTGGTGTAGTGAAGGTGTGCCCTCTGGTGATGGATGCTCTGATCTTCTGTGCCTCAGCCACTTGGTGCAGACCTTTCCTTCTGAGCTCCTCTCTATCAGTTATAAAGTACGTCTGAGAGCCCCTTCTTATTTGCTGCACTGCACCACCATGGCTCAGCTTCAGGTGGGTTTCCAGTGGCATCTGAGGACCCAACTCCCTTATCTCCTCAAGGATACTCAAACACTCATCATGAGAGCATGTTTCTGTGTGCAAACTGAATTCTATTGTGCCTTTGTTCAGTCACGAATGAACTCCTTTTTCTTATTTCTACCAGCAGATAGCTTGATATTTTGATGACTCAATAATCTGCTCCTACTTCCTCTCTGCTGTACCATGTCCTTGGATATTGTACAAGTTCCTTATGAGCGTTTACCTCAGGTAATGTATTAGCAGGGTTTCTAGCTGAGTGAGGGATGTTCCCATATTATAAGGTGGGTGTAGCAATTTCTACGAAACAGAAAACTTGGGAGACTTGGTGGATAGGATGGTCACAGTTGCCATCTACTCAACTATCCCTAGCGCAGGTCTCCAAGCATGGCATATATGTTCTTAAACAGGAGGTTCACTGAGGCTCTGGGTTAAATTCAGTCTTGTTTTTACATCTCTACTGCCTTCATTCATCTCAGGCCTCCTGTAGCTCGAGTACAGAAGGTCCCCGGGGAATCTTAATTTCTTCTCAGTGTTGAAATCCTAGAGAGGGGTGGTTTACAAATGAACTGCTTGAACGAAACTGTCAGAAAAGAAATGTTTGGCCTGGGCTATCATCTGTACCTCAGGTGATACTTTGAGATGTGAAAAGAAAAAAAAAAAAAGACTAAAACTATCTTGGAAGGTCTTGAATTTGTATGGTAAATCTCTTCAGATGCTGACCTTGCCTGAGCCTGGCCTTCTTTTCAGGCTTCTCAGGAGCCATTAGCAAAACCAGGAAGCTCCAATGTCCTCTAGTTGCCGTGGCTCATCAGTCTTTCCAGGACCCCCTACTCAGCAAAAATAATACTACATTTTATCCATTTTATCCCTCATCCCAGCAGAGGTAGAACTATGATCCACCAGAATATATATCTATTGGAACCCCACTTTCTACAACACTAGGGTTTGTAGCCATTTCGATGAGTAAAGACCTGGTTTCCACATCCTGAGGATCAATTTCCTCTCATCTTTTTCTAAAATCAGAGCATGAGACAGAGCTTGAACAGAAAATTTCTGGCGATAGGACCCCAGAAGTAGAAACTGGGAAAGAAAGGGCAAAGTAGGAAAAGAGGCACGCCTGTGAAACAGTCTGGGATGTACATCGTAAAAATCCAATACAACCCGGATCTTCCAAAGCACAAAGTTGCCTCGGAACTGCCCGGGACAGGAAACTGCTCATAATCTTGTCAAGATGCCAATGGACCGTGGCCACTACGAGTAGAACCACCCAACAGACTGCCAGTTTGGAAGGTTGATTTCAACTATGACCCCCTCACAAAGTTAGTCCACACTGTGAGACCCTCCCACTCCAAGCTGAGGCTAGGAATGAGACCTTTACACTCTGAAACTTGCACATGGGTGTAGGTTGAATCTGTCACACTGCCATGTTTGCAAATAAATATCAGTGCGAGCCTGCCCGCCCCACCCCCAGAACAATTTACAGGTTAGTGTGTGTCTGGAACCCTCATACTGCTGGGTTTGCAGGTAACTGAGTGCAGGTGTAGGCCTCTTGCTGAGCTTGGCAGGAACAGCAAAGAAATAGATTTGATGAAACCACATGAAATTCAATCAGGCTACATCCCTGTAAAGCCTTATTTAGATAAATAAAGGGAATAACAGATGGGCAGGGGCTGGGAGGATGGGCTCATGCCGTGTGTGCGGCAGAAACCATGAGGCTTAGAAGGGAAACCAAGGACACGAAGTTAATAATTGAATCCTAGCCCGTTCCTATTCCCGCAGCTAAGAAGTCTGTTTGTGAAGTTTATCCTCATATACTAGAGAACACATGACCACCCTCATTCCTAATTCCATGCTTAACAAGTAATCATCTGAATATAATTTGGATTCCATGAGTCTCAGCTTTAGGAGAATATATTACAGAATGCATGATTTTTCATCACTATAGCAATTACAGTGTTCATTATAAATTAATTAGTGCAATAGGATTTGATACCTCAGGCACTCATGACTATAAGACGGTTTCAGCAGTCCTGAAGCTGATGGACAGAAACGAAGTTAAGATTCAAGTCTGATTTGTAAACAAGCAGAGGAGCGAGAACAGAATTTCCATGGGACCAAACTCTTAAGGCTCTGATGAGCAAGAAATAAATGACATTATTGAATTTTACTTATGTCAAAGAACTAGCCTAAGTTCTAGAACACCTCAAATTGAAAAATCTGTATATTCAGCTACAAGTAATTTAACTCATCCTTTGCTAAACCCTCCTCAAATCTGTGGCGATAAGGACAAAGAGGCATCTTTGAAACATAATTTTTGGATAAGAGCACTTACACATTTAAAATAGATCTACTCTCAACATGTATCAACATGTTAAGGACATGGGCTACAGCACTTAAGCACAATGTGTAAGCCTAGTATCTCCAGACCGTCTTTGTCTTCATATCTGAAACTTTGTGGCAGTTCCTCTCCTGGAAACCACCACTGTACTCCATCTGTGACTATTGTAGATACATTGTATAAGTGAATTCATGCTGTCTTTGTTTCTCTCCACATGTCTTCCAGGCTTATCCAAGCTGCCATAAAATGGCATGAATTTTTAAGGCTAAAGGCAGATGGAAGGAAGAAAGAAATGTACTCACTCATAGGTGGTTTTTAAACAAAGCAAAGAAAATTAGCCTATAAACAACAATCCCAGAGAACTTAGACAATAATGAGGACTCTAAGAGAAACTTACGTAGATCTAATCTACATGGGAAGTAGAAAAAGACAAGATCTCCTGAGTAAATTGGGAGCATGGAGACCTTGGGGGAAGGTTTAAGCAGGGAGGGGAGAGGCAGGGAGGGGAGCAGGGAAAACTGTAGAGCTCAATTAAAAATCAATAAAATATGGGTCTCTGTCTCTGTCTCCACTTCTGAACATAGCGGGCAATGAGGACTACTGAGAACTCAAGAACAATGGCAATGGGTTTTTGATCCTACTGCACGTACTGGCTTTATGGGAGCCTAGACAGTTTGGATGCTCACCTTACTAGACCTGGATGGAGGTGGGTGGTCCTTGGACTTCCCACAGGGCAGGGAACCCTGATTGCTCTTTGGGCTGACGAGGGAGGGGGACTTGATTGGGGGAGGGAGAGGGAAATGGGAGGCGATGGCGGGGAAGAGACAGAAATCTTTAATAAATAAATAAATATCAATAAAATAAAATAAAAATGGGGTACAGCATGGGAAGTAGAAAAAGTCAAGATCTCCTGAGTAAATGGGGACCATGAGAGAGGGTAGAAGGGGAAGGGAGAGGAAGGGAAAAAGGAAGGGAGAAAAATATATAACTCAATAAAAACAATTAAAAAAAAGCAATGACTGTGTGCTCAGCTGATTTTTCTCCTTTCTATGCAGTCCAGGGTCCCATCCCAGGGAATGATGCCACCCACAGTGGATGCATCTTTTACCTCGTTTAACCTAATTGAGATCAAAACCTCACTGGCTCTCAGGTAATTCTAGATCTCATCAGGCAGTTGAGATCCATTATCACACCTACACACACAGAAGTGGAACCACTGGAGAACTGATCTGTTCTGAGAAACACCCAGACTGTTTTCTATAGTATCTGTACCATTTTATGTCATCAATGGTGTACAGAAAGGAATCCACTTCTCCGCATCCTCGGAAACATTTGCTTTTGTTGTTCAAGATTATTCTAGGTGGGGGTGTTGGTTTGCCATGGTGCTGTTATCGCTACACTGGGATAATAGGAGTGCTAACAAGCACTGGGGTACATCTCGTTTTGGTTATTGCTTACATTTCCTGGTGATTTTTCATTTCTCGTTGACTATTTCCATGTTTCATTGAACAAATGCCTATCAAGTCCCTCATGTATTTTTAATTTGTAGTTTGTTATTTTGATGTTTTACTCTGTGTGGAGGACTTGAAGCTTTTACTTTTTGTGTTTTGAAGCTTTATTGCTGTTTTTAGTTCTGTTATTGAGTTATTAATTATTAATCCCTGGAAGTTTTTGATTTGCAAAAATGTTCTCTCAATGTTATTCTATTGGTTGTTTCTTCTGCTATGTAGAAGCTTCATCATCTGATGTAATCCTCTTTGTTGACTTCCCAATATCGTGAATCCTTCTTCCCATGATTCCTTCTAGGAATGTTACACTCTCAATATTTTTTAGTTTGGAGTTTTCAGTCCAGTTTGAGTGGTTTTCTGTGTGTGGTGTCAGAAATGGTCCAGTCCCATTCAACTGCACATGAATATTTAATTTTCCCAACAGTATTTGTTGGAAACTGATGTAGATTTTTGAAGATGAGTACATTGTAACAATCTGACACTATGCAAAGATAAAATCAAAATAAAGTCAAAAGTACTGGATGCAAGCCAATCTAAAGAAGGGCAAGAGTAAGAGTCAAGGGTATTGTGGGAGAAAAGCACACACCTGTGAGCAGGATATCTGGTGCTCCTGGAACTTCCCATAGCCTTGTGGCACTAGCCTCAGAGTACTGACCATGCATCTTCCTGTGGTCTACTCAGCCTTTGCTGCATCTCCTGTTCCCATTATAAAAGACTGGCCAGCCTAGGACACAGAGGTCTGACTTCCCAAGCCAGCCCTCGCATGTAAATTGAGATCCATTGGCAAGGACTGTTGCCTCCATCTACCAGAGAAATAACCTTGTTCCTTGGCCATTTCATAAAGCAACTCAAACTTTAAGGTATCTTGGCACAGAAGGTCAGTTACAGCGATCACATCTACAGCTTTAAGGGTGCAACTCGATGAGAAGCAAGAGCTGTGATTATTCAGATTCTGAAGTGGAACTGAATCAGTTTGACTAATCACAAAAGACATTTACTTCAAGTAAGCTGTAGAAGCAAAGCAGAAAGATAATTTAGATTATTTTTTTAAAAAATAAGGGGAATAAATAATGTTATCTCATCTTTTGAAAAGGATGTGAAATACAGATCCCCTTTCTTTCTTGTGTGCCTTAATTCTTCAACTCATGTTTATTTTTGAGGAACATAGTAAATGTCTTCAGCAAGGGGAGAACAGGAGTAACAGGTGTACATCAGAGAAATTTTCAACAAGAGTCTCATATCAGGTTTCACAAATAAAAGTAGAGAAGAATCCTCAAGGGGTCCTGAGAAAAACAAGGACAACTTGTGAAGCTTGCAGAATGGAAAAAGAGAGAAAGGGTTTTCTTGTAGTAAAGATAAGCTGTAGACTAGAGGAGGTGTCTCCTCCAAAGACACCTGTGTGGGAATTGGCACCAGAGGTAGACTGGGGAAATGGATTTCATATTTGGGGATATTATTCATTGTTTCTCTGAAATAAGTGGGTGTCATATGTATTTCTTTGCCATACCAGGAGACTCTAAACTATGTATCACTGAGTATAACTAAATGCTGACAAGTACTGAAAAAGGTTAACACAATATCTAGGAATTTCAGGAAGGACATATAGGAAACAATACCTATAACAAAATAGTCGGTGCCATATCACAAGTCCCACGTGAAACTATGGGGTAACCAAGATGTTTGCTGTCTCTTCTAATTAGGCGCTCCAGTAGAATGGTAAGAGGGCCAGTTTAAAATGTAGAAATGTTGTCAATTTTTCTTCTTATTCTTGGATGTCTATATTCTGACATTATCAAGATGCAAGTTATTGAAGAAAAGCTAATCTCAGAGAGTACAGAAAATATAAAACCTCCACTGAGGCTCTTAAGCTGAGACAAGAAAAGGATTCTACAAGGAGCAAGGCTGTGCTGCTCTGTGATATGGTGGCAGAAATGACCAGGCTGCATAGGGTGACAGAGAAAGCAATCTGTGACAGAACGTCTTGCAGCAGAAGAGGGTGTGGGGACACCCCTTCCTCATGCCCTTCCTGCTGAGCAGTGAGAGAGGAGGGTGATGGCTGATCTCTGTGGCTCTCACATAGCTGTATGCAAGGACACCAAGAGCCTAAATTTGAACATGACAGTCATAGCCCAGTGATAACTTTTATGAACTAATGAGGTGTCTAGATGTTTAAATGACAGACAGTAGACATATACTACAAGCACAAGCAAAGTACAGCAGTGAGGCAGGGACTATGACAGTCTCTTTGTCACCATGACTAAACGCCTAGAAAACCAACCTGAGGGAGGAAACACATTTGGACTCATAGTGGTACTGATAGTTTCTGCCAATGGAGACTTGGCTTTACTGTTTCTGTTTCTGCTCAGTCAGACACCATGGTGAGGCTGATGTGTGTGGTGAAGTGTTGGGGTCATGGTAGAGAGAAGACAAAGACACCATCTGACAACCACCACAAGACACATTCCTCAAGGGATGGAAATGATGGTAAACACCTACAGCCTGACACACTCTTCACGGGACAGAAATGGTGGTACACACCTACAGCCTGACACACTCTTCATGGGACAGAAATGGTGCTACACACCTACAGCTTGACACACTCTTCACAGGACAGAAATGGTGGTACACAGCTACAGTCTGACACACTCTTCACAGGACAGAAATGGTGGTACACACCTACAGTCTGACACACTCCTCACAGGACAGATATGATGATACACACCTACAGCCTGACACTCTCTTCATGGGACAGAAATGGTGGTACACACCTACAGTCTGACACACTCCTCACAGGACAGATATGATGATACACACCTACAGCCTGACACACTCTTCACGGGACAGAAATGGTGGTACACACCTACAGCCTGACACACTCCTCACAGGACAGATATGATGATACACACCTACAGCCTGACACACTCTTCACGGGACAGAAATGGTGGTACACACCTACAGCCTGACACACTCTTCACAGGACAGAAATGGTGGTACACACCTATAGTCTGACACACTCTTCACAGGACAGATATGATACACACCTACAGCCTGACACGCTCTTCACAGGACAGATATGATGATACACACCTACAGCCTGACACACTCTTCACAGGAAAGATATGATGATACACACCTACAGCCTGACACACTCTTCACAGGACAGAAATGGTGGTACACACCTATAGTCTGGCACACTCTTCACGGGACAGAAATGGTGGTACACACCTACAGCCTGACACTCTCTTCACGGGCCCTATATGATGATACACACCTACAGCCTGAGCACTTGCAAAGCTGTGGCAAGAGGAAAATGAGGACAAGGTCAGCTGGAGCGACATAAAGCTATCCCAAACACCACAAACAAACAAGATCCTTCAAAGGCATGTCCCCAGTGCTTCTTCCTTCCACTAATATCTGCTCAGCTAAAACTCTGCCAAAGCTTTCACCTATTGATGAAGCTAGAGACATCATAGTCTAATTATTATATTAGAAGCAAATGTATCAGGTAAAATTAATGCCAAAGGTTATGGTTTCAAATGCAAGAAAAAAACATGGAGGTAGAAAGATAGAGTAATTGTGGCTGGACATAAGCTATCCTCACTTAAGGTATGAAAGATGTGGCTATAGGTAAAAAAAAAAACATGGATATAGTTTTTGTTGTCAGAGTTTTTGTACCGCCGGGTCCCAGAGCCATTTAGTCCCAAAGAAACATTCTACATTAATCATAAACTGATTGGCCTATTAGCTCAGACTTTTTATTAACTCTTACATCCTACATTAACCCATAATTTTTGTCTGTGTTAGCCAAGTGGCTTGGTACCTTTGATTAGCAAGACATTTTATCTTTCTTTTTTTGTGTGTGTGTGTCTGGGTTATGACTGCAGACTCAGCCTTTCTTCTTCCCAGAATTCTCCTATTCTGTTTGCCTCCCTATACTTCCTGCCTGGCTACTGGCTAATCAGCATTTTATTAAACCAATACAGCAGACAAATCTTTACCAGGTACAAGAGCATTGTCCCATAGCATACAGTCTTGATCTTGGCAGTCTCTAACTTGCACCCATGACCAGCCTTCCTCAGGATCACATGCCAGGTACTGTGACTCTTTCACAGCCTCTCCTAATGCATCTAAAACAAGCTAAACTGTAAGGAAAAATGGCTTCTTTAAAAAGCCTCGCCCATAAACTAATAAATATGATTTAAAACAATTTAATTAATTTTTAATTGTTAAACATTCAGTACAGACCCTGTACTTTGCTCAGAGATCTTCCAACCCCTAAACATGATCCCAGCTGACTCTGACATTCTACAGCCAACACATAGTTCACCTTTCAGATAATTTCTCCATGGATTCTTTCATGCAAATATTGTCAAACATCATAAACACCTGAAGACTGTCCCACCTAACCCACTGCAGCCCTGTACCCTTTCCCTACTCTGGGAGATCCAGGTGCCTGATGTGGGATTCCCTTCTGTATGTTGTGAATGTGTTTCATTACTATTAGTTAATAAAGAAGTTGCTTTGGCCTATGGCAGGGCAGACTATAGCAAGGTAGGAAATCCAAACAGAGATAGTAGAGGAAAGAAGGCAGAGTCAGGGAGACACTACCTAACTGCCAAAGAAGGAAAGACACCTGGCAGTCTCTGAGGAAACAAGACATGTAGAAACTCTGGTAGCGCCACAACCATGTGCCAATGTATAGACTATTAGAAATGGGTTAATTTAAGATGTAAGACCTAGCTAGGAATATGACTGGGCCATTGCTTCTGGTGGTCCTATTTGATCAAGTCATATTTTTTAATTTATTTATTTATTTATTAAAGATTTCTGTCTCTTCCCCGCCACCGCCTCCCATTTCCCTCCCCCTCCCCCAATCAAGTCCCCCTCCCTCATCAGCCCAAAGAGCAATCAGGGTTCCCTGCCCTGTGGGAAGTCAAAGGACCACCCACCTCCATCCACGTCTAGTAAGGTGAGCATCCAAACTGCCTAGGCTCCCACAAAGCCAGTACGTGCAGTAGGATCAAAAACCCATTGCCATTGTTCTTGAGTTCTCAGCAGTCTTCATTGTCCGTTATGTTCAGTGAGTCCGGTCTTATCCCAGGCTTTTTCAGATGCAGGCCAGCTGGCCTTGGTGAGTTCCTGATAGAACATCACCGGTTGTGGTGATCAAGTCATATTAACATATAAGGAATCCACACCTTTATATCCTCTGTAGAAAGAAAAGCGGAACCTCTCTCCAAAAGTAACATGTCCTAGACTTAAATTTTGAAGTCAAACTTTAAAATGTGTATTTTGGTTTGGTTTAGCAGCCTGTACAATAAAATGTCTTTCTATATTTAGCTCATTCACAGTAAAAAAAAATCAAAGAAAACACAAATACATAATCTAGATTCTCTAGTATTTTCCACCTATGCGTGGCTTGTTTTATACTCTACTACTTTTATTTTTATTTTTTAATTTTTAATTTTTTGAGACAATGTTTCTTTATCTAGCCTGGGCTGTCCTGAATCTCACTCTGTAGACCAGGCTATCCTTGAACTCAGAGATCCGCCTGCTTCTGCCTCCCAAATGCTGGGATTAAAGGCTTGTGATGCTGCAGGTGCCAGCAATAAGTTTATCAGAACAATTAGTCTTAAAAGAGTTGCAGCAGGGTGGGGAGTGAATTTTACAAGAGAGATAGCTTGGTTTTATTTACTTGATGGTAGGAAGCAAGAAGCACACCTGTTAGAAAAAGGGTAATGAATGACCATTCCCCTGAAACGTTTGCAACTAAACTCCATAGCTTCAAACTGTAATTTATCAGAAAGATAATCTTTGACATGTTGAGGATTCCTTAGCCCTATCCATGGCTCCAGCTCTGGATGCTGCCAAACTCAGCCTCCCTGCTCTGTATGCATTGATGAATACCTCACCTGCTTTATAAAGCATGCCCTCCCTCACAACCTGCACAGGTTAGTACAGCAGACTAAGCAACAGGTTTACTGGAGAGGCACCATTTTGAATTGCTCATAGGAGATATAAACCCATCAGACCAAAGATGTAATCTCAAACAAAATGGGTGATGTCGTAGGTAAGATGTAATTCCAGACAAAACAGGTGATGTCATAGTAAGAAGTGATAGCTTCTAGATAAGGGCCCTGTGTTTCTTCTACATGGAACTCCTGCAGAGGCTGTGTGCTTTGACACTAGCTAACTAGATGATCCAATCATTTATATTAATAAATGTTTATTTAATGAGTGTACATTGACTATCTGTTATGTCCGATAAATATACTAAAGTTGTTCATTGTTTCCAGTACCAAGAAGACAATATTTAACATGACAAGCTCAACACCAAACAGCACAGTAACTATAAAAACCTCATAGGAAGGGGATGCATTCCTTTGAACAAATTAAAAGAATAGCGGATATGTTTTGTTGTCTTAATTTCATGTTTGCCCTCAAAAATTGAAATTCCCCTTAAAATTAAACTATTCATGCCTAAGTTTAAATCAAGCTTTTCTCTTCATAATACATTTAACTAGAAATGTAATTGATTTTGTCCTAGAGAGATAGGAGGCTGTCAAGATGGTATTTCATTCCCAAGATCCCTACCAAAGTTGTCAGGAAAGGCAAACAGTCATTACTTTATCCACAGACCCATCAAGAGCCCATTATTTATTTCTTCAATTATTTATGAAGCAGAATACAAATACTTTCTCCAGCTGCTCCATCTAGTGGCTCCCACAGGTAACTTGGGCTCTGTTGCCTGAAACCAGCATCCCAGCAGGAGAGAAAGCTTTATCAGAGTAACAATTAATAGCATCATTTATTTAATTCTGATAAATATTTAATAATAAAATTTTCAAGCTTAGGTTAAAATGATACCCGCCATGAAGATTCATCTGTATTTCCCAAGGAAAGAAGAGAGATGTTGTTGTCAAGATAGCAAGACAAAAATAAATAAATAAATACCCTCCCTTAAGCTTCCGTGGTAACCAAAGTTCCCAGAAGAATCAATCAAGGATGGCATCCAAAAGGATGAATATGAAGTAGTTGGCATGGCAACATGGCTATGGACACAGATCTCTGTTGTGAGCGTTTGTGTTCATTTAGAGCTCACGAATCAGCATTCCAAAGAAGCATGGTGGGGGCGCTAATTAATAAAATGCCATCCACATGTTATGTATTACATATCTCAAGCTAGTGCTACAAATGATGTTGATTAAATACTTGTCCTTATTCATAGTGATAGCTTCGTTGCTGCTAGCCCATGAGCACCATCGTCTCTGAGCATCACAAAACTAGGGAGTTTAAAAAGCTCAGGATACATGGAAGACGCAACAGGCTCTGCTCCACTCAGAGTTCTAGGCAGTGCCTCACAAATGAGATGCAAGCACCAAGCACACAAGCAATCAAGCGTGCACAGTGGGAGGCTAATGATTCCCATAAATGGCAGTTTAATCAAATGCTTTATTCCTGCCTGGCGTGAACTCATCTATGATTCACAAATCAACTTCACCCCAAAATATTTCTGCCTAGTTCAAAGAGACCCTAATTTTTCTGCCTGAACAAGGTGAAGCCCTTTCTGACTCAGGGATGTCGCTGAAGGAGACAGAATTAACAATGGACTGAAAGCAGTCTCCAAACCAACACAGGACACAGTAAGGTTTTAAAAAGAAAAAAAAATCATGCTTAAAAAAATGGAAACTATTTTTTCTGACTTAGTTTCTGGCACATATGAGCCATGGTATCAATGACACGGTTGGATAAACTCACAGCAGTTCTGACAGAAAACACTCCTGTTCTAATAATGGAGGAAACCCATCACATGTAAAAGCCCCTGACCTCACCATATTGGCTGCAGTCTGAAGATGCTGAGTGGGATATCTCTACGTGTTTTTCCAAACATCAGAGACCTGCTTCTGTGAGAGAAAAATGGAGGCGGGAGAGAGATGGGGAGCGAGAGACTGACTCTAAAGGTTCATGTGCGTATACTCACCCAATAAAAGTGCTTGCTGTGCAAGCCTAGCAACTTGAATTGAATCCCCCAAACCCACACGAAAAACCTGATACGATAGGCATGCATCTATGGTCCCAGTATTCCTACTATAAGATGAGAAGCTGAGACAGGGAGTCAGCCTGAAGCTCTGCAGCAATGTGTCAGAAACTGCAAAAGACACCCTGTCTCAAAACAGTGAAAGGCCAGAACCAACAACAAACAGCTGTCTTCCTAATGCCACACTCATGCCACGACACAGAGGTACATCACATTCACACACACATACATGCATGCACACACAAAACAAATTTGAAAAAATTTAAAAAGAAATTGAAAATTCTTGATATGATTGAAAGAAATAATTATTAAATAATTCATTACAATCCACACATGCACAATGAAAGCACACAAGCGTAGGACCTCCACAAACTCATATAATTCTTATATGGTAATTGAAACCAAAATTAATTTTTAAAATAAACAAGATAAAAAAATCTAAGAATATAATATATATATACATATCTATGTGTGTATACATATAAACATATATATAAACATACATATATATGACAGAAATGTCATCACTGAGGGCTACAATCTGTGTGGCTTAAACAGAAGGCCGGTCTTGGAGCCTGGATATCTGAGTTCAAGGTGTGAGTAGAATTAATTTTTTTTTTTCCTGAGGCTTCTCCCTTAGCTGGTGGGTGGCCATCTGGTCCCTGCATTCTTACATGGTTGTGTGTCTGTACCTGTCTGTCCTAATCTCCTCTTATTAGGACACCAAAATTATTGGATTATGGTTACAATGATGATGACATTTTCTTAACTTAATCATCTTTTGAAGAGCTACGTTCAAATACAATCAAATACAGTGGCTTTAAGTGGTTAGGACTTCAACAAGTTGGGGGGATGTACAATGAAATCCATGAAGCCATTTATTCACCCCAGGAATTTGGGAAATGGAGTACCTGTGGTATATAATACCTCTGTAGGAAATGAATAGAGTGCGCAAAGAACATCTTCCTCCAAAAATCCAAAACAGAAGGCTCATGCAGTCTGTAGGCCCACCTTGATGGAGGAAAAAGAAAGAGTGGATACTTCGTTTGCAGTTTGCATCTGCAAGGTCGAGAGGAAGCAGAGTTGATGTGGTCCTCCCATGAGATCTGAGCTCTCTCTGCTAGTGCAACCTGGCTCTTCAAACTCTCTCCACTTGTTAGCATTTTCATGTGAAATGTTACCCAAATGCTCACGTATTTAAACCCTTGTACTATGCTACAGTCTTTGGACCTTGGGAGCTATCCCCTGAGAAGTCTGTTCTTGGAGCCCCCTGCCTTTTCCTTTTGATCATCCTTCCTATGACAACAAATGTGATGAGCCTGTGTTCATAACAAAACACATTGTGCCATCATTGTAGGTATGGAAGTTTCACATGCGGTGCTACTTTTCTCTTTGTCCTCCCTCATTTCCAACCCTGAAAGGCAGTGGGTCCCTGGAAGCAATTCTTCTTACCAGAAGTCATTGAGACAACAGTGAACTTGGTTATCTTCCTAAGACAAGCTCTCAGAATTTTCAGAGAAGGAAATTGCTTCAAATGATGTACTCAGAAGGTCTAAACTGCTACAGACCCTGCATGAGATAAGACCCAAGAAAAATCCTCTTGGGTAGCATCCTACCTTCTGCTCCAGTGCTGAGGAATGGTGAGGTCCATCTCCCAGCACTGAAGCTTCATGCTTTGTGCCAAAGCACCTAAAGAAAGAGAAAATGTCAGGCAAAAAGTAGTCACAGATCTATTGATGAAAATAATTGCAGTTCTCAGTAAAGAGTCACTCAGTTTCCACGGGACACAGAGCAATGCAGTACCCTGGCACAGCCCTATAGACTTGCTTAGTTCAGGGAGTTCTTTTTTCAAAGAACATCTTGAACCTGTAAAATGTGAGTATCAGAGAACTACAATAAAGACATTTTTGCAGGGATCGGTTCTTGATGACACCAGTGATTACATCTCAAGGAAGAACTCACTATAGACCCAGGCAGTTCCATCAGCTCAGGATCCTCAGACAAACCGGTTCACATCATGGCTTTATCACCAACAGTCTGAGTCAGTTCAGGAAAACCGCTTAGAGACTCTGTACCCCAGGCTCTCGAACCTAAATAAAGCAAAAGTGTGCAAGTCCTTGACACCTTGCAGAGTTAAGCCTCAATGGGAAAGAGATTGCCATAGCTTTGGGATCTTTCCCCAAATCTCCAACTAACTGAAGCAAAAGCTGTTGCAGCTCTTCGAGGGTGGGACAGCTAAATAGAGCAAACCCAGAATGCAGGGCCTTGTATTTCCCCCGATGACCATTTCCTACATAAAAGCCAGTCAGGTTGCCCTAAATACCAGAGCTGTTCTGCCATCATGACTCACGTTAATATATTTGCAATATATTATGTGAAGACAGAATGATAGTAAGAGGGGAATGGAAGAAAGGAAGAGATTGGGAAAAGGAAGAGAGGGGGAAGAAAACCACCAAATGGGGAGAGGCAAAGGAAAGGCCTCAGTCCCATAGTCCAGGACACTCTGCACCACTAGAGGATACATCACTCCCACTTGGAAAGACCTTCAGAAGACTGTCCCAACCCCACATATACCATGCTTTTTCACTTGTTCAGAACTGGCAAATTTAGCTGTGGTCAACCAGTTCCAGACCGTGTATGTGATAGTTTTTGAGGCATCTTTCGCTACCTTGCGCAAAAGTCTTAATTCTGTTTGGTTTGTTTTTATTTGATCTGTGATTTAATTGGGTTGGATCTTCATCAGCGAGACCATAAATTGGGAAAAGTCAATGAGAAATGTACTACTAAATGTACTTTTAGCAGTTGTTTAAGATGAAATTTATGTTTATTGGATTGTTTGTGTGTACACGAGTATGAATATATGTGTTTATTCAGATTCACGTGAGTGAAGGTCAGAGAGCAACCTCAGGTGCTATTCCTCAGCACCTTCTTTTGGGTTTTTTTATTTGTTTGTTTGTTTGTTTTGTCTGTTTTTGTCAGACTGTGCTACTTGGTTTTGTCAAATAGATACAAACATAGGCATACCTAGGAAAAGGAAACCTTAATTGAAAAAGAACGGCTCCATAAGACTGGCCTGTGGGCAAGCCTGTGCCGTACTATCTTGATTAATGATTGCGATGAGAGGACCAGACTGTTATGGGGATACCATCCTGGGGCAGGTGGTCCTGGGTTCTTTAAGACAGCAGGCTGAGCAAGACATGGAGATGAAGGCAGGAAAGAGCACTCCTTTAGGGCCTGTGCATCAGTTCTGGTGCACAAGTTTCTCCCTGGTTACCACCATGCCTGTCCTGGATGATGGACTACAGGCAGAACATTGACATATGTACATAAACCCTTTCCCGGAATCTGCATTGATTCTGATCATGGTGTTTTAGCACAGCTATTTAAGGCACTGATATGGGGTCTCACATTGGCCTGGAACTTTGCCATATGAGGTTCCAGGGATTTGTCTGTCTCTGCCTCCCACTTCACCATGCAGTTGGATTATTATAGAGGTTCCTAGGACTATGCTCAGATCCTTACACCTGCAAAAATGAGTGCTTTTCTAATTGAGCCATCTCTTCAGCCCCATGGGCTTATTTTTTCAAATGAATTAAATGATAACAATTAATCTGTATATCTGTGTTATTGCAGACCGCTACTCTCTGTGCAAGTTCCAGCACAGAACAAGAAGCATAAACAGGAATGCTGATCACCACATCCAAGCTTTAATGACTGAAGGTCAAATGGGATCTTTCTGGCAGTGTGCTTGGTGATCCTGCCAGAGTTCAGATACCAACTCCTCCTGAGCTGGGATAAGCACAGCCAGCCTGGATGAGATGCAAGCAAGGACCCTTGTGACCTTTTGGATGTAAAGTCAATAAGCTTGAAATAATGTGAAGAAGGGGGCTTATGAAACATTGTCTTCAAGTGTCCCCAAAGCAGAAAAGTTGGAATTCCTTTGCAAGAGTTTCTTTTCAAAGTCACATATACTAAAGACAGCAAAAGAGATATGAAAATTCAGAGCTTATATTAAATGCGTCTGTCTCTTAACATGAAATCACTTCAGATAATTTATAGAGAGTCATTTCATTTAGAAAGGTTATACAAATTAGTTGTTTTCAAAGGCAATAATTCTTTTAAGTCCAAGAGATTGCACCCTGATGCACACGATCCTCTGAAAGTTGTTTCTTATGATTAATTCTCCTTAGATCCTCCCCCTGAAATTGGGTTTGAAAGACCATTAACTCTCCCAGATCACAGACATCCTCCATTCTGAAGCGATCATCAGTCAGAAGACAACTTTCCCAGGATGGAAATCCTGCCAGCGTGCTGAGTAGAAGGCAAGCCCTGGGGGAAACGTCAACTTTTCCAGGGCCTTCCAACAAATGAAGGACAGGCCTGTACCAGAAGCCAGCTCTGAGCATTGTCACAAGTAAAACTGGTTTGCATCAGTGCAGAAGTAACACACATACCTTGGAAGTGATTAACAGTTCTCTAACTGGACTTAGGGAAACAATACCTGACTCTACTCAGTGCTAGAAATTGTGGTTGTTGGAGGATAATACAAACTCTAATCTACTACGCTATTGTAAATATATATTATCCCTCTGCTTGCATTTTTGATACCAGATTTCTCTGTGTAGTACTAGTTGTTCTGGCACTCCCTTTTGTAGATCAGACTAATCTTTAACTCACAGATATCCACCTGCCTCTGCTTTCCAAGTGCTGGGATTTAAGGCATGGTTCACCACCTCCCGTCTCTAAGTATATGTTCTTATATAAACAAGTACATACAGTCCTTACCCTCACACAGGGAAATTCTCTTCACAACAAATGAAGACCACCACTACAGAAAACCACCCATAAAAACGCAGAGTTGTAAAACTAAGTCCCAGTGAATAAATTCACTCCACAGTTCACTTCACTTTAGGCTAGAAGAACATTTAATGGGATGTTGTAAGAGCCAGAGATCAGGATTTTGCTATGAGATTGTGTCTTCTGGGATGTCAGAAACTGCACCCATAGAATCTCCCCAACATTACTGCCTAAACATGAGCAGAAGAGCACAACAATAAGCTTGTCAAAGTGAACAGAGGAAAGATCACAAGGTCTCAGCCCTACACAAAACAACTGCAACCAACTAAGGAATGCTGAAAATGAGAGAACACACCAACTTGTTATCCAATACAAAATGGTCAGCCCTAAAAACATATATACAAGTAACACTATACATATTGAGCAGAAGATATGAATATATTATATATATATATATATATATATATATATATATATATATTTATATGCTGTAGCAACAATTAAAGAAAAAGAGGCTATGAATTAGAAACAAAGCAATGGTCATGTATATGGGAGTGTTTAGAGAGAGGATGGGGAAGGGGGAAATGATACAATTATAATTTTATAAATAAAAGAAATGGGGAGAGATTATCAGGACATTCAGGATGATAAAGTTGCAATGAGATTAATAGTTTTCCCAAAATTATACAAATACTCTATAGAAAATATAGGATACCAATCCAGGTGAGCTTGCTCTGGAGCACATGTCCTCTACCAAATATGCAACAAGAAATATCAAGAAAACAATCATCGTTACACCCTAGTATTTACTCATGACTTCTATTTCTACAATGGCTCTACTTGTCAATTAGCTGAGTTATTGGGAAAACACAGGCATTCTGTTTAGAGGTAACTTGGAGAAAATTATGTCAATAAAGGATGTATAACTTTAACAGGAATATTTGCCAGGCACTTCTCCAAGTGTCTAGTGATGTGAACATGGTCCTGTAGATTTCCAAGTGTCTAGTGATGTGAACATGATCCTACAGATTTCCAAGTGTCTAGTGGTGTGAACATTGTCCTACAGATTTCCAAGTGCCTACTGGTTTGAACATGGTCCTACAGATTTCCAACTGTCTAGTGGTGTGAACATGGTCGTGTAGCTTTTGCTGGGAAAGTTATTGAGCACCTGGTGCTGTGGTTATAGACAAGCAGCTGTGGCGAGTTGGCCAGTGAGGTTCAGTTGTCTCCATTATGGGTATATCCTGCAACAAGATGGAGTCGACGCTCCCTATGTAAACTTTCCTAAGCCGCAGGATGTGAAGTTGCCAGTTGATTGGCTCTTCAACAAACAGAAAAGGTTTTTTGTTGGAATCAACTTGATTGAGTAATGTGGAAACTGGAATTCACCTGAAGATGGAGTAGAAGGCTCTTCTAAAAGTTCAACTCCAGAATCCCTAGCCCCTCTGAAGGGAAAACTCAGCCCATCATCCAAGACTCCCTAGACTTCTTTCATTTCTTGAAAGTCCCGGGCTTTCAAGACCCTCCCCCAACATCTGTCCAGTAACCAAGTCATAGCCAGGACCTTGGATTCCAACGTTAATTTAGAAAAAGCAATACTGTCTACAAGCCTTTAGAAAAAAATCAACTGGTTCTGTAGACCAGGCTGGCCTAGAATTCACAGAGCTCCAGTTCCATTTGGAGCATAGTCTCCTGCTATGTCAAAAAAAATCTATCCAGAATTAAAGTTGTGTCATTTATACAGATAAGCATTCCAGAAAGGTCAGGGGAAAATATGAGCTGGAGATGTATGCATGCATATAGATATAGATATAGATATAGATATAGATATAGATATAGATATAGACATAGATATAGATATATGCCACAAGTGCAGCATATTGCTCTCTTAAGTCCTAAGTTTCTTTTGTGCTGCAGGGAGGGAGCCGCTTCCTCAGTCCAGCCTTCAGGGACAGTCCTCACCACGTGCCCCATTAAACAGGACACTCACGCACACTTCCCTCACTTGTCACCAGTGGGTTTTTGAAGACTGTTATTGCAACCTCTCCCTCTGTAGTGTCAGAGCTTCAGGCTGAAGAGCTATTGCTAATAAAAATCTGTGAAGACAGAATTCCTTTGAGTGGATACAACCTTGGTATTTTCTCTTGTAGACAGGGGCATTAGTTCAGTGCCCTCAAGACTCTGTCTGGGGAAACATTTAGCCCTTTTGTCTCCCAATACACAATTCTAACAAAAGACGGCATGGCTTGCAGCAAATAATTCCTAAGCCTAAATATGAAATTAGTATTGATCTGATACCAGGGAACTTGTGTCTTCTGTCTATGAGAGAAGAATGTCTGCCCCATGGAAGAGACAGTAATCTGTCACACTCTGACAAGAGGGCAAAGCTTAGGAAGTACAGGGAAAAGGTTTCATTTTCTACTTTCAAACACCAGGGCAAGGGCTCTGTATTCCTTCTACAACTGCTTTTTATATACAAAAAAAAGTTTGTACCTTTGAGATTTGATGTGTTGTCTAGAGTACAAACAGTAGATGCAAGAGGCAAATAAAATAAACACCTGCGCACAAGAAAGACCAGGAAATATCTTAGTCAGAGATCAATAACCCAGGCTGATTGAACATCTCTGCACAATGTGCAACAGCATTACCCATCTTCCATCTCAAGGTATATGTTATGCTGCAAATGAAAAAGGAGGTGGAGTCCTTGGTCAATCTTTCTTTCATCTCTGTGGTTTATGTAAACTTTTTTAGGATTTCCCAATTGATGTGGGGTACCATTGGTGAATAAAGAAATTGCCTTGGCCTGTTAATAGGGCAGAACTTAGATAGGCCGGGAAAACTAAACTGAATGCTGGGAGGGAGAAGGCAGAGTCAAGGAGAAGCCATGTAGCCCTGCCGGAGATGGATGCTGGAACTTTAGTCCAGTAAGCCACAGCCACGTGGCAATACACAGATTAATAGTAATGGGTTAAATTGATATGTAAGAGTTAGCCAATATGTAAGAGAAGCTAGAGCTAATGGGTCAAAAAGTGATTTAAATAATATAGTTTCTGTGTAATTATTTTGGGGTTGGCTGGCCAGGAACCAACAAGTAGCTTCTCACTACAACACCCAATAATATTAATTTGCCAGAAAATTGTACAAAAAAAAACGTGACAAAAATATCAAGACTGTTGTAGGGAAAATTGTGTCCCATCACAAAAGCAAAGAGAAGTTGTAGGTTAGAGAGATGACTCGGTGGGTATAGGATTTATTCACAACCACAAAGACCAAAGCCCAGAATCACAGCACCCACTCAAAAGTGTGATTCCATCTGTTCTCGTAGTGGTTCTGCAGTGAGAACGGAGGGGAGAGTAGAGAAAGATTGTGGGTGACGTAACATGGTGTTCCCATCAGCAAACAGCCAGAACCCCTGTCTCAAGTGAGATGAAAGGTGATGACTGACACCCAAGACTATGCTCTGGACTCTACGGGTGTGCTGGGGAATGCACATGCCTGTACTCACACAATAACAAGCACACACACACACACACACACACAGAGACAGAGACAGAGAGAGACACAGAGACAGAGACAGAGAGAGGAGAGAAAGACAGAGAGCGGGAGACGGGGGAAAAGATAGAGAGAGAGAGTATTTTAAAAGGATCTGGGTGTTAACCATCTCAGTCAAACATCACAATAGACTCTTATTTGGAGATAAAGTCTTTATATAGGTAGACAGTCAAAATGGCATCTTTAGTGGGTGGTAATCCACCGTGACTGATGTTCTAATAAAACAAAAAGGCTATTGGCCCAGGTATGAAGATGACATGGGGAGATATAGAAAGATTATATATGCTGTAAAGAGACAGGAAGGCCTGGAACAGGTTCATCCTCCACCCTCAGAAGGGGGTGTTACAGACACTTGGCTGGAATTCTCACTTCAGGACCAGGACAAAGTCTCCACTAATAAGCCGCTTAGCTTGTGGTACCATATACTCTAATGCTAACAAAAGAATATGGTGACTATCAAAAAACAAAAGGCATCGACCACTTTCAAATGAAAATTTAGATTTCTCCAAGAGAGTGTCTCTATGCCCAACAGTAGATAGCCTAGAGGACACAAACTCACAGGCATTGGTAGTGGTGCCTTGTCTTATGATGGTGGGTCAGGGATTTTTATTATTTTATCTTATTTTTTAGTTTATTTTATTATATTTATCTTTTTTCTCTCTAGTTTTTGCCCTTTGGGTCCTTTAGGTATGTATTATAGTTTCCACTTAGTGTTTTTATGGGGGGGGGGCTCATTTCCACTGTTTGTTTTGTTCTATTGTGGTGTGTTAGTTTTTGCTTTATCTTTTATTATATTATATTATTTCATATTATATTATATATCTTTTAGAAGCTTGTTTGTTTTCAAATGAAAGACACAAGACACAAAGGGGGAGAAGATGTAATCAAGGGACAGAGACCTACTACAGCATCAATGTGAAGTGTACCCAATAGGCTCATGTGTTCAGTCACTTGATGATTTCATGTTGTGAGGCTGTAGACCCTTGTGGACATGGGGCCTTGCGTGGTGACTTATAACTGTAGGTGTGGGGTTAGCAGCTTACAACTGGCCCTGATTCTAGCCTGCAGCTTCTGCTTCCTGACAGGCTACCAAGTCTTCACTACTATGGTGGAGTCTATTCAGAGAACTGAGAGACAAGTAAAAAGAGAAAACCTTTCTCCCCCTTAAGTCACTTGTCAGGTATTTGGCCATGACTGTGAGTCATGTAACTGATACAGAAACCTACTTCACTGAAAACCTGGTGGGCATGGTTAGTCTTGGAATATGGCAACAACCAGAAGAGCAGAGTCCTGGAGCTTCCAGTCAGTCACGGGAGTAAATACTGAGGATCTCCGGCATACAGGGAGGCAGGCAGAGCTGAAGCCCCTAATGCAATGTGCTGCTGAAGTGCCACTCTGATTCTGTGGCTGATTTTTTCCATTGCTCACCTCGAGTGGCTTCCCATTCTCTTCCCACGCCACTTCCTTCTCCACAAGCTTCCAGTCTATCAAGGTCTTCTGAGTTCAGAGCTGCCAACCCCCACCTGTTACTACTCAAAGGTGAGTCTTTGCTTCCTTATTTGATATTCTGGTTAAAGAAAAAGCAAAGGCCAATCTAGTTTACTTCGGCTCTCTCTTGTTCTCATCAAGCTTACTTGCCTCCAGGAGGAAGGGGGAGGGGTGGGATCCAGGAGACTGATCTCCTTTATTCAGATATTGAAGTGGTCAGCTTGGAACATGCCCAGGGCATTTCTGTATCCCAATATATGTGTGGGCTTGCCCTACTCTAGGCATTTTAGCTGCTCAAATGTTCAGTGAGTCTTGGTCAGCTGTGGTCTTGGAACTAGGAACACAAAGAATAATGACAAAAAGGTCCCTCTGAAAACAGTCTGGTGAATGAAACCCCAGAACAAACCAGCATTTTCCATGCAGTATAGCAGCTAATAGATGAAGAAAATAGATAGGGGATATGGGGGCAGAGGAAAGATTTGAGAAGATTTCTCAAAAGTAAGTTCATTTACTACAATCTATGTTTGCTCATCATATGGGATCTATGCCAATGTTCTTGCAGAAATGACTTAGCTCTCACCTTTGATTGCTGCTTCTTCTCCAAGCATTGCTCCTGTAAGTGAGCAGATTGCAGTGGTTTGATTTCCTGTACTGATACCAAAAATAGTTCTATATGAAAATATGTGAGACACTGGGGTCCCCTGATGTGACTGTGCTTGATATGGCCACGAGTGGTTGTCTTCCTAGGACTGATGAAAAGCCAATCGTTAAGTTGGCATTACCTTTTGAAATTATTTATCTTCAAGACTCTTCACTTGGATAAGTGTTTTCTTCTATTTTAAGGAGACTCATTTGGTTTTAGCAGTATTCCCCCAAATAATTATGTCCAACCAGAAAATTTCAAAGCTTGAACCTTATTTGTGAACAAAGTCTACACAGATGGAACTACTGAGGTTAAAATTACACAGATTAGAGTGTGTATTCACCAGAAGATAACTTTCTAAATAGGATAGAAATTCCATAGACACTAAGTTCCACAGTTAACAATCTGGACCTCATAACTGAAAAGCTTCTGTAAGGCAAAATCTCTGTCGAAAGGACAAACCAGCAACCCATAGAATGAGAAAAGATCTTCACCAAAGTCACATCTGACAGAGGGCTAATATCCAAAATATAAAAAGAACTCAAGAAACTAGACATTAACAAGCCAAGTAATCCAATTGAAAAATGGAATACATATCTAAACAGAGAATTTTCAACAGAGAAATCTCAAATGGCTGAGAATCACTCAACATCCTTAGCCCTCAGGGAAATGCAAATCAAAATGATGCTGAGATTCCATCTTACACCTGTCAGAACAGCTAAGATCAAAAACACAAGCTACAGCTCATGCTGGAGAGGATGTGGAGCAAGAGACACATTCCCCGACTGCTGGTGGGAGTACAAATTTGTACAGCCACTTTGAAAATCAATATGGTGGTTTCTTAGAAAATTACGAATTGATCTACCTAAAGACCAAGCAATACCACTCACTCACAAGCATATAAACCCAAAGGACACTTACTCAATTTTGTTCATAGCAACTTTATTCATAAGAGCCAGAAACTGGAAACAACTTAGATGTCCTTCAACTGAAGAATGAGCACAGAAAATGTAGTTCTCTTACACAAAGGAGTATTTACTTAGTTGTTAAAAACAGTGACATCAGTAAATTTTCTGGCAAATGGGTGAAACTATAAAAGATCATCCCGAATAAGGTAACCCAGACCCAGAAAGACAAATATGGTATGTACTCACTCATAAGTGGATGTTAGCCATGAATTAAAGGAGAAACATGCTACAATCCACAGTCCCAGAGAAGCTAAGTAACAGAAAGGCTGGTAGGAGATATGAGTCCCACTGTGAAGGGGAAATAGAATGGATGCTATCAGTGAATGAGGGAACAGGGCATAAGTGTGGGCATGGGAACAGGAGGGATCAGGTGTGGGAGGATGGAGGGAGAGAGTACTAGGAGAGACAACTAGACTCGGTGACATCTCTGGGACAAGCTAGAAACCTACAGCAAAGGAAACACCCAGGAATCTGAGGGTGACCCCAGCTAAGACTCCTGACAATGGGGAATACAGAGCCTTCACCAGTCATCTCCTGTAAGACTTCCAGTGGAAGGACTGGGACCCCAACCCAGGCACAAACCCTCCGATCTACAATTTGTCCTGCTTACAAGTTATGCTGGGATAAAGACAGCACAGAAGCTGTGGGAATAACCAATGAATGACTGGCACAGCTGAAGGCCCATGCCCTGAGAGGGTGCCCGCCCCTGAGGACTAGGACCCAGAGGCAGGATATCTAAGAGATATAAAATAGATCCTAATATGGCTGGGAAAAGAAAACAGTCAATGAAATGATTCCTAACGGTATTCTGCTATACTCATTGCAGATTGGTGCCTAGCCCAGCTGTCATCAGAGACCAACCGGTAAACAAACACAGACCCACAGTCGAACATTGGGCTGATCTTGAAGAATCCTGTGGATGGAGTGGGGGAAGGAAGGAGCCAGTGGGGACCACAAGAAAACCTACAGAACCTGGGCTCATAGGGGCTCACAGAGACTGAACCAACAACCAGGGAGCCTACATGGGACTGATCTAGGCCCTGTGGGTACATGTTACAACTGCATAACTTGATCTTCTTATGGTCCTCCTAACAGTGAGAATAGGGACTGTCTATGACTCTGTTGTCTGCGTTTGGGACCTGTTCCTCTTGCTGTATTGCCTCATCAAGCCTTAATATAACAGGAGATGTCTAGCCTGACTTCAACTTATATACCATGGCTGGTTGATATCCGTAAGAGGCCCAGTCTGTATCTGAAAAGAAACAGAGAAGGAGTGGGTAGGGAGAGAAACTAGGGGGAAAGAAGGGAGGGGAAACTTTGATTGGGATGTAAAAACAAAACATAAAAATGTATATGCTAATTTTTCCCCAATAATTTAATTTAATTTCCTAACATATACACAAAAAGAGAATGTGTATGAACTCTAATGACTGTGGTCATTAGAAAAGAGAGGGAGGAGAAAGAGGCAGACAGGAAGAAAAGGATGAAGCCAAATGAGGATGAAGGCTGAAACCTGAGCTTTGCCTTGGCTTATTCCCCACCAGAAGCCAGTAAGCGAACTCAGAGACTTGAGTTTTTCTTTTACAGTTATTTCATTGTTTGTGTTTTGAATGTAGGGTGATTTGAATGGCAATGGTTTCATGTGTTTGAATGTTTGGTTCCCAGTTGGTACACTGTTTAGAAACAATTAGGAGGAATGGCCTGTTGGAGAAGGTGTATCACTGGGGATGAGCTTTGAGGTTTTTAAGAGGCTGCTGCCAGGCCCAGACTCTCTGTCTCTCTCTGCCTCCAACTTGTAAATGAGATGTAACCTCTCAGATACAGTTCCCTTGCCTGCCATGCCTGCCTACTGCCAGTTCCTCATCATGGTGTCATAATGAACTCAGCCTCTGGAACTGAGCACCCAATTAATTTCTTTTTTACTGATTTTTGTTGAGCTCTACATTTTTCTCTGCTCCCCTCCCTGCCTCTCTTTTCCCCTTCAAACCTCTCTCAAGGTCCCCATGCTCCCAATTTACTCAGGAGATCTCTTTTCTACTTCCCATGTAGATTAGATCTCTATGTAAGTCTCTTTTAAAGTCCTCATTGTCTAGGTTCTCTGGGATTGTGATTTGTGGGCTGGTTTTCTTTGCTTTATGTTTAACAATCACTTATGAATGCATTCATATGATAATTGACTTTTTTGTTGTTTTTGTTTTGTTTTGTTTTGTTTTGTTTTTTGAGACAAGGTTTCTCTGTAGCTTTGGTGCCTATCCTAGAACTAGTTCTTGTAGACCAGCCTGGCCTCGAACTGACAAAGATCTGCCTGCTTCTGTCTCCCAAGTGCTGGGATTAAGGGCATGCAGCACCACCACCTGGCTGATAATTATCTTTCTGGGTCTGGGTTACCTCACTCAAAATGATGCTTTCTAGCTCCATCCATTTGCCTGCAAATTCAAGATGTGATTTTTTTCTGCTGTGTAGTACCCCATTGTGTAAATGTACCACATTTTCCTTATCCATTCTTCAGTCAAGGGGCATTTAGGTTGTTTCCAGGTTCTGGCTGTGACAAACAAAGGTGCTATGAACATAGTTGAGCACATGTCCTTGTGGCACGGTTGAGCATCCTTTGGATATATTCCCAAAAGTGGTATTACTGGGTCTTGAGAAAGGTTGCTTCCTAATTTTCTGAGAAATCACCACACTGATATCCAAAGGGGTTGTACCAGCTTGCACTCCCACCAGCAATGGAGAAATGTTCCCTTTATCCCACATCCTCTCCAGCATAAACTGTCATCAGTGTTTTTGATCTTGGCTATTCTTACAGGTATAAGATGGAATCTCAGAGTTGTTTTGATTTGCATGTTTTTGATGACTAAGGATACTGAACATTTCTTTAAGTATTTTTCAGCCATTTTTAGATTCCTCTGTTAAGAGTTCTCTGTTTAGGTCTGTACCCCATTTTTTAATTGGATAATTTGCTCTTTTGATGACCAATTTCTTGAGTTCTTTGTATATTTTGGATATCGGCCCTCTGTCTGATGTGGGGTTGGTGAAGATCTTTTCCCATTCTGTAGGCTGTTGTTTTGTCTTATTGACCACGTCCTTTGCTTTCCAGAAGCTTTTCAGTTTCAGGAGGTCCCATTTATTAATTGTTTCCCTCAGTGCCTGTGCTACTAGGGTTATATTTAGGAAGTGGTCTCCTTTGCCAATGTGTTCGAGTGTACTTCCTACTTTCTCTTTTATGAGGTTCAGTGTAGCTGGCTTTATGTTGAGGTCTGTTGCCTTTGTCATGGTATCTCTTTGAAGCTGTAGAAAAGTAACTAAGACAGCCTGCACATATGATATGTAAGTGCACTCGATGCATGCCTGGTACCTTCAAAGGTCAGACGAAGGCACTGGATTCCCATACACAGAAATTACGAACAGTTGTGAGCTGCCATGTGAATGCTAGAACTGAGCCTAGGTCATCTACAAGTGTAAGTCTTAACACTGGACCAACTCTCTACTCCTCGCAGTGACTGGATAGCAGACCTCAGTCCTACATAACTGTGAGAAAATAGAGGTATATTAGTCCACATTAGTGATCCTTTACATGTTTTTGGAGTTGCACTAATTACACTATGTTTGCTGTGCCTAGTGGTCTTTCTCCTTAAATCTGTGGTTCATCCCCAGGAAGCAACAGTTCTCCCTATCCCAAAATGCTGTATGTTAATACCCTGGTTCACAGGATTTTTCTCAATGATTTTGGGAGTTCTGTTAAAATCCAAACAATTAGATGAAGAAATAAAACATAAAAATTCACCCTCTTTTTCCAGAAAGGTTTTTTTTTTTTTTTCAAAGTTGAGCCATCTTCAGAAGCACTAAGCTCAGAGTGTATACTGCCAGGTTCCCTGTGCTCCTACTGAATGCAAAACTTGGAGATAGTTATTTCAGGATTTCAAAATATCATTTTTTCTTTCTGAAACATTTGCCAGTCAGTCTTTAGCCCTGTAATTTCAAGCAACCGAAGGTTATAATTAAGTGTCTGTACTTCCAATTCCAAGGGAGAAAAGTACACACAGTACTTGACTGAGTGGTGGAAGCCAGCAAAATAAGCCCCGGGTCCACAGTAACAAGAAAATGATGTAGTGCCAAGAGAAATAGCCTAGAAATCGGAGGGACAAACCTCTCTACATTCAGAGTCCCTTGACTAGGAGCAAAGCAGCTTGTATTTTGAAGACTCAGCATTAGCATTCTTATAGATAAAATATTATTATTTAGAGGTCTGACGAGACAGCCGTGTCAGTAAAATACTTGACACACAAGCATGGAGGGAGGTGAGTAGGAAGGCCGGGACTCCATTAGGTCCCAACACAAGTATTTGGGGGGTACAAACACAAAGAGGATCCTTGGGCACTCTACCCAGTCAGTCTAGATCAGTGAGCTCCAGCATCAGAGAGAAACTTTATCTAAGAAACTACAACTGAGCAAGGAGGAGCAGTTTGTGTCTGCCGTATGTTTTTTTCACATGTGAGTATGCACACTGGGGTGGGGAGGAGAGAGAGAGGAGAGAGAGAGAGAGAGAGAGAGAGAGAGAGAGAGAGAGAGAGAGAGATTATTTTAAGAATTATATTTTCAAGACTTGGGTGGATTTCTTTGTAAAATCAGTTGCATCTGAAGCATATTTTAATTAAAAAGCAAGAGTTTATGGAGTGCCCTCAGAGAGCTAAATGTAAGTAGTCTTCTTGGTTACTGGATAAGAACAGAAGACTTGTGATTTCCAAGAAAACAAAAGCTAGGACAAATAATGTCATCTACCCACCCTTGCATGTGTGGCCTTCCATTGGAACCTAGTCGACCTACCAAGGACCACACCCTTAAAAAATTGGTGCTTCCTTTCTCAGAAGCTGTCACAGCCCCTCAGGTAAGGGTGGGAATTGTGCCCACGTGCCCTTTCCTTGCTCAGATTTGGTCTGGCTTGAGCTTGCACAGACTTCGTGCACACGGTCACAACCACCGTGAATTCACGTGTGCAGCTACCTTTCTGTGTCCAGAACAGCAACAACCACAAAAAATAATCAGGGTTTTTTTGTAGTCACCTACTGACCCTGGTTCTTACAGCAACCCGAGGAGGTGTGTGTTTGTGACCGTGCTATCCCCTGCTTCCACAATCCACACAGTGAACATGCTGAACTAAATCGCTCCAAGCTCATCAAATTCTGACACCTCCAGACCATCACATACACTCTTCTCTCTGCCAGGAATTGCTTCTCTACTCTCCTTCCCTAGCATTTCTCAATGAGCAACTCACTGCAGTTTCTCCAAAACATCACTGAGTCCCCCCTTCCTTCGGGAAGGCTGGGTGAGGAACACAGGTTCCCAGGGCACATTGACTTAACTCTGGAAACAAATCTATAATAATGTTTTTTCCTTTGGCCCAGCCCCTGAGCAGACTAAGAATGATTTGGGGCAGTGGGTCATTTGCTATGTAACGACTGTGATAGTTTGTCATTGATACACAGCAGTTCTATTAATATTTGATAATGAGTAAAAGAATAAAGCTCCAGGCCCTGAACACACATCTCCCCTCTGTTTTCTGACAATCCATCTTAAAGCCCCAGACTTTAGTCTCTCCTGTCATTTCATAATGCAATGATAGTAATGACTTGAAAATCTGTCAGTAGCCTGGCTAAGACGGGTGCAGAAAATGTGAGGCCTGTTCCAAGGAGCACAGATGAGATTGTAAATAAAACCATGACAAGTTACAAACATACAAAGCACAACCGTCAGAAGCCTCTGAACCATAGCTGCAAGACAGTGTTCAAAGCAAAAATAACTCAGGTGAAAACATGATGGCAGGGAGCAGAGAGAATGCAGGGGTCCCGAGGGTCCTGGTTCCTGTTCTACGTAATGTGGGCTCATGGCAGGGAGCAGAGAGAATGCAGGGGTCCCCAGGGTCCCGGTTCCTGCTCCGTGTCCTGTGATTTCATGGCTCTGGTAGGCAGTTTTCCTGTGAGAGTGACAAGAGTACCTCATCCAGGTGCATGAGTCCCCAAAACTGAGTCACAGAGCCAGGGGGGGAGAAAATTCAGCTTACCTCTTCCACTGAAGATATGTTACAGGGTTTGTGGGCCGTGGCACGATAGAGTCTTCGTGCTGTAATGTGTGGTTTTAGGTTGAAGTATTGATGCAACTTAAAACCTACCTCAGGCCTGCTGCTGTTTCAACAGACTTCCTCCAAACCCAAAATAAAATAAAATGTTTAAAAACTTTCTACTCCTATAAACCATTCTCTGACATCGGGGAAGATCATAAGCCTTGTGAAAAATAGAAAAAAAAATGAAAGTAATTGCTAGAACTTAATAAACAATAATTTACCCAATATTTACTTTGCATGTGGCATTTGGCAACGGATTCTGGGTCACTGCTTCATGGAGTCTCCTTAGCAACACAGCATGGACAACAATATCATTACTCAAGTGGACAGGTAAAGAATCACAGTTTAGAGAGGTTAATTGTCCTCCCAGGGCCACATAGCTGGTAAGGAGGATGCAGTGACAAACAGACCACACTGTGTTGAGCATCTGCCATTCGTGGTGGGGCATCGCTTCTGAAGCAGTGTTTCTGAGCAGCCATTATGCCCATTGCATCAAATGGAGAACATTTAAACATCACAGAGAAACACGCACGAGGATAACTCCAAAGGTAGCCTTCCTGCAAATACTTTGACCCTCCAAAACACTGTGTGGCATCTGCTTTTGGCCCTCTGCCATCCCTACTCACTGACCACATCCCTATTGACTCTCCACCTCTTGCTCTACCCAGTTTGTACTGACACAATGCCACTGAAGGTACCCAGATCCACACGGATGGGCCACAAACAACCCTGTCCTCCCCAGATCATTCTTCCGCCTAGATCAACATCTTGGTGGCTTTTATACCACATGTGCAGGCAGAGAAAAATGCCGTGTCACCTCTTCCCAAACATTGTTCTTTTGTGTATTTACGTATACACACAAGCATATATGATTTGTATACGTGAGCATACATTTATATACATGCATGCCTTGCCTTTTTGATTCTTAAAGAGCACAACGTATTTGTATTTATTATATTGATAGCATAGTGAATTTGTATTTAATGCATTTTTACTGCATTTTTGCATTTACTATATTGGGCATTTAGTGTAAATGCATTATTCACTTACTGCATATTTGTACTTATTATAAATATAGGAATAATATAATACATACTGTAAGGATGCAATATTTTAACTATATTAAATATCACATGTAACTATAAAAGGCTCAAGTGAAAAGTGGTTTTGGAGTGCAGCCGTTTTCACTCTCAAGTTTGGTGTGTAATGTAGGGATGACATTGGGAGGACAATGGTAAAAATATGACAAATATAAAACAAAAAAGGGACTCCAGTGCACCCTGAGCTTGCCAGAGCACCCTCAGAATCTACATTGGATGTCACCACACACCAAAGACAGGAGGGATAGGTACAAATTGACAATATCTTGGGTTTGCCATAGCATAAACAATGTGTCCAGAAGCCATTTCTAAGGAAGACACGGATTATAGGGGAGACAAACTCATGTTGACAAGTCGGTGAGGACTTTATTAAAATAGAGAATTGCAAGAATATCATGCATTATGTATTGGTTTGGGGCAGGGAGAGAAAAGAGTACTAAGGTAAGTTTGCCGACACTGGGAACTGTCAGTGCAAATAACTTTAACTTTTTCCCTGCTCAGAAAATTCTCCCTAGGAACGACTTATCTGATATTAGACCTGTTAAGAATATTAACTCATAAAATATCTGCACCCCAATACTTTTAGTAGGAACAGCATAATCATTCATGTAAACAACAGACCTAAAGCATGACTGTAAGTTCCCTCACCAAAGTGCCGGTGCTGCCTAGAGCATCCGCACGTTCGAGGAAGTGTGTGGGCATCCCAGATGGTGCATGGGAGGTCCATTAAAAAAATAACTGCTTTTCACAGGGGCCCATCACAGAAGGGGAAACTGAATCACTTGAAAATAACTTGTTACTTCTCAAGCAAAAGCATTATGGTGTTAGTATTTTAGTGTGTGTGTGTGTGTGTGTGTGTGTGTGTGTGTGTGTGCTTGCTGTGGGATTCCCCTCTGTATGCTGTGATTACCATTGATTAATAAAGAACTGATTTGAGCCTATAGCACAGCAGGGCATAACAGAAGTAGGTGGAGAAAACTAAATGGAACGCTGGGAGGAAGAAGGCAGAGTCAGAGAGAAACCATGTAGCACTGCCAGAGACAGACATGGGGAACTTTACTCAGTAAGCCACAGCTATGTGGCAATACACAGATTACTAGAAATGGCTTAAATTAATATGTAAGAGTTAGCAAATAAGAAGCTAGAGCTAATAGGCCAAGCAGTGATTTTGAATAATATAGTTTCTGTGTGGTTATTTTGGGGCTGAGCAGTTGGGAACAAACAAGCAGCTCTCCTCATTACAACATGTGTGAGTATATATGCATGAGTCTATGTGTGTGAGAGACTGTGTGTGTGAGAGAGAGAGAGTATATATGTGTAAGAGAGTATGTGTGTGTGTATGAGAGAGAGAACGTGTATGCAAACATGGATGGTCTGAATTCACTATTTCTTCCTTAAGATCCACATTTTTCACCCTTTCCTATTGTGGATGAGAAATGTTCCCATCTAACATCCCTGGTCAGATACATTATTGCCAGCTTTGATCTTTCCATTGCCCTTATCACCCCATGGCAAGCCGATTATCAATCTCTTCTGATTGGTGAATATCACCGTACTATGATTTCTTAAACTCATACTGCCAGGCCCTTTGATTTTTTAACACTGCTTCTTTGGATTCCTACAGCGACTTGCTCAGTGGTATCTGAATTCCAATATAAGCTCTTTACGTTCCATTCTCTTTCTTGTCACCAAAGAAATTCTCCTAAATTTTAATCCATTGTCTTAGTTACTTCTCCTATTGCTCTGGTGAAATACAGAAATACTCTTACAAAAGCTATTTTGGAGAGAAAGGCCTCATTTCAGTTCACAGTTCAAGTGTACAAATCTATCATAGTGGGGATGTTCTGGCCCAGGAACTTAAGGTTCAAGTTGCCTGGAGTCAGGAAGCAGAGAACAGTAACTGCTCTTACTCCATCAGCTCCAGGACCCAAGCCCAGGGAATGATGTTACTATTTGACTCTCAATTAACCCAATCAAGAAAATTCCTCACAGACATTGTTGATGAGTACCTGAGGACGTGGGTTGAGTCTTAGCACAGAGTTTAGAACTAAAAGCATAGAGATGTGGGTGTGTGTAGAAACACAAAGTTGTTCTTTTAAAAAGAGTGTCTTTAAAAGAAGCAGAGATCTGGAGAAAGCTAGAAGAGGGTATGAGGCAAACTATTGTGGGAAGCCTACATCCTACAAACCATGTGGGATGGATAGCAAGAGCTCTGCATGATTTTATGGGTTGGGTTGGATGCAGAGTAGGAAATGCTACTCTTAGAAGTCAGCTCCAACAGTAGAAGCAGCAGTGCCCACTCTTCTTGGAAGTACTACGAGGGATGTCCTTCCAGACCTCCATCACCACCATTCCTCGCTGTTATTGAAACCTGCTGCCAAAGGAATTTTCAAGACCTACCTTGTTTGCCAATCTATCATGACTAGAAACAAACTGTCCACTTTAACACTACAAGACATGACTTGGGACCGTTGACCAAAAGATGGTGTTTAGTAGACACCAAGATTATATAAAATGATCTTTATTGCAGAGAAATCTGTTGATTCTCTGTCACTGTAATATTAATTGTTTCTTGAGCTATTTTTCCCCCATTAGGCCTCTGTCTACATTAGAACACACTTGTAGCCTTTTTGTGTCCTTTAAAGAAATTCTAATCCATCTTTTAAGCCATGTGTTCCATGGTTTGAATTCACATCTCTGTTGCAACATTCCCAAATCTTCCGTCTCTTTCTGTTAGACGTTTCTTTCATCCCATATCTTTCTACACATGGAACAACCAACCTTCCGGGTCCCTGCTCCCACTTTATAGCAATGAATAGCGCCTTTTAAATAATTTTCAGAGTGGCATTGCCACTGGCTTCCTGGATTTGTCTCTAGCTCATTTTGGAGCAGTAATCTAAAGCAAAGTACCTTTTAAGGGGTTTGAATTGCCAAAAATGTGTGTCTTGGATTTCTACCACTGACTCACAGAGGATCCTAGCACATATGGTCATTTTAGTTATGTGGTCCTGGAGGACATGTGATCTTGTGGACAACTCCTCATGTACTGTGTAAAGGGGTCATCATACATCTTTCTTAGGAAATGTCCTTATACCGATAAGAAACGCTTTGCTTCTCTTTGATTCCTTTTCTCGTGCTTCTATCAGTTAAATTCTGCTCTTCAGCTGTTCCTCTGTCACTGAAGCGTATGGTCTGTGGCCCACATCTTATAGTCCTGTCTCATTGCTCCGCCTCTTTAGGATCCCTCCTATCCTCTCCCACAGTTTCATGACCTGGTGTGACCCTTTCCATCTCAAGCATTTTGTACAACATCCTCGTTCCTCCATGCCACTTGGAAGATTTTTCAGTCACAGAGCAGAAGGGCTACTATTCTAGGCTCACCCCCTCCCTCAGGATCAGCTTTCCCGGACTGACTGTCTGACTTTTGGAACTCACGGCCCAGTTCTCTTTTACAGATCTTAAATTGAACTCTCAAGATTTTTTTCTTAGATGCTGCCAAAGTTGCCTGTGGAAACGAGTTTCTTTAAAAACTGTTTTCAATTCAGAGGTTTCTCCAGATTGTTGTTTATTGCCTCCAACTATTTTTCAGTATGGCCATTTTTCTTACATGAATAAAAATTTCAAGCACTTTAATGGGAACATTAAATTTGGCTTCGCTTGGCTCTCCCAACTGCCACAGGTCTCTCGTCCAAAGTGTGATGGGAGCACAGCTCTTTCCTTGGCCTTTTTATAAACAACTTGTTCATAGAAATCTATTAAATACATCTTTTTTTCTCCATTATGTCATATGGCTAGTAGTTATTTGTCTTCAATTATTCTATTCACATTTAAGGAGTAAGGAATTCCAGAAGCATCCAGTCCACTCAGAGCTATCATTATGAATATTCATAGCTAATCTCACTTTGAGTGCTCTGGGTGGGAGATTGTTGGTATGAGTCTAGAAAATGAATGTTCTTACATACTCTTTTTGAGTAGCTAGCTTTTCATTTTTCTTTTGGAATTACACAGTGGCCATCAAAGTCTTCCAATTACCAAGTATTAATAACACTACATTATTCAATATTAGGGAAAAGTCATATTTATGACAAGGAAAAGTAAATCCTCCTGTTTATTTATGAGTAAGAATGGTGTGAGAGTTTCATCAAAAGATTTTTGTGGAAACAAGAGTCACACGCCACTCCTCACACAGGCTCAAATTGCAAGGTCTCTCAGTTTCAGCCTCCCCTTGTATAGCATTCTCACATGAAGGGAAGCCCCCCCCCCATGTCTTCCAGGGTCCATATTAAAGGTGAAAACACTCTTGTCTTCCCGGGAGACACAGGTGCCTGATGGGCTTTTCCTTGAGACAGCAACTTCAGGGGCAGCCACAGATGCAAAGAATTACTGAGAAAACAGATGCCACTGTCCTCTCAAAACCATGGACTGTCAATCTGACCAAGATTCCAGTCGGTTAAAACAGAACAAACAAAAAGCTTGCAACAGACTTTTATCTCCCAATTCAGACTTCTTCAGAAATGATGTTTAGGTTTGGCTCAGGCAACAACCTCTCATCTCCTGTAATCTTCATGGTTCCCACATGCTCTTATCTGAGTCCTGACTTCATGTTCTCTGAACTTAAATCTTCTAGCACAAAATCTCCTTGTACAGTGACTGACAGTGTTGCCATGTAAAAGGGCCTTGAGCTTCTATCCCTGCCAGAGCCGATACTCCTGGAACAATGACCCCAAGGGATTCCCATTAGAATTGATTTACAGCCACTAAGTAAGGAAAACTCATCAAGGAATGACCACAAAAGCATCAGTTTACCTTGGGGCACCACTTTTTTTTTAATTGAACCATAAAAAAGTGAGTCCACATATCTTTCAGCTAACACCTTTAGGATGTGAGAAAGGACAACATGCTTCCTGATTTTCCCTCTGTTGCTTTGCCAGCTCAACACGATGGTTAGAGTAAATCTGCCTACTAAATCTTGACGTGAGGCAAGAATAAATGCATGTGACTTTTACAGCTGTCAGAATTTACTGTTGTTCAGAAAATGCAGCCTGGTTTTCAGGTGTGCTGGTGGTTACAGAAAACCTTGAAATACTGCTCCTCTTGTCCGTTTTAGGACAACTACCTCCATAAGACCCCTTCTTTCTCTGCATCTGAGTTTAGAATCTTTTAAGCAAATGCACATAAATAAATGAGCCTTTCTGTGACCTCCTATTAAGACACTAATGCAGAAGAACTGCCACCCAAGCCTTAGAATTATGCATTCCCCATTAGAAAATAGATGGTAACTGTTGATAGCACTAAAAATAAATCAGAGTGTGTGGAGCATGAAAGAGCTTATGCCGCAATCAGGCAGATGGCAGTCATCCATTTTAAGGAAATTCTCGGGGATTCATTAATTGACTGGAAAAAGATACAGGGAGAACATGTCATAATTGGACTAAAATCTTGTCTGAAATAGAGTTAAGGAAATAATTGAGTCAGATCTAGCAGTACCATCATCTTATCAGGGTTATTGAGGTAGATGATATTTAGTTGAGTAGAGCAATAGTCATACTAGGCAGATCTTTGAAAATTGTTCTAGATGTTTGCTTTGCAACTGAATGTCTATGCTGTTTTCTCATAGAATCCAAGCACAGAGTCAAGGACAACAGGTAAGTCTGGACACTTGACATTAGGATCTGTCTGGGAATATGCTGAACTTTTCCTCAAGGGAAGAGTGAGCCATCGGTCCATGGTCCATTTCTTCTCTCACTCCCTACTGAAGAAACTATAGTCCGCTGTTTGCAGCCCTCACTTGACAAGTGTCCCTGATTCATTTGCTGGCCAGCAAGTGATGGCAGTTGGATGTGACAAGACAGCAGAGCATGGGAACAGTCAGGGGGTGAGCATGGGAGGGAGAGTCCCTGGAAACTCTCGTCCCTGACATTGTCCAGGTATTTCATTGATCCATTAGGGAGTTTCATTGATCCATTAGGGTGTTTCATTGATCTGTTGGGAATTGTATAATGAATAGCCCATTCTACAGCTTCCCTAACTTACTAATTGTCACTATTCTAGCCTCCAATTCAACATTGAAGCCCATTTAAATATTATCTGAGAGCAAAATATTTTAACAGTCACCCTAACAATGTTGCACTGCAACTATTTGCCTTCTAATTTAATAAGTCTACATGACACATGACTGTAAATGGAGCCTGCTCATTCGTTTCCTGGTCACCCATACCCAAGTAATCACAGAAACTATATTAATTGCAACACTGCTTAGTCAATAGCTTAGGCATGTTCCTAACTAGCTCTTACCTCTTAAATTAACCCATTTCTATTAATCTGTGTATTACCACAAGGTTGTGACCTTATGATTCTGGGAGTATCTTTTTTTTTTTTGGGGGGGGGGAGCTACAAGCCTTCCTTCCTCCTCTATCTCTGCATGGTTTTCCTGCCTAGCTCTATTCTACTCTGCCATAAGCCAAAAAGCAGCTTCTTTATCAACCACTGGTAATCAAACATTCATAGCTCACAAAGAGGAATCCCACATAATCTCTCCTTTTCTGTTTAAATAAAAAAGAAGGTTTTAAATTTAACATAGCAAAATTACACATAACAAAAGAAATATCAAACAAGAATTACAGTTACAAAATTTCTGTTATTCTAAAATTTTATATCTAAATTATCTTTTATTATAACTAGGGAAAACTATAACTATAACTATCTGTCTTCAACTTCATCAAAGATGGGTATAATATTACCTAAGTAAATAGGAAATGCTTTTTAAGCAACTTCCGAAACTCTAGAATTGACAGAGACATCTCACTACCTGGACAGTCACCCAAAGTTCTTCTGTAACATTGGGGCATCCATCTTCAGTCTATAGGTCCATAGTATCTGGCAGACTCTTTCAAGAAGCAGGAACCCTGAAGGACTGTCTCATCTTCTTTAGACAAGTTAAGCAGTCATTTTTCTGCATGTCCAGTTTATACAGCATACTATCCATCAGTCCAGGCAAGAGCTGTTTTTTGCCCAAATGGCTAACAAACCCCATAAGGAATCTCTTTGATGCCGCTTATCCTCTTGAAGTAGATTGGTGCTGCCTGAAGTAGACATGTCTCACTGTCAATAAAAGTTTTAGTTTCTAAAAGATTTTAAACATCATACTCTATAGGTCTTTGAAGTGTTGAACACTATCTAACTGAAATGTATCTCTATATATCTAAAAAACCTAATTAATATGACTACAAATTTGACTATTATGACTATCTATTAAACTATAATTGTTAATGATGCCATCTCTCTGACTCTGCCTTCTTTCCTCCTCTATCTCTGCTTTGTTTTCCAACCTAGCTCTATTCTGCCCTCCATAGGCAAAGTAGCTCCTTTATTAACCAATGGTAATAAAACATATTCACAGCATACAAAAGGGAATCCCACATCACATAACACCTGAAGGGGCAGAAATCATGAATTCCAGTTACAGCCTGCTCGCTTAGAAGCCTTGTGACTTTGTCCCAGTCACAACTTCACCCAGTCTCTGTTGATGTGTGTGTGTGTGTGTGTGTATCAAGCTGAAATTATCCCAGATCATATAAAATAATTGTTGTGACAACCAGTGCCTGAAATATGATACTCAGCAAATGCAAAGTGCTACGAAGTGTGCAAGCTAATCACATGACACGCGCAAGCCTATCACACAGCTTATCCCACACAGGAAGAAGAGATCGTTTACTGGTCCCACCATGTACAAGGAAGAGATCTAGTCTGGCTGAGAAGTGGGAGGCAGAGGAAAATATCACTAGACTGCACATGGTGGTCATGCAAGCGATGGACTTGAGCTCTGAGAAGAATACAGGACTGCTGCAGTTTCAACAGTGAGCACTGAGGCGCCTTCATGGAGGAGAAGAAATTAATTTTAGAATTTTTCATTGTATGGCATTTGCAAAATATATGCTAAGAAAAAGAGGTGTGAGGGAGAAATTGGGTGTGAATAGGGGAGACAGTCTTGAACAAAGGGAAGAAAGAAAAAGGAAGTGGAAAAAGGAAGCAGGGGGACAGAAGAATATTGATTTAAAGGCCCAGGATTAAAGGTTCATAAATAGAAATATATAAAAGGATAAAACCCAAAAATTTTCAAAGTAGGTCTTCAGAGATGAGCTAAAGAAAAATCAAGGTAAACTAGAGAGACAGCTAAATCAGTAAAATGTTTACCACAGAAACATGAAGACCTGAATTCAAGCCACAAAACTCATTTCAATAAAGCAGACATGAAATCCTGTCATTAGGTGGGGAGGGCAGAGAAAGAGGATCCTGGTGTTAGCTGGTCAAGACAGCTGAACTGAATGGGTGAGCTGAAGGTTCAGTGAGGAACTTTTCTAAAAACGTGGAAGTTTTAGAGAAACTCAGATGTCTTCCTCAATAAATTACTATTGAGGAAGACATCTGAGATTAACCTCAGGCCTCTACGAGAATGAGCACCACATGAACACACACTCATGCATACATACTTTCAAAAGGAACAGAACAGAATTTGGGAAAAATGAAAGATGCTCCTGTATTTTTATTGCTCCTCATAAATTTCAAAATGATAGCTAGTCAATCAGATCACAGTACCATAGCAAATAGTATCACACTTTTGTTTTGATTTTATAAAACAGAATGTTAAGAAGTGACTGTCTTTCTCAAGACCACATGTGTAGCACACAGCAGAATGAGAGTCAAGTTCAGAGTTCCCTGACGACAGTGTGGAGAACAGAGGACATGGTTTCAGGGAGAGAGGATGCTTTGCCTTCATCCTCTTCTTTTAATAACATACAAAAAAATGACAATGTCTAACAACTAAAGGAAATTACATATGCTTTCTCTAACTAAAAAGAATTGACAGAAGGTAAAACAAGTGTTTGAGGAAAAGGGGAAATGGAGGTTGTCAGTGATCTATTTGTGTTCATAATCTTTATGAAGTTCAATTTGTTCTGTGGTGATGAAGAAGATAAACTGTTGGGAAAGCACATTAAATATGCTAAGAGCTTGCCTGTGTGTAATCGTTGCTACTGTCTGCCCAGGCTCAAATGAGATGTTGAATAATGATGCCACCTTGTGCCATGTACCCATGCTGAAAATAAATCACCATGCATAGTCCTAATCAGAGGAGTGTCAGACAGGACTCTGACAAAACAGTATCAGCATTCATAATTAGGAAGCTATAAAGACACTTCTAACACATCACAGGTAAGTACTCATCAATTGAAGATTGGTCAGAAGTAGTTTACATCTTAGTGAGGTTCTAGAAATATACCCCAAAGGTAGCATCTTTGATTGGAAATGGTTGTGATAGAGTTTTAAGAGGACAAGGACTATCTCAAAAAGGAGCAAGTAATTGTGCACAGCTCCAATAGGCTACAATTGATCAAAACAAAAGAAATCAAATATCAGTGTGTGCATTGTGATATTTACTGTGTTTCTTCTCTCAGTACTACTCAGTGATATGTTGACTAAGACCATGAACAAAGGAAAATCAACTGGTATTTTCTTAGGTTTGAATTTTCTACTTGGAAACAGGTCTCTGGGACCCTATTTCTGTGCTATGGGCTAAATGTTTCTACTAAAAAATGTATCCCTGGCATGAGAGAAGAATATTGATTAAATGTTGTAAGGAGGCCACTTGTTTGTTTCCTGACCTCCCAGACTCCTGAAATAATCACACAGAAACCATATTATTTAAATCACTGCTTTTAATAAATCACTCCATTAATCTGTGCACCACCATGAGGTTGTGACCTACCAGGAAAGTTTCTGCACATCTGCCTCCAGCAGTAGCTCCACGGCTTCTCCTTGACTCTGCCTCCTTTCTTGCAGCATTTAGTTTAGTTTTCCCCACCTAGCTCTGTTCTACTCTATCACAGTACCAAACCAGCTTCTTTAGTAACCAATGGTATTCACAGCACACAGAGGAGAATCCCACATCAGTTAAATTTACAAGTATATTTCCCAAGTAAGATTAAGAGCTATTTATTGTGCTCTGCCATGCTGGCTGAAGTTTGTATTGAGAGAGTTCACATGTGACTCTAAATGACATGCCGGTGTTAAGACACAAGCAGTACCGGTAACAAATTAGGAATACCCACAGTATTCTTTGAATACACAGTTCTCAAAAGACCAAGATCATGAAGGCAGGACACATGAGATGGGACCTCAGGTGGACCTTTAGTTTTAAACATCCATTCCCACCCCATTTCTGGGGATATGTGATCCAGAGTAGGAAGGAACTCTGGGGTATTATGGAAACTGCCTGTACCTAAACCCAGGAACACTGGACCAGTCAAACATGTTCACTCTTCCTTCAAAGCCATGATGAAAAAAGAGGAGAAATAACCCTTCACACCCTGAACCCCATTACTGTCTCCATCCATGCATCTACCCTTAAGACTCTAGCAGGAGAAAACACTGGAAATATCATCTGTGTATCCACAAGGTGTGGTACAAATGGAAAGAAAGAACCTCTGTCCACTGCTCCTTGCTGCAGATAACCTACCTACAATTGTGCTGATGATGACTCTGAACTCGGAAGGAAGATGAAGAAATGTATGGAGGATCTTGTACCAATGCCACCCCTATTGCCTACACACAGAAACCAGCTCTTAATTTGAAAACTTCACTCTCAATTACACACCAAATTGATTCTTGCTCTGGAATACACAAATGATTGCTGAAAAATTAGACACCTTGGAAGAATCCCATACATTATATGGACGTTTTTTATGAACAAGCATACCTCATGAATATAGAGTTCTAGGACTTCCAGAAACAAATGCTGGGAACACATGCTCTGGAAATAATTTGCCTAAAATATGGACATTTTACTACATTTTTAATTTTGTGCTTTGTAATCATGTCTCACCCATTTCTCTCTTGGTAATTACTACTTTATTTGTCTCTTATCCTTACCAGCAAAATCCTCTGTTCATTAATTGGGTATTATATGCAATCACAGTCCATAACGTGCAGAAATGCTTTTCATATTGTTGATCAGCTGGAGCCATGGTGTATTAACTCCAGGCACAGCATCTGGGGTCTGATGAAACCGTGGAAGCGGCATTTTTATTCCTTCAGTGTGAGGAATTTGCAGGCCTGAGAACATCTGAAACTTGCTTTCAGTGATGAGAATTCAGTTCCCTTTCCAAGACTGAATGCAGCTATCCACACTGTGAGAGGTCTATGCTACAGACCATTGAAGCAGCACAAGGTCATAAGGTAACTTCTTCCACAGCTTTCTGTGTTCACATACGCAATTATGGTAGAGGCATGGGACATAGCACAAGGTGTTAAAATAAATAAGTTGACTTGGATGTGGTTGCAATGCCCAAAGGAAGGTGTGCGCTTGTATCTAGTAAACTGGTAGCATGAAAATAGCTTTAAGATAGCACCGTGTAAACCAAAGGGAAACTGAACCATTCCCAGTTACCACATAGCTCGGTGAATTCCATGGAGAAAAAAACAGACCCAATGAATTAATAAGACAAAAAGGATCACTTTACCACTGTCAGGACAACTCGAGACTTGATTCTCTGCTGAGAGTGAGAGCATGTGTTGAGCTGTGATAAACAGCCTCAGGTTTATAGGAGACTGGAAGGGGATTTTCTACAGCTTCCTGAACAACCTATGCAAGGACTTTGAAAGGTCATATCTCTGTGAGTCTCTGAAGGAACTGAAGATTGGAAGAAAATGGACGTTCGTCTCTGCTCTGCCCTATTTCACTGGTTTCATGGGAATTCTCATACCATTCACTCTCTAGGTTCTTATTCTAAATTTTCATATCTCTGTGGTTGGAAACATTGTACTGAAAATACAAATGTTGTGGTGAGCTTGGCAGCTTTCAGCCCTGAGTCATGAGGTAAATATCCTGGGATATGGATTGCTATTAGAAATGAATGCCAAGGTTACATGGGTATCAGCTTATGAGAGCAAAGATCCCCATTGCTCACGGCAGAATACCCATTCTCAATACTGTTTTGTCTGGTGAAGCGCTCCTATCCTGCCTGATGAGAGAAATGGAGACAGCACAGCTGAGGCTATGGAAAGGTGATTGCTGGCTGCTCAGAGGAAGCCATGCCAGGACTCAAGTTACCTTTCAGACATAGTCAAGGTGAGAAAATAAGATGCAAAACTGGTGAAAGTCTTAGGGCTTTAGGAAAGGTGTTTCTGTTACTCCCCTGTGACAGAGAGCTGATGAAGAAACTCCAAAGAGCTGTTTCTTTGTGTTCATACTTTCAGAGGAAGCCATTTGCATGGCTGTGAAGACACACCAGCTGGAATGCCTAGATTTACAATGATTCTGGCACAGAAAACAAGATCTCAGACCAGCACCATAAGAGGATAGGACCTCCACAACCACCCCTGGTGTCCAAGTGCATCAGCCACAGGTCACAAAGTCTCTACAAGTTCCCAAGACAACACCTCCAGCTGAAGGCCAGGTGAGCCATTAGGAGACTCACGCTGTAACAAAGGGCACCTAAGCCCACATACCTAGTGTCTGATGATGGCTGAAGAAAAGATAGACTTTGACAAGGTCACGTGATACCTTGAGAACAACTGGGCCAGATCAATATAATGAGAAGAGTTGCCCCCAGCTGCCCTTCATGTCTGCTACAGTGTCCACATCCATTCCTTAACATGAACTTGGTGTTTGCATCCCCCAGTAAATTCATATAGTAGAATCTTAACTCTTCAATATGAGGCATTAAGAGGTGAGGCTTGGAGAGGTGGCTCAAGGTCATGACAGTGAAGCTTTTGTGAGCTGTGTTACTATAAAAGAGAGCCAGAGAGCATTCCTCATGTTCCTACCACAGAAGGACACAATGAAATGGAGTCGTTCTACCTTGCAAACTCTCTGAAGAGATTCTCCACATCCCATCACCTTCAGAACTGCAAAGCTTCTGAAGACTTGGAGCCCTGACGGTTGCTTACATGTGCGCATTGGTTGATGAAGTAGCCAAGCCAGCTGATTCATATGAAAAGGTAAAAGATACTAAATGTTGAATCAAAACATATATTATCAATTCAACAAGGGGTAGGCCTTCTGGTTTTTTCTGAATTTTATGGAAAAGAAAAATTTAGAAAAAGTTTGCCTTTTCACTGGGTAAATCTTTCACATCAGCACAAGGGCAAAAGTCATCGTTAGCTTATAGAACAAGTTCCGTGAGCATGAATCCAGCTTCCCCTGAAGGCAGTCGAGAGGCATAGGGTATAAACACATACACACACACACACGCACACACACACACACACACACACACACACACACAAATCAGGGCAAGCTGAATCTCAAGCTCCACCCACAGGGTATGTGATAAAAAACAAAATCAATGACTCCCTTTTACTTCTATTCCGTTTTATCATTAAATTCTATTACATTTTATCATTAAAATGAAAGAACTAATTCTCTTTCTATGAAGGAAATGAGAAAGACAGCATCGCAAAATGTACTTTGTCTTGAGCAAGTTTTCTTTTCTGTTAAAATGCTACATAATAAATATTAAATAATGTACCTGAAGTGTCTTGTTAGGCAAGTATTTAAAAGTCAATATAAAAATCATGTCAGTTTAAAGGGCAATTACATCCTCTATGCTTGATGAAGCCATAAAGGAATTGAATTAGCAAAGGGACATTCATTCAGGCCTGGAAAATAGCAACTGAGATTCATTAAGGGAAGGGAGAGCCTGAGGGAAGGTCATACCAGAAGATGGTACAAGTGGCTGTGACCCTGTGCAAGTGATCCAGAGGGAAGATAGTGGAAGTTTAAAAGGGTTGCAGAGACAAAGCTCAGTGGAGAAGGCCCATGAGAATCTAGGCGGACACTGAGTGCTGCAATATAACGATAAGAACCTTGTAGCAGCACAGTGCACTGCCCACAGTAGGTCAGCCCCTTTCCAAGAATGAGAAAGTCAATAGCTTATCCCGAGTCCCAATGCCACCACATCGTTTTCTGGTCATGCATTGATCTATATTCTTTGAGGCATCTTTTCTGTGAGCCTCTTTTCATTATGACTATTGTATATGTTCCCTGACATATTTGGGTCTCTGTTAAATTCATATGCTGAAATCTCATCCTGTCAATGTGATAATATTAATAGCTGAAGCTTGAGGGAGTGGTTATAGGTCATGATGGTGGAGTCCTCATTAATAAGAATTGTGTAATGTAAAAAAAAAAAACCCTCACTTACATGCTAACCCTGTAGAGACGCTGAGAAAGGACTGCTGTCCATGAGTCAGGAAGCCAAATTCACTATACATCAAAACATCCAGGCCCCTTGACCTGAACATAAGAAGAGAGAAAGTTGAACTTTGATTAAAGTATTTTACTTTCTCCAAAGATGAAAATCAAAAGAATCTATTTGTGAAGGGTTTCTCTAAGTTCCTTCTCCAAAACTTGTAAGTAAAGTCTTCACAAAATTTTGGGGATTCTGAACAGATGTACATGGGGCAGGTGGGTTGGGGTTGCGAAGGAATGGCCTCTGTTCAGTCGAGTCCAGATGCAGAGGTAATTGGCACCAGCATGATGCGCCAGCTGTTACACGGCTTGGCTTTCTGGAAAACCTAGGTCAGGCTCCTTACTCATCCCCACCGCCACCCCTAACATGGCTTGAATGGAAGGAGAGCAAGTGACTTGGTCATGCAGGGGTTATACAGCACTAAAGTCAAGATGGAGGTCCCTGCGCAGCGACTCACTGGGTTCATACATGGTACAATCATGGACATAACATACTTTTTTGAGACAGCATATCACTGTGTATTTCTGGCTGACCTGAAACTTTCAGTGTAGACAAAGCTGTCCTTAAACTCAGAGAGATTCACCTGCCTCTGCCTTACCAGTAATGGGATTAAAGGAATATAATAGCATGTCTAACATCAATATAATTTTTAATATTTCCAAACATGTGAGACAGACAGGTATGGTGGTAGTGAAGGCTAAGAGCTTTCCACAGTAAAACACCCAGAATAGAACTGGATGGTTTGTCGTCTGTGGCTCTTGATGAACACATATTTTCATGAAGTTTAGCTGACAAATGGCGCTGCTGAGATGATCTCACCTTGGCTGTGTGCCATTAACACCAAGTCAGGCTGCACACTGATCACCAAAGCAACGAGATGAAATGAAGAACTTGGTCACCATGGATTCTGTGGCCCCATCAGAGAAAGAATAACAAACCTCAGACTCAAGGAAGTCTACTGTCGAGGACTGTGGTTATAGCCACAGACCATAAGCAATTTCTGGGACATTCTAGCTGTGTGGTGATTTTAATTGTGAGTTCACTGGAATAATGTAATTTTATATCATTTTTTTATTTTTCATTTTTCACCAAACAAAAAATTTTCCTACAATGTATTCTGTCCTACCTCCCCATCCCCCATCTCTTCCCAGATCCTTTTCATTTCCTCACATGCCCAACTCCTCTCTTTCTTTCTTTTCTCTCTTTAGAAAATAAACAGGCAAATTTTTAAAGCGGGGGAACATGGAAAAATAGACACACCAATATATATAATAAAAGTCATAAAAACACAAAATTGGGAACTATAGTAGATAATCAAAGACTAGTAGGGTTAAAATGGCCAAAAAAAATACATTATGAGAAAAAAGATCTTCAAAAATACCAGGAAGTTTTGTGTTCTCCACCTACTGCTAGGCATGGGACCTTCCTTAAGTGTGGTTTGTATACCTAATGTGATTCCACTGAAGAAAACTAATTTCTCCTTTGTGGACATCCAGGGATAGGAACTGACATCTACTTCCCTTCACAGTGCTGGGTCCTCATCTGGCTTTGACCTGTGCAGGTGCTGTGTGTTCTGTCACAGTCTCTGTGACATCCACCCTGTTGCATTGACCCATAGAAACATCACTCCATCTGTGATCTGCTGGAGACGTACAGGGGTCAGTTCTGCAGACCCAAAGCTGCAGGATTTCCATAACACGGGCAACAGCAGGATAACCAAGAGGAGTCCCAGTGAGAGCCCAGCATCTATAGTGTAGCAGAAACCAGAGGCCTTGAACCAGAGAAGTAAACATTTATGGATAAAAGGGTTTACTGCGTGACTCACTTCACCCTCCATGATGACATTATTTTTCCTTTTTTTTTTCTTCCTTTTTTTCTCCTAAATTTATTTGATTTTGTGGGAAAGGTTGGCAGGGCAGAAGGCAGATACAAAAGAGGCAAGGAAATGAATAGGATAAAAGTGAATGATATGAATGACACAAAGAATAAATAAAAAAGAAAGTTATAAAAGACCAAATTGTGTTGCATATAAGTATAATTATATTCCCAAACAGTAAATTTTATGTAATAAAAGAATGACAACCAAAAACTAGAAATGAAGCTTCTGGACCATGTCATACTAGCTGTTGTGACTAGTTAAACCTTCATATACCATCAATACAACATACAGAATACATGTAGACACAGATGAGACATTTGAACACTGAGTTGAAGGAAATGTGAGGAAATGTTTCAAGGTTGAGGGAAATTTCTCTTCTTTCACTTGGCCTTTTTCTTCTAAGTTCATTGCAAATAGCCCAAGATGTCTCAATAAAAAGGGAATTCATTTCCAATATATCTTGATCTTTGCCATTGTCCACATGAGATCTTTTTATGATCATCCCACTCATGCCGCTAAGCTCGTTGTCATCTAAGTAGGGTGGACGGGCCAGCAGATGTGGAGTTGAGGGTCTAGGTCCTTTGGCAGAATGTTTCCATGGGTTTGATCCCAAGCTTCACAGAAACCAAGTACAGTGGTCTAAGTCTCAAATCCCAGGACTTGGGAGGTGAATAGGAGATCAAGGGTCATCGTTGGCTACCTAGCCTCTAAATGAGCATGGGACCCAAGACCCTATCTTTTAAAAATCAAATGTATAAAAACAGTAAATGAAAAATAGATTGCTAAGTTGAATTTGATTTTCAGACAAAAATATTTGAATAAAAATATGAAGCATAAAGTATTGCTATATTTAGGACAATCTTAAGTTAAATAATTACTTATCTGAAACTGAAATTTAACAGGTACTCTACATTTTATTTGTCAGCGATATACCCAGATCCTCACAGGTTCCAGGCTTCTAAATGCACACATCTTGGAAGTGCTCATACCCCTGGCAGTCATATAATCATGGAGCCGACATGCAGAAGCTGGTTCCCATGGTAGCATGTCACCTGGTGTTCCTTCTGTCACACTGAAAGACTCAGAACCTCACAGCTGTTGTGTGTCTCCCCTCCCTACATTAGGGTTCCTCAGTCTTCTGTCCTGACTTCCTAGCTCTCTCTTGACCTACTTTTGATGGGAGCTATCACTGTGGTGGCGGCATGCCTCCCCTTGAGAGTTTTTAACTTTATACCATCCTTGTATATGTTACTGACTCTTCAAGGTGAATTGACTGCCCCAAACTCCATGAACTGAGATATTTGCTGAGGAAGTGAGAAAAGAGGAGAAATGGATGAGAAATGAGGAGGTAGACTTGGTAGAACTTTGTAGCATGAATAATAAAAACCCAGAGACAAGAAGATCAGAAAAAACAAAGCACACAGTCACTGGCTCTTACATCTACCTCAAACCAAAATTGGGATCCTGCCTCCATGAATCCTCAGAATGAGACAGAGCCTGAGACCTGTCTCCTCCTGTTTTATATTCCGCTCTAGTGCTGGGATTGAAGGTGTGCATCACCACTGCCCAGCCTATATGGCTTAACTAGTATAGCTGCTGGGATTGAAGGTATGTGCCACCACTGTCCAGCATCTGTGGTTAACTAGTGTAGCTACTGGGATTGAAGGTGTGTGCCACCACTGTCCAGCATCTACGGTTAACTAGTGTAGCTACTGGGATTGAAGGTGTGTGCCACCACTGTCCAGCATCTGTGGTTAACTAGTGTAGCTACTGGGATTGAAGGTATGTGCCACCACTGCCTGGCCTATATTAGCTGACTAGTGCTACTGCTCTCCTCTGACCTTCAGGCAAACTTTATTTTTTAAAAGACAAATAATATACCAGTATAGAACTTGGTGAACAACTTGAGGAGAGGGACTAAAGAGCAGAAAGAGGGGGTTGACAAAAGGAAGGTACCCTATACCCAGTAAGAAAAAAGGACAGGCCATGACTTACTATCCTTGGAATAGTAGCTTTGACCATAGGAACCCTTGCAAGTGTCCTCAGCAACAATGATCATAGCTACTGCTCTGTGTCATGAGGTCCTCAGGGCGAGAATTAGTTCCAGTTTAACTTAGTGTCTGGAGTTAATAAATTCCCAGAGTCATAAGCAATGAGTGCTATGAGGTAAGTATGGTTCCCAGATTTTATGGCTAGCTCTAGCACTTAAAAGAATTTTAGATAAAAACAAGCAAAATCTTTTGAATTTTTAGCACCAAAATTACAGGCCCTGTGCTCAATAATGGCACTGTGATTTTTCTATTTCACTCTATTGATTTTCAAAAGCCATTAGCAAAGTGTACCAGGACCACTGGTAAGTAGTGATTAGATGTTTTTATTGATGGTAATGGCCAAGCCGGGAGAGGAGGACTGAGTATTAAGTTACAGAGAGAAAACTCTGGGCTGGACAATCCACTTCTGCCACAAGCACACCCCAAGGTAAGTCAGGCTTTATTGTGTTTATAAAATAAAGAAGCTGACCCACAAGATTCTGTGAGCCATTTGACTCGTTGATCTCTGATTCTGATCACTCCCCTCTAAGTAAAGGGCAGCATCTATTGTTAGTTATGGTTGTGCCCCTTAACCTTAGAAAGCCTGCTCTCACCTGTACCAAGAACCTACAATACAGTTAAATACCAATAAAAATTCCAGGGTCATTCTTCACAGATATGGAAAAGATCTTAAATTCTACACGGAAGCAAGAAAAACCAGGTATACTCAGAGCAACACTGAAAAGAAAGAATAAGCAGGAGGTATCACCACATCTGATTTCAAGTTATACCACATATACAGAGCAGCCATGATAACAGAATGCATTGTTGGCACACAGACACATATATCAATGAAGTAGAATAGGGGGTCCAGATATAAATCTACACAGCTATAGCCTCCTGATCTTTTTAATATTTTGGCATATTTTACTTCATGTTACTTCTGCTTGAGCATACAAGGGCATTTATTTTTAACCTATTAGACTAGACTTGAGCTTTCAAGTTAGCATAGGAGGTGAAAAAGAAACTGTCATTCAGTCTTCATGACATATTGCTATACCCATAGATCAGTGCCTCCCCCAACCCTCATCAGTGAAGCTTCTTACAGGAGATGGAAATTAGTCCAGAAGCCCACAACTGGGCAATTTGCAGAGAGTGAGAGACTTAGGAATTCTCAGCCCTAAATGGGGTGTCTTCATCAAACCCCTGTCTTCAAGGCTTTAGGGGTGTATGTGGAAGAGGAGGCAGAAAGATTGTAAGACCTGTGGCAATAGGTGTCTTTAAGGAAACAGTGTCTTCTAAATACAATAGGACTAAGTTACATATGAGGTCAGAGACTGTGGCAGCACTCACAGGGCCTGTGCAGGATCAAGCCAGGCAGGGTCTCAGCACTGAGAAGGGGAAGTGGACACAAGGTCCCACACCTACCCAAGAAGCTATATTCAACGGGAGCCCTTTGGCAAAAAGAAAACCAGTTTTCTCCAATGGAGTGTCTCTGGATTTACCAACCATTCCCTGGCCTCACTGGCAGGAGTAGCAGGCCAGCACAACTAGTTTGTGTCAGCTTTGCAGGGCTTTGGAAGTGGTTTATTTGGTTTGGGTCTGACGTTTTTTTTTTTCTTTTATTGTTCTTTGATTTTTGTTTTATTTTTTTTAAAAGAGAGAAAGAAAGAAGATGAAGCTGAGTGGGTAGGGAAGTGGGGGAGGTTCTTAGAGTTGAGTGTGGAAAGAATGCAATCCAAATGCATTATATGAAAAAAAAGATTCAGTACTCGCTCTCAAAGCAAATTGTAAAGGGCAGTCTTTCACTACAGCATTTAGTGACAAAAGCTATTTACAGACTGTGCCTCTACAGAGCATCAAAGGAATGGAAAATCAGACTCTGATGCACCTTTTTAGTAATCTTCCCTATCATTCATGTTTCATTCCTGAAGAAGTTTATACATGAAGACTAAATCTACATCACTATATCACTCAGGCCCACCCTCCCAAGTCCCCCAAGTCAATAACCTCTTCTTCTTTATTATTGTTTTATAAGTGTGTGTGTGTGTGTGTGTGTGTGTGTGTGTGATATTTTATACTCAGATGCCAAAACTAAGCAATGGGAAAGGGGAGCATCTTTAACGAATGGTGTGGCACAACCTAGATATTGTGCATAGAAGAAAGAAATGAGATCCCTTTATCCAGCTCTCAGCCTGTATAAATTCCAAGTGAATCAAAGACCCAAGGATGGTCTAAAATTTGCAGAGGGAAGGATAGGGTGTGCACATCAGCATACAGGAATAGATAAGGACTCCAGCAGAACAGGAAATAAGACCAACAGCTGACAAATGGGATCTCACGAAACATGAAAGCTTATGTACAGCAAAAGAAACTTTAATTAGTGGAGAGGAAGCCCACAAAATGGAAGAAAGTCTTTGTCAGATCTACTTCTGATGAGAATTGGTATCTAGAATATACAAAGAACTAAAAAAGCTATGCGCCAAGAAAACAACCCAATTTTTAAAAATGGGCATTAAACTTAAAAAAGTTACCAAAAGAAGATATATGCATGATTAGGAAACACTTTAAAAAGTGTTCAACAGTCTAAGCCATTATGAAAATGTCCATTAAAGTTACTGTAAGATCCCATCTTACCCCAGTTTGAATGGCTGTTGTCAAGATAACAAACAACACACCCTGGGTACAGATACGGGAACATTCTGGATGGGAATGCAAGCTAGCGCAGCCAAATCACTCCTGGTCATATGCCCAAAGGACTCTCTACCCTACTGCAAGGACACCTGCAAATTTGTGTTCACTGCTGTCTATTTCAACAGCTGGAATTTTCTAATGGGCGCAACTTAGATGCCCAGCAACCGACAACTGGATGATAAAGATTCAGTCTATGTACACAATAAAATAGTACTTAGCCGCAATGAAAAATGAAATTGTAGGGTGGCCGGAACACCGGACGGCAGAGGCGGCCAGAGGACACCCTCCACAGCTGGCGGGGACCGACTGGGACCGGCTGGGACTGGCTGGGATCAGAGCGGCAGCAGAGGACACAGGCCACAGGCGGTGGGAACCGTCGTGGCAGCAGAAGCAGGCTGCAGGGACCGCGTGCAACACTGAGAGCAGATCGCCCCACTACAATTAAATCAAAGAGGTAGGCCTTCGGTTGGGGAGGTCCCTGGCAAAGGATGAGCCAGGTCCTATTCCTGAAGACCCTTCTGAGGGGTGAGAGGGATCTTGGCCCCCCGCAGGAATCAGGAAACAGAGCAAGGGCATTTTGTAAGAGGAGCCCCTGGCCAGCAGGGAAACCTGAACCAGTTTTAACAGACCCCTTAGATAGCATCAATAGGAGGAGATGGGCAGGCGCCAAGGCAAGAATTAATCCAATAATCTGAAAAACAGCATGAAAACACCAGAACCCAATGATCTTACAACAGAAGGTCTTCAACACCCTAACACAGAAGAAGTGGAAAAAATTGACTTTATGAAAGCAATAGAGTCCCTTAAACAAGATGTGAAAAATGCCCTTATAGAAATGGATGAGAAGTATAACCAAAAATTTGAAGAAATGAGTAAATACGTACATAATACCCTGGGAAACCAAGAAAGAACGATCAAACAGGTAATGGAAACAGTTCAAGAATCGAAAACTGAAATGGAAGCAAGGAAGAAAACACAAACTGAGGACCAGCTAGAAATGGAAAATCTAGGTCAAGGAGCAGAGCCTACAGAAACAAGCATAATCAATAGAATACAAGAAATAGAAGAAAGAATCTCAGATTCTGAGGACACCATAGAGAAAATAAGCGCTCTGATCAAAGAAAACTGCAAAGCCAACAAATTCTCATCACAAAACATTCAGGAATTATGGGACGCAATAAAAAGACCAAACCTAAGAATAATAGGAATAGAAGAAGGAGAAGAGTCACAGCTCAAAGGCCCAGAAAATATTTTGAACAAAATTATGGAAGAAAACTTTCCCAACATAAAGAAAGATATTCCTTTGAATATTCAAGAAGCATACAGAACACCAAACAGACTGGATCAAAGAAAAACATCCCCTTGCCATATAATAATCAAAACACAAAATATACAGGTTAAAGAAAGAATACCAAGAGCTGCAAAGGAAAAAGGCCAAGTAACTTATAAAGGTAAACCGATCAGACTTACACCTGATTTCTCTATGGAAACAATGAAAGCCAGAAGGTCCTGGATAGAAGTACTGCAGAAGCTAAGAGACCATGGATGCAAGCCCAGACTACTATACCCAGCCAAGCTATCGTTCACTATAAATGGAGAAAACAAGACATTCCAGGATAAGAACAAATTTAAACAATATGTAGCCACGAATCCAGCCCTACAGAAAATAATAGAAGGAAAATCGCAACCCAAGGAATCCAACATTGCCAACACTGCCTACAATAACTGAGGCATCTAGCGACCCTTCACTAGCACAACTCAAAGAAGGGAGACACACAAATTCTACTTCAAAAACAATAAGAATATCCGGCGTAAACAACCACTGGTCATTAATATCACTTAATATTAATGGTCTCAATTCACCTATAAAAAGGCACAGGCTAAGAGATTGGATACGAAAACAGGATCCAACATTCTGCTGTTTGCAAGAAACACATCTCAACCACAAAGACAGGAATCTACTCAGAGTAAAGGGTTGGGAAAAGGTTTTTCAAGCAAATGGTCCTAAGAAAAAAGCAGGTGTGGCCATATTAATTTCTAACAAAACTGACTTCAAACTAAAATCAATCAGAAGAGATCGAGATGGACACATTATACTCATAACAGGAACAATTTGTCAGGATGACGTCTCAATCCTGAATATTTACACCCCTAATATAAAAGCACCCACTTATGTAAAAGAAATATTACTAAAACTCAAGGCAGACATCAAACCACACACACTAGTAGTAGGAGACTTCAATACACTTCTCTCAGCAATGGACAGGTCAATCAGACAGAAACCTAATAGAGAAGTAAGAGAACTATTGGAGGTAATGAAGCAAATGGACTTAACAGACATCTATAGAACATTCCACCCAAATAGGAAAGAATATACCTTCTTCTCTGCAGCTCATGGAACCTTCTCGAAAATTGACCACATACTCGGAAACAAAGGAAACCTCCACAGATACAAAAAACTATCAGTGTCTACCTGTGTCTTATCAGACTACCACGGATTAAAGTTAGAATTCAACAACAATCCTACCTCCAGAAAGCCGACAAACTCATGGAAACTGAACAGTCAACTACTGAAACACACCTGGGTCAAGGAAGAAATCAAGAAAGAAATTAAAGTCTTCCTTGAATTTAATGAAAATAAAGGGACAACATACTAAAACCTATGGGACACTATGAAAGCAGTGCTAAGAGGAAAGTTCATAGCACTAAGTTCCCACTTAAAGAAAACAGAGAAAGCATACATCGGAGACTTAACAGCACACCTGAAAGCTTTAGAAAAAAAAGAAGCAGACGCGCCCAGGAGGAGTAGAAAACTGGAAATAATCAAACTGAGGGCGGAAATCAACAAAATAAAAACACAGAAAACAATACAAAGAATCAATGAAACAAAAAGTTGGTTCTTGGAGAAAATCAACAAGATCGACAAACCCCTATCCAAACTAATTAAACGATAGAGAGAGAACACACAAATAAATAAGATCAGAAATGAAAAGGGGGACATAACCACAGACACAGAGGAAATTCAGAGACTCATTAGATCTTACTACAAAAGCCTGTATGCCACAAAACTAGAAAATGCAAAAGAAATGGACATTTTTTTAGATAATTACCACATACCAAAGCTAAACCAAGACCAGGTGAACGATCTAAATAGACCTGTTAGTCGCAAAGAACTAGAAACCGTTATCAAAAATCTCCCTTCCAAAAAAAAGCCCAGGACCAGATGGTTTCAATGCAGAATTCTACCAGAACTTCCAAGAAGAGCTAATACCTATACTCCTTAATGTATTTCACAATATAGAAACAGAAGAGTCATTGCTAAATTCCTTTTATGAAGCTACAGTTACCCTGATACCAAAACCACACAAAGACCCAACCAAGAAAGAGAATTACAGGCCTATCTTACTCATGAATATCGACACAAAAATTCTCAATAAAATACTGGCAAACCAAATCCAAGAACACATTAGAAAAATTATCCATCATGATCAAGTAGGCTTCATCCCAAAGATGCAGGGCTGGTTCAACATACACAAATCTATCAATGTAATCTACCATATAAATAAACTGAAAGAAAAAAAAAACCATATGATCATTTCATTAGATGCTGGAAAAGCATTTGACAAAATTCAACACCCCTTTATGATAAAAGTCTTGGAGAGATTAGGGATACAAGGGTCATACCTAAATATAATAAAAGCTATTTACAGCAAGCCGACAGCTAACATTAAATTAAATGGAGAAAAACTCAAAGCCATCCCACTAAAATCAGGAACATGACAAGGCTGTCCACTCTCTCCATACCTCTTCAATATAGTGCTTGAAGTTCTAGCAATAGCAATAAGACAACATAAGGGGATCAAGGGGATTCGTATCGGAAAAGAAGTTAAGCTCTCATTATTTGCAGATGATATGATAGTATACATAAGCGACCCCAAAACTCTACCAAAGAACTCCTACAGCTGATAAACACCTTTGGTAATGTGGCAGGATACAAGATCAACTCCAAAAAATCAGTGGCCTTCCTATACACTGAGGATAAGGAAACAGAGAGGGAAAATAGAGAAGCATCACGTTTCACGATAGCCACAAATAGCATAAAATATCCTGGGGTAACTCTGACCAAGGATGTGAAAGATCTATTTGACAAGAACTTTAAGTCTTTGAAGAAAGAAATTGAAGAGGACACCAGAAAATGGAAGGATCTCCCTTGCTCCTGGATTGGGAGGATCAACATAGTAAAAATGGCAGTTCTACCAAAAGCAATCTATAGATTCAATGCAATCCCCATCAAAATCCCATCAAAATTCTTCACAGATCTGGAGAAGACAATAATCAACTTTATATGGAAAAACAAAAAACCCAGGATAGCCAAAACAATCCTACACAATAAAGGGTCATCTGGAGACATTACCATCCCTGACTTCAAACTCTATTACAGAGCTACAGTATTGAAAACAGCTTGGTATTAGCATAAAAACAGAGAAGTCGACCAATGGAATCGAATAGAAGACCCTGACATTAACCCACAAACCTATGAACACCTGATTTTCGATAAAGGAGCTAAAAGTATACAATGGAAAAAAGAGAGCATCTTCAACAAATTGTGCTGGCAAAACTGGATGTCAACCTGTAGAAGAATGAAAATAGATCCATATCTATCACCATGCACAAAACTCAAGTCCAAATGGATTGAAGACCTCAATATCAGTCAGAACACACTGAACCTGATAGAAGAGAAAGTGGGAAGTACTCTACAACACATGGGCACAGGAGACCACTTCCTACATATAACCCCAGCAGCACAGACATTAAGGACCTCATTGAATAAATGGGACCTCCTGAGACTGAGAAGCTTCTGTAAAGCAAAGGACACTGTCGCTAAGACACAAAGGCAACCCACTGACTGGGAGAAGATCTTCACCAACCCCGCAACTGACAAAGGTCTGATCTCCAAAATATATAAAGATCTCAAGAAACTAGACCGTAAAAGGCTAATCAACCCAATTATAAAATGGGGCATTGAGCTGAACAGAAGAACTTCAAATGGCCAAAAGACAATTAAGGTCATGCTCAACTTCCTTAGCGATCAGGGAAATGCAAATCAGGACAACTTTAAGATACCATCTTACACCTGTCAGAATGGCTAAAATAAAAAACACCAATGATAGCCTTTGTTGGAGAGGTTGTGGAGAAAGGGGTACACTCATCCATTGCTGGTGGGAATGCAAACTTGTGCAACCACTTTGGAAAGTAGTGTGGTGGTTTCTCAGGAAATTCGGGATCAACTTACTCCTGGACTCAGCATACCACTCTTGGGAATATACCCAAGAGAGGCCTTATCATACAACAAAAGTATATGCTCTACGATGTTCATAGCAGCATTGTTTGTGATAGCCAGAACCTGGAAACTACCTAGATGCCCTTCAATAGAAGAATGGATGAAGAAAGTATGGAATATATACATATTAGAGTACTACTCAGCAGTAAAAAACAAGGGCTTCTTGAATTTTGCATACAAATGGATGGAAATAGAAAACACTAACCTGAGTGAGGTAAGCCAGACCCAAAAAGAGGAACATGGGATGTACTCACTCATATTTGGTTTCTAGCCATAAACCAAGGACATTGAGCCTATAATTAGGGATCCTAGAGAAGCTAAAGAAGGAGAACCCAAAGAAAAACATATAGGCATCCTCCTGAATATTAACCTTCAGCAGGCGATGAAAGGAGACAGAGACAGAGACCCACATTGTAGCACCGGACAGAAATCTCAAGGTCCAAATCAGGAGCAGAAGGAGAGCACGAGCAAGGAACTCAGGACCGCAAGGGGTGCACCCACACACTGAGACAATGGAGATGTTCTACTGGGAACTCACCAAGGCCAGCTGGCCTGGGTCTGGAAAAGCCTGGGATAAAACCGGACTCTCTGAACATAGCAGACAATGAGGACTACTGAGAACTCAAGAACAATGGCAATGGGTTTCTGATCCTACTGCATGTACTGGCTTTGGGGGAGCCTAGGCAGTTTGGATGCTCAACTTACTAGACCTGGATGGAGGTGGAGGTTCCTTGGACTTCCCACAGGACAGGGAACCCTGATTGCTTTTCAGGCTGAGGGGGGGGGACTTAATTGGGGGAGGGGGAGGGAAATGGGAGGCCGTGGCGGGGAAGAGACAGAAATCTTTAATAAATAAATAAATTAAAAAAAGCAAATGTGGCTGGAAAGGAGAAATATGTTAAAGTCTCTGAGATTTTGTTCTTGAAGTAAATCTGTCCAACAACTGATGGAAACAGAGGCAGAGACCCGTATCAAAGCACTGGACTGAGCTCCTAAAGTCCAGTTGAAGAGTGGGAGGAATGAAAATATGAGCAAAGAGGTCAAGACCATGGTGGGGACACCCACTGAAACAGTTTACCTGAGCTAATGGGAGTGCATCAACACCAGCAGGACTGGGAAGAAACAAGCATCGTACCAAACTAGTCCCTTTGAATGTGGTTGACAAATGCATGGCTGGGATTTATCCCTACTGCTTGTACAGACTTTTTGGAAACCTACTCTCTTTGGAGGGATTCCTTGCTCAGCATAGATATAGTATGGAGGGCCTTGGACTGTCCCCAAAGTAATGTGCCTTCCCCTCTCTAAAGAGTGGATAGGGGTGGGGTAGAGGAGTATGTGGACGGGATGGGAGGAGGGGGAGGGAGTGGTAACTGGGATTGGTATGTATAATGAAAACAGATAGTTTTCTTTTTTAAAAAAAAATAAAAAAATCCATCAAAAAACTGTTCTAATAAAACAGTCTGAAATGAAAAAAAAATGAAATTGTAGATAAATGGGTAAAACTGGAGAAATAGTCTAAGTGAGTTAACACAGGCCTAAAGGCAATATTACTTTTTTTAAATATTAGGATCCTAGTTCCAACTGTTTAGTAAGGTGTGTCTAATATGGAGAATCTTTGAAAGCCAGGAATGAAGAACGGAACTCAGGAGGAAGGGCTACCTGATGGGACAGCAGATAGAAGAATATGAGTTTACAGGAAATAAAGAGATAAAATACTGTGGGTGAAATGGCTTACATAGGAGAATTGAGGAAATAAGGGTGTGAGTACAGGGAAGGGATCTCTAGGATAAAGGATGTATAAAGAAATCAGTTGGAAAATAAAACTGGCTCACCTGTGTAATAGGAGATTTACTGTTGTTGAGGGTGGTGGTGTCTAGTTGCCCTCTGAATTATTCAAGACCCACTCCAAGAAGAGTGGGAGAACCAATACCAGGTACTATAAACCTGGATAATAACTCAGATATAAAAGTAATGGGTTCATACATTAATTAAATGGGCATAGCATCAAACTGCCTTCTAAATACCTTTGCTTATACCCATAGACAAAAGCAGCTCCCAGCCTTAATCACAGAAGCCTCTCCTGGCAATGACTAGTGATGAATGCAGAGACTTATAACTGTCTAAGATGCAGAACATACATAGACAAGAGCCCATCCCCGAACAAGTCACCACCTCTGAGGCTCAGAACATTTTGGTAGAAGAGATGAGACATATATAAGGGTCAGAAAGTACAATGAAGAATTCTCAAATGTTCTGACTATCCCTAAACTTAATACACCTATCATAATCATTAAGTCATCAACTGTGGCTACCTGCATTGGGTCAAAAGAAGACAAGTTCTATCAACAGTCAGCCAAGAAATGGAGAGTGGCTCAAGGGGCCCTATTCTTTACCCTGAACTATTGGCTCTGGAATAGAGTCTGGGGGAGAGAGAATCACTGTCTTCAGTTGCATGTCCTCTACTGCACCAACCAGTCTCCAGTGAGCAAACCAATGGTAACATGGATTGGGTGAATCACAGGACAAAATGAGTAGACATGACCAATACAAAGATATTGTAAGAATAGAGAAAAGTGAACAGAAGTGGTAGGGGAGTAGAAGTATACAAGACATGTGTTGCAAAACAATAAAGTAATTGAAATGATCTTGTAGAAAATTAGTTTGACCTCTCACAAAAATACCTTTCTGAAAAAGAAAATGAAAAGCATTTCTTTGGTAGAGCTAAAAGTTAATGTGAATCTATCTCAAGAAAAGTCTGGTTAGAAATCTAGGAAATAGCAGTTTTCCCTTCTTGACAAACTCAAATGCCATGGTAAAGAGAAAAAAAGTTATGTTATGACATCCACTTTTCCTTAGGAAAAGCTACCTGTTTTTAAAACAAACCAAAAATATCTCCTGTTATTTCAAATTTATAGGACCTACAAGTTCATGCTTTTGAAAAAAATAATACCGCAAATTCTAAGAGGAAGAATATTCACCTAAGTTTCACTGATCATAACACAATAACCAGATATCCTCGGTACTTCCTCAGAGGTGAGAGGAAATCTGCTTTCAATCCTCGTTCAACTCTTTGGTAAGTCCCAGCCTGGTATTTAACCATGTCATCAGTGAAGTGTGAACAAAAGCCGACCAATTGGTGGCCAATTGCCAAAGTGACTTTGCAACATACAGAAAACTCGAGCCGACTAAATGAACTACTCTTCTCCAGAGCTTTAAGTTTTCCATCCCTTAAAGACTGCTAACAACAGCCTCTCACCCCAGAAACTTGAAGTAGAGAGCATGGTCTCTTTGCTGACTACTGAGGGGCCTGTGGTACTTTCCTTCCCAACACAAAGCCAGGTGCCTAGGTTGGAAGACCTATGTAAAGTTGAGATCAATACCAACAGCTCTGGAAAACAGGACCCCAGGGTCCCCAACGGCCTTGCTGACAGTCTTCAGTGACTGGGAACTTGATAACGGATATGTTCCCCCAACCAGTCACATGACTGGAGTCACAGAGGACAAGGCCCAGAAACAAGATCTCAGCAAAAGTGCTGATGCACTAGGCTGGAAACTATAGTAGCTACAGCAGCAACAGAGTCCTCAACCATGAGGAATTTTGCCCTTGCCTGGAGCCCATTCTGACTGATTAAGAAGCAGACAATTTACTTTGCATAAGAGAAAGATTGCTTTATAGTCTGGGAAGAGACAACCCTGCAGCATCAACTAAATCTCCACTGATACCTCTCTGAGGGCTTTTAGGATGCCACGATGCTGTTGGTACACACTGACTGTTGTTTGCCATCTCGGTTAGACAAGGTGAATTAACTCGTTTGCTGAGTTTTATGGAGAGACTGCAGATTTGCTACACTAAAGTGCCAGGATCAAAACTGTTTAGGAGTCTAATACTGGAGCCCCTAAACTCTAATTGAAAACCTGTGCTCTGGGGACCCATCCCGAAGTGCACTGTCTGGTTCTAAGAGAACCTATAAAAGTCCCACCTTCCAGATTGTAAAAGCTCTGGCTACTGAACTAATACCAGGAGATACCGGACCTTCAGCATGACTGAAAGGGGTATAAGTCAGTCTGTGAATGTCAAACCTATCTTTGGTCAAGGAAACCAGAAACTGAGGTCTTTACATTGTTTTCTGAGCCTGTAATGTATAAAGCTTCTACTGGAAAGAAATTTTGGAATCAATGCCTATGAAATGCCAGTATTTTTCAAACTTATCCCAGCTTTCCAATAAAGCCTGCAGTCCCTGGAGGTATATTCAGAGGCCAAGGACTCATAGCTCTGAACTATGTGCGTGATCACAGATGCTAGTTTATCCTGACCCATGAGTTACACGCTGCTCAAGGCGAGCCTCATTCTGTCCTCCTATGGGCAATATAGAATGTAATTTTATATGTCAGTTCTAATTTGGTAGGAGTTGACGTTGTTGTTGCTGCTGCTGCTTGGTGCATCACTCTACCCTGAAGTCCGGGAAGACGTGTAAGGGGAAGAAAGGGCGTAACACATATAAATGCTTTCTATTCCAAGGCTGTCTGTCCTGGCTTCATTTGAGCAGCTGTGATAAAGTACCTGATGGGAAGCAACTAGAGTGGGGGCTTCTTGGCATACGATTCCAGGGGACAGTCCATGACGCAGGGAAGAAACGGTGGCGCAACTCGAGACAGCCAGTCATAACCTATCCAGTCAAGGACAGAGGGAAACAAACGCATCCATGCTGCCCGCGTTCTAGACTTCTTCGCTCTTACACAGTTCACAAACGCATCCGTGCTGCCCGCGTTCTAGACTTCTTCGCTCTTACACAGTTCACAAACGCATCCGTGCTGCCCGCGTTCTAGACTTCTTCGCTCTTACACAGTTCACAAACGTATCCGTGCTGCCCGCATTCTAGACTTCTTTGCTCTTACACAGTTCACAAACGCATCCGTGCTCCTGTCTCCTAGATGTCTTCACTCTCACACAATTCAGGACATGCTGTGCCTTACACAGCCTAGGGAATGGCACCACCCACAGTACAACAGGCCCTATTGTGTCAATTAACAAACAAGACAGTCTTGCACAGATGTGCCCATAAGCCAGGCTGGTCTAGTTAATTACTCTTCATCTATCTCTCTTCCTGGATGATTCTAGACAGTGTCAAACTGACAAGTTAGCACAGTGTCTGAGCCTAGAAATTATTGGGGATAAGAAAGGAATGTAAGTGTAGTGCCACATTCCCACAATCCATGGAAAGAATGCTGCTTTAGTAAAAAATATAGAAGTAAAGAACAAAGAAACAATACTACGTTAAACATCACCTGCTATATGAAATACAACTAATTAAAACAACTTCTTTAGTTATGATGCTGCTTAAAGGGATAACACTTTGATATTATGTGGACAAGAGGTCTAATCTGTATGTGTTTGCTATAAACTTCTACAAAAAGCATAATCAATGTCATAGCTGTTCTGGAAAGTGGAAGGGGGGCTTTGATTGAGTACATCCCTAAAGTAAGCTCTCATTGTGAGCATTCGAGGGAGTACGGTGATGATGGATGCCTGAGCCCCGACTATGAGGACACTTTAGACTTGGAGGAGACAGACAGTGCTGATGAGAAGCAAAGTGCTGTGTTCTAAAATACCAGGAATAATTCATTAAATGGACCCCAATGTTATCCGAAAGTGCTGCAAGCAAGGGAGAAGCCGTGAAATGGACCTGATGTGGAGAAGAGGAAGGAAGGTACAAACCACATTCACAGTCCTGGGTGAAAAACTGGACACTTGGGTGTCTACTCAGCTGACTTTCCACCTGAGTGTGAAGATGGCCACAGATTGAGGAATTGGCATCTTAACGTGATAGATTAGCACAGTGGTTGTGAGTGACAGGAAAACACCAAATGATAGGATTCTTAATTAAGCTAATGTGCACTGCATATGTGCATAGAAAGAATCCTTTCTTCTGCCTATGAGAAGGACATGTACATTTTTTCAGAGAAGATTCTGGGAAAGAGAAAGAATAGGCAGTTACCACAACCTGCCTCTTTGCTTGTGGTGATGAGCTAGCATTGCAAGAGCTCGTCTAGCCTTGACTTGCTTTTCTGGGAGATGAGATGAGAACATGTCCCTGCTCTTCTGTCGGCCCCGTGGGGTGAAGGACACTTTCAGATCAGTGCATTGCTGTCCCTATTGTGCTTCTTCCTTTACATAGAGGAAGGCTGAACAACCTATTCCTACAATGCCTCATTTTCCACAAGAGCATCCCTTTACCCCGACCTTGGTTCTAAATAGCCACTTCTGAAATGCAGTATTTTACCTGAAAGATTGCTGTTACTTTTATCAGAAGGGAATCTGAAAGCAAGGTTTTAGAATGCTGGCTCCATAACCCATTCCTCCATACATTGTCGCTCACGCCCCAGGTGGTGTTTCAAATTCAGAGCTAACGCAGGAACCCTGAGCTACTGCTTTGCACTTTACACTTAGCTGCACAGATCCACAAGTACCCATGAATGAACATCACACACTCCTGAGAAACCTGGGCCTAGAAACTCCTATGGCATCTTAATGCTCAAGGAGATGTTCTCAGAGGTACACATCCCCCAGGCATTCCTTGTGCTTCCTTTGCAACTGAGAAAAAGGGAGATTTAAGGATAGGCAAGAAAGAAAGACCAAATACACAATCGGAAAGAACTCTATAATTTTTAACCCAAGATACAAGAAAACAAACAATGCTGTTTTCAGACCTTACAAGATACTGCTGCATTTAGCACTTGGAAGCGGCATTCTGTAATTACTCTATTTGAAGTCAGCCAGGAGAGCGATCTGCATCCGCACCCTGGAACTCCTCTGCAGGGCCTTCGAAGAATAACAATCCCAGGTTCCCCAGCTGTGAGCTCCAACCCCATCAGGAGGCTAGTGAAGGAGGAAACAGCATTTTGGTAGAGCAGGAGGCAGACACCACCATGTCTACACTTCAGGGAACAAGATCAAAAGAATTCTGAACCTGTGTCTCTGGATGCGAAACACGCTGTGCATCCTACAGTCACGTACCTTACTTAGGCGAACATCCCTTTCAGGGCGGCTAGCAAGTGTACCTCCTGTTTCTTACCTGAAGAACAGCTTGACCTTTAAACTTTTGAAGGTCTACAAAGGACAAAGTGTGCTGTGAAAACAAGCCATTCACCGTTTAATCTTCATCGCTGTAACTGGTGGGAAAAGATGAGAAAGGAACGCATGAGCCAAGCAAGGAATGAGTATGAACCGGGGTGAAGGTGGGGGCAGTGATGTGCACAGACGTGTCAGGAAAGTGAATCAGTTCTGTTAATTGATTTGAAAGTAGTACAATAGACAAAAATACTGCAGCTCCAGACAATAATATTAAGGGAGGAATAACAAAAACATTGCGGGAGAATGAAGATAATAGAGTTCTCTGTGCACCAAAACATCTCTATCACCCCACCTAGAAACAAGTATTAACAACGACCTTCCAGTGATGAGAAGCAGCAAGAGCATTTTGTTTCCAGAGATGTGTGGGAGCATGGGGACCATGGCCACACCGTTTGTCTCTGGTGGCAGGAGAAAGGGACAATGACAGGCACTCCGGAGGTCACCTCCCTTCACTCCATTTCAGCATCCCTGGGACTCTCAGGGTTAGTGTTGACATAGTCTTCTTGGAGTTGTGCAGAGAACTTGCGGGGGCTGGGCAAAATAGTAGCAGCTGGAGCCCAGGTCTCTCAGGTCTAACATCCTTGCTTTAATGTGTGTAATTTAGCAAATCACATTAGCTTCCCGAAAGTACAAGACATATGTGTGTGTTTGTACACATATATGTATATACAATGGATTATTATTCAACCTAAAAAAAAACCCAGGAAACCCTGTGGCATGTACAGCCACAATACAGCTTTGTGTTGAATAAGCCAGACCCAAAGGACAGCGGCGCATGAGCACACCTGAGCACGCCGAGTGGGGCTGCTGGGACATGCTACTCACTTGGAAAGGCACCTTGGGCTGCCCTTCCTTCCTTCTTCGTTCCACTACACAGGGTCCACTTCTACTCCTGAGAACACCTTCCCCAACAAACCAGCTGGGTGCCACTGGTCCATTGACTTTCTGTGGAGACCAGAGAGTTTGCCAAGCATAAAGCAATGAGCCTGGCCTCTCCAGCAGTTCACACAAGTGGGCACACTTCCCAGGGCCTTTTTTTTTCTTTACTTGGGAAATGTGTGTGTGTGTGTGTGTGTGTGTGTGTGTGTGTGTGTGTGTGTGTGTAAGAGAGAGAAAACACCCATGTAGGTGCAAGCATGTATGTTAATGTGCATGTACATATTTGTAGGCATGTCTGTCGAGGTCAGAGGTCAACCACAAAGGTCTTCCTTAAGCATTCTTTGCCTAGTAGTTTTTATTCAAGGTCATCTACTGCTGGCTGAGCTTGCACAAGGGGCCAGCGGAATCTGCTTGTCTCAGCCTCTCCAGTGCAGGGATTATGACCATGCGGCACCGTGCCTTGCAGTCTGAAGATTTCTGGGACTGGAATTTAGGCGTCGATGCTTCCACAGTTAGTTCTTGACCAACAGAGACACCACCAGCACCCCAGTTGTCCCTGCTTAGAGCTTTCAAAGCAGTTTTTATAACTAAAATTTTATTATAAATACCATTAAGGTTGTTTCTTAGGCTGGTGTCTTTTCCCTTTTGACATATATGAAGTTTTTACATCAATTATTTATGACAAAGGAAAGAACTATATTCCTATAAAGTGAGAAGATGAAATACCTAGAAGAAAGTATTATCTTGTGATTTAGACTTAGAAAATAAAATAAATTCTGAATTTAAAAGAAATTACATAGGCATTTCATGCTGTGACTGTGATTTCCTTGTGGGAAAGAAAGGACAATGAATGTGTTTAGGGAATACAGAATCATGCAAAAACTAACACAAAATCTTGCTCAGAGCTCAGCTCTATGGGATGAGCATTCTGTGGTCCTACACACCAGGAAGGAACTTGGAAAATCCTGTTAGAACACTGCAGTTATGTATTCCTGGCTCATAAGAGGAGAAACTAAGGCAGATCAAGGGGAAAGTCAACATGATCTCAAATGAAATGGACATAAAATCACATGTAAAATGCTCACATGTAAAATGATGTAAAGTCACCAACGTGGAGGAGTGAAAATTAAAGAGATCCAAAATATTCCCACCTCCAACTCTTTCCTAGACTTGAGCATTTCCTGAGATTCTCCCCGTGAGTCCACATAGATCTGATGAAGGCTTCAAAGTAAACACAGAAGCTTGGAGTCTCTCCTGGAGCAGTGAGGAAGCATGGAGGCACTGTGAACAGAGGGTGTAACCCAGTCCTGGAGCAGCCCGTATCATGGGGTCGTTCACCCAAAGGCCTGACTGGGCTAGCCAAGCATTGATCCAAAATGATTTCAAGTTATTAATAGCCACTGTGGAAGCAAGTTCTCAAAATCTGGAATTCAAAATGCATCCCCTGCCATGGGGAGAAAGCTATGAATGTGGTTAGTGTCTGGGCTTGAAAGACTGAAGTCTCGAGGAAAAGAATTTAATTAGGAATTTTAACCAAAGCTGATGTTTTCTTTCTTCCTATGCTATTTAACAAATATGTTTTCTCCTTATTTTGTGAAACATTTACTTGAAACAAGGCCGATAGATGTTCCCTTGTTGTTCATTAAACAATCATACATTAAACATAAAATAGCTATTAAGAAGGAAAACCAACAGAAGTGTCTATTACTGGCCCTCTTCTCTTTCACTCAATTCAGGTTTCAAAAGGGGAAGAGGGAAGAAGGAGGATACAGGGGAGAAGAGAAGGAGAAAGGGATGAGGAAAGAGAGGAAGAGGGTGAGGAAAAGTGACTAGAAGGGAGGGCAAGGATGAACAGGGGGTAAGGACTAAAGTGGAATTAAGCCACACCCACAGCCAGGTACGATCCTGATGCTCATCTACAGGTCTAGGGGAAAATGAAAAATGAGAAATTGTTATTTGCAGGAAAACTGATGCAATTAAACAAATTTAGACTCAAAGGGGGAAATATCACAGATCTTTTTCTCATTCCTTTGTAAATTCTAGGTTAACCGCATGTTCATAAGGCCATACGGGGACACATACATACATATAGAGGGTGTGGAGTTATAAGAAGGCTGGGGAAATGAAGAGGAGGTGCAGACGAAACAAGGAAATGGGGATATAGTCAATGGCCAGGATAAACTTAAAGGAGACTGTCCATGAAACCCACCTCTCTATATGGTGAAATTATGATGACTAGTTTTATGTTTGAACAGGTTTCCATTGCCTTTGCCTTCTTGCGTACCATCAGGCCTGCAGTACCAGGTTATACAGAATTCAAACAAGAACACGACTTCTTTGTATTGCCACTTGTCTGAGTTGACAACCAGACAGTAAAATGCTGTTGTTTCACATTTGTGTTTTACTTCATTTTCAGTTCTGTGCAGACATGATGTGAAGAAGTCTCGTGTGACCTTCAAAGTGCTTTCTACAACAGGCCTGGGGCTGTACAGCATTGTGGGGATCTTAAGATGCTCCCCAATACTCTCCCTGCTCTGACTGAGAGTGTGTGCCAGCAGTGTGTATAGAGCTGAAAGGACAATGTGAAAAACCAAGCTCGCTGATGTCAACACTCAGAATCCGATGTTCTAACTGAAGTACTGGGAACATAAACTTCTTGTACAAGAAAGCAACTACCACAAGTTCAACAGTAGACAGCCAATGACTGAGATTTACTGCCCATCAGCATGGGCCAAACGCTGCACTCAGAGGGTGGGGTGGACCTAAGCGAGTACTGTAGCTACACAGCAGGGGGGAAAGAAGAGAACGGTCAAGTAAGGCAAGTGTTATGAGCTTTCTGTAACAGACGTTCCCCCTTTGATCCTGGGTCACTTATATAACCGACTTAAGTGCTTAGACACAAACTTCTAGGTGCTGATGGACAAAAGGGGTATTAAATGCTGGTACCCAAAAATGATGACATGGACCATCAGCCTGTAGGAAACCCCAGAGCAGATTCCTCCTTAGAGTTAATGAACAGTTCGCTAGTCAGGAGTGCTGCCTAGTCACACAAGCAGTCCTCCACCCTCGGAGAGCAAGCGGTCATGAAGCACCTGGTATCTGATACTCTGCTATGTTGGGATATTAATATGGAATGCAGCGCTATGGAAAAGGGGACATGACAACATGGGAGCAAAATAATGAAGGGAACAACTAGCCATGGACCCTGATTGGATGAATGATCGTTACAGTTTCATCACTGAGAGGACTCAGGAATCAGGACCAGCAGCCCCCATAGCTCCAGCAGTTCTTTTGAGCACCGCACTGGTTACTTTTCTCCTTGATGGGATGAAGTACCTCACAACAACCACCAACTAAAGGGTTTGTATATGAGGACGAACCATCACATTGGGAAGCAAGTACATGAGGGTGTTAGTCACACTTCATGCACAGTCCTGAAGCAAAGACAGACAGATGCATGTTCTTGCTCAGCTTAATTCTCCTTATTTGGCCCAGAGCCCAGTCTATGCAATGACGCTGCTGACAGGTAACTTGGGTCTTTTTATCATCTCAGTTGATGTAATCTAGATAATCCCTCACAAACCAGCTCGGAGGTTCATTATCATCCATGATTCTAGATCCCATCAAATTGACAATAAACATTAAATCATATTCTAGATGTTTGCTAGTGATATAACTTTTCCGTCTTCACGCAGACGCCTGTGTGTATACATAAAATCATGCCTGGAAAAGCATCTGCATGTCTTGGGGGCTAGAGAGATAGCTCAGCAGTTAAAAAGAGCTTGCTACTTTCTAGAAGACCAGAGTTCAGTTCCCAGTACCCACTGAGGGCAGCTCACAAGCTCCAGTAAATCTAGCTCAAGAAGCTTAATGCCCTCTTTAGGCCTCTGTCAGTACTGGCACACATGTGTTATATGCTCACACAGACACATAATAAAATAATTATAATAAATATTTAATATCTCCACCACTGCCACCACCACCTAAGGACATCTATCTTGTCCCTAGCTAAATCATTTCCTATGGTCTATGCTTTAGCCATTTCTGAGAATTTGGAGAATAAAGACAAAAGTCAGCTGTAAAGGTTCTGGACTTTGAGTATGGCAGATTGAGAGATGAAGCCTCTCAGCAATTCTGAATATGAAATACATTTCAGAAGTTTCTCTAATACATAGAAGAAAACACTTAAATTAATATATGATTACAAAGACTTGTTTTGCAAACTCTGAGTTTGGGCTTTTAAACAGATCCGTTTAAGCTCAGGCATGAAAGAAGCAGAATCAAGCTGCTCCAGGCCCACATGTACCAGGATGCTGCAGGACTCCAGGCACGGATTGTTGGCAGACCCTGACAGAATGTCCAGAAGCCCAGGGACATCAGCTCAAGACCTAGTGATGAAAGCTTCGATGAAGACCTTAGGTACTGAGGGCTCGTGTACGGGACAGGAAAATGTGAGAAGAAAACGTCCTTCTCTGTCTTGCATTGCACAGTGGGGCAATATGATGGACTCGCTGTCATCCTTTTAACTAACGCAGGATAAGCAGAAAATATTCCGTTTTCATTCTAAGCAGTTACTGGTTCCTGCAGGGCAGCTGGGTTCTTTCAACACCCCAAAAATTAAATGACAGAACACTTTTCATGCTATTGCTGGAACCTGTCCCTTAGTCCTGTGATTCATGTGTTCATAAGTTAGATGCCCCAGCAACTCGACAAGCATCAACAAGGGAGGAGATATTGTTGCCCTCAGCAAGGGGAGAAGAAAAGACACAAACAGGAATGTCAAGGGCCTGAGAGGCAGACGCTGCCAGCCACATCATGCTTCTGTCTAGGGGCTGCTGTCTGAAAATCAATTCCATATTGATCATAGGGTTAAAGTAGGGAAGTATATGCAGAGATGACAAGTTATGTAGGTTCTCTCTCTCTCTCTCTCTGTCTCTCTCTCTCTGTCTCTCTCTCTCTCTCTCTCTCTCTCTCTCTCTCTCTCTCTCTCTCTCTCTGAGTGTGTGTGTGTGTGTGTGTATGTATGTATGTGTGTGTTTACCAGAGACAAATTCATGCAAATATCAGAAGTTTAATGGTCTATTTAACATTGAATTATAAATCAAAAAGAGCTTCTCTTGAGTATCTGATTTCAAAATACCATTATAAAGTTTTCCATATAAAAGGATATTTTTATTAATTCTTTTTTATTGATTTTAATTGAGCTGTACATTTTTCTCTGCTGCCCTCCCTGTCTCTCCCCTCCCCTTCAAACCTCCCCGAAGGTCCCCATGCTGCCAATTTACTCAGGAGACCTTGTCTTTTTCTACTTCCCATGTAGATTAGATCTATGTACGTCTCTCTTAGTGTTCTCATTAATTCTTTGAGACATTCAGACATGCATACAATATTTTTATTAGTGTCTACAATATGCTCTTTGCTCTAACTCTTCCTAACTCCATGCCCAGCATTTCCAACCTCCTCCCAAAATCATGTCCTCTATATTTTATCAATTATGTGAAACAATGCTTTATTGATTACATCAAACCAAAGTTTCTGTAGTGAAAAAGGAAAGCTGTGTTCATAAAAGTAGGCATTCACGTTCATTTGGAAAAGAACAAACTAGATCACTGAGTTCAGTTTGTGCTGGCTGCATGAACACTGGAGTGGGATCACCCACTGGGACACAGTCTACCTACCACGAGCCATGGTAGAAACTCTCTCTCCCTCAGAAACCATCAACTATCCTAAGTTCCTCAGTCAGGCATGGGGGCTCACGATCCCCTCCCCACCCTACACTGGGGTCTTGATCTAGATCATGTGCAGGTGTTGTGAGCTGGTAAGTAGTGTGGCCCAGTCCTGTCCAGAAGAGATGACCTCATTCCCCTCCTTCTGAGACTCTTACAATCTCCACACCATTATAAAAATTTGATTAATATATAAAAACCTAGATAATAGTTACTGAAAATCCTATTTTAAGATAATCATATTAATATTTTTATGTATATATACGTGCTCCTTTATAAATGTGGGTGCACACACAGTAACATCATATGTGCCAACTTTGTTTATATTGTTCCCCTCCCCCCAGCTGTTTGTATTGAGGGAAGGTAGAGGGGTAGTGATGTCCTGTAAATCTTTTTATAAACCATCATTTGTCTCTTAGTGCTGTTTATGTGATGAATTTTGGAGCTCTGAAGTCATTGTCTTCCTTAGGACGGTGTCCTCAATTAACTTCCTAAATTGAGTGCTTGTTTTAAGTTTTAAAATTTATTTAAAAAAAAATGATTTCCTTCCTGAGAAATCTCTAGTAGTGCCTCCAATATTTACTGTGTCCTTTGACTAAATTGAAACGTGAACAGTTGTTACATGATGAATTTCCGGGGATCTGGAATGTTAATGCTACATGGTAGCTTCGATTCTATTTGTGGATGATTGATGCATTTTAGTAGCACACATTAATTCTAACTTATTCCCAAATACACAACTTTCATAGAAAATTTTTAAATTAATTACAATATGATTCTAATTATAATTCAATTACAGAAAATACATTTTTCAAGATCTGATATATGGTTTTTACCAATTATTTCTGTATGAGATGTCCCAGGAGCAATGGACTCTACTCTGAAAAACCTGTAAAGTGTTTCTCTGAAGGAAGCTAGACCAGGCCAACTCCATGGTTCCTCACACCTCACGGATGTGTCCAGCCACTTGGGTTTTAGTTTATTCCAGATATAGTCAAGCTGACACTAAATAGCCATCCCAATTCATGTCTTAGCAACTCCATACACAATCACATCTCCTTATGTCATGATCGACTTCTAAATGAAAAGAATAACCATGTCACAATTATGCCTAACATGATATAAGTATCCCCCATACAGCACAAACCCTTTATGCTTGAGAAAAGGTAACAATGTTTTTTGAGGGACATTTTTAGTACCCCAAAACTTAAATATGGCAACCATTGATAGCTTCTTAATTGATGTTATGAGAAAGAAATTGAGGAAAGAAAACACAAATATCTGTACACATTCTTGACAAAATATGACAATAACACTCATGTAATTATGATGCTCATTTCTGCATCTTGCCATGTTGTCTTAGCTGCTACTTATCACTACCTTTCTCTACTACCCAGCCTGCATGTCCTCCACCCTCACCTCAGCAGGTCTTGGCTCTTCTCCTGGAGAAGTGCTCCATGCCTTCATTCCTAAAGGGTCTGTACCTTTATCATTCTGACTGGATTATGCTGTTGTAGCTTCCCATTGACGTCTCATAGGGCACCCCCTAAAGGATCTCCTGCACTCCAGACTTAATCCTTCCTGCCTCCATTGTGGAGAAGCAATCCAATTTCCTGTGGTAATCTGGCTCAGTCACACCTTCTAACACTGTCATTCTTTTCTTTTAGTTTGTTGACTCAAGGGCATCAGAAATCCCATGTGGCCAGGGGGTGAGCTAAGCTTCCAGTTCAGTGGGAATTTAAGGTTGCATGAACAGGAGGCAAAAATTTTCTGAGTAGTTCACGGGGGGGAGGGGGGGGTTGGACAGTGAGTGGAACGTTTCTTTTTTCACACCTTGATTCCTGGACCTGTGGGTCCTGCCTATGGGAGAAACCACACCATATATAGATTCAAAGAATATACTGCCTTCTAGAGAACCTTACTGCATCCCTCCAAGATGATGCCCCAATTGGCTCTGTAACTGTATCTCAAAAGATCCATCTTTCTATCAGGACAGATGCTTCAGGATGTGGTGAACTTGGTAAGACCTGTGGATTCTGTAACTATGGGCCCGCTGTTGCACTTCTCCAGCTGTGAAGTGAGTTCCTTGGTCAGATGAATACTATGGGATTGCCAAGAGGGTGGATAAGGCATTCTCTAAGCCCATGGATGGTAGTTTTGGCAGAAGCATTATGTGCAGGAAAGGCAAATCCATAACCAGAATGTATCTACACCTTTCAGAACAAAGCACTGTCTTTTCCATGGAGGAAGTGGTCTGGTGTGGGAGGTCCTTCTGTCTATGTGTTGCCTTTGCTGGTTAATGAATAAAGAAACTGCTTTGGACCTATAACTAGGCAGAACTTAGGTAGGCAGGGAAAACTAGGCTGTATGCTGGGAGAAGGAAGGGCAGAGTCAGCAGACTCCATGGAGCCACCGGAGATAGCCATGCTGAAACTTTGCTGGTGGGCCACAACCTTGTGGTGATATACAGATTAATGGAGATGGGATAAACTAAGATGTAAGAGTTAGCCAATAAGAAACTAGAGCTAATGGGCCAAGCAGTGATTTAATTAATATGGTTTCTCAATGATTATTTTGGGTCTAAGCTAGCCAGGCGGCCGGGAACCAACAACCAGGCTCCTCCAACAATGGTCCAGCATAGTCAACCTTCCACTGGGTCACTGGCCGGTCATTGCCTGAAATGGTGCCATATTTGAGGTTTGGTGTTGATCTCTGCTATTGAATGATCTGGCCCTCAGAAGCAGCTGTTACTAGGTCAGCTCTGGTGAGTGGAAGTTTATGTTTAACCATCTTCTTTGCCACTGTGGCCACGTTGTTCATAAGGCCATGTGGGAATGACAGGGATAGCAAGCAAAAGAGGCTACCTGACCGCCAAATAGGCCATCCTATTGACCTGATTATTGAACTCCTCTATAAAGTCATCTTTTGATGATCATTTACATGGGACAGAAATATCTGCACATCCTTTGCTTATCCAGGGAGATCTATCTGCATGCTTCTCCCCAGAAATTTTTCTCACCAATTTTCCAATCATGCTCTTTCCAAGTCTCTAACCATCCAGCCAATCTATTGCTACAGCCTATGAATCAGTAAACAGTTGCACATCTGGCGATTTCTTCTCTCAAATAAAATGCATGCTCATATACATTCCCTAAAGTACTGCCCACGGTGAAGATTCGCCTTTGCCAGTGTCCTCCACAGTTGTCTCAGAAAGGGGCCTCAGTGCTGCAGCCGTACGCTTCTGGGTGGTGCCCTTAGAGCATGCAACAGGTCCTGGTAAACAAGCCCTAGTGTTCTCTTTCTCAGTCACATAGAATGCATCCTGTGAGGCCACGGGTGCATGATGGCAGCAGATTGCATTGTAATGGAAGAAACAACAGGCATTTAGGTGCCTTCTTCATGCAACTTGCTTGTGCCTTCAGGAATTGCTCAGACCCAATCACATATACACCACTTCCTTTTGATAACAGATTGCTGCTGTGTGTGTCCTACTTTATGGCTTGGCAGGCCAAAAAACACCCAACTCATGATGGGCAGCATAGGCTACATGGTAACTCGGTGGCTCATTGTCAAATGTTCAGGTTCCATTAAGGCCCAAAAGCAGATCAAGAACCATATCACAAATGAAAAATAGTTGTCTGCAGAAGATGGGAGAGCCTTCCTCCAAAATCTCAAGGGACTCTTCTGTGATTCACCTATAAGGGCCTGTCAAAGGCTCCAAACAACATCCCTGTCTGCCGCTGCTAACACCTCAAGTACCATAGGGTCTGCTGGATCAAGAGGTAGAGCCGCCTCCACAGCAGCCTGGACCGGTTGAAGATGCTTCTTCTGTTCCAGGGCCCGCTCTAAGCTAGAAGCTTTCTAAGTCACTTGGTAGTCACCAGAATAGCAGACCCAAGTGGGGGAACATGCTATCTGAAGAAACCAAATAGTCCTACTAAATTTTGTGTTTCTGTCTTGGTTGTAGGACAGGCCAGGTGTAATAACTTATCCTTCACCTTAGAAGGAACATCTCTGAATGCCCCTTCCTGCTGGACTCCTAAGAATCTCACTGAGGTAGAAGACCCATGAACTTTGATTTGATTTATTTCCCATACTCTCATACACATCTGTGTTACCAACAAGTTCAAAGTGGTTGCTACCTCCTACTCACTTTGTCCAATCAGCATAAAGCTTTCAATAGACTGAACTGATGTGATATTTTCTGGAAGAGAAGAATGATCAAGAGCCCTTTGAACTCAGTTGCGGCGCAGAATAGAAAGTTAGTATATCCTTAAGGTGAAGCTGTAAAGGCATACTGCTGGCCTTGCCAACAGAAAGCAGATTGGCTTCTGGTGATCATCGTGAACAGGTACCAAGAAAAAGGCATCTGTTAGATCAATAGCTAAATGCCACAAAGCAGGAGATATGTTCATCTGCTCAAGTAAGAACACCAGTTACGGGAAACGTGGTGGGAACCACCATCCCTACATCTTTCAAGTCCTTGACAATAGCACTGATTTCTGCAGTTCACTGTTTTGCCTGGCAGAGGCAACTCTTTAGGGTTCCATTTAGCCTTTTCATTACAGTCCTTATCCCACACACAGGTCATGAAACCAACGTGGGAATTCTGCCAACTTCTAAGTATATCTATCTATCCCAATTACACATTATGAGATTTAGGAAATAACCACAGGATGAACTCAGAAACCCACTGAACCTACCGTGAGTCAAACGTTAGACAAAACTCCATTAATCACCTGATTTTCTTAAGCTTCCACTTTAAAATGGAGGGCCACAGTGTGTCTTGGGGTGTTTGAGAATTTGTACAAATTCAGAACCAGTATCCAACAGACCTTGAAAATCCATTTGTTTCCTTTCTCACGGTGTACAGTCATCCTTATAGAAGGTCATAGATCCCTCTGAGAAAGGACTAAAGAAAGGCTAAGAATAAAACATTATTTTATCAAGTTCCTTACTCAGGATAAACTGACCGTCCCTTCACTCAAAGGGTTCTGGGTCTACAAACTGGCTCAAGTCTGGAAACAGGCTCATGGGCCAAGATCCCCTCTCCCATGATAGAAAGGAGCTTTCCTTTAATTTGTTTAAGAATCAGCTGTCACACTTGTTTCGGAATTTGGAGTTACAGGTGGCTTTTAATTTAGACTTACAAAGTCACCTTGTTTCTTAAAATGCTACAGTCTGACTGGTAAGCACTAAGACAGCATTTTAAAAGGATTTGCTTGTTTCATTTTATGTATGAGTATGTGTACGTCTGTGCATTGTGTGTTTGCCTGGTGCCCACAGAGGCCAGAAGACAGGATCGGATCCCCTGGAACCGGAGTTACAAAAGGCTATGAGCTCCAGACCTCATTTTCTCTTTAGCTTCATTCATCACTTCTAAGTGCTTTTTTATGTCACAGAAGAGTCAACATTTACCTGGAACTACCTAACACACATTGATTTTCATCAGGAATTGGAAGAGAAGTCATTTGTCATGAAGAACATGTAAAAATATAAATAATGTGAGATTTCTCACTCTTCTGAAGTCTTGAAATAACACTTCTATATATTTGCAAAATAAAAGTGTGCTATACCTACTGCAAACTATATTTATGGCTTTGAATCAAATAGGTTGCAGCCCTAGAGGGAAGCGGGTTACAAAAATGGCTGGCCCCAAGTCCTGTTATTATGGGAATGGGGAGAGCTGCCTTCCTGCCCCTAGCAATCAAATTGCCTGAGAGCTTCCTTTCTTCATTTAAATTTGAAAAGACTGGAACATTTTAGTTGTTCCCAAAAGAACACAGCCCCCTTTTGGCTAGGAGAAAACTCTGAAGGCATTCAGTGGAGACCCAAGCACGAGAATGCAGTCTGCAAGTTTAACTGCACGGAAAGCTTCAGTTAGAACAGGGGAAAGTGACGTAAGCCAAGGGGATAACTGGATAGGGAAGTACTGCCAATTAGCTGAGCATCATTGGCTTGATCAGTTGGAAGGGGTCCTGGACGAGAATGAAGGCAAGACAGCTTGCAGCTCTGGTGAGAGCCCAGACCCAGGAAGAGCCCAGCGGGCTGACGCTTGTCAGAACCATGGACAGTGCTCAGGGCGCTAGCTCAGACCTATGTCTTCTCTGTCAAAGCCGCTGAGATTCAATTCTTTGCCCTTCCAAGAGCAACTTCTGGCCCAGAGTGAAGGCTCTGATTCTATTAATTGTCTTGTTGACATGGCCAAATAACTAACAAGAAATAATCTAAGAAAAGAAGGGTTGGGATGTGGCTGGAATGTAAGACATATGGTCACATTGTACCACAGATGAGGAAGCAGAGAGTGGTGAATACAGAACTCAGCTTGCCTCTCTCTCTCTTTTTTTTTTTTTTAATATAACTAGAATCCCAGTCCAGAGAATGGTGCTGCCCAAATTTAGGGCCAGTGTTTCAACCTCAATTAATCTGATCTTGAAACCACCTCACAGTCATACTCCAAGGTTAAACTCCTGGGTAATTCTAGCTTATGCCAAGATTACAGAATAAGCCACAACACTGATCCTCCTCCAAGCACCCATTGGTAATAAGTTGATCAATGGTTGTTAAGGTCTCAACAATGCCAAGTGCTCCTCTTCTCTGGAACCATGTAGTCACAGAATGTGTATGAAGGTGGACAATCATAATGGCAAGTGACAGGCAAAACTGGTCTAAAAGGAGAACACTTAGAAATCTGTTTCCTGACTGAAGTCTCTAAGGTAAAGTGCTTCTCCTTTCTTCTTACGATGCAGGACCTTCTTATTGGGCGTTTTGGTGAAGAAGCAACAAATTTTAGCAGAGGCTTTAGGAAATTTAGGGGCTCTCCCTAGAAATGTTAGCTGCTGTCAACATCCCACACCTTAATTTGCTGGAACCATGAAATTTGTACTCTGTGCCACTGGGAGATTTCTCCTAAGCCTGTATCTATTCTGTATTGTTATAGTTGGTACTTATCACTTGCTAGAGACCACCAAACTCCGTGACCTTCATATGCCACTGCATCTATGGGAGTAAGCCTTGATCAGCCTCCTGTCTACATTTTCCTAGCTGAATCTAACTCAGTTTAGGAAGCACTTCCTCCAAGAAGGTTCAGCACTGTCATATAGGCTTATGTATCCTATATTTGAACATAGGATTCTATTAAATATGTGTTTTGTGTTTTAATGACCTATCCCCCATATAAGACCATAAAAATCTTGAAAGTAAGTAGATCTTGATTACCACCTTCTTCCCAACACCTCTCATTGAATATACCCAGTAAATATTCATGTTTAATAAAACCAAGAATCCCAAAACACCTTCAAATACAATGAATCTATCATCCTTGGACTTTGGGAAAGGCAAAGTTTTGCACACAGAGGGGGCTGTGTGTAGGAATATACATGGTTCTTTCACTTTTGATTTTGTTGTAACACAAATGATTATCTTCACTCAAAAGTTTACTCAGGGTGTTTGGCTAGAGTCCTTGTTTCCTGGAGATCCACTGGGTGTACCGCATTATCTCATTCATCCAAGTATCTATCTGGGTCTTTGACCCTTTGTAAATGTAGATAGCTATTTTAAAAGAAACTTTGTGATGCGCATACCCCAAATCCATGGGACACTCCTGCTTTTTCTTGTTGGCATGGCAGGATCCCCAGAGTCTCACAAACTCTCTGGAGTTTGTCAAAGAACAGACTGCCAAATAGCATGCAGTAGGCTGTTGAACATTAACTGTGACTTTCTTTCCATTACTGTTGAAGATCCAAAAAATTCCAAGGACTAAGCTCAGAGTTAAGAGAACCCTTTTCCATCCAGGATTTCACTTAATGGAATGGTATACATGGAGATGGTCATAGTTACTGAAAGTGTAATTTAGAATTACGACTGTAAAGACAATTCCAAAGTGAAGTAAGATTGAATGAATGACTTTAAAATGATAATCATGCAAGCTTACATGAGGTTTATACAAACAGTAAGCAAGTGGCCTTGTTTCCCTCACTTAGAATGAACCTATTGTCTGTAAGTGAAGTCTTTTACTTGTCAAAATAGTCATCTTTTATGAGGCTTCTGTACTACTGAGAATCTAATTAAGAAGTAGAGCATTGTCTTTCTGTCTGACTCTGCCTATCCTTTGTTACTTCAGAGATATATGGAAGAAAAAAAATTCTCTCCGGCTTTTCACAAGCATTATCATGGATGATATTTACAACAAAAGATGTACTCATAAAAGAAGCACATAACAAATTAGTCATAGATAGACATGACACAGGAGTCTAAGAAATAAAGAACCAAAAAGCCATGGAATACTATTTGACTTTGCTTGTTTGATGAGGAATAAACACCCAAGGTATAGTTGTAGTGGCTCAAAATGCACAAATAATGCCCTCGTTTATAAACCATGGTGGACAACAGTATATGCTACACTGAATGATAATGTATCATGCTATTGTAATGAAATTAAATTAATATATGCAAAACCCATAGCACAGGGTCTGGTGTGCTGGGAGAACTTAATGACTGTCACATGGGCCTTGGAGGTTTTGCCTCTGCCAAAGTTCCTACTTCCCACATAGACTCTGAATTCTTTTCTCCAGGACCTCAGTGAATTATGCGCAAATCTTAGTACTCGACTGTTCTGAGTGTGACTTTTCCATTCTACCCCTAGTATCACCCAGGATAAAAATTGTTCCCTCTCATATAACCTTCTCAGGAAAGACAACAAATTGAAAGACATTTCAAAGTATCTACTAAGTTGAAGATTTTCACTAGAAAACACCACAAACTAACTGATTTAACATGTGTGGAGAGCCTCTACCCACCAACAGAATTCACATTCTTTTCCTGTACACAGGAAATAGTTTCCAAAACAAACCACACACTGGCCACAAAGTAATTCTCAAAACGTTTAAAGGATATAAGTCATATAAACTATGTTCTCTGACTACACAGAAGGAAATTGGTAATGAGAGAAAGGAAAGAAAGCAAATTCACCAACACATTCTTTGTGATTATTATACAAGTCTGAGAATGTACTAAAACTGATCTCCTACATGAGACAGCCATGTAAAGGGTATGTTAATTGTGTCTTAATGGGGCTGCTTATTTTTAAAGATTATATGCATCATGAACACACACACTTCAAGCAACACTTTAAGTAAATCTAGGAAAAGTAATTTTTAAAAAACAAATTAGAAAATGTTTCTTGGTTAGTAGGGTCCCTTGCATATTTAAAATGATTATTTTATATAATTCCTTTGTCTTATGTGTGTTTCCTAGATGGCTTAAGGCATTCCATTAAGAATAATATCATTATGTTTTGTGAGGTTTATTTTGGGGGGTAGGCAATGAGAGTTGGCAATGGTGGGATGGATCCCAGTACCCTGAACATGCAATATAAATGCCCCACTACTGCCCTACATACTCATCCCAAGAGTAAGATTCTCTTAAATATTATTTAATTTCTTTTGACAGAAAATCCCCCTGAGAATGTACTCATCCCAAGAGTAAGATGTTCTTAAACACTATTTGATTTCCTTTGACAGAACAGACCAGTAAAAATATCAATATTCACTTAAGGTATCCCTATCAAATTGAAAAGAATGCAGAAAGCATTTTTAAACAGCATGACGCAAGACAGTCTGCTCATGAGAGAAATAATGTGTGAGCCTCTGACTGCTGAGTTTGGGTAATAATAACACAACAAATTAAAGCACCATTCTCGCATTTTCTCCTATCAGTGTTTGTAAGGTCATTGTAAAATTTAAGCAGAAACCTACGTCCAAATACAATCTAAATAGCAATGCTGATTCTTTTCTACAAAAAAGCTCAATAAGGACCAAACTGTCTCCCTTTATGACACTAGTCACAGCAGACAGAAAACATGGGGAAAAAATAATACATCTGCCATGGGCTTGACACTTTCCGCTCCTTGGTTACTGGACTTGGTACTGTTTGTGAATCATCTCATGAGATTCTGAAGATGACTTGATAGAGCATTGGTTGTCAACACTCCTCCTTTCCAGATGAAGGCATCAAAAATCAGAGAGGAAAAATAATATATCTAAAGCCAATAGTTTGGCCAAGATAAAAAAAATTAGTTTTTGCATGGGGCCAGCAACACTGGTTGTTAAATATCAAAATAGTTGCATGTTCTTGGTAAATAGCTACTTCCTCACCCTCCTGAGTGTTCTGTCCATTAATCCCATTTCCGAACACCAGGGTCATTCTAGACTATCTTTGCACCCAGAATTTATGACTTAAACCTTGATTGATGCCAAAGGCCAAGTTCTACCAATGTCCTCATATTACCATGTGTGTATGTGTGTGTGTTTAGTGTATGTATGTGTGTCTGCCTTACCTCGTGTTTGCCACTTGCATGTAGGTATACACAGAGACCAAAAGAGAACACAAGATCCCATGGAACTGGAATTTCAGGCAGTTATGAGCTATCATATGGGTCCTAAGAATGGAACCTGGATGTTCTGAAAGAACAGCAATTACTCTTAACCACCAAGCCATATGTTCAGGTCCATGTTAAATGTTTTAGTGTCATTCCCACATGTTGACCTCTAAACTCCATGCACCTGTATTCACAGTCACAAAAGGTTGTGAGAAAATATAGTCAACAATGGGCCCAGACAAATGGTTATATAGGCTGAAACCATTAGGTAAATTCTCCCTCACAGGTCACCATGCTAATAGCAATTGTAGCAGGATCTTAAATCTCATTTCTATGCTTCAAAAAAAAAATCAATGTACCACTTAGTGCAGTAGCCTCTTTGTCTGTTGCAACAAAGCCCCTGTGCAGCCAAGAAAGCGATGCAATTCCATCAGAGAAACTACTTCCTGTGAAGATGTCTCCTGTATGATTGTTGTCGGAATTGCCACCATCACCAGATACCTACAAAACTTTTCATTCCTGATGCAGCAACAGAGACTTCTCTCATTTGTTTGTAGGCCCACGTGACATCAGTCTAGCTTTGACTTCACTGTAACGGGTAAAGACCTGAGTTCTGTGTGCTGCAAGAGCATCTTCAGGGACCCTGAGAGTCAGAAGAAAGGAGTAATGAGTTGTGAATGCTGCTTCTGACTGGACTACAACAGCTACGCAAAGTCATCAAATGTTTGAGCACAAGAGACAATTTGGTTTGAACTAAATGGTGGAAAAATGGCTATTTGGGGCATAAATTATTTTACTGTCTCTCTTACTCCCACCTGTTTAATAAATTCAGTATCATAAAGGTGTAAATTGAGAAGTAGAATCAGAATAGGAGGAAGTAAATGTTGAACATTAGCAAATACACTTAGTGATTCTTTTACAGACACACATGCCCAGAGTATGTCTCAGAGCCATTAAAAAGCCAATCATCACTTACAGTGAGCGCCTTAACACACAGCCCTACAGCTACTGCGTGCCATGGATGGGACACACAGCTATTTCCAGTGTAGCAGAGTGGATGGTGATGAAGGTGGCAAGAGCTCAGGAGCACCCCATCCACGGAGGAGAAACAGGGGCCAGCGGGGCTCGCACTGAGCACTGATAGGAGGGAATGCGAGAGGTTAAAGAGGGTTTTTTTTTTCTTTTAACTTTGTTTTTGTGTCAAAACCACTTGACCCATTCACTCTGACCCTCTGTTCCATTAACTCAACCACCAACGCTGTATGACAAAAAGGGCCTCCTCTGGGCAAAGCATCATTCCCAACCTCTCTGTCAGGATGGCCTCTCCAGACAGGGAGCTTCAGTCATTAGTGGCAGAAGTACATATCTGAGGCTCTGACCTATGACAGCAAGGAGCCTGAACTAATTGCAGTCTGGGCTGTGACCCCTCCTCCTTTTCAGTAGCCTTTAAGTGCAGGTTAATTGTACCGACCCTGGATTTCAATGCGACATCTTTACATATGCATATACCGTACGTTGACCATATTCATCCCATTACACATGCTGTCGATTTTAGAGTGTTGGAAGTTGCTTACAATGCACTTGCTGTTTACTTAGGTAATATTATATCTTTCTGGAGTTTTTGAATGGAGTTGAAGAATTTATAGTTGTTATACTTTTCCTTAGTTATGATAAAAGATAAAGTATCTATAAATGTTGTAACTGTAACTCTTGCTTGATACCTGTTTTGTTATATGTAATTTTACTATGTTAAAGTTAAAATTTTCCTTTTTATTTAAACAGAATAGGGGAGGTGATGTGGGATTCCCCTCTATATGCTGTGATTACCATTAATGAATAAAGAAGCTGCTTTGGACCCATAGCAGGGCAGAATTTAGCTAGGTGGGGAAAACTAAACTGAATGCTGAAAGAAAGAAACACAGAGTAGGGGAAGCCATGGAGCCACTGCCAGAGACAGACACACTGAAACCTTGCCAGTAGGCCATGAGCCTTGTGGTAAAATATAAAATAATAGAGATGGGTTAATTCTAGATGTAAGAGCCAGCTAGCAATACACTTAAGTAATTGGCCAAGCAGTGATTTAATTAATACTGTATAAATAACTCAATGTCTAGTTCCCTGGGATTCACTCATGATCTTCTGGGCTCCTCCAAGGAGCCTGAGTCACTTCTTCAGCCCTGCCCGCTGTAGCATGCACAGCTTGTCTTCTAGGCTCTGCTGCTGCTGTGGGGGACTCTCCCATGGCACTGGCATCTCCAAAACACTGGGGTCTTCTTCTGCAACTGGGCTGCACTTTCACAATAGCCTCTCATTGGCTCACTTCATGGTGCCAAGCTTCAATGTCTTTACATGACCCCTTCAGTCCTGGCCTTCAACAGCCACTGAGGCTGCACCTTCACCAATGGCTTCTCCTGGGCTCTCACAGTGCCAAGCCTCAGCTGCTCTCCTTGACCCCTTCATATCTTCAAACCCAGTACCACCTGAGTGACTCTTACACATTACCAAGTCCAGCTGCCAGCACAAGGTACAACCTTGGCCACCTCTGGACACAGCTCCTCTGTGCTGTCAGGAAGTAAATCTCAGAGGATTTCTCCAGTCTTGCTGGTCTCAGCCACCACTAATCTCTTAGCTCTAGCTAACCAGCGGCAAGTATCCTGCAAAGCAAGGTTTTTGCTATAGCAGTTCTGGTGTCTTGTTAATCACAGCTGATTCTTCAGCCCCAGCTAATGAGCCACAGGATCTTAACTCAAAATAACAAGGGGCCCCGACAAAGTCTTTAAAGTTCCCTCTGAAACTTTGCAAGCAACACCTCCATTCTCCACACTGCTCTGAATATTCTTATCTTCCAAGTTCCCACAGGATAACTCACAGAGATCTTAGCACTCAATGGCTCGTTTAACCCAAAGTTCCAAAGTCCTCCCACAATCCTCTCTAAAACACAGTCAGGACTGTCACAGCAATACCTTGGTACACTGGTACCAATTTGTCTTAATTAGGGTTTCTATTGCTGCAACACAATGCTATGACCAAAAAACAAGTTGGGGAGAAAGGCTTCAGTTGTCTTACGTTTCAGCATTGTCCTTCAGCACTGAGGGGTGTCAGGACAGGAACTCAAACAGGGCAGGATACTGGAAGCAGGAGCTGATGCAGGGTCATGAGGAGGGCTGCTTACTGGCTTGTTCAGCAGCTTTCTTATAGAACCCAGGACCACCAGTACAAGAATAGCACCACTCACCATAGGCTGGGCCCTCCCCCACTGATCACTGAGAAAATGCCATATGGTTAGATTTCATGGAGGCATTTCCTCAGCTGAGGCTCCTTCCTCTCTGATGACTCTAGCTTGTGTCAAGCTGACACACAAAACCTACCAGTATAATAATTTAGCTATTGCAACAAGTAGAGTGACAATCTTGGCTCTGCAGGTATCTCTCTGGTATGTTGGCTTTGATTGTTTCAGGAATATAACCACCAGTGTACAGTTGGAAGACTTGGTAGTTCTCGTCCGAATCTTTGAGAAAATGCGACACTGATTGTCATAGTGGCTGAAATAATTTGTATTCTATAAGCATTGTATACAAGTTTGTTTTTCCCACATCCTCACCAGCATTTTTAAATTTTTTTGATGATAATTTTTCTAATTTGGGCTAAGGTAAAATCTCAATATTGACTTACATGTCTCTACCTGTCCGAAGACATCAAACATTTATGTATTTACAATCCATTTATATTTCATTTGAAAGAGAATGATTTCCAATTCTGTCAACTGTTAAGATTTTCCTTAATTGCATCAGGCATTGTAATCGAATGCACATGGAAGATTAAGGTCTTGCCCCTCCTCAAATTCTCTAAAGCTACTAGGAAACACTAAGCTGTTTAAACCTTTAAATCAAAACACTGCTGACTTTAAACAGGGAAAGCTTGAACAAGCTCTGAAGAATTTAGAAAGATCTCTGCAGTACATAGTGTGAGCTTAGTTTTCATCAAATCTTCCCAGTTTTTTTTTCACTAAAATATCAATTTTTTCTTTCTCCAGAGTCTTTGTAATACATTTCCTGGATTAAAACCCCGGTCATAAATTCATGTTTATCAAAGCTTCTACACAAATCTCCAACAAACAAACACACGGAAAAGTCTATACTCATCTCTGAAATCTTAGTACGTGATTGTCCACTCTGAATCTTCTGCTGCACTTTCTTTGCGTGGAATGTTTTAAAGTGTTCTGTAATGGGCATACATTCAGCCACAGGCAGTAAGAAGTACTTGTAATCCTTGTCTCCAATATCTTCATCAAAACAACACATAAAGTAACACTAAAACGCAACGTTTCTTTTTCCATGTAATCTTCTCTGTATGAGAATATTATTTAATACCTTCAATCTTTTGTCCTAGAACTATCTGAACCAAAATACTTCTTTGGAAATAGAAATATTTTTTCTATTGTGTTAAACATCTTCCTGCATCTAACTGCTTAGAGTAAATGCACAGGATATAAATATAAAATGAGCAAAATTTTACAGAAATATACAGTTGAGGAAGAAAATAAAGCTCCTTTAACCAACTGCTTCAAACAACATTTCTGATGTATAAACAATGCACTACATTTTATTAAAAACAATATTCATACAATATATTTTGCTCCTGTTTTCCTTGCCCTCAATTCTGCCTGGATCCTCCCCACCTCCCTACCCACCCAATTTTATGTGATTTTATTCTTCTCACTCTTAAAAAAAAAAGACAAAGAACAACCACAAAATGAGCCAAGAAACATACACCAAAATATCCCACCTAACAGCACAAAAAGTGAAAACCAAAATAAACAAAACACCAATGGGACAAAGAAAAAAAAAAAACCAAATAACGCAATATAAGACAAAAATAAAAAAAGTCTGCAAAGACCACTGAGTTTGTCCTGTGTTGCCCAACTTATCCTAGGCGCGGGGCCAGACTGGGAAACAGTTGGGAGAACCCAGTGAGGCTTCACTGGAGAAAACTGACGCTTCTTCCTTTACGGTTAAGTTATCACATGAGAGGTCGGAACTCATGTCTACTCCCCTGTCTCAGTACTGAGGCCCAGCTGGCTTTGATCTGTCCAGGCCCAGTGCATCCACAGTCTCTGTGAGCTCACATGTGCAGCACCAGCCCCGTGCAGCCACGGTCTCTCTGAGCTCACATGTGCAGCAGCAGGCCTGTATGTGCATCCACAGTCTCTGTGAGCTCACATGTGCAGCAGCAGGCCTGTGTGTGCAGCCACAGTCTCTGTGAGCTCACATGTGCAGCAGCAGGCCTGTGTGTGCAGCCACAGTCTCTGTGAGCTCACATGTGCAGCACCAGCCCCGTGCATCCACAGTCTCTGTGAGCTCACATGTGCAGCACCAGCCCCGTGCATCCACAGTCTCTGTGAGCTCACATGTGCAGCACCAGCCCCATGCATCCACAGTCTCTGTGAGCTCACATGTGCAGCACCAGCCCCGTGCATCCACATTCTCTGTGAGCTCACATGTGCAGCACCAGCCCGTGCATCCACAGTCTCTGTGAGCTCACATGTGCAGCACCAGCCCCGTGCATCCACAGTCTCTGTGAGCTCACATGTGCAGCACCAGGCCCATGCACCCACAGTCTCTGTGAGCTCACATGTGCAGCACCAGCCCCGTGCAGACACAGTCTCTCTGAGCTCACATGTGCAGCAGCAGGCCTGTATGTGCACCCACAGTCTCTGTGAGCTCACATGTGCAGCACCAGCCCCGTGCAGACACAGTCTCTCTGAGCTCACATGTGCAGCACCAGGCCTGTATGTGCACCCACAGTCTCTGTGAGCTCACATGTGCAGCACCAGCCCCGTGCAGACACAGTCTCTGTGAGCTCACATGTGCAGCACCAGCCCCGTGCATCCACATTCTCTGTGAGCTCACATGTGCAGCACCAGCCCCGTGCAGACACAGTCTCTGTGAGCTCACATGTGCAGCACCAGCCCTGTGCATCCACAGTCTCTGTGAGCTCACATGTGCAGCACCAGCCCTGTGCATCCACATTCTCTGTGAGCTCACATGTGCATCAGCAGACCTGTGCAGCCACAGTCTCTGTGAGCTCACATGTGCAGCACCAGCCCCGTGCAGACACAGTCTCTGTGAGCTCACATGTGCAGCACCAGCCCCGTGCATCCACAGTCTCTGTGAGCTCACATGTGCATCAGCAGACCTGTGCAGCCACAGTCTCTGTGAGCTCACATGTGCAGCACCAGCCCCGTGCAGACACAGTCTCTGTGAGCTCACATGTGCAGCAGCCCTGTCGTGTGGGAGTTGTCATCCCTTCCAGCTCTTACAGTGTTTCTGCCTCCTCTTCTGCCTAGGTCCCTGAGCCCTGAGGAGAGAGATCTAATGAAGACATTGCACTTAGGACTGCGTGTTCCAAAGTCTCTCACCGTTTGTGCATTTCATAGACCACTTTTCAAAATAGATTTTATTGTGTATATGTAATGTTTAGAATATGAAATGGAAAGATTATAGAGATAGCAAAATGGTTACTACAGTGAAGCAGAAAATAGTTGCATATAAATTAATATTAACAGAAAATACCTAGTAAGAAAAATATCTTAATGGTTTTTAGAAATAGTCTTTGCTTTAAATTTTTCAAAGGTCTACCCCTCAAAGTGTGCACCATCTGCGAGCTGGGAGTTACTGGGCTTGGGGTAAAGAAATGGCTGCATTTTAGCAATGAGTCTGTGTCCTCCAGAGACAGCAGCACCGACTTTCTGCAGTGGCACTGTCCTTGGACAATGTGTCATTGTAGTTTTTCCTTCAGTGTTTGCAAAGTGATCATTCTCAGGTCTGTTCATACGGCACATTCCCTGGTCTGGGGGCATTATAGTCGATTCTTCCATTAGTCGGGGAAAGACTTTGAAACATTAATGATGACCCCAAGGAAAATGCGGTTTACTTTAGAGGATGCTTCCTAAGTGTGCAATGGGGTGGCCCCTCCCAGCTTAGGGTTAGATTGCAGTGGGGTGGTCACACAGTAGGGTGACCCCTCCTTGTGAATCGTTGCTGTGGCTGATTGTGTTGACGGGTTGTTTTCAAAAGCCCTATTCTTGCCAAGTATCGCATGAAATTACTGCTGAGTGTTAATCATCTAATGCAGTCATACAAATTTGTGATTGGTCCATTACATTCCACAAGCAGTTGCTGCCCTCTTGTATCCAAGAGGAGGAAGATGAGCAAGGCCAGGGAGAGCTGCTGGTCCTCCACAGAGATGAGCTAAGAGCAAGCAGGGTCATTTAGAAGTCATACTTTTTAAAACCCCCAGTCTGGTCATCACACAGCACTCTACCCTTCCTCGTGTAGAGTAGTAAGGACTGTGGGCTGACCCCTAGATTCCAGACACAGCTCTCAACATCAGGGCCACACGGCTCACACAGACCCATCAAGCCCAGGTCTCGGCAGTCCACTTTGTCATCTTCCACAGGAATAAGTGCTCAGTATCCAGGGCACAGCAGTGACACTGGACTTCTCAGTCCAACACCCAGGACAGCATATGTGCGCAGCAATGATGCTAATTATTTCCGGCAATAAGTCGAACAAAACAAAATTTGGATTTGAGGAAGAAGAGAGATAAAAACATCACCACCTCTTTCGCTTATGTCAGTGACATCTTTGCAGCAATGCTGAGAGAGAGACAGAGAGAGAGACAGAGAGAGAGACAGACAGAGAGAGAGAGAGAGAGAGAGAGAGAGAGAGAGGGGGGTCAGCCTAGCTAAGAACAAGAAGAGGGGATTCAGCCAGTGGGTGCAGGGTTGTGGTTCTCTCTCTCTCTCTCTCTCTCTCTCTCTCTCTCTCTCTCTCCTCTCTCTCCATCTTCTTATCTTCTTTCTCTCACTACCCCCCACTTATCTTAAATCACTTCTGAAAGGCATGCTTGACCATTACAGGGTCCTGAACATGGTCACTGTCTTACTGTCTTACTTAAGGTTTCCCTGTTGCTAGGAGAAACCTGGTGAGTCTCCATGCCACAGGTAGAACTCTGAAAACTGCTACTTTCTGCATAGGAAAGAAAACCACAGAACAGAAAAGACAAGGGTCCCTCCTGAAGAACTTAGTCTATGCATCTAATTCTAAGCTTAAAAGGCCATCAGAAAGGCTGGTGAGGTGGTTCCACTCATAAAGGTGCTGGCTTCCATGTCTGAAGTTCTATAGTCAGTCCTAGGAACCCACATGGTTAGAGGAGAGAACTGATTCCACTAATTTTCCTCTGGCTTATGCACAAGTGCCATGGGATACACACGTGCATGCACACACATACACACACCTAACACCAATAAATGAATAAATGCAAATAAATGTTTAAAAGAATAATAGAATAGTCAAGGTTTGCCAGAGAATGACTGGTTATAGACTTGAGCATAGCAGTCACACTAGGGTGGGGCGTGAATGTCACGGCCAAGGCCAGGGCTGCAGCTGAGAGCCAGCATCCTGTCTGCAGCTTGTGGGCAAACACCTGGCATTCACAGAATTAGGTTCAAATTCCCCTCTGTTACTGGCAAGAAACAGCCTCACTCTGACCTCATCACTGAAGATGATACCGTTGTGAATGAGACTGACAAGCAGGAGGGAGAGACATCGAGATTCCTGTCGCCACAGTGAAGCGAACGACTGTGAGAGATGATTACCCGTGCACATAGGTTGAAGAAGACAGCCTGGGGTACTGCCATGAATGCAACAATCACACCGAATACATCCTAGGAGGAAGGAAAGAAACCGTTCCCTTAAACTACTGGTGTTCCTTTTGAAAGGGGCTATTTTATAAAACACAGATGTCTGAAAACCCCTGTACAAAACACTTAAATCAGCATCTTCGGATCCAGGATTGCAGTTCTTTCCAAATCCCCCCACCCCCAGCTCCATAACTGAAACGTCAAGCCAGTGTTGGCTTCACTCTTTAGCTCAGCTCTCCAACTGTCACAGAGTCTCAGTGTCAACAAGACACAGGTCTAGCATGGCCCACAAGTGACCAGCCTGCAGGCCTTCAGCAGGTCATTGGTGGCTGTGATTGGTAGCGTCACTGACTACAATTTCTGAACTGATTTTTCTGCCCTGGCCCACATGCTCATACCTGATGACAGGAACTAATTACTGTTGGCAACATTTCCATTATCAGTTGGAAAATCCTTCTGTGGGGGGCCTGGAGAGGGGGAGGGAGGAAAAGAAAGCTCCCACCTCCAGAGAAACAGGATCCACTTTTCTGTGTGAATTTTGCCTAAATTACTTAACCTTCTTGTGGTAAAATAAGGATGAAGTAAAGCACAATGTTGGATTATGAGGAGCGAGTGAATAATGTTTGTGCGTGTGTGTGCGTGCATGTGTGTGTGTGCGCGCGTGCGTGTGTGTGCGTGTGCATGTGTGTGTGTGCGCGTGCGTGTGTGTGTGCATGTGCATGTGTGTCTGTGTGCGTGTGTGTGCGTGTGCATGTGTGTGTGTGCGCGTGCGTGTGTGTGTGCATGTGCATGTGTGTCTGTGTGCGTGTGTGTGCACGTGCATGTGTGTGCGTGCGTGTGTGTGCGTGCGTGCGTGCATGCGTGCGTGCGTGTGTGTGTGTGTGTGTGTGTTTGTGACCAGTGCATTTCTGTAAATCAACTGACTGGTTTCCAGCAAGGGGCACCTATTCATGCTTTATTGGAATGAAATGTCAATGTAGTGTGTCTTTGCTGAAAATTTAGCTTATTTCAACCCAATTTTCTTACGAATTACGAAGCAGAGACCAATTCCACGATACACCACAGAACGAAACTGAGGCCCAATGCTAGATCAGAATTCCCTGCACCCTTTATTGAACTTTATTCGGTATCACTCACAGGACAGTCCTGGTGGGAATTTCATCTTGGCTCACGTGTTCTTTGCATTGCTGATAATCACAGATACCCAAAGGATGATATACCATGATTTCCACGACATAGCTACTCAGGATAGAAGAAAAAGATAAAAGTAAAGACAATATGGAAAAGCTACGGTTTCATACTTTTCATGGACAGATTTATTTCGTTATGACTTAGAGCAAGGTAATTCCTTCAAAAGGCAAAGGTTTTTCCTTTAACTCTATCTGTATGTAATGAGATTTTTTTTCCACATAGGCTGGAGAAAAAAGCCTGGGGCATCATCGTAAATGCAGTGTAATGAGAACACGAGAGAACAAAACCCAAAGCTTTCTTCCAATTTAATTATTAAAGTGAAATGCTAATTGACAAATGCATAATTTGCATAGTTTAAGACGTGAACTAGTTAATAGTTACTCTGAATATTACAGCTAAATATATTAGCAAGAAGGAGAAATCACTTCCGCGTGTCTTTCGTGGTATCAACCAGAGAAGTAAACAAGTGGTTAAATAAACCAAAGAGCTGAGCTGGAAACAGGAGCAGCGATTACAGCACAAAGCACCTGCTGGTCACGAGCCTGCAAGAACAGGAAGCTGCTGCAGAGATTATGAAGATTATGCTAATCACTTCACTAGCGAGGGCTGGGTGGTGAGCAGTCAATGACTGAAGAATTTTGCTTTAATTATCTGTTTTATACAAATTGTTCCAAAACTTAGTGATTTAAAGTAGTCATTTTCCTTCATTCATGATTTATTAAGCAGGAGCTGCTCATCTCTGATCCATGGGGCTTCTCATCGGAGGTACTGAGCTGACAGGTTCATTTTCAAGATGGAGTACTCTGCCCCCCCCCCCAAACACACACACACACACACACACCTTTTGTAGCTTCCCACGTTCTTTCATTCCCATAGTCTGGGAGTCTCAGGAGACTCGGACTCCTTATGTGATGACCCCTAGGTCCAGTGGTCCAAGGTCAACTGTTTAGGACCTGAGTTCTGAAGCTAGGATCACATCACTTTTGTAATTTACCTTCAGTTAAGAGTATCTGAGGGCCGCCTAGATCTGAAGGATCAAGGACTGGATGAAGGGATGGGCATGGAACTCACAGTGATATTTAATCTTGCCTATAACTTTAAGGCAGTGATTCCAACAGCAAAGGTGTAATCCAGAGTAAGGTAACTAACATTAGAGTCCTGTTTGCTGCCCACAACTTGCTGAGGGGTAGTGGGGAAAGACCAGGAATTCTATGAAACGGCACAGCTTGCAAAGCCACAGCAGAGAACAGTCCAGCCCGAGTGCCAACTGTGCTCACGCTGAGAGACACGATGCCAGTGCTGCCTTGACCAGAACCGAGGGATTACTGAGTTCTACTTTCTCCACACATCCCTTGGGGCCACAGTGGATTCCAGAAGAAAGTGGAATCCATAAGAAAGGCAGAATGGTTTGATGGTTTTAAAATGAAAGTGATAGAGACCCAGATGTATGCCAGGTGCCATGGTGAGATCAGAGACCTATGTGTAATACATGATGCTTGCCCTTGGGAGAGGTGGAGTCCAGTAGGCATGGTGACTGCATCGAAGAACAGGTGAGTGAAACCTGTTATATGAGGAGAGAGCTGAGCTGGAGCGATGGCTCAGCTGTTAAGAATGTTTGCTATTCTTCCAGTCCTTGGGTTATTTCTCATCACCCACCTATACCGTTATCTTCACAGATCCAACGCTCTTCTGACCTCCAAGAGAACTGCAACACACAAGGCCTACATGCATGGGCACATATACACATAGTTTAAAATAAATATTAAAGCATAAAAGAAGAAAAAGAAAGAAACGTCTGACAGACTCTTCAACAGCCCTGGCTTGTGCTAGGTAAGTTCCAGGCCCGTTACAGTTGCTCGATAAGGAGCTGTTGAAAGGAAAAAATGGAACAGAGTTTTTCTGAACGAGGGGAATATTTAAGGTAATGCCCAGATTGGTTCCCAGAGGAAAAGGACAGAGCTAACACGCAGTGCCCCACCCTCTAGGAGGACCTTCACTCACCACTATCAGCAAGGAAACACTGACTGGCTTACATCGTGTACTCAAGCAGATTTAAAGGAGTTCAGACAAGTGGACGAGAAGGCTACAGGTGAAACTCCAGTGCTGGGCTGAGGCCTTGGTTACGGCCATGACAGCTGTACAGCTTCCTCTGTACTTTGCCCAGGTCCTCCTGTTTCTCCACGGTGCAAAGCAGCCTGACACTCAGGATTCTTGTCACTTTTCTGTGTCTGTGAGAAACACCAGGAGCATGAACAACTATAGGGGAGGAAAGGGTTGACGTCAGCCTACATTTCCAGGTCAAAGGCCATCGTGGAGAGGAGTCAGGGCCAGGAGTCAGTTCAGGAGAGGAACTGAAGCAGAAACCATGCTGAAGGCTGATTATTTGCTTCATTCTCAGCCACCTTTCTTTTACAGCAATGGCCCAAGAGCCTATGGATGCTGTCACCCACAGTGGGCTGGGTCTTCCCATACCTTCATCTACCAAGACCCCCCCCCCCACAGATATGACCAAAGGCCAATGTGATCCAGGCAATTCCTTGACTGAACTTTTATCTTCCCAGTGTCAAGTCAACAATAGAAAATAACCAGAAGGTCCAAGAGTTTTTCTTCAGAGTAACCTAGATGGTAAGAGGAAAGCACCCATTAGTAACAAAATTAGAAGATCCAGATTGGAGAGCAAGCTGTGTTGGAAGAGGCCACTTGTTGGTTCCCAGCTGCTCAACCCCAAAATAATCACACAGAAACTATATTATTTAAATCATTGCTTGGCCCATTAGCTCTAGCTTCTTATTGGCTAACTCTTATATACTAATTTAACCCATTTCTAGTAATCTGTGTATCGCCACATGGCTGTGGCTTACACGGTAAAGTTCTGTCTGGCTCTGGCAGGGCTACATAACTTCTCCCTGACTCCGCCTTCTCTCTCCCAGCATTCAGTTTGGTTTTCCCTGCCTAGCTAAGTTTTGCTTAGCTAAATCCACCTTCCCTTTTCTGTTTAAATAAAAAGGAAGGTTTTAACTTTAACATAGTAAAATTACAAATAACAAAACAGGTATCAAGCAAGAATTACAGTTACAATATTTATATCTTCTTTATCTTTTATCATGACTAAGGAAAACTATACTAATAACTATCTATTCTTCAACTCCATTAAAGACTCCAGAAGGATATATTATTACCTAAATAAACAATAGGTTCATTGTAAGCAACTTCCAAAACTCTAGAATTGACAGAAACCTCTCGCTGCCTGGACAGTCACACAAAGTTTCTCTGCAATGTTGGCCATCCATCATCAAATTTCAGGCCCACAGCATCTGGCAGACTTTTCCATGAAGCAGGAAATTTCATAGACAGTTCCACCTATATTGGCAGTTTGTCAGTCACTTTCTCCTGTGTCCTACAGAATGTCTGGTGGACTCTTTCATTAAGCAGGATCCCTGAAGGAAGTTCCCACCTCCAGGCAAGTTTAACAGTCATTTCTCTGCGGGTCCTGCATGTCCAGTTTACACAGCATACCATCAAGCAGTCCAGACAAGAGGAGTTTCATGCCCAAATGGCTAGCAAACTTTATAAGTAGCCTCTTTGTTGCCTCTCTTCCTCTTGAAGTAATTTGGTGCTGCCAGGAGCAGATGTGTCTCACTGTCATGAAAATTCCTAAGTTTTTAAAACATTTTAAATGCCATATTCTGAAGGTCTCTAAAAAAATTAAGAACAGTTAGCAAAGAGTTAAACAATAAACTAACCTTTGAGACAAAAATTCTATTTCTGGAATTTCTTCCTAAAAAACTAAATGAAAAATAATCAAAGAGCAAAACAAGGGGTGGTTGTAACTGCATTTGTGAGGAAACGGATGAGCGATCTAAACTGAGTAAATGTGAAATGGAATTGAGATAATGTTTTCATTGGCAGTGGAATGTGTGTAGTTATTGACATGGAAATTTTTGTGATATTTAAGTGAGAAGGGTACAATGTTAGGTTGTATTAAAATATGATCCATTTTATGTGTGCATTAATAGATGCAGAGAGAAATAAAATTTTTTAAATATGCTGAAACTTACAGTACTGTTCTATGATTTTTGGATAATATTGTGCGTGAATTTTCACCAATAAACATTACAAAAGTAAAAAGTAAGGAAATGCAATTTTGATTAAAGTATCAGAGTTCTGCTGGTATATTTTAAGATTCTAAACGGATGTGGAAGAAGGATCTTGAATGAAATTCAATCAATGAAATTCAAGATTGATTTAGATTCCTTATTTCACAGACAAAACCAAGGCAGATTATTAGGTTACCAGTAAATCGAGTTCCTTACCTTAAGAAGAGTTCTTTTCAGAGAAATGTTGACAGTTTTAATTTTTTAATGTTAGCTCAGCTAATATCAAATATAAATGTCACTGTCCCAAAACAAACATTTGCTTTTTGATAGTCTAAGGCATTTGTTGATTCAGAGTAAAGTACAGAAAGAAATATTTAGTCATCACCTCCAAAGATATTCTACAAATGTTGGGAAGAAAAGAGAGGTCTAGGCTTTGTCTGCAGGGGGCATCAATTGATTCGTTTAATTTGAAAAAGATCTCTCATGGTTTACTCAGCGTTATCGACAGCACCATACTAAAAAATCAGGTGGGGACATTCTGGCCTCCTTTGCTTTTCAATGGGCCTAATAAAATCTAAGCAAAATTCACATATTAGCAGCAGTAAAATCCTAGCACTGAAGAATAGTTTTCTTTCTAGGTCTACAAATTATCCATCTGGGTATTTGCTGCTCTTCGTTTCTAATTAGGTGCAGCATTCAAGAACTCAGGCATCCACTGCCTCAAAACTTTAATAACCTTCTTTAAAACAATGGAAACCAGTGGTATGGGTATAGCCCTCCTTCAACTTTTGAAGGCAACACCCCCTAATAGATAGGTGCTTACAAGAAAACACTGGAAGCAGTGAGAGTTCATTCAGAGTTCTCCTGACTCTTCACTTATTTCTATCTCTGTGCTGTTCTATTTGAAAGGCAGGAGAAACAATGTCTTCTCTTACCTGCCACTTAAGAACTAATGGGTGATTAATTGTTCAGCAACAGGAATGGAGAGCCCAGATTTTGCAGAACTGGCTTTGCATACACAGTACATGAGTAGTCCAAATTAAAAGAACAATTTCATGTGTACAGAAGACACCTTAGGAGTGCTGTCAGTAAGGAAGTCCATGAGTAAGAAGTCCGCCTCACACCTCACCTCTTATCAAAGCTGTTGGACTTGAACTACTTGAATAAGTGAATCAAGCTTGACTACCCTCTCAAGACCTGTTTTAACTTAAAGCCAAGCATAGCCACAAGTTATGTTTTATAGTTTAAATACCGCTAACCCGCTGCTCATGGTTTTGTTAGGACCAAGGTTTCCAACCAGGCTTCTGACATAGTAAACACCAGCGAGGGACAAACACAAAAGAAAAGAAAAAAATTACACATGAAAAAAGGAAACTTTGCAAAATCTGAAATCAAAACACTTACTAAACCTTCCTAGCAATAGCTTAAGATTGAGTTATAATCTCCAAGGAGCTTGCAGATGTACCAAAGTGATGTAACTAGGAAAGGCAAAAAGACAGACAGAGACAAGGATGGCAATACCTAAACCAAATGGATGAAGACAATCTATTAGCTTCTCTCCTGCTCTACAAGTGGGAGGCTTTGAATATAGATGTCTTTTTTTTTTATAGATGTCTTCACAGTGCAAACGTTGAATGTTTTGGGGAGTTGATGGAAACTTGAAGCACCAGGATCTGGGACGATGAAGTGGGTCATTAGGTCGATGTCTTTGAAGAGTGTACTTTGTCTCTACTCCCAACCTTTCTCCCTCTGCTTTCTGGGTGCTCTGAATGAACCAGGTCCACTTCATCATGCCCAGACCCCTATGTCATGAGGGACTGAAACTGAAAATCAATTTTCACTCCCTTGCTTATTTTTTATCTTTTAAATATTTTTGTCATTCTTTAGGAATTTCATGGAGTATATCTTAATCATAATCACAGCCCACCCAGCTCCGTGTTTTCTCTTCAGATGTCTGTGGTTGAAGAAGGTCCAGTAAAATACTAGGTCTAAGAAAAATAAACCAGATTAAATGTTCTGCCTTCCCCCAAGTGAAGAGCTCATTTCATCCATATACATGAAGATGTACATAAATATGTAACTTTTCTGGAAGTATGTGAATATATTTTTGAGAGAGAAAGAGAATTACTACACAAAGAACAAAGAGAAACATAATCAATCAGGTGCTGTCTGCTGTCCATATTTTGTCAAGGATTGTGACGTGCTAAATGCGATTCATGAAAAGGAGGAATGTATTTGAGAAAAGATGCTTGTAAAAACAAAACAAAACAAACAAACAAAAACATCTCTGAGGTCAATCTAACCCGCATAGTATTTGAACTATCAGAAACCCCTCAGAACCATTTGAATATCGTGTTCCCCCTCTCCAAAGGGCCTCCACACTTCTCCCTTATTATGATCTGAGACCAACTCGACAACACGCAGCAGATGCTGGAAATCCGAATGCCTTTTGAGAAGAAAAGATACGGACTTTGTATTGCATGGTTTATTGTAGTGTTCACTGCCCACCTGGGGATTGAGTTTTATTAGCTGCCCACACTGGCCAAAAGCACACTAAATGGTCACGAATCAATCTGTGTGAGGGAGGCATTTAATTTGTGTCTTGGCTGAGAAGGTCCTGCTATTTGCAAAATTAGTTCAATCCAAGTCAAACGCTAGGGATTGGCTGCAAAGGAGCCATTTCTTCATCAAGGAAAACCAATTCCCCAAAGCCAAGCAATGGAAAGCATTTTATTTTCACCACATTACCTGGGAAGCCACTGTGTAGCAGAGAGGCTGGGGATGGAGGAAATGCTGAGACGAAGATGAAATCAAATGGCCAAATCAGAACGCCAAGTTCAATTCAAAAAACAGAAAGAATATTGAATTTCTGAAAACGATCACACAGCATTTCCTGAAAACACTAGAGCAGCAATTCTTATACTCGTGGAGATCATTTCAAGATGTTGAAGATGATCCTAGCAGTTCAAGGACACCTTGAAGGCTGCCTAGACCATGCTGCACGTGACAGGAAAACAGTCCAACAGTCACTTCTGGGCATCTGGGGATTTCCTCTGCATCCTCTTAAGCCTGTACAGTGCAGAAATCCTTCATCAAAGTGGTCCTGATGAGACGGCAAGGTGCATCTCTGCATCCTCACAAGGACAAGAGGAATTGTCACTCCAGTTCCAAACTGGTTGTGCAGAGAAGCTGGGGTGGGCAGGGCAGGGAGGGGTGGCGTGCCGGGGAAAGGATGTACAGGACAACACACAGGAAGCTCAGACCTCTGGACCACTACAGCAGAGACCACCTCTGTTCGTGTGATAAGCCCTCTCCAGAGGGCCTCCCAGGATGTGAGGCCAGATCACTAAACAGAAGCTGAGCATGTATGCTACCTACAGCCAACATTTTCTGTCCTGGTTAAAACCTGTATTCCCTCGCTGGTCTGCAACTTTAAAGGGAAGAGGGAAGCAGGGTTAGAGTTAACAGGATAGTTAATGACTGGTTAGTTTGAACAAATAAATTCATATAATTAATTATGTATTTTAACATACATATAAATTATTTATGTACACATATACATAGCCTGTCACAGCCCAGAAGTAACTACAGACAGCTGCTAGCCTAACTCAGGTACCTGGGAAGAATGTGGGGTTGGGGAGGGTGTTTAAGTGTCTGTGTGTCAGCATATGTAACAGGGCACTAGGAAGGTCAGAGAACAACTTTCTCGTTTTTCCTCTCCTTTCACTGGGAACTGGATAGTCCACGGGTCATCAGGGCTACACACCAACGCCATTATCAACGGTGTACCATCTCGCCAGCCCGACTCCTCTCATTCTTACGAACCCGTTGACATTCTCTAGAGCACAAGTGTGTGGGACACAGGTTTTATATTTTCTCTTTGCTTAGTCCAGTAGAAGCCTACCAGTGGAAAATAAAAGAAGGCGAGCCATTATGAAAAGGAGAAGCCACATTAGCCAAAGTGAGATGTAAGATGTCAGCAGGCTCCTCAGCGCCTGAGCAGAAGAAAAGCACTAGATAACATGCACGAGTGCATGTGTGTGTGTGCATGTGCATGCATGCATGCTTGTGTGCATGTGTGCATACATGTCTGTGCGTGTGTGGATTGTGAGCTCATGTGCATGAGTGTATGTGTGTGTGTACATGTGCATGTGTATATTTCTGGGTGTGAGTATGTGTGCCTGTGTGCATGTGTGTGTGAATGCACATCCATGCATCATGAGTGTATGCACATGCATGCATGTGCATTGTGTGCAGGTGTGTGCATATGTGTGTGTTTCTGTATGAGTGTTGAATGCATGTATTTATGTGTACACATGTGTGCATGTGTGTGCGTGTACATGTGTGTGGTGTGTGTGTGCATGAGTGTGTGTGCATGAGTGTGTGTATGTCTGTGTGCAACATGCGTGTGTGTGTGTGTGTGTGTGTGTACAAGTTTCAGTGGTAACAAGAAACAAGAATTTCCATCAGGTTATGGAACTTTTGGAAAACATATGGGAAAAGAAGGGAGCACAGAAAAGCCATGACAGGTGGACAAAGTCCCCAGACAGGTGTCTCATCAGGACACAGCACATGCTTCTCCATGTGCTTCCAACTTTATCTCGACTGACTCCATCTCATACTAAAAACTCTGTGTCTTTGTGTTTGGGTCACTTTCCTGCTTACTGACCCTCTACTGCTAACTAGATCATCACCTGATGCCAAGCCGTGGTACTAGGCTCTCTCCAGCCTGGCACTCAGCAGACCCTTCCCCGTGTGCCATGCATAGGGAGTTCTAAAAGGCAGTGGTTCCAGAATGAAACAAGAGCGTTGAGGGTCTGCTGCTGCAAAAGTCCATGCTCTGGAAATAAAGTCCAAGGGCCCAACAGCACCACACAGGGAACACACAAAGAAAATTGGCAAGGCAGACTTTCTTCTACAAAAGGGGAGTTGCTTCATTCTATCACTGTTGCAAGGAGAGGACAGCTAATTCATCCTGGCCACCCAGACCCCTGAAATAATCACACAGAAACTATATTAATTAAAGCAATGTTTGGCCCATTAGCTCTCACTTCTTATTGGCTAACTCTCACATCTTGATTTAACCCATCTCTATTAATCTGTGTATCACCACGTGGCAGTGGCTTACCAGGTAAAATTCCCAGCACCTGTCTCTGGTGAATCCATGGCATCTCTCTGACTCTGCTTTCTTCCTCCCAGAATTCAGGTCTAACTTCTCCACCTACCTAAGTTCTGCCCTATCAGGCCAAGGCAATTTCTTTATTCATTAACCAATACAAGAAATACAAAGAGGGGACTCCCACATCATATCACCATGGACAATGAGCAGGAAAAGTGATGAGTTTTGTCATAATCCCAGGTGCTGTGTTTTCCCCATTGGCTGGAGTCTGAACAGTCTTTTGCCATTGGCTAGTTGTCTAAAAGTTGACACACAAAGAAAATTATGGAACTAGGAGAAAGGGTCTGCTGCTCTAGTTTGGGGTACATTGATGGAGGAAGGTCATTGGTTAAATATAAAGAAACTGCTTGGCCCTCATTGGTTAGAAGATAGGTGGGAGGAGTAAACAGAACAGAACGCTGGGAGGAAGAGGAAGTGAGCTCAGACTCCAGAGCTCTCCTCTCGGGAGCAGACACCTCAGAGAGATGCCATGCTTCCAGCTCCCAGGCAGATGCACGTGATGAAGCTCCGACCCAGGATGGACATAGGCTAGAATCTTCCCGGTAAGCGCACCTAGGGGCGCAACAAAGATGATTAGAAATGGGCTAAATTAATATGTGAGAATTAGCCTAGAAGAGGCTAGATAGAAATGGGCCAAGCAGTGATTAAATGAATACAGTTTGTGTGTTGTTATTTCGGGCATAAGCTAGCCAGGCAGCCGGGGTGCTGGGGACGCAGCCCCGCCGCCCCTATTTACTACAGTACACATAGATGGACGTGGCTTATGTAAACAGGAAGTTTTACAAAGTGAGGGAGTTTAAAAACTAGGATTTCAATTATTACATTCCTGTTGTCATGCCCTTTGGAGAAAAGATCCAGATTCCTTGTATTTGCTTGGCTCACACGAAGATGGCTTCTGTGATACACAGACATTCATGAGGCTACTTGGAGGCAAAGTAGCTGCTTACAAGGATTCAGAAGGCAAGCATCACTCCTTTAGCCTCTGACACTTTGCTGACCTCCGCTGTTTGTGATGTCCAGGTCAGGTTCCAAGGTCCTGGTCATACTGGCCTGGAGAACAGAGAGCTCTCTTTATCAGCCAGCCTGGAAAAAAAACCTAGAAAACACAGCAGGAATTTCCTGGAGTTTGCTATTAGCGTGATATCACCATGCTCTCCCAACAGCTGAGGACTATTTCCTACAATCTTAGAGGAAAATTATGCAGTCATAGGCTAAGATGCCAACATAGGCCACCAATTATAGCTTAGTGATTCCATTCCTAAAAGAAGGAAAAGCAGGTGGCTACAAGCCGATAGGCATTGCATTCACAATAGCTAAGCCTGAGAGACAAATCAAGAGCCCATGGGCAGATAAATGGAGGAAAAGGGGTCATGTCCATGAAATGGAGTATTATTAAGTCTAAAGGTAATGAGATTCTGGCATACACTACAGTGGGGCTGAACTTTGAAAGTGTCCACCAGGTGACAGGAGCCAGATATAAAAATTGTCCATCCTATAAAACTGTTTCTCTTAAATATCCAGAACATGAAAATTCATAGATATGTAAGGCAGAGTGGGCTGGACTGCATGGTGCCTGCAGAGTTCAAGTTTGAGAGATGAAAAGATTTTGAAATCTGACAGCACCACATGAATGCAATCAGTGCCAGACTGTAACATACACCAGGAATGGGTGAAAACAGCAATTACTTTATTTTGAGAATAACGAACTGTAATTTGGGAGGAGATGGGATGGAAGAACAGTTACTGGACATCAGAAGCCAGCAGACTAGAAAACTCATCTTTCCATGCTTTTCTTTGTATACTCAAAAGAACTGTGTGCTGAGGGTCTGATCTCCAACCTGTGGCATTCCTGGGTGGCAGTAGAAAATACAGGGGATGAAAACCTATTGAAAGGAAGCCAGGCCACTAAGGGGGAAAAAAAGGAACCGTAGAGTAAGACCCTGTTCTCCTTTCTCTATTTGCTTCCAAACTGCTATGAACTGAGTACGGTTGATGCAACCCACGTTTCCCACCGTGTGGTGCTATGCCACCACAGGCTCAGAAACAACATGTCAATTGATTGTGAAATAAACCCTTTGTGACGGCGAACCAAAATACATCTTTTTTTCAAGTCAATAATCTCAGTCATTTTGTCACCATGGAAAACCAACACGTTGTCCACCAAGCCGGTAGACACTGTGACAGACATTTACATGGCTACATGAAAGCCCTAAGTTATTCTTCACCAGCTTCCACTGAACACATCTTGATGACCATGGGCTCTGTGGTTGGCAAAATAGAATCTTGGCTAAGGACTCTCAGAAAGCATGTCCTCAGCCATGAGGCAAGTCCCTATTCCTACCCCATCCCAGAAGTCTCCTGTCTGTTTCCATTCCAGCAGACAGACCAGTGTGACTTCTTGTATTTCCCACCAGTTCCAACCTGTCTATGGGTCTTAGGACAACGTGCATATGTAACAGTTTATCTGGCATTAACAGGCTTTGTGACCCCAGCTCTGCTCACAAGGTCAGGTGTTGTGAGGAGGCCGCTCGGTTGTTCCGGCCGTTTGGCAGCTCAGACCCAAAATAATCACTCAGAAACTATATTATTTAGAACACTGCTTGGCCCATTAGCTCTAGCCTCTTATTGACTAACTCTTACATGTTAATTTAACCCATTTCTAGTAATCTGCGTATCTCCACGAGGCTGTGGCTTACAGGGTAAAGTTCCAGCGTCTGTGTCTTGTGGGGTTACATGGCTTCTCTCTCTGTGCCTTCCTTCTCTGAGCATTCAGTTTAGTTTCCCCATCTAAGTTCTAGGCCCTGCTATATGTCCAAAGCAGACCTTTATTAACCAATGGTATTCACAGCACACAGAGGGAATCCCACATCAGTCAAGCTATACTGACCTTAGACAATATTTAATTCTGTAAATCTGGGATGGTTGTAGGTCCTTTTTCTGGATGTTTGGATCCTATCACAAGTTGTCTCCATAAGAAACAGTTCCACCCCTCTTCCCAAACCAGGGTACTGTGTGTGTGATGTGTGTGAGATAATGCTGTTACTGCCCACATGCATGTCCCTTCAGAGTGTCTTTTCTTCTAGGAAATCTGAGAAGTGAAGTGGGGGTGGGGAGATACCTCGTCCGTTAATGTGTTTGCAACACAAACATGAAGTACTGAGTTCCGTCTCCAGAGCTCACATGAAAAAGCTGGGCATGGTGGTAAAGACATGTAATCCTGGTATCAGGAGAAGGAGACAGGTGGATCTCTATAGAGATCCCTGACCAGCCAGCTTAGCCTCTTTGGAAAACTCCAGACTAATGAGAAATTCTGTTTCAAAAGAACAAAGCAAGTATCACCTCAAGAATGACAGTCAAAGTCGGCCTTTAGCTTCTACATGTGTAGCAAGCAGAGGGGAGGGGAGGGAGAGGGAGAGGGAGAGGGAGAGGGAGAGGGAGAGGGAGAGGGAGAGAGAGAGAGAGAGAGAGAGAGAGAGAGAGAGTTAAATGACCTTCATGTAAAGAGTCACTGAGCGGAGATGCTAAAGTTGGCTCTGGCTCCATTCCCTGGACCTGGGTCCTGGCACACTGGGCTCACGTTAAGGAGCCTGAGAGCCTGATGGCAGTCCTTTCTCTGTGGCTCCCATTTGATCCCTCCACGCCTCGCTTTCTGAGGCTTCCTCAGTGCAAACCTTGCGTGGGAAGCCCGCCCGCCCAGGTGTTGTATCTCTGTGCTCATCAGTGTTGCCCTGTTTGTCTTTTACTGTTGGGGTTGATTTTCAGATTCACCCATCATGGAAGATCTGGGCGCGTAGTCAAGGACAGATGCATGCTTCATTAAACTCTGAGCATCCCCAACCTTGAGCTTACACACTTTTATCCCTGAATAATAAATCAGGAAAATGTCAGGACCATCAGATGGCCCTATAATCACATGCAGTGAAGGTGGCCAAACCCCAATTAGGTGCTTCCAGTCAGGTAGACACATTCCACGAATGCACCCTCAGCACCCTGGTACTTCAACAGCCTGCAGGGTTCCACCTCAACCTGCTAGAATATGTTCACATATTCTAGGGCTGGGGCCCTAGGCTTGGTGTGGCAGCCTTACTCCATGGGTACCACTGGGTACAGGAGCTGCTCTAAGCTGGAGGATCACTGCACAGGCTTGCCTCCTAGTTTTCAGTCTATCATGTCTGTCTTCAAATCCAGAGCTCAGAGCCTGCGGTATGTTCATTCACCTTCTCTGTGGTCACAAAGTCTGTCCACATCTTCACAGTGGAATGGGCGCAGGCTGTGGGTCAGCACTACCGACAGCATAAACAAAGCTCATAATCGAACACTCTGGATAGAGTTGTGCGAGCATCTGGTGCCCCTGTGATCCTCTCAACAGCCACACATATCCAGAGGCACTTGCTTTGTAACCAGGTGTGTATGCCATTGAGTGGTCTGAAGCTTGGGGTGGAGGAGGTGCCTAAGACGGTCCAACACAGAGCTAAGGGCCCCAAACGCCAGTGAAGCACACTGAACATCCTGGACTAGGGTGCTCTTAACCCAGCCTGACTTCAGGAGTCTTTTTAAAGGTTAAAATAATTACCGCTTACTGTAAGTTGGCTATTTTTACATCTACCTTCAAACCACTCTGCTTATTAGCAGACGTGTAATTTCCAAGCTGTTCCATCTTAATTTGTCACGCTTCACTCCAAGTTTGCATCAAGTTTCAAAGTTTCCCTCACTTGTTTAAACATAGAGTTATCTGTCTATCCTGCTTCAGAGGGATGGTTGGTCTTCAAAGCGTACATGGCAGATACGACATGTCCCATGACCAGTCAGAGAAGACCCAGTGTTGCCTCAAGGAACATGGAAGCACTTTTGCTCTTGAACGTTAACAGCATTGGAAGGACACTTACAGTCACAAAAAAAAAAAAAAAAAAATCAGCACATAGAGACCAGTGTGGTCTGTGGTGGTCAGGAGACTTGGTCCAGAGACTTCTAGGAAACTATGAAACCTGATACGACCCTTCAAGAAAAGTAAAGGCCACAGAGGAGAACAATGCAATACGTGTGACCACAGACTTTACTCTGCAGATCAAACCCCATGAAAGCAAAGAAGGAACTGAAAGTAAGTTTTTGTTGGGGAGAGCTGGATGCAGCATGCAGTGAATACATTGGGGACTATTATTATGAAGTGTGAGGACTTCGAGCCAAATCTGTCAAGGGGGAAAAGCCATTTTTGGAAATCAATGTATCACTATGGAAAGCCAGGATGAGAGTCAGAAAGCAAATGAGGGACAGATAATGCAGTGATTTGCAAACTGTGAAAGGCACCATGGTTAAGGTGAGATATTTTAGCCCCCAAAGTAAATGAGTAGTGATTGTTCTCATAAAGAAATGACATGCTTTCAGAGGCAGAAGGCGAAGAGAGGATTTTGATCCGCTCTGGGGGGGAGGAAGAAGGAGCATGCTATTTCCACGGGCCTTCTCAGCAACGTATTATCAGCAGCAGATACTACTCTTTCCGCTCCTTTTGTTGAAAGTGCTGTAAATCAATGGGCCCAGAATGGCCCCAGCTAATTGCTTATTGTTGAGCCGTTATCTTATTTCTCCAAAGAAGCTTGGCTTACTTGAACTGCCCCCATTTTAAATGCATTTTTAAACACATGCAAGCAGTGTGTTCTACCCAAAGCCTAGATCCACGGGATTCCTTCCATTGGTAAGCTATTTCCCTAGATCCACGAGATTCCTTCCATTGGTAAGCTTATTTCCCTAGGAAACATCCTTTAATCTGATGACTGGCCACAAATGTCTTGCATCTATGCAATCATGGCAAGTATGATATGAATGTAGAATGTGATTCTGGGGAGGTGGCTTAGTGGTTAAAATGTTTGCCAAGCAAGAAGACTGGAGTTTGTATCCCCAGATCCTATAGAATAAGCAGTATGCAGCCATGGTATCCCACCTGGAATTACAGCCTCAAAGACAGGGGCTCGCTCCCCAGAGCAAGATGGCTAAAGAGACGAACAGTAGTCCAAGCTCTGTGAGTAAGTGGAGTCCCAGCATCGACCTTGGGCCGCTGCACGCCCTTGCACACAAACGTATGAACAACCACTCACACAGGTGTTCCCATATGTGAGCACACATACCACACAGGCATGAACATGGAAATAAGGAGGAAAAAAAGAAATTAGAGTGCTCTGAGTTTGGCATGAGGGCCCTCTTTAGTCTGAGAGCAAAAGCAAGAACTCTCCAAAGAAGTGATATCCCTACTGGGATATGGAATAGAGCTAGGCATTTACCGTAATAAGGAAGGTGGTGCTTGTCATATCAGTGACAGAAAATGACACTGTCCTGGCCCAACTTGGCATACTGGAGGGCCTAGAAATGCTGAGTGGGTTTTTGCTTCCATGCAAGTAGAATAGGGAAGAAAGGTCCTCAGGGGGCAGCAGAAAGACAGATGGGCTGGATGCTGATGCCCACAGTACGGACTGTAAACTGTATTCAGATCCAGCCCAATCCACATCTTAAGCTCTGTATCTTCAGTCCTGGGACTGTGTGTGATATGCCAGCTGGGTTACAGGTGTATGGAATGACACCACCTATGAAACCACCTTTCACTGGGATTCCCGCAGGGCTGTTCTTTGAACTAGGGTGACAGTCAGTGATGTGGTCAGAGACCAAGCAAGAGCCTGTCTGAAAGATAAAGGCAGAAGCCTCTGTTGGTGGTGAGAGGAGACATCCAGATACATGGCAAGATCGCTGGAGAAGAAGAGGGCAGAGGTAACTTGCTGGGTGGGCGGATGGAGAACCCCATGTGGGTATACAAAGTCCGATGTGTCTGGGACACACTGGGTTCCATGTCATAGAGACATAGTAGAATGTGTCCTTGAATTCAGCGAAGTCCCTCTATATCTCTCTCTCCCTCTCCACTTCCACCCCCTCTCATGGGAAAGTCCTTCCTCAGGCTCCTCGTGGACTCATCCTTCTCCATCATCCCCTTATAACGGCGATGGCCCACTGCATACAAAACCACAAAACTTTCTGGCAGCCACCCACACACTGAGTTGACCTCTCCCTCACACGGGTCACCAGTCCTCCCCCAGTGTCTGTGCTTCCCAAAGTGTCTGTCTCATCATTAGTCACGAGCAGGTCAGATCCACCCTGGAAGCTCTCTATCTTCTTCTCCCTTGTGGTGCTTTCTGTGGGTACCACGTGTGAACGTATCCAAATCTGAGTGTGTCTTTCCTAAAGGAAGAAGGCAAAGGTCATGCTGGTCTGTGTCCAGCTCCTGTGGGTGATATTAGTATCCACCCAGTGCCTGCCACAAGATGTATATCATCTTCTTTAACACGAATTTGGCCACTCATGAAGACATGACCATCTGATGTAGATCCAGGTCCCAGAATCGTCCCTATCCTCTCCCCGCCCATACTCTGGCCCAAGCCACCCCTCACATTGTTGGTGACCTGAAGCAACCCCTACCCTTCTTTGGCTAGGCTTTTCTAACTCCAACACATTCTGTAGCTCAGGCTGAGCATACTATTTTAGCAAGCAAGACTGACCACATCCCAGCTGGAGCCTCACCAAGCCCCAATGCCCAAGGGCGTGCACTGAGTCTGGCCGGCAGAGCCCTGTGCGCCTGGCCCCTTCCTGCTCCGTGGAGCTGTCTTCTTGCCGTGCCTCCGCCTGCAATCTCAGTGCCATCCTTGCCATTCTGTGAGCACAGGCTGACTCATCGGGCTGTGCCTTCGCAACTGCTGCTCTCTCCACCTAAATATCTCCTTCCACTTAAGAAACTGCTCTTTGTTCAAATATCATGTCTCCTTTGAGCCTGCCTGCTGCCTCCCAAAGAGCTCACTGTAACGCTGTGCCTGCCTACAAGAGCTCTTACTCTCTTCCTTAAATCCTTTAGCTCTTTGAATCCTGCAGCCAAGGGTTAGCCTCATCTCTGCTAACTTGCTCTGTATGCTGGTTGCCCCTTCAATCTCCCTAGGAAGTGACCTAAACGCAGCCCTGCCTGGGAGTCACCTCAGAGCGTCCTACTCACTTGGTCGGGTGGATACAGGGATGATACACATTGCCTGATGCGACCAGGCAATAATGAAATACAGAGACAAGAGTGAACATAAGAAGTAGTGATTCTCACACCTCAGAACTGGGAAGATATGCCCATAAGTGAGGAGAAGCAGGAAAACACTCCACCTGCCCACACTCAGCTGCGCCTGTTGCACCAGTCCAAGCAATTTGACAACACCGGAAGCAAGAAAGCTGGAGAGCCCGTGAGGGGGCTGATGGACTGGATCTTGCCTAGATAGGCTCAGACCAGATGGATGAGTTGGAGGCTAAGTGCTATGCCATGGTGTAGGACAGGGATCTGAAAGTTTGTCTGGATTTCCCTTCCACGTCACCCTTGTGACAGCAATCACAAAGGTGTGACATAGTATGGCTACATCTATAATACCAGCAGTCACATTCTTCACGTCCTCCCTGGAGCCTCAAGAACACCGTGGTTATTACCGGTGAGATTGAATCTATTACTAATAGAGGGAAGGAACATGTCAGTGCAGACAGAGCCTCACATGCAAGGCTGGCCAGAGACTCCCAACAGCCTGCACCACCACCCGCCTTCTGTTCCGCGCATCCTGATTCAAAACTCTTCTGCCTCCCAATGCCAGTGGCAGCATCATTGACGACAGACAGCACCGCTGGCCAGAGTCAGAGCGAGCCAGCATTCCTGTCTTCTCTCCGTGAACACAGTTTAGGTTCAGTGCTCAGCCCACGTGCAGGACTACCGACTCTGGCTGAGTCACTGATCCTTGGCCTGACCTTCCCTAACCACCCAGGAAAGGCCCCAGGGACGTTTGAAATCCTCACCCTAGGGAACAGTGTGTGTGAGCACAGGCTGACATTTGGGGAAAGAACAAAATAGAACAACATGTAGGAAGTTGTGAGCAAAGGATTATTTAATCCTTTTCTGGGAGCTGGCAGGGCTCCAGGAGCGGTAGGCAGAAGACCAGTTTAGAAAATGGAAAGCTAATCTGAATAACGATGAGCACCGAGCACTGGTGCAGGGATCTGGCCTTGCGGGCTCATTTATAGCCTTATGAATAAGGGAATAATTGAATCCTGTGAAGACCAACATGCTGCAGGGAGGAGATCAGATTGGCCACTACCACCCCCCAGTCAACAGTGACTCACACTTCCGCTCCATATCGCTGCATAAAGAGTTACATAACCGAAGGAAATACATATTTTCTTCAGAGTCTCACTAAAGACATTTCTTCCACTCCATCCATCAGATGCCGCTTACACTAACTGCAGCTTGGGTGGCCCGCTGGCTCCTGGATCTTTTTGTTTGAGTCCGGAAATAAAGCCACATCTGAAAGCAAATTCTAAAACACATACTCATTTGTCGAAAGCAAAAAAATAACAACACGTGTCTGTGGTTCACACTTTCCCAGATGAGATGTTGCCAACTGTGGCTGTTTGTCCTTGAAGAGAAAGCCCCGGAAGCTCTGCCCGTGCCACCTCGCCTCGCCGGAAGCACACTTCAGCCCGTCCACAGTGCGGCCTCAGAGAACAGAGTGTTTCTGGCTCTAGACTCTGTTTTGGGAGGTCCAGAGCAGCTCCCAAGATTAATGAGTAGTCTTAGGTTTGGAGAACTCCTGGGGTTAGTGAGGGAGGGTCTTGGTAAGCGTGCTGCGTGCTGCGTTCTGTTGTTGGAGAAGAGGCCAGAAAGTGTGAGCCTGCACAGCCTCTGTGGCTTCCGGCTTTGGGAATAATCCTCTCCTCCCTACCGTACTGCTTGAAAGCAAAAATATTGTCTTAGCACGAAAATAGCTTGCTTGTCTTAGCACCCCCTTAATAACTGACAGGCGCTATGTAAATAAGGCACAAAGAAATTATTTGTGGCCAGATTAAAATTATACAAAAGTCACTAATTTGAAAGTAAGTGCATCTCAGGATAAGACGTCTAGCCGTGGACCCGAGGGCACAAGTCAGTTTCCGATGAAGGCCATGAAGGCCGATGATGAAGCATGGCTCTCCCAAGTCTCCCAGGCTTCCTCAGCAGCAGTCAACGGCCTGAGCATTCGCAGGTTAACTTCCCCACGCCTCACAACACAATGTGGCTTCCACTTTGTGAAGCAGCTGGACACAGGAGATTGTTTATTCCCATCAAAATGATACAGCTAGGAAATACTAAATCAAGCCAGGCGTTCTATGGCCAGAGTCCACTGCACTGCCACGCCGTGTGCACCTCCCAGTGCCACCTAGGGTCAGCCCACTGCACTGCCACGCCGTGTACACGTGTGCACCTCCCAGCGCCACCTAGGGTCAGAAACGGCTTTAAAATTAAGACGTAGGCAATTTGGTCTGTACTTGCTGGTTACTAACCCTATGTAATAGATGATAGAAAGTGGCACTTCAGCAGGGTTCTCTGAGCTCTGAGGGGAGGGATTTGAAGGAGACACCCCACTTAGGACTGAGTGATCCAAGGTGTTCTCCCTCTCCCTCCCCTTCCCCTCCTTTCCCCTTTTCTTTCCCCTCCCCCTTCCCCTCTCCCTCTTTAAAGAGTGTAAGAACCAGAGGGCTGCAGCACACCAAGAGAACAAGGCCCTCTAAATCAACATGAACTAAGCTCATGTAAGCACACACAGACTGCGGCAGCATGCACAGGGCCGATATGGATCTGCACCAGGTCCTCTGCATATTTAGTATGGCTTCCAGTTTAGCATTTTTACGGGATTCCTGAGTGTATGAATGAGTGGTTCTCTGAATCTTGTGCCTGCTCTTAAGGTTCCTTTCCTTCTCTTGCTTTGCCTTGTCTGACCTTGATGTGATGATTTTTGTTTAATCTTAATGTATTTTATTTTATTATATTTGGTTATTATCTCTTAGAAGCTTGTTCTGCTCAAGGACAGCCTGGTCTACAGAGTGAGTTCCAGGACAGCCTAGGCTACAGAGTGAAATCCTGTCTCAAATAAACAACAACAAAAAAAAAACCCTAATTTTCACAATAACCCAATAGTAAATTCAAAATTAAAACTGAAAGAATCCTGCTATGAAATTATACAACTAAATGTAATAAGGATTCTTTCTGGATCCCAACCAATCAAAAGTGTGAACATAGCCTAATATGGTATCCAAATACAGTAATAGTAATATCAAAAATAATTCTGCTTATGTTATAAAGTTTAGTAGTAAGTGAGGTGTTATTTTTATTTTTACATTTATGTGTTTGATGTATGTGTGTATACACGTGTGTGTCCACCAGTGTGGCAGTCAAAAGGCAACTTGCAGGAGTCTGTTCTCTCCTTCTACTATGGGGGTCCCGGGGATTGAACTTAGGTCACCAGAGTTAGCAGCAATTGTTTTACCTACTGAGCCCTCTCACTGGCCCTTTTAGGTGGTTTTTAAATTTTCTTATCAGTTAGAAATGTATACTTATTATTTTAAAAAGAGTCTGTGAACAGAAGACATGGCTCAGCAGTCAGAGCGCTGGCTGCTTCACAGCACTGCAGTTCCATTCCCAGCACCCACAGCTCACACCCTCTTACTGCATGCACACGATGCACATACATACAGGCAAACACGCATACACATAACGTGAAAACATAAGAGAGAGAGTACAGTCATCTGGTGACCATTTTCAGGAGTCAGACTGTAGAGCTTCGTAAGGGATGAGGCTCATCCTTGTATTACAAACCCAAGGAAGGACAGGTGAAGTACAAGGCACTCAGCATCACTGACTGCCACTCCACCCCCTCTCCTCATCAGTCACAGAGCTAAATGGCACACTCTGATGCCTGCCTTAGCTTCTTTCACGGCATCCTCAGCTGTCAACAGACATGATGGACAAGCTATCCCTATCTCTGAGTGTGCAAGGGAAGGCAGTTGAGATTGGGAGGCTTTGGGAAGATCCACTCCACAGATACAGAAAGTAAGGCACACAGACATTGAGGTCACACTAGTCTTAACTCCTGACAGAGCCACAGACTGAATCTCAGAGATAAAATAACTGAATTTTGAGGTTAAAAAGAAAGCACCACAGTGGGAAGTTTCGTCTCTGCAAGTTTTCCCTCCAAGAAGCCCAATTCCAGTCTTTTATAAACAAAATGAACCAGGGCATCTTGCTAAAGGACAACCCCACAAGCCCAAGTGGCCCTCTCGTGGTAAGTGAAAATTCAGATTTGCACACTTCCACTACCTGCCTTATCTACCTTCTATTTCATGTCTCACTGCCCCCCCCCCCCCAACATGCAGACACACTCACAAATAGCTCCTCCACAGAACCTTTCTCCGCTGCCACCAGACCCCATCGGACCCACTGTGTCAGGTACTCTTTCCATTGCTGTGACCAGATTCCTATCAAAGACATTTAATGGAGGAGGGATTCATGCGGGATCACAGTTGAAGGGAAAACAGTTTCAGTGAGGAAGGCATTGCTCCACAGTGGCAGGATCACAGTTGAAGGCGAAATAGTCGTAGTGAGGAAGGCATTGCTCCACAGTGGCAGGATCACAGTTGAAGGGGAAACAGTCTTAGTGAGGAAGGCATTGCTCCGTAGTGGCAGGATCACGTGACTCCTCACCTTGCACGCATGTGGGACAGGAAGCAGATACCAGATGGGAAATAGAGATAGACTATAAATCAGGGTCCATCCTCACTGACTTACTTCCTTCTAGCAGGCTCCACCTCCAAGAGGTCACCAGCTAGGGACCAAAGCTCAAACACATGAACCTACTGAGAAGAGTCACATTGAAACCATAATTCCAATGCTGCCAGTTTTCACTTAACATTCTTCTCTGCTTTCCACCAAATTCAATCTCATGATCCAGGTGGTGGCTGATCCTGAGGATTCACCTGTCCTATACTTTGTTTCAGAGATACTCCTTTACTAGTCCTGCCTTCTCAACAGCCCTCCAAATCATTAAATCTCCTATTAAATTCTCTACACTCAGTATCTTGTAGGTGGACATGTACAAGACTGAGAACAGCGAGCATTCAGTGTCCTTGCTACTTTTCTATTACTGTGAAGAGATACCACGAGCAAGGCAACTCATGAAAGAAAGCCTTCCATCAGGGGCTTGTTTACGGTTTCAGATGGTGAGTCTGTGACCAACATGGAGGGGCATGACAACAGGCAGGCAGGCGTAAGGTTGAAGCTGTATCTGAGAGCTTTTAAGTTGTTCTGCAGGTTGGAGGCAGAGAGGAGAATGCCTCCTAGGAATGGTAGGGACTTTTGAAACCTCAAAGCTTATCCCCCCACACTTCTTTCAACCACAGTTCTACCAACCAGGGACAAGGCATTCAAATGTATTAGTCTATGCAGGTCATTCTCATTCAAACCCCCACACTCAGTGATACACCAGGCACCATCACCACTCTTCCCTAGTATACTACATCCCAACTCACGGTGGGAGCTTGTAAACCCTGGGTAGGTTCAGCCTTTCAAAGAGTAGAGACCCCAGGTTTATCTTCTTCCTAGGAAGATAAGAAATAGAAGACAGAGCTATTTTAAGGCCTGCTGTTCTAGTTTGTTTTCTGTTGTTACCATTAACACCACGATCCAAAGGATCATGAGGAAGAAAATGTTGCTTTCACCTCAAAAAGCATAGTATATTATCAAAGGAATCCATGGCAGGAGCTTAACCCGGGGGAACTTAGAGGTGGGAACTGAAGCAGGAAACATGGAAGAACCTGCTAACTGCTTACTTCCCTTGGGTTGCTCAGCTTACTTCCTGTATGGCACAGGCTCATCTGCCTAGCTTTGGCAGCACTACTGTGGCCTGAGCCTACCTACATTAATCATTCATCAATAAGAAAATGCCTCACAGACATGCCTACAGACTATTACGATCAAGATAATCCCCTGTTGAGACTGTCTAGATAACGCTGGGTTGTGTCAGTCTGACAGCTGAAGTTAACCAGGAGACCTGCCATCACAGACCGGGGCACCATTGTTTTTTATAGCAACAGGCCCTGATGCTGAACCCTGAGAGAAGCCAATCTGAGAAAATCCTGTTCTCAATACAAGTTGGAGTTTTCCTGCTGTGAAAACAAAGAAAAAGAAAAAAGAAAGAATACTGGGGGAAAACTAAAAGAGAAGGATTTTGGGTTCACCATTACAAAAATTTCAAATGTCCATAGACCTGGGCGTCCACGATTCTGGACCCACAGAGAGGCAGAACACCATGGAGGCAAAGGCGTGTGGCAGGACATAGTCTCACTTTCTCTCGCAGGAAGCAGAGTGGGAAGGAAATGGAACTAAGAATAACCTTCAAAGGCGTGCCCCCAGTGATCTGCTTCCTCTAGCTTGGTCCCTTACCCTACCCTTTCCACTCTCCCCACCAAAATAGCACCTCCATCTAGGGACCAAACATCTAACACATAAGCCTGTGGAGGACATTTCGTATTCAAGCCATAATATTATGCCCCAGGCTCCTGAAGGCTCATGGCCACCTCATAAATCAAATTGCATTTAGTCCATCTCTGAAAGTCCCTGAGGTCTAAAAACTCCAACATTGTTTAATAGCCCAAGTTCAAAGTCTCTTGTGACAGTGTGAATTCTTATGTGTGAGCCCTTGCAGAATCAAAAGAAGATATGCACTTCTCGATACAGCGATATATAACAGGTATGCCGTTAGGAAAGTGAAAAATAGAAGCATAGAGAGCAACACTCGACCAAAGCAAGATTAAAATCCGGCAGGGTCCACATTCAATTCTCAGGCACCGTGGCCGGCGTGGAGACATGCTAGGAAGTCAAACGGATGGATGGTGGTGGGGAAGGGCCTCCCAGGAGTGTTAGCGGCCTGTGATGATGCCAGTTTTAGTCCAGGTGACCTCTCTCTTGGATTGGCTCTGCTTACCACCTGTAGCTTTTCATAGTGAACATTCGATGGTCTTTACAACTCCAGCTTTCTTGGATTTCCTCTGCAGCTTAAATTGCTCTTTCATAGATTGAAAAACCCCCCTCAGAGGGTGTTTTTCAAGGACCTTGATCCTGTCACACGCTGCCTAGCTACCCAGTCATTCATTACAAACCTTGACAATGGCATCCATGATATTGCAGTGTGTGCATTTCACCCGTGTGCCTGATAAGACAGCATCATGTGACAGATGTGTGGCCAGCTTTAGTGGTGTTGACATCCATGTGCTCTTGCACCAGTCTTGGGAGTGCCCAGGTGACTGAGATCAGCTACAATGTATCTTAGAGAAAGAATTTCCCAGGTGGGTTCATTCTCGCACAGCCTTGAGCCTCTTAATGGAGTCCTCCAGATGCCTGGGTGCTCTGAGACATATTTACCATCCCGATGCAAAACACTTCACTTCCTTTTCATGATCCTGACCTCTTCAGTAATCTTACCTTTGCTAACCTCAACTTTACTAGGGCTTTTCTGCCAAAAGTGCAAATTTTTTTAGTGTATCTGCTCTGCTATTTGCTCCTAGTTACTGCTATTAACCTGACAAAAAGCAGCTAGCAATAACCATGGTGTAGCCTGAGTGATGGACTATGGAAATCACTGAATGATTTCCTCCCCAGATTACTTAATCCACCCCCTTAAACACATCACTCAAAGTCTTGGTACACAGAAAAACAGACACAAATTAATTCCAGTTACCAATGGAGTTTCATTCCCATCTGACATTTCATGTCCACAGTCTTAACAGCATCCCTATCAGCATTTTGGTTTTCCTAATTCCTACCAGAATCACCCCATTAAGCTCTAATGGCAGAATTCTAGGGCTTCTCTAGATCACATATCCAAACTCTCTGAAATTCCTTCTGCAAACAAGTTTCAAACCACATGGTCAGGTGTCATCACAGCCCTGACTTCTCTAGTACCAGTTTCCAAGATTTGACAGACTTTTTTGTGCCATAATGAATTATCTGAGCACTACAGAGATAATGATTCACCTTAGCTCAGTTCCTGACGTTTCCTTGTGAAGCAAGAGCCCTTGGTTTAACAGTCATTGACCCCCACAGTGAGGTGAAAATCATGGTGGAAACTTGAGGCAGGGGCTGTTCCACCCTTACAGGTGGGCAGCATGGGGCAACTCATAATGAAGTTGGCGAAAGAGAACACACCCTTGAACTAGGCAAAAGCTTCAAAAGTAAATCCCCAGAAATCTACTTCCTCCAAATCTTCCACCTCCTAAATTTTGAGTAACATCCCAAAGAGTATCACTATTAGGAGACCAAGCATTCAATACATGATCCTATGCAAGGTTCTTCATATCCCTTCCATAATAAGTACATACTCCATACCATGCCTGTGCTGTGGACCGTGTAAGTGCTATGTAGAGGGAACAAAGGTGAACCAGATGGAGCTCCAAACCTTATACACTTTAGGCTAGTGAAGGTAAAGTCTTCACAGTTGGGTTAAATATCTTAAAGAAAGCTCTCAGAACCAAGAAGGCCAATAGTGGGTTGACCTAACCTAAGCTGTCGAGTCAGAAAAGGCTCTTGATGTGACAGGTGAGATGCTAGCTAGGGCAAGGAGAGAAAGAGCTTTCCTGAAATGCTCATAACTAGCATAGCTTCTGAAGGCCAGGAAGCAAGCAGACCATGGGAACTGTTTTGTTTGCTTCCTCATGGCTGAATTGCTGTGATAAAATATCCTGACAGACAAACCAAAAGCAGAAGGGATTTATTTGGGCTTATAGTTCTAGAGAGAAACAGTCCATCATGACAGGAAAGGCACGATAAACAAGAGAGGCACAGTGGCAGGAGCAGAAGCCTACTGCGACATTGAAGAGGAAGTGAGGCTCCATCTGGCTCCTCAGAGCTCCACAGTCTTCCCAAACAGTGCTAACAGCTAGGGACCAAGTGCTCAAAAGTTCAAACCTGAGTCTGTGGGGAACACTTCACATTTAAACTACAAGAACTTTGGAGCACTGGTCACAGGAAAGCCAGGAAGTACAAAAAGCCACGTTAGCAAATGTGCCCCTTATTCTAAGAACAGTGGGAAACAATTGAGCAGTTTTAAGCAAATCTTGACTGCTGGCCTTCACAGAATGCAAGAAAGACATGAAGAAATTGCTTTTGTGGCCCAACAGAGAAATCAAAACTAATTTGGAGAGATGCTAAATAATTACTATTGCTACCAAAAACTGAAGAATGTTAGATGATACTCTGGTTGAAAACTTCCTGACGGAAGAATAAACAGCAGGAGCTCCCCCTTGCCACTCTTACCACTTGCCTTTGGACTTCAGATGAGTTCTGTGGCCTATCTGAAGGTCAGTGCCATATGAGAAGCCCGCAAGCTACGGGAAGCAGGGAGGGAAATCCTGTTTAGCTTATTCCAATCAAATCCACCATCCTTGGCTATTTTGGAGGCTGGCTGTTTCTGCAACATTGTCACTGATTAACGCTTACTGAATCACAGATATTTCATTGTTGCTTATTGATCGTTGAAATACAGGGCACTGAAACTAGGGCCTTGTGTATGCTAGGCAAGAGCTCTACCACAGAGTTGTAGCTTGGGCTATTTTTATCATTTTTTTTTAACTTTGCTACATTGACTCACTAGGTTGCCCTGGCAGGCGTTGAACTAACTCTGTAGCAGTCCAGGAAGCTTTCACCTCACAATGCTCCTGACTCCACCTCTCAAGCTGCTGGACCCACAGGCCTGTATCATCAGTTCTGCTGGAATTTTTATTAGTAAATACTAATTATTTTTACCAATTCAAAATTCAAACACTCTTAGCCAACACCCCTGTTAGTATCACGAATGTCTGCTCTGTTTTCTGCCAACATCCTTTGTCCTACTACGGATTACAGGCACCTGTTTGTCCTTTCCCTGACCACCCAGGACAAAAATGACGAGCAGACAACTAGAAGAAAATTATGACCCCAAAGCATTTGTCTTCTATTTTTGTGGCACTTTCTCATCTTCTCATGATCTCTCACTGACTTTGCCTTTTAATACACCAGTGTTTGTTGCCCTAATGTACACACAACCTCATGATGGAGGAAGGTCATTGGCTAATAAAGGAACTGCCTTGGCCCATTTTATTGGTTAGGACATAGGTAGGTGGAGTAAACAGAATAAAACGCTGGGAGGAAGAGGAAGTGAGCAGAGACTCGACACCTCTGCTTGCTGGAGCAGAGATGCCATGCCCCACTCCCGGGATGAAGCTCCGAACCAGGATGGACATAGGCTAGAATCTCCCCGGTAAGCGCACCTTGGGGTGCTACACACAGATGATTAGAAATGGGCTAAATTAATATGTGAGAATTAGCCTAGAAGAGAATGGGCCAAGCAGTGTTTAAAAGAATACAGTGTCCGTGTAATTATTTCGGGGCATAAGCTAGCCGTGCAGGCGGCCGTGGTGCTGGGAATGCAGCCCCGCCGCCCCTAATTACTACAGTTGGCACCCCACGTGATGGACTAAACCCACTTAAAAAACCTGAGAAAGCTTAAAAATAAGGGAGAGAGAGTTTAACACAGATTTTTGCTGTTTGTTGGTGGAGTGCTGTAGAGAGATTTCCTGATTCGGCAACAGTAGCAGAAAAAACGCTGTGTCATTTTAAAGCGCGACTTCCTGGGGCTGTGCCGCCATTGCGATCTCTGTCTGGCTCCTGCGGGAGACAGAGCTTTTGAATAGAGCATTTGGAATAAAGTGCTACGATTTGTTTGATGGCAACTAGACTCGCTGTGTTCTCGGGTCTGCTCTGCTTGTTAGAGGCAAGCATGCGCTTTCATCTAAGAGAGGCTTCCTGACTCAGCTTTAGCTGCAAAGCCTGTAGCTCATTAAGAGGTCCTGCCACGAAACACTTAAACGGTGTTGACGAAAAGCTGAACGCATGCTTTTCGGTTTTCAGCCGTAGCAGGAAAAAAGCTGCGCTGTTTAAAAATGCCAGCTTTCTGGGCTGTCCTGCCAGGACAAACTCTGACTCTTTTACGCAGGCGGTTTGTGCGGTTTGCAAGCACAGGCTGCTGAAGCTCGCTTGCTGGCTACAGCCAGTACCTCAGCCATGAGGCTGGAAAGCTAAGGAATGGACTGGATCTAGCTGGCAAAGCCACGCCTTTAATCCTACCCATATTGCTCAGTAATTTAAAGGCTCGTGTGGTCAGAAAAAGAGAAATATACAGTAAAGAGAGACTCAAAGACAGAGAAAATTTCTAAATGGTTTGAAGTGTGTTAAAAATATATGCAGACTAAAATTTAAAGTTCTTAAAGTAAAAAAAAAAGGAAGAGAGTTGTTGTGTGTGGTACACGCCTTTAATCCCACTGCCTGGGAGGCAGAGACAGGCAGATCTCTGAGAGTTCAAAGACAGCCTGGTCTACAGAGTTACTTCAGGTCAAAGATACAGAGAACCTGTCTCAAAAAGCAAAGAGTTAGAAGTAAAAATAAACAAAATAGAGGTTAAAATAAAACGAACAAAGATGGAAAATACACAGAGAATCTTGATACTGTATGCTATTATGCTCTCTTTGAATTATTTGAATGCTGAGGAAGGAGCAACAGATGCTAAAAGATATTTATTTATAAATGCTGCTGAACTAATCCAACACAGATATTTTGAATTTGGATCTAAGGATATGATACTTTGAAAAAGAGTTTCTTATATTGTTTTCACAGAGGATGAGACCCTGTTCATTTCTTCTATTCCGATTTGGTATGATGGACCACGCCCTCCTGAAGGGTTGCAGTGAACATCTTCAGAAAATTGCTTTGCTCAACTGCCAACTGAGATGAAACTAGCACACAGGTTATACCATGAAAGACCTAATTAACGACGACCCCATTCAGCAGGAAGCAGTTTGGAGAGAAATAACTGTGCCCATATTCCCAAATAATGTTTATAAATGTTCTTTTACATTTAAAGGGGGATATGATAGAGATATGAATAATTTACATTGATATGGATTTTGTTTTAGTGATTTAAATTTAAGGTCAATTTTGTTATATGTATAAGTGTTTCTGATTTTGATTAAGGTATTGTGATTGTGTAGTTCATTTAAATATGTACTGTATAATTAAGAAATATAGGTTGTTAATGGATAATCATCGATAATAGTAAAGCTTGTAGTCATGTTAGTTAGATTTTCTAGATGTACATAGATATATTTTAGATAGGCATTCTTCATGTCTTTCAAAGATTACAGAATAGGACATTTAAAATATTTTAATAACTTAGGACTTTTCATGACAATGAGACATGTCTGCTCCTGGCGGCACCAATCTACTTCAAGAGGAAGATGGGCATTGAAGAGGCTCGTTATGGAGTTTGATAGCCATTTGGGCAAGAAACTGCTCTTGCCTGGACTATTGCATAAACTGGACACAGAGAACCCGCAGAGAGAGGACTACTGAACTTGCCTAAAGGTGAGATGATCTTAGGGGGTTCCTGATTCATGAAAGAGTCTGCGAGACATTCTGCAGGACACAACAGATAGTGACTGAACTGACTTTGAATTTTCCTGCTTTATGGAAATGTCTGCTGGATAGCATGGGCCTGAAGGCTGAAGATGGATGCCCCAACGGTACAGAGGAACTTTGGGTGACTGTCCAGGCAGCGAGATGTCTCTGTCATTTCTAGAGTTTTAAAAGTTGCTTTTTTTCTTGTTTGCTTAGGTAGTATTGTATCTTTCTGGAGTCTTTGATGGAGTTAAGAATAGTTAGTTATAGTTATAGTTTTCCTTTGTTATGATAAAGATTATTGTAACTTTTACTTGATAACTGTTTCGTTATATGTAATTTTGCTATGTTAAAGTTAAAGCCTTCCTTTTTTTTTGTTTTTTTTTGTTTTTTCTTTTTTTGTTTAAACCGAAAAAGGGGAAATGATGGAGGAAGGTCATTGGCTAATAAAGGAACTGCCTTGGCCCATTTTATTGGTTAGGACATAGGTAGGTGGAGTAAACAGAACAAAACGCTGGGAGGAAGAGGAAGTGAGCAGAGACTCGACAGCTCTGCTTGCTGGAGCAGAGATGCCATGCCCCACTCCCGGGATGAAGCTCCGAACCAGGATGGGCATAGGCTAGAATCTCCCCGGTAAGCGCACCTTGGGGTGCTACACACAGATGATTAGAAATGGGCTAAATTAATATGTGAGAATTAGCCTAGAAGAGAATGGGCCAAGCAGTGTTTAAAAGAATACAGTGTCCGTGTAATTATTTCGGGGCATAAGCTAGCCGTGCAGGCGGCCGTGGTGCTGGGAATGCAGCCCCACCGCCCCTAATTACTACAACCTCATGAACTTTCATCCCTTTTTTCCTGCTTCTTCCACATGCACCTACTTTGAAGTCATTCCTCACCAAGCAGCCTCCTCCACAGACATTTTCAGAGTAAATGGATATACACAGGATTTTTTTTCCTTTTGCCTAGACAGAAAATAGATCCCTAAATAGAAGTGAGGAGATATATTCACTAAGTAATATCAAAGCCAAGATACATAACTTATTCTGTAAAGATGGTCACTAAATTGAGAAGTAATTTTACCATAAACAGAAATGATGAATATCTTTTCCAAATGGAAAATTCCCTGATGGAGCAGCTATAAAAACTACATTACTATTGTTACATATTCATGTGACTAGAAATGGATCAATAAATAGACATGCAAGAGGCCATATATTCTCTACATATGGACACCATATGTCTCAGGTTTTCTGGGAAAGAAATATTATGTCCTGTGTACCCATATGTATAGTCATCCTGGCTAAACCATGTGTCCCAAATTCTAGCTGAGAAAATATGGCCACTAAAGCTTATATAAACTGTTAAGGAAGAATTTAACCGATGTACCCAGGGGTGTGTATGTGTGTGGTTTCAACAGTTTGTTAGGTAAAAGCTTAGGACAAACTTTGTGCAGGGTCTCGTAATTAGGACATGATACAGAAGACACACACTATGCTTATAAACTTTTCAATAATTAGTCCAGAGGAAAGAAGTAATTAGAAACATGCCTACCATTTTACAGGTAATGAAAAGAATTCCGTAGGAAGCATTTCCAAATGCATCTGCATTAGGGGCAAGTCTCACCCTGGCATTGTAGAATTGGCACTTAAAGAACAGAAGCCACCAGAGCAAAATGAAGGAAGCTGATGAAAACCTTAAAGGCTGAACACAGAGCAATCACAGACACAGCCAGGGTGGGGCCCCTTGGATAAGCATAGCGCACAGACTATGGTGATCTGTTCAGCGGTCAGAAGTGACCCCAGCAAAATAGACAAGAGTCACATGGGCACTTTCCAACCACACCTGTTATGATTTGAATCTGAAATCACTTGGTCCCAGCTGGAGGCACTGTTGGAACACAGCCAAGCCCAGCTCTGTTCCCCTTCTCTGCTTCCAAACGTGAGAAACTGCCCACAGACACAGACTGAGCAAATCCCATAACATGCCTTCCCTGTCATGAAGGACTGTAGCCTCTGAAACCATGAGCCAAAATATTTCCTAGGTTAAGTAGCTTCTGCCTGATATTTTATCACAGGGATGACAAGATCAACTAATACCCAGGAGGAGACTTTCCCTGTTGACACCAGGATTGTGCTATTAGTGTGTCTGTGGTTTATTTGATGCCTTGTGCTTTTTTCTCTGAATTAATCCTTTGGTGAAGTATAGACAATGCACTTGGGTTAGTATCTGTGTAAGATATCAGGTAAGAATTCATTCCCTGTAATCATCTCGGACTTCAAGACCCAGCTTCACCAACTACAGTATAAGTTCATATCTAAATGTTGGTGTCCTTGACTAGAAAATGGAAACCATTGAGAGTGGCTTCCTGTGAAGTAAGGAACTTAAAGTGACGTGCAGACAGCCTTGTCTCAGAACTGCTGATAACCTGGGAAATGCACTCATCTGAGTGGTCAGAAATCACCTAACTGGCTGGCCGATGTGACTGGAAAGGAATGTGGACGTATGGGTATCTATCAGCCTCGGAGGGACTGGGGAAAGAGCCCAGTCATAGAGCTTATGTGACTGAACCCCAATCGGAACTCTGGACAGTGAGACACAGGCAGCTTTTCTGACTGGCTATGCTTGGCACATTGTCACACAGCCCTGCCAAAAGGAGTAAACTCTGTATCTGTGTCCACTAACAGATCCATCTGGGAACTCTCGGAAAGTTTGCCCCGGATGTCTCTAACCTGACTGTGTGTTGGACAGCTGTCTTCTCTAGATAAAGCCATGCCCTTCTGAGGGAGCCTTATGAAACCCACAGGACACTTAATAGGCTTAGTAAGATAGTGAAACTCACTTAGTCCCCCTGACCAAGGTTACATACAAAGTAAACAAATATTGAGAGAAGATTTCAATGGGGCTGCCTAAATGTTCTACAGAGAACTGTAGAGATGGAACTTTCTAAGTCATCGCCCATGCTGAAGGGGGATAGTTATTTGGTGGCTCTTTGTCTGTGGGATTCCAACAAATGCATAGAGTAACTACACATCTGTTCATACGGCCTCAGGAATGGCTTTAAACCCTTGGATGCGATGAACTTAAAAGCTCCGTGTGGGTAATAACAGCAGATGAGGCCTCCTAGGAAACCATGGAAGCTGAAGATGATCTTAGCGACCCACAGACCTGTGGCTAGTGTTGGACTGAGTGGTCTTTGGAGCCATGTAACTTTATACTACCGTATTTCATTACTGTGAAGATAAAGTGAAACAACCCACATAAAGTGCTCAGTTCACAGCCTGTGCCCAGTGGACACTTACAGTGCTGCTGCTGCAGTCCTGATTTGTGAAGTGTGTGTGAGTGTGTGTGTGTGTGAGAGTGTGTGTGCGTGTCTGTGAGTGTGTGTGAGAATGTGTGTGTGTGTGAGTGTGTGTGCATGTGTGTCAGGGTGTGTATATGTGTGTGCATGGGAGTGTATATGTGTGTTGCATGTGTGTAAAGTGTGTGTGTGAGTGTATATATGTATGTGTGTGAGTGTGCATGTGAGAGTGTGTGTGTGTGAATGTGTGTGCTAGTGTGCATGTGTGTGTGTGTGTGTGTGTGTGAGAGTGTGGGTGTGTCTGAGAGATAGACAGAGAGAGAGAGAGAGAGTTATGGAACATCATCTTGGCCAAGATAGCAGCCCAGAATGTTCTTCAACCTAAAGATACAGACTTCTGAGCCATAGAGCCATCTTTGGGGCACCAAACAGGATGGAGACCAAAAAGAATAATGTAAATAAAGAAATAAAGATAGAAGAAGAAACCCAGGTCAAAGGCACAGAAAATATTTTCAACTAAATCATAGAATAAAAATTTCCTTCCTAAAGAAGGAGATGCCTATTAAGATACAAGAAGCATATAGAACACCAAGTAGACTGGGCCAGGAAAGAAATTCCCCTCAGCACATAATAATCACAACACTAGAATAGAGAACAAAGAAATTATATTAAAAGCTGCATGGAAAAAGACTAAGTAACGTCTAAAGCTAGACAGAGACTGGAGGGCCTAAATAGATGTTCTACAGACTCTTAGAGAACACAGTTAGGAATGGTGGGTAATCCCAGATTTGTAAAGAAAGGTGGCTTCAAGTAACAAGAGCCTGTGTGTCTCCCAAAAGAAAATTGAAAACTGCCATTCCAAGGCCAGCACAGGGCAGACTCCTTCAGTCCTGCTGCTCTTGCTAAGGAGTGAGCTGTCTGCCCTACTTCTCCAGAGGTTTTTGTTTGTTTGTTTGTTTTTCTTTCTGAACCCATGGCTGGAATAGCACCAGAACTAGAGGCAGGGAGTTCTCAACAAGGAAGGCCGCTGCATTGCCTGCCATGTGATGCAGGAATAAGGATGTGCAATCAGTGGGAATGGCTGTGGGCTCCACACTTGGAGCGTCAACCACCCATGGTTTTAATTACTGAAAGCAAGCCTGTCGAGCATTTTCCTAATTAGCGGTTGATGTGGGAGCGCAACCCATTGTGGATGGGCCCACTCCTAAACTGGTTCTGGGTTCTGTAAGAAAGCAGGCTGGGCAAGCTATAAAGAACTAGCCTATAAGCCGAAGTCCTCAATGTGAAATACCTCCTGCCTCCAGGTTCCTGCCCTACCTGCATTCCTGCCCTGACTGCCTTTGATGATGAACTGTGTTAAGGAAGTATAAGCAAAATAAATTCTTCCCCCCCCCAAAAAATACACAGATACTATCCAAGACTATTATACCCGGCAAAACTTTTAATCACAAGATGGAGAAAATAAGACATTCCATGATAAAATCAAATTTAAGCACTATTCATGCACAAAGTCTACAGTAGGTGCTAGAAGAAAAACTTCAACCTAAAGAAGTTAACCACACCCAAGAAAAGGAAGGAAAAGTTATCTCAGACACTAGATCAAAAGAGAGGAAGGAAATATGTACACACTTGCAAACAACAACAAAATAAAAGGAATCAATAAACACTGATCATTGATATCCCTCAACGTCAATGATCTCAATTTCCCAAATAAAAGACATAGACACCCAGAATGGATTTGAAACCAGGATCCAGCCAAGAAATACACCTTAATATCAAAGATAGTCATCACCTCAGCGTAAAAATAATGAAAAAAGATATTCCAAGGAAATGGACCAACAAAGCAAGCAGGTGTGGCCATTTTAATATGTGATAAAATAAAATTCAAAACAAAACTAATCATAAGAGATAGGGAAGGACACTATGTACTCATCAAAGGAAAAAATCCACCAAGATGACACTATAATTCCTAACATCTACACACCAAACACAAGGGCACACATGTATGTAAAGGAAACTTTACTACAGCTTAAATCACATATTAACCCTCCCACTCTGACAGTAGGGAACCCTCAATACCCTACTCTCACCAGTAGATAGGTCATCCAGACAAAAATTAAACAGAGAAATGCTGGAGTTAACTGAAATTATAAACCAAATGGACCTAACATATTCACAGAACATTTCACCTAAACACAGGCTGACACACCTTCTCAAAAGCTCATGGAACTTTCTCCAAAACTGACCACATTCAAGCAAAAAGTCTCAAATGATACAGGAAAACTGAAATAAGACCCTGCATCCTATCTGACCATGTTGTGTTAGAGCTGAAAAATCAACCAACACAGAAAATATTAAGTTTACAAATTCATAGAAACTGAACAACTCATTGCCAAATGAAAATAGGGGACAAGACAGAAATAAAGAAATCAAGGATTTTCTGGAATGAAATGGAAATGAATATACAAATGCCCAAACTTATGGGACACAATAAAAACCGTTTTAAGAGGCAAATTCATACCACAATGTGCCTACATCAAAAAATTGGAGGAATCTCATACTAGTAATATAACAGCACACCTGAAAACTCTAAGACAAAAAGAAAAATCACACCCAAAAGGTGTATATCACAAAAAAATAATCAAACTCAAGGATGAAATAAAAAAGTCCAAAAAAATGCAAAGACCTATGAAGAAAAAATTGATTCTTTAAGAAAATCAATAAGATTGACACACCCTTATCCAAAGTAACTAAAAGGCAGAGAATGAAAAAGAAAATTAACAAAATTAAAGACAAGGGGAGAACAAAACAGCAGACGTTGAGGAAATCCAGAGAATCATACAGACATACTTTAACCAAATTAGAAAATCTAAAAGAAAAGAATTTTCTAAATAGATAGCACTTACCAAAGTTAAATCAAGATCAGAGAAGCAGTTGAAACATATCTATAATCCCTATCAAAATAAAAGTCACTAAAAGTTTCCAAACAAAAGAAAAAAGGGCCCAGGGCCAAAAGATGGCTATAGCACAGAATTCTATCAGACTTTCAAGGAAGACTTGATGACAATAATCCTCAAATTATTTCATAAAATAGAAACAGGAGGAACATTGCCCAACTCATTTTATTAGGCCATAGTTACCTTGATACCCAATCTACATAAAGATTCAACAAAGAAAGGGAATTACAGACCAATTTCCCTTATGAACATAGATGCAAAAAATACTTAATAAAATACTTGCAAAACAAATCTAAGAATACATCAAAAAGATTATCCACCATAATCAAGTACAATTCATTCCAGAAATGGAGGTATTGTCAACTTACATAAATTAATAAATAAAATCCACCATATAAACTAACTGAAATACAAAAAAATAAATGGTCATCTCTTTAGATACAAAAAAAGGCCTTTGACAAAATTCAACATTCCTTCACAATAAAAGTTCTAAAGATATTTGTGATACAAGAAACATACCTTTTTTTTTCAAGGTTTCTCTGTAGTTGTCCTGGAACTAGCTCTTGTAGACCAGGCTGGCCTGGAACTCCCAGAGATCCGCCTGCCTCTGCCTCCCGAGTGCTGAGATTAAAGGTGTGTACCACCACTGCCCGGCCAAGAAACATACCTAAACATAATAAAGGCAGTTTACAGCAAACCCATAGCTAACATCAACTTAAGTGCAGAGAAAACTCAAAGTAATTCCACTAAAATCAGGAACAAGACAAGTTTGTCCACTTTCTCTGTATCTATTCAATATAGTTCTTGATGTCTTAGAGATCACAATAAAATAATTAAAGGAATTCAAGGAGATACAAATTGGAAAAGAAGAAATCAAATTATTATTTTTAGATGATATGATAGGAAACATAGGTGACCCTAATAATACCACATGGAAACTTCTGCAAATAATAAACACTTTCAGCAGAGTAGCTAGGTACAAAATCAACTCATAAAATCAGCAGCCTTCCCATATACAAATGACAAGCAGACTGAGAAAGAGTCAGAAACAGCACTTTTCACCATAGCCTCAAATAATATAAAATGTCTTGGGAGAACTGTAACCAACTTATATGATAAAAATGGTAGGACACTGGAGAAAAAAATTGAAGAAGGTATAAGAAGAAAGAAGGTTCTCCCATTCTCGTAGATCAGCAGAACTAATATAGGGAAAATGGCCATTTCTACCAAGAGCAAACCACTGAGTCAATGCAATCACCATCACAATCCTTCACAAATCTTGAAAGGACAATTTCTGCTTCATATGGAAATGCACATACAAAAACAAACCAGGGATAGCTAAAACAATTCTGAAGAATAAGAGAACTGGTGTGCACCACCATACCCAATTTAAACTTGTACTGTGCACTAATAATAATAAAACAGTGTGATCTTTTCACACTGTTCTGAAGTTCTGAGATCAAATCATGAATCCACACACCCATGAAAACCTGATGTTTTTATAACAAGCCAGAAATATATACTGGAAAAAAGGCAGCATCTTCAACAAACTGCACATAGAAGAATCTAATTAGATCCATTCTTATCACCCTATATAAATCTTAACTCCAAATGGATCAAAGGCCTCAGCATAAAACCAATACACTGAACTTGATAGAAAAGAAGAAATGGAGAATAGCCTTTAACTCACTGGCATGAAAAAGGCTTCTGAACAGAACACCATTAGAGCAAGCACTAAGATCAACATTTAATAAATGGACCTCATGAAACTGAAAAGCTTCTGCACAGCACAGGACACCATCATTCAGACAAAGTGCAGCCTACCGAATGGGATAGGCTCTTAACAACTATGCATACAATAGAGGGCTTATATCCAAAATACATAAAGAGCTAGCTTCCATGGTACCAGGAGACACTGTGCAAGCTTCCAAAAGAGGGAAGCAACCAATGGCCATACCTAGCTATGATGACTATGGTCTGTAAAAACCAGCATAGCACAATCACTCTAAGGTAACGATAGTGGCGTGCATAACTTGGTTGTAACCAGCAGCTTTCTAATTGGACTTAAAACACATTCCACAAGGGGGAAATCATTCCTGATACAAAAAAAATCTAGAAAGCTACCCAGGGATAGTAAAGTCATGGATCATGGAAGAGAATGTGCAGAAACGGGGTAAACCCGCTGTCACTCCGCTGCCATCCTCGGAGGAGGACAGAGCAGCCCCCTTAAGCCGTTATAAGTGATCGCACATTTTGGGAAGAAGAGATGACAGTTAATCAAAATACAAGCCCCGCATCATTAGTCTTTATCTACTTGATTATTGAGCAGAAGCTGACTTCATAACACACAGGGATTTAACCTCGGTATCCTAATTAGCATTTGTGAATGAGTCTTGCATGGTTAATTCACTAGATAAAATATTTACTCTCCAAGATTCTCTTGTTACTTTAATTGCCGCCGTGTATAAATTATGCTATTGCAGATTTATTGGAAAACCAGTCATGGTTCTCCAGGTTACACCAGAGCAGTCATCACCAAGCTACTTTGTGGCCCTAGAGTTCAGCCACAGAGCGGCGATTTTGCCCGAGTTTGGCCACAGAGCGGCGATTTTGCCCGAGTTTGGCCACGGAGCGGCGATTTTGCCCGAGTTTGGCCACGGAGCGGCGATTTTGACCGAGTTTGGCCACAGAGCGGCGATTTTGCGCACCGTTTAACACTCATGATCATGTCAGCCCTACCGTCTCATATTTCACGGTCAGCAAGTGGAACTCAAAACATGAAAAATCATCTGTATTTAGTCTTAAAATTCCCTGTGTAAGATTGATGAATCATAAATTCTGTATTTTGAATGAAATTCTGAATTTAAAAGACCTGAGTCAGAAGAGAAATTACATAGATGGTATTAAAGGAGAAAAAAAAGCCACTGAACAAGAAAGGTCAGGTGTCAGCCTTCCTTGTTCCGGCAAAACCTGTCTTATCATATCCCATAAACTGTGAAGGATAGCCCACAAGTTTGAAGAAGCTAGGCTCGGAAGTCAGAAAGATGTGGCCAGGAAAATGCCAAGCTGAGGGGACCACAGGCATGCCTGTCCCTCTCAGTACTGTCAACGAATTTGGTCTCCTATTTGCAAGATAAGAGTGTTATGCAGGTAACTGGGGAAGGCCTCCATAGCTGTCATTCTGGTCACTATTGTCCTGCATAGATCACAGAAGGGTGTCTCCTAACCTGGTCCTTTACAGAGTAGATTGTACCTTCTTGGAGACAGAGGACCCTGTGTTTGTCGCACCCCTCCCCTCCCCTCCCCTCTCCCACCTTCTTATACCCATAGTTACTAAGCATCTAATGAGCAATGGAGAGAAAGGACTTTAGCATCCTCTGATGAATGACATTATATATGTTTTAATGTATTTGCTGATATTTGTGCTTTTAACCCTTTTACTCCAATCTCCTTAATTTTTGAGTCCTGCACTCACAAACCTGTGTGTTTTCTATTCAACCCATCTCCCCAACTTAGTTACTGGCCCTTGAGTCTCTCAATTTGAATCCTATTCCTTTTCCAGCACTGAAAATTTTCCAGGCAAAACACCTGGCTAATCCTATTTCTCTAGGTCTCTTGTTCTTTTCAACTACAAACAACTCTTTTTCTGACCCAGTTCTAGAATGGCTTTCTACCTTCTTGCAATACTCTGTTATTAAGAAATAAGCTTCATTTTAACTTTACCAAGTGTGTCTTCAGAGAAACAGTAGGAGAATTCACTGGGCATATATTTCACTTGGGAAAACGTTTATAAATGGCTTCTAAATTGCTCAAAAGAAGTTAGGTTCTGCATTGATAACAAAAAATTTCAGAAATTTAAGAGAAGTGAATTTTCTTACACAGCATCAGGAAACCCAGGGAAATCCTCCCTGAAGCTACTTGTGGTTGCAGGCTGGATTTATCTCAATATGTTGTCTTGGGATTGTTCCAGCAAGGAAATCAAAAATAGTTGAAAACTCACACACACACACACACACACACACACACACACACACACTTCAAAGCCAGAAGTTCCCAAGACACCTCCATCAATTCTCATTTGCTGAAACTAGTCACATGACCCTACTATCCTGAAGAGAACTGGAAAGTAGTGTTCTGGAAGTCAGCAGAATACTTGTGAGCAGCTGTCCCTTGTAGTGACATTTCATTTGTATTTTAATAAATGAAGCTGTAGTAACATTTCATTTGGATTTTAATAAACAAAGCTTGCCTGAAGATCAAAGAGTAAAACAGCCCCTCTAGGTCAGCCTTACAGACCAGGCAGTGGTGACACACACCTTTAATCCCAGTAGCCACCACAGAAACCATGCAGTAGTGGTGCATGCCCTTAATCCCATCCCTGGAGAGGAATATAAAATGGAAGGAGACAGCTCTCACACACGATCTCATTCTGAGATCCTGGAGGCAGGATCATCATTTTGGACTGAGGTTGAAGTCAGAGCAAGCAGCTGGCTGTTCTGCTTTTCTGACCTTCAGGTTGGACCCCAAATTCTCTCTCTAGGTTTTTATTAATTGTGCTACAACCCCTTCCACTCTCAGGGTCAAGAAATTGCAGTCTTGCCCCTGGAGGATAAGCCCTCAATTTTCTCAGTGTCTGACTTTGTGTACTTTTACTTTCTGAATAATCAAGGAAGTTCAGCCAAGTAAAGAACACAGAGACCATCAATGGCTGGGAATAGCAGGGAAGCAGTAGTGTGCTTGAAAAGTGAGCCCAGAGCAAACTGAGTCAGTGGATGGTGTGAGAGCCAGGGGTGTAAGAGTCCCCAACATCCATCCTTCTTCTCTGAGAGCAAAGAATATTCAAATCTGAGCATTAGAGCTTAGAGATCTTTCAGTCTCTCTGTCTCTGTCTCTCTGTCCCTCTGTCTCTCTCTGTCTCTCTCTCTGTCTCTGTGTCTCTGTCTCTGTCTCTCTGTCTCTCTGTGTGTGTGTCTCTGTGTCTCTCTGTCTCTCTCTCTCTCTCTCTCTCTCTCTCTCTCTCTCTCTCTCTGTCTCTCTCTCTGCTACCAAATACCACCCACTGGCTCTACACTCTGATTGATTTATAAACTTTATTTCCTGAATAGCCTGGTCTCTAAACGTCCTTAATGAGTGTGAGCTTATCTGTGCAATGTCTCATGTCCCCTAAGATGCCAGAAAATGTGGGGATGCATAGATAGTGCTTTCAAGGGGAAAAAAACTGTTTTGCTTTTTAATACAACAAGCCCATTAGAGCAGTCCAAAAATGCTGCCCTCTGGTTCATGTAGTCATGCTGCCAACCAACTGTGGCTGCAAGAGCAGTTAGGATTGACTGCAGAACCAGAGAAAACAAAAATTTATTTTCAAATAAATGAGTAACCACTAAAAAGCTACAAAGTTTAGGACATTTATCATTGGTCCAGCAGCATCCCAAAGCTATGTAGGTGTGATGCACGAAGTATCCTGGAGGAAGAATGACTACCATACAAAGGTCAGCACTGTCCTTGGGGGTGGGGGTCTCTGCATCCCTGATTTTAGCGACTTAATGATTTTCTATTTATTAATGAGCTGAAATGGCTATAAACTCACATTCATCTATCATCCTAACCAGCATCCATCTCCATTTGTGTCCTGTTGCATTAAAATTATAATTAATCTCTCTAGTATTGATTCTTAGACTTTGTCCTGAGCAAGGGCATCATTTCTACTAAGGCAGAGGCAGTTTTCTTGTGATCAAAATATTCCTCCCTATTTCCCCCTGTGGACCCATTCTTTAAGACCAAGGTCACTCCTTAGACAAGCCCTGAGCTTACTCTGAGCTCTGAGAGCATTGACTTGATTTAGTTAATTTACTAGTCATGTTTTCATGTGATTACATCTCACTGTGATTATTGGAATATTGAATTCATGAAAAAACATGAAAAATCCATCCAAGGAATCTAGCATCCTGTTTTATTAAGAACAGTGTTCACAAAGTGGTGTCCATTGATTAACTAGAGAAACGGAGAGTCATTGTGACTTGTATGTGGTCTTTGGCAGGAACAGGATAGAGCCCAAAAGTGCAGAGTTAATCTTATTTCTGCATCTTACCAGCAGCATAGGCTTGGGCATCTCTGCTCCTTCAGCCTCAGCTTCCAGAACTATGAAAGGAAATAAGAGTGCTTGTGTGAAGGGTCTGACAGATTACATGTGCACTGTGTTGGGCGTGTTTGACATCACTGTGGCAAAATGTCCAACATGGATAACTAAAAGGGAAAACAAATTATTTTGGCTCCTTCTAGACATTTCAGTCAACTCTAGCAGGGAGGCCAGGGCACAAATGGGGGTTACTGGTTCTCCCTCCTAGTGTAGTTAATTCTCTGGTAGGAACTGAGAATTTGCATTTCTGAGTCTTTGAGTTGCACTGCTACAGCTGGTGCAGGGACTGTACCGCCGGAAGCCCTGATAGTAACAGATGGGAAGGCAGAGCCAGTGGTGAGCCCGGAGACACGTGGGAGAAGGATGTGGAGATTTTCTTCACAGCATTCCAGTTATCAAAGTCAAGTGAGAAGACAGTGTGAGTAGGGTGGGAAGGAGGCAGAAGTTTGAGGGGAAAGTAGGAGAGGTGAGAGAAACCAGCACGCCATGCTGAAAGTGGTAAGCCCCAGTCAGGAGGCGGAAACATGGTTTAAGGATGAAGCAAGAGCCTTCGTCTGGTCTAACAGCATCTCCACTCCATCTCACCGTGTAAAAAACAATCTAAAAGCCTCAGCTGCCTTGGTTGTCGGGACCAGACCTCGGACAATCTTTTCATCCAAACCCGTACCCTGGCTAAGTCCTTCTGCATAAACTCTGCCCAGCATCACGAAAGCACGTTCTCCAGCAGGCATCTGTGCTCCCTCCCTAATGAACCAAGTTTAGCTGTCTAGTTCTAGGCTCTTGTTCATGAGATAAAAGCAAACCCTCACTTTGTGAAGACAGGTTCCAACTGCACACGATCCAAGGAAACACTTAGCTTATAATGTCACTAAAGTCTTTGGTACAATGACACAATTGGGATGGGAATTGCTAAATAAATGTTGGTTGTGATCACCCTCAATATTGCTTCATAAAAATACCAAGGGCCTGAGATTTTACCCTACTTGGAACTAACACACTAATTTGTACTATTTCACTGTCTGAGTCAAAGACAAAGGATTTTTTATTCATGGCGATGGCAGTAACATCTGTTAGAGTATCACATTTTCTTTGATTCCCTAGGTTCCCATGCCTCAAGCACTTCAACAGGAGTAAGCAGATGGTTGCACAAAATCAGGGTTCAGAAAAAAAAAACCTGGGTTCAGTTGTTAGTTTTAAAATTTTGACATATTCTTAATTAGCATATATTATACTTAACAGTGAGTTATTCTGTGACATTTTTATACACATATCATAGATTTTGGTTATATTTACCTCCCATCACACTACCTTGTGTCATTCCACTCTCTCTGGTCTCCTTACTCATCTCATTTTCATTGTGTGTGTGTGTGTGTGTGTGTGTGTGTATAAACTAATAGGTAAAAGTAGGATTACTTACAGATATGGATCCATTATTTACAAGACTATGGATGACTTACCAGTGATGATACTACTGAAGAGAATGCCTATCGCTGCCCCAGCAACCCTGAACTGCCTGTAGATCATCAGGGAGAGGTGGGGAAAGGGCTCCTGAGCTTCTGCCTATCTATGGACTATTTTGAGCTAGCTGCAAACTCTGCAACAGGTAACAACAAGGCAGCTTCCCTCACTGTGGGAAGAAATGATAGTATGATGATGCTATCCTCTCTAGGAACTCCTTTGTGTCCACCTCTTGGGGACCTTCCTTGATAAAAATACCTCTTGCCAGGCTTGGATATTGGGATTTAGAAAATATTAGTAAATACTGAATAATACTGAAAATAAAATGGAGATACATATAGGATAGTATCAGGAGGGAGTTCCAGTGAGTATTGGAATTGCCCTGCATTTAATTTCCAATTGCTTAAAGCACCCCTGAGCACAAAAGACTGCATCAACATGGTACAGGGAAGTGGACAGACCAGCTGAAGGTCACAGGCTGCAGCCATAGTTAAACATTCTGTTGCTAGAACAAAACCAGTCACGCTTGCACCCTAGATTAAAATATTCTGTAGGCAAACCACTCCCTGGATGGAATCCAATGTTATCTCCTTAAGGGAACTGGAATTAGTTGGATCCTTAGACTTTTGTTTGAGGTAGAAACACCTCTTTTTCTCTATTCCTGGAGTACAAGGTCTGGCTATTAGCCACACCTGGTGACAATAACCTTGAGAGAACCTAACTCTCTGAACTAAATCTAGGTGGGATCTTTGTTTCAGGTAGAAACACAATAATCTTGAAGGACTAGAGAAGTTCCAACTCTAACCTTTGGTCAGTGTGGAAACAGGCTCACATTTTTGGGCCTCCACATCTACCTTCAGACATACAGGCAGAGCAGCCATCAGGGCCTGGCACAGTAGGAATGGGCACCTTTAGACCGACTACCAGACACCATGTCCACGCAAGTGTTAGTTATTTTTATACTAGTATGGCAAGTAGTCTAGAAAACCAAACTGCAATGGTGGGGTTTGATTCTGGCACTAAACTTGGAAATGAAGCACCATTTCCAATGGGTGGAGGTCTTTCCACCTTCGAGAGACTGTAGAGTTGCTGCCAATGACTTCCTCACCAAAGCCTAGGACCCGGCTCCATTCCTAACTGAAATATCTGCACTGCTCACTGACTTCTATAACTGCCAAATGCTTGGGGTTTGTTTTTGGTTTGGTTTTGTTTGTTGTTTTGTTTTGTTTGTGCTGAATCAAGACATTCCAAATGTGTCATTAGATACTTTAAGGTACAGCTTGTTTGTGGTTGTTTATTAAGATTTCTAAGAAAAATATACAATGCTACAGGCTATTACAGCTAGAATACCACATCAGTGGGGCTTGGAAATAAAATACACAGTTGATTCAGGACTTACACCTGGCAGCAGTCACAGCTGCACCGTAAGAATATTCGATGCATCGCTCTGGCATCTGGTCCTATTGAAATGTACAATAATTCTCTCTCTCTCTCTCTCTCTCTCTCTCTCTCTCTCTCCCTCCCTCCCTCTCTCTCTCTCTCCCTCCCTCCCTCCCTCCCTCCCTCCCTCTCTCTCTCTCTCCCTCCCTCTCTCTCTCTCTCTCCCTCCCTCCGTCTCTCTCTCTCTCTCTCTCTCTCCCTCCCTCCCTCCCCCTCCCTCCCTCCCTCTCTCTCTCTCTCTCTCTCTCTCTCTCTCATACATACAACAAATACTTGTTCGTTCGTGTGTATGCATGTGTGAATGTGAGTGCGCATGTGTTTCAGGCATATGTGGAGGTCAGAAACAGCCTCTATGTTGGTGCCGCCCCGTTGGTGCTTGCCTTTCACGTTGTTTGAGACTGGGTCTCCTGATTTGTTTTTCCACTGCACAGACCAAGCTAACTCCATCAAGCTTTCTCCCAAGCATTGTGGGAAAAACTTAACCGTACCCATTAGAGAATGGTGGTAACACTGACTGCTACTCTTAAGCATCCTTTGTCCATGAAACAAACTATTTTATAGATGAAAAGCATAAATATGGCAATGTACGATGACGCATAATCTGCAAAGAAAGGAGTATTTGGAGCAAGACTTGAAGAAATGCTGTCATGGAAATGCGGTATGGGTGCTTGAGCTACCCTTCAGTTAGAGAAGAAAGCAGTCATACCTACGGTGTGGATACTATAACAAACACCTCACGGACTCAGTTAAGATCACACTCTAAGAAACTTAAAGTCTGTAGATAGACAGGGAAATAGGAGAGCAGACAGGCTGCCACCCATAGCTATAAGCCGGAAGTCACAATTTCTAAAAGGGTTCTTCTGTGTAAGCCTCACCTGATTGGATGTGACCAGGACAAACTCCCTGACTAATTCAAAACAACAAACAAACAAAACAAAAAAGAAAGAAAGAACTCAACTGCATTCACAAGATCCGTTCACTACAATACCCAGGACATTTAAGCACCCAGTGGAGTGAAACAGCCCTGAGGCCTCACACGTCAAAGGCTCGGTGCAGCTGGTGACAGTTGCTGGATCTGTGATGTAAGACCATGTGTCCCTTCTTGGTGTTAATTAATGGCGTCAAAATTATAAAAATTGCAGATCATTCCCACTGAATGCTGGGAAAGCCCGTCATGAAGCTGAGCCTGTACCACCAAAGCCCAGAGTCCTCGCATGACTGGATGCACGCAGGACGCATGGTGGTGTGAGACTTATGGTAGGGAACAAAACAGATCTTGAATTCATAGAAAGAAATCCTCAAGGTATGAGGAAAAAAGATTGCACAGGCTTGTCAGGGAAGTTTGAAGTTCCTGTTGCTAAAATGAAATACTTCGAACCCCCAAATATCACACGTGAAAACCGAAACAGAATTGTAAGCATAAATCAATCATTTCGGAAGAAATGCAGACTCCTGGCATCGTGGTCATGATAAAGCTAAGGGAATAAAATTGCTGGCAGCCTCCCTCGGGGCTGGGTCAGAGACAACTGGGAAGAGGCAGCAGATCTGAGCTGTGAACCGGGGCACTAGAGGGACCTTTGTCTTTCCCTGCTTTAAATCTTTCCTAAAATGTTGCGGGGTTATTGGCTATGCAAGAGAATTCCTACTAATAATGCCAGAGTACTCACTTGCCAGAATACACCTAGATTTTCCTACCAATTAACTAACGTATTCATCGTGTGTATAGGCACACAATATGTGCAGAAGTACCTGTCCCCACGTGGAAGCCAGAGATTGACATCAATCTTGTCAGTTGCTTCTCCAACTAACTCTTTTGAAACAGGATTGCTCACTGGACCTGGAGCTCACTGATTTGGTGAGATTACCCGGGCAGTGAGGCCCAGAGGTCTGCCTGTCTCTGCCCTCTGCCTATCCCTGCCAGTCTTTAATGTGGATACTGGATCTCAACCCAGGTCCTTAAGCAAGCATCCTCTGCTTTTCCATTTTCAAAGAAAATGGCAGAGGAGCAGTCTTTAATGTGGATACTGGATCTCAACCCAGGTCCTTAAGCAAGCATCCTCTGCTTTTCCATTTTCAAAGAAAATGGCAGAGGAGCATGTTTTGTATTTGTCACAGCATACCACCATCTGATTCAGGGACTTGGAGTAGCACCAGCTCTGGCAGGAGCCACACCCCAGTACCCAGAACCTCCTTCTGCCCTTCCCTTCCACTGAGTTCAAGGCTGCGCCCCCCAACACACACACTTCACACACTAAAGGGGCTCAGAGTCCATGCCTAGTGCCACTAGGGAGCAAACATCCACTTAGCCCTTCTAGAGAACGCTGTCTCTGCCTCATTTGCTAAAAGCATCACAATACGCACAGACATTTTGTATTTCTCAAAGCAAATCACTGTATTTTCTTTTGGAGTCGATGCTGGAAAATGAGGCTGAAGAGGCTTCCGTTCGCTCTCCAAACCCCACCCCTAAAGATGGGCAGCCTCACATTTGGGCATCATGTGCTTTTCTGTGTTTCTCAATGTCACGTGTTTAAGTAGTAGGCGGGACTATTATTGCCTTTCTCCCTTGGCAGCGAGCACAGATCTTTCAGATATGAGCGCTGACTCTCAGTAAGGAGCTGTTCTAGTCACTTCCAGCTCAGTTCCTGCGAGTCCTGGGCCCAGAGCCTGTCCCGTCTTCAGCAAGGGGCTCTTATCTTTACGTTCTGGAAGGAAATCAAGGGAAACAGCTATCGCCTGTGCTGTTTCGGAGACTTTTGGATTCCCCTGACTAAAAAAATAAAAGGCAGGTTTCCCATGCCAGATACTGGAGGTTTTGTTAGTTGGTCTATGGCTCCTGAGGGGAACATCACCATCCTGTATGTCATAACTCCATTAAAACGTGTGTGTGTGTGTGTGTGTGTGTGTGTGTGTGTGTGTGTGCCTGTGTGTGTCTGTGTTTGTGCCTGTGTCTGTGTGTCTTGTGTGCCTGTGTTTTAAGTAAGCTTATAAACTAATATGTTTTTATGCCCCTCTCAAACATCCCCAGTGTTATTTACCTGCCTTTCTCCCTTTTGCTCTGTATCCTCTCTCTCCCCCTTCACCAGCGAGGCTCCCTCCCCTGCTTTTCCTTTCATATCCTCTGTGTCTACTATCCCCCACGGCATAAAGGCTTAAAATATTAAGGATTTACAGGGATGAGAAACATTTCATACTCTCCAGACAAATATTCCTTACACAAAAAATGATAAAGAAAAATGATCTACTTAACAAAAATTTTTAAAACTACTCCCTTCAGAAGATTAAGAAAAATAAAAGGACAGAACAGGAAAGATGGCTCAGCAGGTAAAAGTACTCGCTGACTTGCTGTCAGTCCCGAGGACCGAAAGAAGAGAACCAATTCCCAAAATTGTCCTATGGCCTCGCTATGCATGCCAAGTGAATGTGTGCACACACAGACACATGTGCACACAAATACACTAAACCAATAAATTCAATTTTTTACTGAAAGAAAAAATAAAAGACAAAGCTAGTCATAACTCATATATGTAATCCCAGAACCTGTGAATAATGAGACAAAATCCTGAGTTTAAGGTCATCTTCAGTTACACAGTGAGCTTGACATTAGTCAGGGCTAAAAGATATGATGTTTTTAAAAAGGAATAAAATAAAGAAAGGTTAGAAGAGAGAAAACAAGAGAAGAGAGGGGAAAGGTAAGATTTACCATATATAAATCTGGTAAAGGATTCAAATCTAGGATGTTAAGAAAACTACAAAAGCCAATAATAAAGCAAGAAACAACCTAATTTTTAAAATGATAAACATTTTATTTAAAATGTTAGTTATAGAAATAGGCAGTGTGTGGAAAAAATGCTCATCAATATACTGTATCCTGATCAGCCTACATCTCTGTCTCCACACACAACGGAAGACGTTCAGTCTCACCCCGAGACGTGCCTTCTCATGTCCCATCCAACCATCCTTCCCACTTCAGTGAGTCACTACGTGGTCCCACTGTACTGGATGTAGTGTTAGGGCCTAGTGGCCCACTCTGTTCTTACACCTGTCGGGACAGGAAGACAGAGTTATGGAAAACAGGGATGAGAAAAGTAATGGTTTCTTAAACATGCATTCAAATTATGGACTTAAAAAGATCTGTGTGGGGGCAATGAAATGTCTTAGTAGGCTAAATTTTAAAAAAGTGCTTGCCACTAAGCCTGAGGTTCTACCTGACTTCAAGCCCCACACCCCCACATGGTGGAAGGAGAGAGTGTACTTCCATAAGGTTTTATCTGACCTTCACATGTGCAGTCAAACACATCTGTGCATATGCAGGCACACACACACGATAGATGATAGATAGACAGATAGATAGATAGATAGATAGATAGATAGATAGATAGATAGAAGATAGATAGATAGATAGATAGATAGATAGATAGATAGATAGATAGGAGATAGATAGATTGATAGATGATAGATAGATGATAGATAGATAGATAGATTATAGATAGATAGATGATAGATAGATAGATAGATAGATAGATAGATAGATAGATAGATAGATGATAGACAGACAGATGATAGATAGATAGATAGATAGATAGATAGATAGAGATAGATAAATAGAGATAGATGATAGACAGACAGATGATAGATAGATAGATAGATAGATAGATAGATAGATAGATAGATAGATATAGATGATAGACAGACAGATGATAGATAGATAGATAGATAGATAGATAGATAGATAGATAGATAGATAGATAGATAGAGATAGAGATAGATGATAGACAGACAGATGATAGATAGATAGATAGATAGATAGATGATAGATAGATAGATAGATAGATAATAGTTTTTTAAAGGAAAAGAAAAGCAAACCGATTTCTAGACACCTGCTCCAAAGCAGAAGAAAACATGTCCACAAAGTGTTTGCACAGGAGTGTTCATGGAAGCCTCATTTTACCATAGCTCCAAACTGGACATAACCCAAGTATCCAGCTGTCTTTGGAATAGATAAGCAATTGCATTTTCAGACAACTGGTCTACTTGGTGATTACAGGTAACAGCAAGCAAGCAATCTGTCACCAACACACCAAATAGCACCAAGGACCTCAGAGAGCTTTCTCAAGAGAAGTCATATTCCAAGGATTGCAGAGGTGTGGTTCCATTTACACATTTCAAAACTAGACATTACAGCAATGACAAAAGGAACTGCAGCTGCCTTGGCATGGGACACAGTTGGCCTGAAAGGAACAAGGAGGAACTAGATGGGGTAAAAGAAATATTGTTTACTTTGACAAAGACCTGCCCAAACCTCTCAAACATATTATTGCCATCCATCCATGCATGTGACTGCATACAAATTATACCATTAGTGAAAATTAAAATTGCAGCACTTTTGCAGGTTTGTTGATGACCTTTGATTTGCCCACAACTTAATGGAAATCTAAACACACACACACAAAAAAAAGATTAACAAGGCAACAAATAATTAATTTTATTGGTATTTATAAATTCCTTTTTCATTCTCCGAACTACAGTCTTTTGTTCTGGCTGCTGGTCACAGAAGCAGAAAAACTTATTAATATTAGAAAAGGCTGAGTCTGTATTAATATGGTACATTATTTATAGCACACATACGATAAAGAATGCAACTATATAAATTTTCTTTTTATAAAATAATGAAGCTTTTAATAATCAATTGTCAGCAGGATATATAACACGTGATGTGCAGCCCTTGAATTTATGGAAAGTTGTAAGGAGACAAGCTGGATACCTGCACAGCAAACAAGAGTATAATCAGGAAAATGTTCAAGGAGTTGGGGAGATGCTCATATGGGTACAGACACTTGCTCTACAAGCGTGAGGACCTGAGTTCCAATCCCAGCACCCATGTAAGAAGCTGCCATGGATGTGCATGTCTGTAACCACAGCAGTGGGGAGAGGCTGGGATAGGAAGGAGCAGATCCCAGAAGCCTGCTGGTCAGTCAGCCCAGCCAAAACAATGAGTTTCTGGCTCTGAGAGACCCTGCCTTGGGGCAATGAGGCAGACAATCGAGGAAGATCCCAGACATCCTGCTGTTTTCACATAAACACAAACAGACACGTGAACGTCTACACTCCTGGGCATACACCACCCACTTACACACACATGAAAAAAATCAAGTATCCCACGGAGATAAGAAAAACATATGTGCTGACCACCCTTCCGCCTCTGGGTCGTAGACAGAGACGGTTCGCTTTCCTGTCTAGACAATTGCATTTTTCTCTCACACATGTTTAGTGTCTTATAATGCAGATCCTCCTGAATGATCTGTACCTCTTGATACTACAGAGAGGTGAAGCTGTCTCCACAGGCGGGAGGACTCCCACTCACGCCTATGCAGTAACCTTCCTTTCCACTTATTAAACACCCAGGGGTGAGATACAACTGTAATTTTTAAGAATACACTAGAATCAGTGGGATACATTAACCTGTGTGTGCTCAGAATATCCTGTTATTGTTTCAATGTTGGCCACAGATGCTAGGATCTTATTCAGAATGCTCTTGTTTGGAGATCTTTAGAACTTTCAGCACTAAGAAATGACCAGACTCTACTACGGCTCTTAGCAGCACGGAGCTGTGTCTCTAGGGCCAGCTCAGCCTTCCTTGCCATACTGTCTGAGAAAGTGCCAGGCAGGCACTAAAACTGACGTTCAGCCCACATTCAAGGACGAATAGGCTGCCGTCCAGACCTTCCTTTCATGGACCCTCTTAAAAGACTTCGGGCTGTAAACACTTGACTCTTATAGTCAAAAGCGTCTCTCCAGAGACCTCTGAGCTTAACCAGAGGTTTCAAACCGTGTGGTGGCTGCACCAGTGAGGCCAGCACTGAAGTGGGCTGGGGAAGTCAGAGAGACAGGCGGCTCCCTGAGCTCACTGACCAGCCAGTCTAGCAAACTGGAGTCTCTCTATCTCCTCTGTCTCTCTGCTTCTCTCTCTGCTGGAAAGGTCATGCTTTCTCTGGTGTGGGGAGCTATCTTTCCTCCTAGTGGTTCTCCCATTTCAAGGTCTGACCCTGCCCCCACGCCAGTGGTGAACACTCTCTCTCCTAACAAGTCTCCTTCTGGAGTAATCTTTTGTCAGCTCCTTTCTGGCCCTGCCCCTCTCAGCTTCATTTTGTTGTAAGGGTCCTTACTATGGTTTGGGATTTGAATCCTAAGAAACCTGAGTTCCACCAAGAGTCCGCTCAGTATCATTACCACGGGTCCCAGAGTTGCCACAACCATGTCCTTCATTAGTGTGATTCCTCCTCCAGGCTCTGAGAACCCCCAGCAAGACTTCCCTGCATTCTCAAGTATGAGGTTCTGAGCTCTGTCATGAGCTCTGCTCATCTGAAGGCCAAACTGCTAGCGAGTGGGAAGCCGTATCACGGGCAGTCTCCTACATTTGGGAGGAGGGCGTAAGCTGCCCTGTCAAACAACCGTGGCTTTGCCTTCTAAGTTGTTTGTATGTTTTAAACAAAATCTTCCAAAGGAACTTACAACGAACCAATCAAAATCCTCCAACGCACTCTGAGCCACCCTGGTAGGTGAGCAAGGGTAAACTTTGCTCATTATACAAACAAGTTCTCCACCCTTCCCATCTGCCATGTATTTCAACATCAATATGCAGAACTGGGACTTAGAGCTCAGCACAGACAGGGGTGTGCTGCCGCTACACGCGATGAGGAGCCAATCCCTAGAAATACGTACAAGTTTCCTCAACCAAAGACCCTGGCCTTCCTGTTTGGAAGAACACATCTGTATGCCCTCCCTACACAGGCACACACATGCGCACACACATGCACACACACACAAACACGCACACACATGCATGCACACACACACATTTTCATTATTTGTTATAAACAGTAAACCTCCCTTCGCTCTTAACCACTGCCTGTGACTACCTACTTAGACTCATTGGCAGTGAACCCTGTGTGTTCACTACAGCAAGAGGAATGCCCACTAGAAATGCCCCACCTGCCCAGTACTCTCCAAAGCCCAGGCCTCTGGGAGCTCCAGACACAACTGGAATGTTCTCCCAGTTTCCTGGTCTTTTTTAAGGAGACAGTCTCCACATCCCCAAAGTCCCTCGGCCCTTGAACTTCAACCACGGGCATGTTTTTCACAGAGTTGGTCTTGGAGTCTTACAGAGAGGCCTGTACAACCAAGAGTACTTAAGTTTCTCAACCTGCCTCCACGGTGGCCTGCATTGCTCAAGGATCAGCAGGAGCAGGTACGTGTTCTCAAACATGAGGTCAGCTAAGCTGCTGAGGTGTGTGGATTTATCTCCAGAAAATGAAATCATGACATTTGGACTGTAGACTCTTCTGAGCATGAAGCAGGTAGGGCAGGAACCTTGAAGTATAAGAACCATGGTGGATAATCTTGATTGTTAATTTGATTAAATTCAGAAGTGCTAGGAGGCTAGTAAAATCATCTCTGAGTGTGTCAAAGAGGGCATTTCTAGGACATGGGCAGCACCGTGCCATAGATGGGACACTGTTGCCATAGTAGAGGCGAAAGTAGATACACGTTAGCCCAGACGTGCGTGCGTTCTCATTCACTCTCTCTCTCTGGGTGGGTCTCCTTCCTCCACACCAAGGAGAAATCTGACCTGCCTTCCAGTGCCCTTCACGCCATGACCAACTGAGACCTCTGGGCCACGAGTAAACACAGATATTCCACTGTTAGAGTTGCTCTGCACAGTTCTTTGTCAAAGTGGCAAAGGCTCTGATTAACATAGACTACACCAACTGAGGGAGAAACTGGTTTTCTTGGCCAGGGCAGCATGCAGCACAGCCTTCTGCCAAGTCAGCTGGGACAGTTTTGTCCCCGACTCATGCTCATGCCCTTCGGTGGACAACAGAGTGGAAAAGGAGCCACTGTGATGCCCACAGGCCTACAGGCTTGTCTGTTGAGAAGTGCCAAGATTATAGATTGTACCAGCCTTACCGCACCACTGAAGGGGGCACAGGCCAGACACTGGATGCCAAACTCTGCATGCTCGAGCTCTCAGGCCTCCACAAGGGATCATCCGAGGCTCTTTGCCCTCCTCTGCATATCCTAGAAATCAGGATATGCTCTGCTTCCAGGACTCAAGGGCTGTCAAATTTGGCCAGTGACCCTGAGCTCCCTCTCCTTCTTTGTCCCGCCTTTTACTTACTAAGAATGGTCTAAGAGCTTGTCAGCTGCTGGTTTGGCCTGAGTATTTGATGCACCTATAATAAATTTATCCCATTACATATTCTTAATACTTGAAATGGCTAAAACCAAAATGCTCACAGTAGCTTCCTGATTACAATGTCACCCCATCCCTAAGTTGGAGGGCAAATTAGGGAAATAATACCCCTACTTTTCCAAATTGTTTTGCATTACTAATTTAAATAGCAATTTGATATCTGTCTTAGGAAATCTTCCTGGTGAGTTTATTAAGTTCCCCTAATTTGTTAGTTTAGTAGTTGCTGGGAGTGGCGCACGCCTTTAATCCCAGCACTCCGGGAGGCAGAGGCAGGCGGATCCCTTTAAGTTCGAGGCCAGCCTGGTCTACAGAATGAGTTCCAGGACATCCAGGACTATACAGAGAAAGTCTATCTCAAAAAGCAAAACAAAAGCAAACAAATTCACTGGCATTCTCATTTTGCTTGTTTTACTAATTGTTGAATGTATGGATTTCTTCATGTTTGTGGGCATGCAGTTTTGTTTTGTTTGTTTTGTTTTGTTTTTTTGAGACAGGTTTTTCCATGCAGCCCTGGCTGCCTTGTCATTCACTGCTTAGACCATGAGAGCTTTGAGCTTGTGCAGTCTCACTGCCTTTGCCTGTCCAGAGTGGGGATTGCAGGCACGAGCCACCATTCCCAACTCCTGTGCACTATTGGTTCTAAAAGATTTTATCTTGTAAAGGCTATCCATTTATCAATTAGCCTGCTACATTGCTCATTTTAACATTATGTTAACTTTGATAAATACCCTTTTGTTTTAACATTATGTTAGCTACAATATTTTCTTCCTAGCCGTGAGTTCCTGGGAAGGTATGCTGTGGCCTTGATACCTACTACCCCCTCCATCTCTCCAGGGTGCACTGCCTCACTACAGATCCAGGTACCAGGGAATGAGTCCTCCGAGATCATGCGTCACTGTGGGTCTTCCCTGCTCTGAGCTGTTTCTCTGGAGTCTTTGTCACCTGTCTTACAACCGTAACGCGTGAGCATCAAGTCCCTAATTTAATCACTGTTTTCTTCAGAAACTATATCCTTAAGTATCCAGTAGATATGGGCATTCTGATGTCAAGTTATGCTCAGATATGTCAGAAAAATAATAGGTCCTCTCACCGTACCATCAGCTCCTTCTAAAACTTGTGTTTGTCTCAAGTGCGTCTCAACAATTAAAATACAAAGGAAAATGAGAACACGGTGCATTTCTTTTTGAAAATGTGACAAGTATTTGTGAAGCTTAGCTCTGCTCTTCCTTTCTCTTGTTTTCTCACCCCTCTGTCCCCCACTCTAACTCCTCTTGTGTCTACCACCCCCACTCCTCAAACTCACGACCTCTGATTCTTTATTATTTTCTGGATTTCATTGTCTATCCTCTTTCCTCTGTCATCTTCCCAGAACTATCTGTGTATGTTCCTCTCGTGGGTTATTTTAAAGTTTCCAATCCTATTGAAAGTTAGAGTGAAATTTCTTGTCAGTCTCAACTCCAGGGAACAGCACTTGTATTCTTCTTCAAGCCAAGGAGGAAAGAAAGAAAGGGGCAGTAATGACTTCTGAATATCCAGAATCCCTTACGCTCAGCACACAGCCTGCATGGGCTAATGAGATGGCTCAGCGGGAAAAGCGCTTGCCCCCCAAGTCTGACAACGCAAGCTCAGTCTCCAGATCCTACATAGTGGAAGGGAGAACCAACTCCTGCAAGTTCTCTTCCAATCGCCTCGTATGCTCTGTGCTCTGTGACTCATGTGCATACGCACACCACACACACTTTATGTGCGCACACACACATACACGCGCACACGGACACACACATACACACAATATAGTAAAAATATTAAAATATTAAAACTTTTCTGCAGATAATTTAGGCCATTGTTTCTAAAAAGGTTATTTTTAAAAGAAATTAGCGGGATCTTCATTTTTATTCCACGCTGTCCACTAATGTTCTTCTTCCTCTGACAAACACACACTGGAGCCAATATTCCTCCTGTCACCAGAGCTTATTAGAAACCCAGAGGGAGAGAGAGAGGCAAAAAGCCAGACAGCTCACTGATCATAGTGGAGATACATATGATAGCTTGGCCTTACTGTCGAATTTCACTCCATTAATACTAAAGCGAATGAGTTTATCTTATTTCTTGGCTTCTGAAAATCCTCTGCCATAAAATTCTATTTGCATGAGCTGCATAAATAATCTCAACTAATAAAAAATAAAGCATGAGTTTGGGAAATGGCTCCGTTGGTAAAGTGCCCACTTCACAGACATGGAGCCCACTCTGGCACCCACATAAAAGTCAGGCATAGTAGCATATAACACAGACACAGTTCGCTGCAGAGGCATTCTGAAGGTATTAGAAACGTCGTCTGATTCCTGTTAATGACTTAATAGCTGGAAAATGTCCTATGTGCACTCACCCTTGGTTCTCTCCTCTTCCAGGCCAAGGCCAAGCTTTGTCAGGACTAAAAATGCCAGTTCTTATACACTCACACACCACACACACATACGCATACACACACATGCATGCACACACACACACACATACACACACACACACCTGCCAACATGCAGGTTTTAAGACCTATATTTAGAAGAAGAGAAACTGAAACAAATTATTTTCACAGTGTTTAACACAGAAACAGCACGGTGAGACATGTTCTCCTGAATACCAATGACCAGAATAAACACTTCCAACTCTTGAAGAATGGACTCATTCAATTTCACATCAGGGAGACTCTTGAATCAACTATCCTGAATATTTAAACAATCACTTCAGGGCTGGCAAGATAGCTCAGGGAGTAAAGGCTCTTGCTGCCAAACTGGTTGACCTGTATTGAATTTCCAGAATTCAAGGGGTAAAAAGAGAGAAATGACCCTCCAAAATGTCTTCTGACCTTCTACAGGTGTGCAGTGACACACATGTGCATACACATGCATGCACAAACACACACAAACACACACACACACAAATACACACAAACACACACACAAATACACACAAACACACACACACAAATACACACAAACACACACACAAACACACACACACAAATACATACAAACACAAACACACACACAAATACACACAAACACACACACACACAAATACACACAAACACACACACAAACACACACAAACACACACACAAACACACACACAAATACACACAAACACACACACAAATACACACAAACACACACACAAATACACACAAACACACACAAATACACACACACACAAACACACACACACAAATACACACAAACACACACACAAACACACACACAAACATACACACACAAACACACACACATAAATAGATAAATCTTCCCTTTTTGGTTACCAATTATTCAGAATAGAACTTAACACACTAAAACTATTTCTTTTTTTTCTTTTTTTTTATTTAAATTTATTTATTTATTAAGGATTTCTGCCTCGTCCCCACAACCGCTTCCCATTTCCCTCCCCCTCCCCCATCAAGTCCCCCTCCCTCATCTGCTCGAAGAGCAATCAGGGTTCCCTGACCTGTGGGAAGCCCAAGGACTGCCCACCTCTATCCAGGTCTCGTAAGGTGAGCATCCAAACTGCCTAGGCTCCCACAAAGCCAGTACGTGCAGTAGGATCAAAAACCCACTGCAATTGTTCTTGAATTCTCAGTATTCCTCATTGTCCGCTATGTTCAGCTAGTCCGGATTTATCCCATGCTTTTTCAGACCTAGGCCAGCTGGCCTTGGTGAGATCCCAATAGAACATCCCCATTGTCTTAGTGTGTGGGTGCACCCCTCCTGGTCCTGAGTTCCTTGCTCGTGCTCCGTCTCCTTCTGCTCCTGATTTGGACCTTGAGATTTCTGTTCGAGGACTTTGTGAGGTAAACAGGAGCCAGAAAAGGGGGTGTGCACACAGACCGAGAAATGCTCAGCTGGCAGTGCCTCGGGGACACAGGGCAGTACTTGGTGGTGAAGTCCCTGAGTCTGAAAGAGGCAAGGCCACATCTTCCAGCATCTCACTGTCACCATGCTAAGAGTTTGTTATGTACATGGAAAACAGGTTCATTCTTAGATTATAACCCCACATAAGGTCTCTGGGGTTGGTGAGCCTCAGCATACAGTGTGAATGATCACACATGTAGAAGTTTGCTGGAGGGCTTACAGGAACCCCATAACACAGCACCAAGAAGATATTACACGCACAGCAACTGTCTGGTCTGTTCTGCTCATATTCTACTCCTTACTCTTCTAAAATAACCATCTCTACCAAACACCGGGCTAAGCAGCAGCCAGATTGAACAAATCCGTGCCTTTCGGCTCTTCAGTGTCTGTGCTAGCTTCTTTTCCTGTGGCTGCTATCAAGTGCCCTGAACAAACAATGGGAGGGAGGAAGGCTTATTTGAGCTCCCAGGTAAGGGTACAGTCTTTCCCGGCGAGGAAGCTAAGGCAGCAGGAGCTTGAAGTCACTAACCCCACTGTGCTCAGAACCAGGAAGCAGAGGGCAACATGAATGCTCGGCTCATTCCTTACCTTTGTACAGTCTAAGATCTCCACCGAGGAAAGGTGTTACCTAGAGTGGGCGACAGGTAGTTCTAGATTAGACAATTAACATCAATAATTAATATTAAACACGACGGTATCAAAGACATCCCTAAGGGTACCTTAAAAGAAAGCTGGTGTCACAAAAACTGGTGGTGACTCATATGAACTTGGAGGAATGTGAACATAGTCACACAAGCTCTGACCTTTGTTGTAGGGGCTGTGAAAAGAGAATCTGTGGAGCCCAGGTGAGTGAAAGGAACTCGGTGGGCACAGCATCAGTGGGCACAGCATGAATCATGACCCTAGAAGAGCACTTGGGAATGGACACTTCGCCCCACCTCTTTCCTTTAAGACAAACTACCCCCAGTGATCCACAAATACATCCTCTGCTGCCACCATCTGGACCTCCATATCCAGCGGAGCCATGTCCCATTTGGCTTCTCTGCTGGAGTGACAGCTGTGTTTCTGAGACAGTCACGACAGTACCCACCATCCCTGCATGGCACACAACCTTATCCAAGATGCTGCCTTCTGATCATATGGCTTAAGACTCTGCCCACGGCCACTTAATCTTGACTTTGAACCTCCAAACTGCCAACCTAATAAACCTTCCTTCTTCTTAACTATGCATGGGTATTTTGTTAACGGAGCTGACTGTCTTCTCCACACTATTCTGTCACGTGCTGTCCTGACACCCGACTGCGGGAAACCATCCTATACAATCCCCCACTACACCATCTCAACTGTCTCCATCTCGTTATCACTGTGCTTCCCGCCTCCCACAACGTCTACGAGACTTTCCCCTCCACAAGCCAACCCCTTCTTTTCATCTCCTTGGCTACAGCCAACTCTCCTTGCCCTCCGGGTCTTCATGTGCAGCAGTGGTCATCTCACTACCACACAGTTGGCTCAGCGCTCAGAAGATAGCTTGGCAGGTCAAAGCTTGGCACACCAGCTTGAGCACCTGAGTTTGACTCTGGGAACTCATGTGAAAGCCAGATGTGGCTCACATCTGTAGTTTCAGACTCCCGCCGTAAGACAGGAGAATCAGCAAGAAGCTCACGGGCTAGCCTGGAGTACACAGTACAGCAGCAGACACAAGAAGCTCATGGGCTAGCCTGGAGTACACAGCACAGCAGCAGACACAAGAAAGACCCTGCCTCAGAAACAAAGCGGAAGGAGAGAAATTACTCCCCCAAAGTTGCCCTCTGATGGCCACATGTTTGCTGTGGCATATGCATGCCAAAACTCAAAAGGACAACAGAATTAATTAATTTTAATAAAGATATGATTGGCTTAGAACCTGCTCTCGTAGTGTTTCCCTTACAAACACGGTTACATCTAAACCTGCAATGGTTTCTACCACAGAGTAAAAACAATGCCTACTTCTGGAATTTGCAGGGTGACGAGTTCCAATACATCCATTATTTTCTGTCCCACCAGCTGGCCCTTCATTCTTTCTGCTTCTTTCTCCAGCAGTCTTCGGCTTGGACATTGTGTTAGAATATTTTGCCAAGGCTCAGTCTGTTTTCTTAGGGTATTAGCTCCAGAATTTTCCATTTGGAAGAGTCCCCTGTGACTCCCTAAGCTTTTCTCATTGCTGTCCAGTCTGTTAACTGATGTGTCCAGCAGCCTTGCATCCCAAACACCGGGACAAAAAGGCCACTCTTTCCCTACCCACCACTAGCTAGATTGTTAAATGCGAGCTAAGCCTGACCGCTACCTCCCTTAACTCATGAGGGTCCCTCCTCAAATAAAGGGCAGAGGCTGGAAGAGTTCAGAGCTGGGCGTGAGTGTTAGCCCATCCCCAGAGAATCCACCTGTACTATTTGTACAGCAGAGTCTTGACTGCGCCTTGCCTGTCCTCACTCATGACCAAGGCGTCCGTGTGATTCTGTGATCTTACTCATTTGTTACCTATTGAAATTTCTCAGAGTTCCAATCTATATAATTTTCTATTATATAGATTGAGAACTATATTTGTTTGCCACTATATAGGTGATAACTCTGGCCAGCTCCTCCTCTTCCGTGTCTGAAATTATCCCAACTGTGTATTGTTTTACTACTTATCTACCAGTTAGCTATTGGTTATTGACTAGTTATCTGCTGACTTCTTTTTTTTTTTTTTTTTTTTTTTTTTTTTTTTTTTTTTTTTTTTTTTTATGATTAATAGGGTGGTATTTATTTAAAGGGGAAAAAACTTACAGATCACTGTCAGCCCTCTGCGCAACCAGGAAGTGAGTCTAGTCGCCGGCAGAGCAGGAAGTGAAGAGAGAGAGGAGAGGGAAGTGGCAGCTTTTTTAAAGGGAGAGAGACCACGCCCCAATGGGCTGGTATCTCAGCGGCGATAGGCTGGAGGAGTGGGAGGACCTCCCGTAACACCTCCCCCTTTTGTTTAAATAAGAGAGTTCTAAACCTACTATGAAATTATATAAAATAAGTACAAATATCCTATTCTAACTAGCTTAGGTCTTGTATAATAAATAACTTGGCCAAGTCATGAGAGAAAGTAACTGCATTTATATAGTCTTCAACCCCATCGAAGATCTGAGAAGGGAAATAATGTTACCTGGGTAATTAGGAAGTTCAGTAAAACAACTTCCAAAACATGCAACAAATCACAGAGACAACTAGCTACCTAGGCAATCACCCAAAGTCACATATCTGCTGACTTCTTATGGGAAGAAATTCTAACTTACCCTTTTATCCCAGTATATAACAGTTTCTCAATAAAGACCAATTGATTGGTTTATTGATTGACTGAAATAGCTAAGAAGCATCTTATGTTTTATGTACTCCATGATATCCCCTAAGATATCCATGTAGGTTTTTTTTAAGACACTAATTTATATTTAAATTCTGAAAAAAGCAAGATAACTTTTGAAAGGATTCTTAGGTGGTAAGAAAACCAATGCCAAGACCAAAGCTATATGTCTCTGATTCATCTGTTTGAATTGGGGCCAGAAGTATCTAAAGTGAACTCTAAATCCGGAATCTGGGAGTTATCTAACATTTTTCAAGTGCAAACCACTCAACATTTATCTCCCGGTACTGAACTCTGCAAGGGAGTCCAGAGGAAGCTGCTTGGAAATCCCATGGTGGGAGCGAAAAGTTCCATGGTGGCAAAGGTCCCACAGGTTCGTGCTCAGAGTGCTATCAAGACCCCAGAGGCCTGTTCTTCCTCCCTAGTGAAAGACACCAGGACTGGACTTCGGGAGAATGGTGCAACCACCCGATTACCTAAGAGCACCCAGCATGCAGACGTCAGAACCCTGTCTCTGTCTACACAGCATGGTTTATAACTCCACCCAGACAAGCAGAAGTAGGAAGGAACTGTTCCCTGATTCCTGGTAGGTGGAATAACACCTGGAGGAGAGTAGGAAGTGAGAATGGCAGACACTGGAGAAGCTCTCAGATAGCACTTCTGGGAAAGCTTACATCTTTAACAGAAACTGCAAGAGCCAATCAGCTCCACACAAGGCCAGACACACAGTCAATACCTAGTAAGAAATCTCCCTAACTGCAGGGTGAAATGAGCAGAGTTTGCTCATGTTGTCCTACTTGGGATGGCCTACAGGTGTCAAGATCCCTTTGAGGGTCACAGTGAACACAATGAGTGCTGTCTTCTGAACAGCACACAACTGAGAACATCCATGAGTATTTCACAAGCAGTGAATGCTGACCCAGTAGCACCAGAAGCAAATCTCTGTCTTCCTTGCAAATCCTTAGGCCCAGCTGAAGGTCTGGATTTAGCACACTCTGCGGGGTCTTGAAGGAGGAAGCAGCAGAGAGCGGCCGGCGTGACGCAAACTTGCTCTCTCCTGGGTATCAGCCTGCCTGTGTCTAATGGGAGAGAGAAGCCCCACGCCCCAGGGACATGGAACAAGTTCATTGATTACAGAAGAGCAGCAGTCAGGGACAACAGAAGCCTTGCCAGCCAGTCCCCTGAAGTTCAAGGGAGCGTTCCAGAGTGAAGCGGCTTCACTCTGCACACCTCCTGCTAAGACAACCAAGGAGTCTTGAAGGTGGTGCTCTCTAGATGTTATGCCCTAGAGAGTCCGAGCACTAAACTAAGGCATCAAAGCACATCCTCTTTCTAGAAAACACTAGAATACAAACCAGCTTGCTGGCCAGTCCCTCCTTATCCCAGGATGCTGCATCCCCCCAGCATTCTCCAGCTATTCCTGGGAAGTTCAGGCAAACAGGAGGGACTCTCCTTTAGAGGTAATGGAAATCATAAGAATCTGAGTCTGAGTGGCCCATGTGTCAAGAAGCATTATCTCTGATCCATGGTCTTTCGGGTGACCTGGCAGGAACGGATTCACCTGTCTCCTGTCTGCACCTCATCTTTGATTCATAAAAAAAAAAAAACCTTGGTAGTGAGAATGGGTGCCTCCAAGATCTCATCCAACTGGGAAATCCGATGACACTCTCTGGTCCTCACTGAAAGTCTCCTCTGTCAAGTCATCCTCAAGCCGACAAAGTTCTCGAGGAACAGAAGCAAAAAAATAAAAGAAAATAAAACTGCTGGTGAAGTCTCTTACCCTTTTAGGAAGAAAAAATAACATTTCCAAAAATAAGGTGTTCCCTTAAATAGTTACCTGGCTGTCTTACACATGGCTGGAATTGTCACTTGAGGATAAATGTAAGAGGCAATCAAGAGGTGTCATAAATATTCTGAGCTCTTGCCTCCCACCACCTCTGCAAGGCATTCATTATACGGTGTGCAGAAAGGATCACCATCTCTCCGCCTCTGTGGGGAGATAATTGCAGAGTGCCCGCTTGTGTTAGTGTGAATTAAAGGATGCCAACAACTTCACAACAAATTCTGGCCAAAAGGACTTCTGAGTCTCCTTAGAAGCCAGATTCCAGCTGCAGGGGGAAGCCCAGCTCACGCCACACAGAAGCTACCAGCATGGACTCTGTCGTGCATAATGGCGCACTGTCCCAGAGAAGAATGCCTTACAGGTTCGTATACGAGGAAACTGAAATGTGTGCTTCCTGTGTAGGTCTCGGCAAGCCAGCCTCTGTGCCCAGTGCATCTGACACTTTGTAACTTCTCAGGTATATGCTTGAGGGAGCAGAGAACCAAGGCCATCAGCCTGGCTCTACAAAGACCCACTGTGCCATGTCTTTCTGTGCCCTCCTGCTATGCTGCCTTCTACTCACAAGAGTCCAGTAATTTCATCCCAAAGAAGCTTGAGTTACAAGTCAAAGTACTCCCCTTTTCCTCCCCTCTGCCCTCCCTTGGTACTGACACTGCAGTAAACCTGTTGTTTTCCTTTTGATTGCTGCCTCGTTTCCTAGAAAGGGCCCACTGGGTCACCTGTACATAGGACTGTCAACTACTTCAGCGATAGCAGGGAATTTCAGTTAAAAGATACACTGAGGAAGAGGGGCAGACCTCTCTTCTGTAAGACCCATCGGTAGGGAATGAATACAAGGAAACGATGTCCTCAAGGCATAACAGAGCTGCTGTGCAGATGGGCTCACAGAAATTGTGAGTTAGTACACACAGTCAGGACACATAAGCTCAAACCAAACCAGATCTCAGCATGGAAAGGGGAAGTAGGGGTGTGTCTATTTGCAACTAATCAAGTTGTTGCGAGAAAGTCAGTTTCCGACAACTTATGCTGGAGAGGCTGTGGGGTAAAGGGAACACTTCTGCATTGCTGGTGGGAATGCAAGCTGGTACAGCCCCTTTGAATGTCAGTGTGGTGATTTCTCAGAAAATTAGGAAAGAACCTTCCTCAATACCCAGTAATACCACTCTTGGGTATATATCCAAAGGATGCTCAATCATGCCACAAGGACATGTGCTCAACTATGCTCATAGCAGCTTTGTTTGTCATAGCCAGAACCTGGAAACAGCTTAAATACCCTTCAACCGAAGAATGGATAAGGACAATGTGGTACATTTACACAACGGAGTACTACACAGCAGAAAAAAATAACAACATCTTGAAATTTGCAGGCAAATGGAAGGACATCATTTTGAGTGAGGTAACCCAGATCCAGAAAGATAATTATCACATGTACTCACTCATAGGTAGTTATTAAACATAAAGCAAAGAAAACCAGACCACAAATCACAATCCCAGAGAACCTAGACAACAATGAGGACCCTAAGAGAAACATACATGGATCTAATCTACATGAGAAGTAGAAAAAGACAAGATTTCCTGAGTAAATTGGGAGCATAGGGACCTTGGGGGAGGGTTGAGGGGAGAGGAGAGGTAAGGAGCAGTGCAGAGAAAAATGTAGCACTTGATAGTAATAATAATAATAATAATAATAATAATAATAATAATAATAATAAATGTTGCCCTTGATAAGCCAGCCACACTCCAGTGCAAGGCTACCCATCCATGAACATATGGGCAGCACAAATGGACATAACAGATGAAAAGGTTTAAATGACATAAAGCTGAATAGACAGGGAAAGGGGTGGAGCTAGGATGAGTTGGGAGAAGGGCAAATATGATCAAAACACATAATATAAAATTCTCAAAGACCCAATAAAAAGAAAATAACAAAAAGTTTAGTAAAAGCATAGACTTCATGTTGTGTCTTAACTACAAAGTAATTTTTTAAGTAGAAATGGATGATTCAGGCATAATTATTGTAAGTAAAGACAGCTGCCATGGAACTCAGCCACAGTAAGACCGCCAACCTGATTTTCCACCCCACCGTTCTCAGAGCTGTCTACACAAGAGAGGCAATGGGGCTCAAGATCAAGCTCATAGTGCACTTGTGAGAAAGCCCCAGGCTGTGACTTGCTGGAACCCCATCTCCCCATCAGTCCTTGCCTCGTTCTGATAGGTGGCAGGGCTTAGATGAGCAGTTGATGCTTTGGGTGGACTTGACTCAGAGCATGAGACCAGCACAGGGATAGGAGTTGAGCAGGAGAAGCAAACTATGATGGAGGAAGGTCATTGGTTAAATAAAAAGAAACTGCTTGGCCCTCATTGGTTAGAAGATAGGTGGGAGGAGTAAACAGAACAGAATGCTGGGAGGAAGAGGAAGTGAGCTCAGACTCCACAGCTCTCCTCTCGGGAGCAGACGCCTCAGAGAGATGCCATGCTCCCAGCTCCCAGGCAGACACACGAGATGAAGCTCCGACCCAGGATGGACATAGGCTAGAATCTTCCCGGTAAGCGCACCTAGGGGCACTACACAGATGATTAGAAATGGGCTAAATTAATATGTGAGAATTAGCCTAGAAGAGGCTAGATAGAAATTGGACAAGCAGTGATTAAATGAATACAGTTTGTGTGTTGTTATTTCGGGCATAAGCTAGCCAGGCAGCCGGGGTGCTGGGGACGCAGCCCCGCCGCCCTTATTACTACAAAACTAGACATGAGTCCCTGCTTTGTTTCACGGGAAGAACCCGAGTAATGAAAATGTGATTTAAAAGAGTAAGAGAGAGAGAAAGGAATGAAGGAGGGAGGGAGGGAAGGAGGAAGGAATACCAGCTATAGAAGGGAGGGATATTATCAAGCAGGCCCCCATCTCTAGAACCATTTGTGAGTGGACCCCAATGGCTACCTGAGCCAGCCTGTAAGATTTTCGTAAGAACCCACATCCATTCCTGCCCAACTCCTACATCCTCCGCCTCTGAGAATACAACCTGCTAAGATGTAGAAGTGTGAACTCATGCTATGTCCATTCATCCTCTTGGCGAAATGACTGAGCAGCTGGCTCTGGCTATGTAGTGCCAGCAGGACTGTACTAATTCTGCTCCTCACAATACACACAGCCTCCTAAGTGGACCAGTGTCGATTGGTAACTAGTGGTCTGCCCTAAGACCTGGATCAATCTCCACCCTCCTTCACCGCAGCCTGAACTTAACTCAGAAAGGGTTTGACAACTAATTAACTCAGTAGCATTCTTGGTACTAACAGCTGACGTGGCGCAGCCAGGAACACGTGGGCACTAGCAGTGATGGTGCACTAAGGATGAGGAGGGCTTTTACGCGTTCTCCTGTCAGAGCTGCCAGCCCAGGCTGTGGCTCCCCCAGCACTGCGCGACGCCTCGAAAAGCCGGTCTCTGCAGCAGACAAGTGCTCTCGCCCCATGAATCTCTATTGCTGCTCACAGAACATCCCACTGCCATTGTTTTATGACGGGGATTTAACCAAAACTGCCGAGTGATTGAACTTTTTAAGTGGGCAGATCAGTTCGTCAGTGATATTTATTGACCGCCGGCTCTCAGAGGAAACTATGAGGCGCGGTGTTTGTCAAGGAGATGGAACCCACCCAGATTCCAAGACAAACAGTGATAAGCCACACGGCACCTCAGTTCTCTGAAGAGAACGTGCACCATACAACATAAAGCAGCCGAATAACGTATTTATCTTTCTTCCACGAGCAATTAAAAGGAAGTTGAGCATGCTGGAAAATGGAGGCCTTGGAACTGGAGGTAATTTATTCAGACTTCCTACTCTCTGAGGATAATAAAAGGTAGTAAATCCTACACTAAGCACAGTCGGCAGCAGGGCGCCTTTCAGAATTTATTTTGTTCTAGATTAGCAATGATTAAATCATGCAGTTATTCACTTTAAAATACCGTGGTTTTCCGCACCGCAGAGACTATGCTGAAAACATTAGTTTTCTCTTTCAGCTTAAAACAAGGCAGGATAATGCTGTCATTTTCCCACACAATAGTTCTCGATGCTTCTTCCCTTCCACAGCTGAGAAAGATTTCGTGCCCAAAACCCAATTCCTGCATCTGTAAAACAAGTCAATTTAGTCTCTGTTTTGGATGAGAATTTACATGATTTCCCACACTAGGGACTCTGCACGAATTAACCAGGGCCTTGTCCAGGAGTCTCCTGCACACACAGCTAGAGCTTCCATTGTAAGCCCAGCACAGACTAGACCCTTGGTATAGCCTTCCTTCCCTGCCCTCCTCTGCGTTTACCCCTTTTGTCTTTGTTTCTCAGTGTTGCCACTGAGGTGTCACCCCCACCATTTGATGGTCTTGAAGAGCATGCAAGAAGAACAATCAAGCTTGTGGTCCCCTAACTCACCCTGCACGGCCATCTGAGAGGGGATTTTTTTTTCAGCCCTCCCTACCAGAGTTCATTACTTCTGATGCTACTACTCAGAGGTCGCTTTATAGCTAGCAGGAAATACAATACAGCATTTTGGTGAGCACTAATGGAATTAAATTTGTTTCAGTCTGATAAACATGAGGCTAAGCAAGCTCAACAGTATAAAATGAGACAATGTTCAGATGTTATACACGTGCCATATTGGGTATGAACGTTAGGCATGAGGCGTGCTTCTCATGAAATCATTGGCTCTGACACACACAGGCCTTGGCTGCCACTCACTTTCTCCCCCAGTCCTGTGAGAGCTGGCACCCAGCTCCCTCTAAGGCTAAACTCAGCCATTTGGCCCACTCATGTAACCTCCTCTAACTTGTGGCAATTGGGAGAGTGATATTCTGTGTCCCAAAAGGGCTGAATTATTTTCATACACTAGAATGAGGAGCAAAGACTGAAGATGCTAGTCCATGGCTAACTCCTCTCTGACAGGGGACCTGACAAACTCCCTGCAGCCTCATCCTGGACGGTCCGGCATCAAGCAGAAGTCTTTCTGCCCTCCGCTTTTCCAGATGCCTCTTTTCTGTCTCTTTGCCTTTGTTTCTTCTGCTTAATAAATTAGGCCTGAATGAGTGGGAAAGGAGGCTCTGTTTCTTTCCATCCCTTTGTCTCTCCATCATCCTTCATGCCACTGGAAACACAGGACAGCTTTCCCTTGCTGTCCCACAGAAAGGTCATTCGTCATTACCTTCTTCCTCCTGACCTCCAGACTTCTCTGTCACAAGCAGTCTCAGGCTTCCTTCCCAGCTCCCACATAGGGGGAGTGGAGAGACAGAGAACCACAGCAACGGACACCATCATGTCCTTTTTGTCTATTTCTCGTTCTTGTTACACTGAACCTGAAAAGGCCTAAGTAGGAAGGGAGAAATTTAGGCAGTGGGAATTTAATTACATCTAGATAGACCCCGTAAGTGCACATACACACACACACATACGCGCACACACATACACATACACCCCAATACCAACAACAGGTATGAAGGTGTTGTCCATATGACCCATGCTAAGGTTATCTGTCACCATTCATGTCCTCTCCTTTTTCTTTAGCGTGGGGTCAGAGTGACACTCCTAGCCCCATGAAGACACCTGTAGGTGTGCACTCAACACTACAGTGCAAAGATTCTACCATCAGATCTGACACCATCACTGTTTCCTTGGGGACAATGAATCCTTTTCATTCACTAGAACAAAGACTGAAGATACAAATCTCCAGTGGCCCCTCTGTGACAGGAGGCCCCTGGTGCAGTCTCTGCAGGAGCATGCTGTTTGGATTTTTTCAAGAAGACCCTGTGATTTAGAGATTGGTTCTAGGCGATGTTTCTTGATATGACACAGATCTTCTGCAGAGGATGGAATTAGCTCTGAGCCCCCTAATCAGCAGAAACCAACAGAACCTGCGTAGCTGTGATGAGAGAGCAAATTCCATCCCCTTCGTTAAGTAGCCTTGTGACTCCCCCAGTGAAAGGGGTGCAAATGTGTGTCAGAGCCCATAGAGATACAGAGCGCTTTTAAGATGTGTTTTAGCTGGGCTGGCAAGATGGCTCGGTAACTAAAGGAACTCACTGCCAGGCCTGACCTGAGTCCAGTTCAAGGAACCCGAATAGTAGAAGGAGAATCATCACCCAGAAGCTGTCCTTTGGCCTCATGTATATTCACAGAAAATGATGATGATGATGATGATGATGATGATGATGATGATGATGATGATAAATCTGAAATGTAAAAACTGTATTTAAACTAATATCCAATAAAAGGTAGCTACTTCTTCATTTAGATTACTTCATTAGATGACTTTTATCACCCTCAGAAAAAAAATGTGGCCTTTTATTATAAAGTCAGTGTTGCTAATAGTCAGACGCGTGACCAGGCACACCAGTCTGACAACGGCAGCTAAGACTCCTGGTCTCCTGTGCAAGAGCAGCAGGTGTGTGGTAAGGTTGTCTTTGTCCTAGATTTGCTGCACATCGTTGCAAACTGTGCTGCTGAAGACAGGTCCTGTGCAGAAGAACTCGGTAGGAAGCTTATGGACCATACGTTAGACATTGTGTTGTCTTAAACACGCCCTATGTGCAAAGCACACAATGAGGAGAATGTGTTATGAGATTAGCAGAGTTCAGCCGGGTGTTTATTAGAAGTCTTTCCAATACCATGGCTTCTGAGGGACCTTAGATGCCTCTTGCCATCCAGAATCATCAGTTCAGAACAATAGCTACCATGAGAGGCTGTCCTGGACTGAGGACTTAGTGTAAAATAAGTAATGTGTTAACAGTCCTAGCTTATGATAAGTATAATTTGGGGTCATTTTCATGGAAATTCTTAAAAGTAACCCATTAGAAAGCCATTATAGCTCTTATCCTTCTGGAAAATGTCATGCTTTAGAAACAAACTCTTGTAGTATGAGAAAAATTGCCCTTTGAGACCTAAGAAAATTGAAGCATAGATAGGACTTGATTTCCCTCAGGTCAACCTGTAGGTCATTGGTAATGCTTAAACAAGCGACTGTATCCCTTCCCCATCCATCAGATGATGCCATCCCCTGGTAAGAATTAGCCTCCAGTTCTCGCTCAAAAGAAGCAGAGCTCTTACACACTTCCTAGGGTCTTCTTGATAACTTCAACTCGTAGAAGCGACATGTTAAGAGGGTAAAGAAGCTTTAGAAATTGCATCCTAAATAGTTCATAACTAAGCAGTGAAAATAGGATTCCTAAAGCACACACTATTCAACTACAGACCTCAACAGTACAAGCCTGATCCTCTGAGCCCCTGGCCAGGATGCCTGAATAATCCAAACTGTATCCTGACCAGCTCAGCCTTAAGCAATTACAACTTTTCTTCCTCGTTAAGTCAGTTCACTAAGTTTCCTCTAAGCTCTCAGACCCTCTTGAGTATGTGGAAAAACTAAATTTTAGATATAGCTTGTCATTCTCATACATGTTGTTAGCCCTGATTCACTGCTGAATAAAATGAGCTTAAAAAGAATAAACTAATCCAACTCTTAATGAGCTGTGTGTCACTCAATAGTAGAACGAGTTCATCAGGCTTCTTTCCTGTGACAACAGCACCTACTCCATGGAAATCAAATACGGTTGTTTCTAAAGCAAAAAGTCATTCACCTTCCAAATTATCTGCAGTGCTTACCTTAACTACAGACATGTTCATTCAGTTTGTGAAGGATGTAAAGGCTAGTGTGGTGTGAAGGAGAAAAAAATTTAAAAAAAGAAAAAAAGAAATATCTGCAGGAGAACACTTGGTTCTCTGACAAAAAAAGTAACACTCAGTGCAGGGGCTGAAGCCTTCCTTTCCAGTAAAGACTAATATACAGTCAAAGACAGTTTCTTCTGTTGGAGCAAAGGAATCAATAAGGTTGGACTACTGAGAGAATACCACAAGTAAAATGTCCTGTGGCTTTACAAAGGTCAAAATACTAACCTTTGTGCTAGGCAATGCCAGTTGTGTCCTGACGCTCTAAGGAAAGATGTCATTGTCAAGAAAAATCAAGTTACATTCTGTAAGCACCTGTGATGTGGTAGTCCCCTCTGTATGCTCTGATTACCATTAATGAATAATAAAACTGCTTTGCCAAATTTGGTTGCTCCAACGTTGCAAATGAAACTGGGTGACTGTTCAGGCAGCGGGATGTCTCTGTCAACTCTAGAGTTTTGAAAGTTGCTTATAATGTACTTCCTGTTAATTTAGGTAATATTGTATCCTTCTGGAGTCTTTGATGGAGTTGAAGAATATAGTTTTCCTTAATCATGATAAAAGATAAAGTAGATATAAATGTTGTAATTATAATTCTTGCTTGATAACTGTTTTGTTATATGTAATCTTACTATGTTAAAGTTAAAACCTTCCTTTTTTATTTAAACAGAAAATGGGAGTTGATGTGGGATTCCCTTCTGTATGCTGTAATTACCATTAATTAATAAAGAAACTGCTTTGGACATATAGCAGGGAAAACTAAACTGAATGCTGGGAGAAAGGAGGTGGAGTCAATGAGAAGCCATTGAGCTGCCGCTGGAGACAAACACATTGAAACCTTGCTGGTGGGCCACAAGCCTTAAGGGAAAATATAAAATAATGAAAACGGGTTAAATTAAAATGTAAAAGCTAGCCAATAAGAAATTAGAGCTAATAGGCCAAGCAGTGATTTAATTAATACAGTTTCTTGGTGGTTATTTTGGGTCTGGGCCACTAGGTGGTCAGGAAACAAACAAATGGCCCTTTTACCACACACCTGCTGTGTGGTAGAAGCACTTATCACCTTGTAAACCTGGACTCTATGCCACCTTCAGCTACCAGGAGATGAGCTGGCAAGTCCTTCCTTTTCCCAGGAGAAATTCACCTGCCTTGTAAGAAATCTAACTGCACCAAGCCATTTGTTGATGGGAAACCTTGGTTAGTCACATGAAGAGGCTTTGTGAGAACTGGATATCCATCCACCTGTTGAACACTCTCCTAAGGAGAACCCCAGGCAAATTCCCACAGGAGTGAGGTGCTTCTCCTCTAACTACCAAAAAGTCCAATTTACAAAAGCATAAGGAACAATAAATTGGTTTATGGCAGGGTCATGCAAGCATGAGGACCTGAGTTTGGATGCCCAAGAGCTATGTAAAAAGCCAAACACAGTGGCCCATGTCTGTTAGCTCATAGCTGGAGAACAGACACAGGAAGCTACCTGAAACTTATTAGTTAGTGAGTCTCATCACAACAGTGAGCTCCAGGATCAGTGAGAGAGCCTCTCCCCAATGATGATGATGACGACGATGATGATGGTGATAATGATGGTGATAATTACAAAGACAATGATGATTATGACAATGATGATGATGACGACAATGATGATAATTATGACAATGATGATTATGACAATGGTGATGACGATGATGATGATGATGACGACGACGATGATGGTAATGATGATGGTGATGATTACAAAGACAATGATGATGATGACAATGATGATGATGATGACGACAATGATGATAATTATGACGATGATGATGACAATGACAATGGTGATGATGATGATGATTGTGACGATGATGATGATGATGACGACGATGATGATAATTATGACAATGATGATGATGACAATGACAATGGTGATGATGATAGTGACGACGATGATGATGACAATGACAATGGTGATGATGATGATTGTGACGACAATGATGATGATGATGACATGATATAATTGTGACAACAATGATGTTGACAATGATGATGATGTTTATGACAATAGTGTTGATGATGATGATGATAATTGTGATGACAATGATGATTATGACAACAACAATGATGATGATGATGATGATGATGATGTAGAAAGCAACTGATGAAAATGCCCAATAGTAGTCTCTGGCTTCCACATATGTGGTGTACACCAATGCAAGCACACCTGCATGCACACACGCATACACACACATAGACACACACACATGTCACATATACACATGCACATATGCCATGAAAAAAAGTAACAATAAATTGGCTTGCTCCATTGCATTAGATTAGGTTTCAGATTTCTTTTAGTTAGGGTTTCTATCGCTGTGAGGAAACACCTTGACCAAAAATCAAGTTGGGGAAGAAAGCGTTTATTTGGCTTAAAGTTCCACACTATAACCCATATTTGAAGAAAGTTAGGACAGGAATTCAAATACGACAAAACCCTGGAGGTAGGAGTTGAGGCAGAGGCCATGGAGGGGTGCTGCTTACTAGCTTGCTTCCCATGGCTTGTTCAGCCTGCTTTCTTATAGAACCCAGGACCAGCAGCCCAGGGATGGCACCACCCACAATAGGCTGGGCCCTCACCCACTGATCACTAATTAAGGAAATGTTCTACAGCTCGATCTCATGGAGGCATTTCCTTTCAACTGAAGTTTCTCCTTTCAGACGACTCTAGCTTGTGTCAGGCTGACATAAAGCTAGCAAAGGCGAGATTCTAGGATGTTATCTGTTTATTTAAGAGTGTGGTTAATATAACTTTGAAAAGCATTTTGTTCTCTGCTGTATTCACTTAGACACACTCTTCGTTTTCATTAAATAGTTTCACTCTCCTGCAATGAGGGTATTTTATCTGGAGTTACCACACTTTATACAATGATCCTATTGCACCAATGTGTTCCTGTCACTCATGACAGCTATAAGGAGCACACCTGTACACATATTTAAGGATGTCACAACCTTCATTGGATGAATTCTGAATGTGCTATTAGATTATCAAGCATTAATAATTTTGGACAATCATTCTCGGCAAAATATTGTCCCTATTACCCTCGAATATCAGCTGTGAATGGAAACTCTCTCCTCTCTACACACAGTCGGGCAGGATCAGGTTTTTTTTTTTTTTAAAAAAAAAGACTCCTTTTCAATTTCCAAGATGAAAAATGGTTCCTCATCTTGCTTTAATTTTTCTCTCATGGACATTAAGCCTTTCCATGGGGTGGAATATACTCATGCTCCTGCCTCTCTGAACTCTGTGAACAGCTGATAAGGTCGTCTATAACACTATCTGACAGTCTAAGATAAGTGGACATGGCTTCCATGAAAGCTACATGACAGAGAGGGGATTTTTAATATAGGAATGATAGGAACGATTTTTATAGTTGAGCCTAAAGAGTCACAGTCAATTTTCCTGACAGAAGAATTTCACAATTCATTGACCTAAAAGCATAGGATGAATGCTGGCATTTCCAGAGCAGCTAAACCTGCCTCTCACAGTGTGTCCTGTGTATGCAGGAATGTCTAAGCCACTCCTTGGGCAAATCTCTAGTTACAAAAATAAATTTTAAACTGATAATTGCCAGAGCAATTGTTTAACGTCGTAAGCCTTTAGTGACAGCGATATATTCTCAGGCTTCTGTTCTACATTAGTTAACTTTTATCCTTTTAAATTGTATTTCTTTTTGAGTGTGTCTTGAATGCATGGCCACAGCACACGTGCATTCTCAGACTGTGGGACCTCGGATGGCCAGGCTTGAGAGTGATCACCTCTACACACTGAGCAATCCAGCCAGCCTCAGACTGTGGGACCTCGGCTTGCCAGGCTTGAGAGTGATCACCTCTACACATTGAGCAATCCAGCCAGCCTCAGAATTCTTTAAATTAAAACTCCATTAAGATAGTTCTTATCTTAGTCATTTGAAATATAATAGAGTAGGGCAAATGAAAAATGCTTAAATGATATGGATACTTAAATTCACCCTCAAAGTTATTATTTAGGAGAATAATACAAATGTAACTTTAGAATTAAGCTGCACTTCCCAAGTTTTTACTAAGAAAAGCATTTAACTTTGTTACAGACATTCTCCCATGCTTTTATTTTGTTCCTGATTGCTCCCCCACATGCTCATAATATTTCCCCTGGGTTTGGACCTCTTCTCTCTGCTATCGTTTGTGTGCTCTGGGTAGACAGATAATAGGCTGAGCCTTCCAAGACCTGTAATGACCACAGCGCCCAAGGCAAGTGTTATTGGCCCCAACTGACATAAGAGAGAATGGAAAGTCAGAGAGTTCAAGGAATATTCCAAGTCGTTAGAGACTCTCTTCCAGCCTGTGAATGGAACTCACTCACTCCAGCCAGTTCAAGAAGGTAATGCAGGGAGGTCTCAGATTTGTGTCTATGCAGTCCTAAATTCATCTTGTCTTCCAGACCCATGTATCAGCTGCTCTTTCTGTGCACACTTGCCACCCAGTCTCATGTTCATGGCATCACTGGCTGCTTTCAGGATCATGAGAGGCATGAAATGTATGTAGTGTGCACATGCTGCATGCCAGTCCATGTCAGGTCCTGAGGATGCGATTCTGAACAAGGATCCTTGAGTACAGAGATTGTGTCTCCTCAGAATGTCAGAAGTTACACCTATGAAGTCTCACCAACACAGCTGCCCAAATATGAGCTGAACAAAGACAGCAATAAACATGCCAAAGTAGATGGACAAGAGTTCACAAGACCTCAACCCTACTGATGTAACTACAGGGAGCTGAGGGATACTGAGAATGAGAGGAATAGTCTCCCCGGGAAGAGCATGAATGGGAGGAATAGTCTCCCCGGGAAGAGTATGAATGGGAGGAATAGTCTCCCCGGGAAGAGCATGAATGGGAGGAATAGTCTCCCCGGGAAGAGTATGAATGGGAGGAATAGTCTCCCCGGGAAGAGTATGAATGGGAGGAATAGTCTCCCCGGGAAGAGTATGAATGGGAGGAATAGTCTCCCCGGGAAGAGTATGAATGGGAGGAATAGTCTCCCCGGGAAGAGTATGAATGGGAGGAATAGTCTCCCCGGGAAGAGCATGACAATTGGCGACACAGTATTAAATGATCATCTCTGACAACATTCATACAATTAACACTAACTAGTCTGAGCAGGCCTGTATTTATTTATTTAGGGGTGTGTGTGTGTGTGTGTGTGTGTGTGTGTGTATATATACATATATATACATATATATGTATATATATACATATATATATATATGAAAAAGAAGACTATGAATTTGAAAGGGAACAGAAGGGTTACATGGGAGGGTTTGTAGGGCGCAAAGGGAAGGGGAAAATGAGATGTATATTAATAATCTCAAAAATAAAAGAAATCATTTTGAAACAAGGAAAGAGTAAACACAGACTCCATCATAAACTTATACAAATGCCCACGAAGGCCATCATTGACCAAAGGAAACACACGGGGTGCGGTGTGGCAAGAGTGGAGTGCTGGAGAGGATTGCTGGAAGGTCTCAGCTGAGATGTGAAGATTGATAGACAGTTGATGTCAGTAGTTAGGGCAGCATGCTCCAGGATGCTGAAAGAGATAGAGTGTGACCAGAGGCTCCTGAGCAAAAGGGAAGGAAGAAGAGAAATGTAGAGTGGAGGTTAGAGAGAGAGCCAGAAATCAGATTAAACTGTCTGAATTCTTCCTCTAAATATTTCCCAAATTATCTCCTCCTCTCCTTTCCAGAGAGTTCAAGGACACCACAAGAACATGACCCATAGCATCAACTAAACAGGGCACATAGAGTCTCACAGAGACTGAACTGACAATCAGGGAGCCTGTATGGGTCCTACCTAGGTCCTCAGCATATATGTATGGTTATATAGCTTGGTGCTCTTCTGGAATTCCAAACCGTGGGAGAGTGAGCTGCCTTTCCAGCCTAGTATTGTTGTTAATTTGTTGTGTCATGTTCAGTTGATATCCCTGGGAGGTATGCTGAAGGGAAAACACAGGAAAAGTGGATCTGGGGGAGAAGAGAGGTTTTAGAGGAGGGGGAGATTGCAGGGGAAGACTGGAAGGAGTGGAGGGAGAGCAAACTGTGGTCAGGCTGTGATGTATAAGAATAAGCTATATAAATATAGAATATACATAAAACAATATGTAGAATATAGATAGGATATAGATAGGACATATATACATAGGACATACATAGAATATATTTGGAATCTACATACAGTGGGTAGGGCAATATTTCATATTCAAATAGTCTACCAACTGCCTTCTATTGCTCACTCTCATTCTTTCTCCTTCTGCTCACTGTGTCCATGCTGTTGGCCACTTCTTACACATCTGCCCCCTTTGCATTCCCATTTAGAAGCTCTCCTCTCTAAAATGCTTGCAGATCAAAGGTCCATAGTGGGGCTGCTGCTGCACAGGCCAGGCTGGCTCTCCTGCACATCCCTCTGGACTTCTAGTGCTCAGCCTCAGGGTGTCTACCCCCAGCAACGATCCTGGGTGAGTCTTCCCTTTCTCCTTTCCACACAGTTCGCCACACAGCTGTGCAGGCTTTCCTTCTTCCTCTTCACTCTAAAGCTCAAGTCTTTCCGGTGAGTCATTTTGGCATTCATCACTTCAGAAAAGAAAATGCCTAGGAATTCAGTTCCCAGGAAAGTCAGTGGTGCTGATATGCCAAAGCAACCGTCTTTAGACCACGACTCAGAGCTGAGGAGCCAGTGTCTAGAAGACTAAAGATCGGGCAGGATCTCACCTCTCCAGTGCGTTGAGCTAGCTCCATCCTGTGGAGTAAGCACCTCAGATCAACTCAGCCTGCTCCCAGAAAGGGCCCTGGAAATCATAACTGAGTTGATAACCATGGGTGGTGAAAGGAAATCACTCATTATAACAATTAGTGTTTTGGTGAACAAGAAGGTTTTTTTTTTAATTCCTGTCTGGGTGCATATGTGTTGTTAGCCAGTCTAGACTCTACTGTGCTGACCTTACATAACCACACACTGGGTTCACATCTTATCAGACAAAGCCAAAACAAGCACAGTCAAGAAAGGGGAATAGAAACAACATATCACCTGCAGTGTGCATATAAACCACAGCAGCTACTCCCTAGTGCCCTCCCTTGAAAAAGACAACGCAGAGATTAGAGAGGGTTTGGAAACTGTCATAGAAGGTACTTCAGAGGCAGGCACTTCATTCCTGAGCATGCTCAGTGAGGGAGCACACCCCTGAGCATGCTCAGTCTAAGAACAGAAGGGAAAATGGTAGATACATGTGAGGTTTGGTCAATTAAGTTGTGATGGTTTTGACCACCACCGATGTGACATGATCTAGAATAACCCAGAGAGTCTCAATGAAGCACTGTCAAGATCAGCTTGGCCTGTGAAGATGTGTATGAGGGATTGTCTTGACTGTATTAGCTGCTGTGGGAACACCCAGTCTAAAAGTAGGCACACTATCACTGCTTTGGGTCTTGAATGTGTAACCACAGATGAAATGGGCTAGACGCAAGCTGGTGTGTGCTCATTCTCCCTGTGCCCTTGGAACTTGTCATGTGACTAGCTGTTTCAAGTTCCTGCCTGGACGTCTCCACAGTGATGGACTGGACAACCTAGAACTGAGAGCAAACCAACCCTCTCTTCCCTAAGTTGCTTCCTGTTGGGGAATTGGTTACAGCAACAGAAAGGAAACTAGAAAAAAAAAAAAACTTTCTGGAGTTTGAGAGGTTAAAATGGTGGACACAAGAACACTTTGGGCATGTTCAGTTAGCGTGATAAAGGATGAGCTGGCATACTTGGCTTTTTCCAAAATGGTTTAGCTAAGGAAAGGGAGAAAATTATTTGAAAGCGTGTTAATAAAGGACTTTGCCCCTCTGAAAACAGACTAACTTGTTGGCTAACCCAGGACCACAGCTGGCCATCTCACAAGACAACCAGCCCAGCTATGCTTTCCCTGAGAAAGTCTACTTTCGCCCTGTGCTCTCCTTGTGAGCTCTCCCACTTTAGACCCCAACTTTCTTAGCGTGGTTGCCTAAAGCAGGATCAAATCAGCACATCATAAATGTCCCTCATGGTGGTCCAGGAACACACAGACAGCATCTGCTGGTTCCCGCACACACAGAGAAGCTGCTTTCCTTCACAAGATCCCAAGAGGATGCTGTCTTCATCCCTCCACGGTGACTCCTCAGGAGGAAGCTTTTCTCAACCCTCAACCTCAGCTGGAGCTCAAAAGCCGGGACAACCCATGGGCTTCACCTGCCTCGGGTGAAAGAGCGATGCCTCTTCTCAGGCTGCTCGGGCCTGGGCCTGGTATAACATTTTGCATTTTCTGAGAGAGTCGGGTTAGCAAGGATAACGCTGCGTTTTAAAGTTGCATGGTCATTCCCCAGAGCAAATTCTTGCAGAAAAACTTTCTCTAAAAAACAAAGGGGCAGTTTTCACTCCCATGTCATTTAAACAGACTGGAGAGAATAATGAGAGGATACACATTTTCTAAAGGATGAACGTGTCACACATGGGAGAAAACACTGAATCCCATCCTAGACAGCAGACTCCGGTGTAGTTTCTAATTGTTCTAACTCGTGTTTACTGGGGGAGCAAATCACCATCAAAAGAAGCAATATGCTCTTAATGTCTTACTAATAACAACTATATTCTTCAGAAATTGATATCTAAGGGAACTCAACTGGGTCAGATGCAGCTTCAACTGCATCACTGGGTGGAAGTGAGCTGCTCGCAGAACGTCCACAATTACTGCAATTCTGCTTCTTGTTCAAGTCTGGAATTACATGGCTGACATTCCTTTTGTGACAAAAACACTTAAAGGACAGAAAGTTTCAAGCACGCTGGTGAGAATGCTTTGATTGGAAGTTTTTTTGGCCCCAGCTGCAGCATTTCCAAACGAAGCTGTGCTTGAGTGTTTTCCTTCTGCTCAGAACATTCCAGGATCTGTTGTTTTGATTGCAACATTGTCCAGCAGGCCAGACTGATGATTAATTCGTGTTATTAAGATGACTAAATGCTCCTTTCAGATGGCCGTTAAAATCTACCCTAAGCGCAGTCTTGAAAGTGACTTGATTGCAGATCCTGGGTGGTGCAGACGAGCTACGTGGTTGCTCCATTTAATCAGTAAGCGCTGGTGTCCTCTGGGCCAGCATGGCTCCTTGAGGACCCAGAAGGAAGCGGGAAGAAAAGGCACAATGGCTGCACTCCCAGGTGTCATATAAGGAGCACAATGACTGTGTGGGAAAGTCGGTCGCTCACCAGGTAAGTGGCAGTCTTGTGACACAGACACTAACATGGTTGATGAGAACGTACACCTTCTTCACAGCCGACACTCCAGCAGTCTTAGCTAAGAGGTCAGCTGATCAGCAGCGTGCCAGAGTGGGCACGTGACCCAATGGTCTAGAAAACGTCCCCTGATCCAATCTCATAAAGGCAATTCTTCAGCTGAGTTTTTTTTCCATTAGACTAAGGGAACTGTTTTTCCAGAAACTGCCGTGAATGCTTTTGCACAAACACAAGCCCCAGCATCTCTGGCACGGAGTGTGTTCTCTGAGGAAATGGATGTCTTTCAGATGACCTTTGAGGCTACTGGGAGGAACGATGAGGTATAATATCTTGAAATTAGTGTAACTCCCCACAAGAATTATCTGTTTCTCCATTTCAGTTTCCAAGCCCATTTTTACTGCTGAAAAATCTATGTAAGCTAGAATCTGAGTATTTCTAATCTCTCCTTTCCCGTTTTTCAATAAAATAATCAGTTCTCAATAATTATTTTTTTCTATTTAAAAAAATTGTACAACATATTTTGATTATGTTTCCCCTTCTCCAACTCCTCCTAGATCCACCCCACCTCCCTACCCACCCAACTTTATGTACTATCTATCTACCTATCCATCTATCATCTATCTATCCATCTATCAAAAATCAAACAGAAAAATGAAAATCAAAACAAAATAAAGTCAACAAGACAAAAATTCCCAAAACAAATCATAAAGTCCACAGACAACAACATAGGGCCTGCCCTGGAATATGGTGATATACCCACTTACTGACTCAAAATCTAAAAGCTTCTTACATGTGAGGTGCTGTTCTTGTATTGAGGATGAAGCATTTAGGCAAAAGTCTCTGAGCTTCCGTTCTAATGGGTGGGGTGAGGAGAGACTTCACACAGGTGATCATGTAAATGAATAAATGAATATTCGTGAGTGCTATGTACTAGGAAGAAAGGAGGTTGCACCATCTTTCCAGTAGTAAGGCCCTACCCTTTGTGTGTTGTTGTTGCTTTGTTTGCAATGCTTGGCATGAATCAATCCTAAGCAACTGCTCTCCCACTGAACTGTCGTCTCCCAGGCTGGTCTGTGTTTCTCTGGTATCCTTCATTCTAGTTTATCTCCCTCAAGACAGGACTTTAAGCCAACTGAGAATTCATTGAAATTAATTTTCCTAAAATATAAACTTGATCACTTTATTCTTACTTCAAAAGCTAGGTTGGGCTCCCATTTTGCATAAAGCGATGCTCAAATAATTTGCTGCTGCTGACGGCCATGCACCAAATGGCCAGACCCTTTTCATCTTCATCCCCAGCACTCCCACACACGCCCTACCTACAGCACCCAATTCCTTTTCACATCCCACTCCGTAAACTCGGCTTCCTCCTTACTGTATGTTACCAGAAGTAACCCTAAGTCAATATTCTGGCTCTACTTGATTTCATTACTTTTAGAGGTTGCAAAGAGGAGGAGGACGCTGGCTTCTCTCTGCCATTCTGTAGATGATGCCTCAGACCATGAGCCAGCTAAGCAGTTGAAACTGTTCTCAAGGTTTCATTTCACCAGCTTGTCCTGACAATTGCCTTTCAGTTAGCTCCCCCTGCCCTCCAAGGAGAAGGTCTTTATCTCTGTCTCTCTTGTCCTCTTTGCCATCTTCTCTTTTCCCAAGAGAAGGTAGCTTAGTTATGCTAATCATTAACTACTAACTACAAATAGAGAAAGAACTAGTAAGACAGGAGTCATCCAGTTTTCTCCACAGCACCTTCTCTTTAGATGTGCAGAACCCACGATGCCTAGTCAGAACAGCAAGCCCCCATATTTGCGACTGCGTTTGAACAGCCTCTCTGCTGTGTCTCCCACAGTTCGGTACATCAGCCTTATACCTGTTCCCTTAGGCAAGATGGTCCTCAATGGTGATAAGCTTCCTATTCAGTCTAGCTTCTCAAGTAAATGCTTTCCTTTGCTCCAACAATTTATCCTCAAGTAACTGTTCCTTCCTTGGGTTTCCAGTTTACACAATCTTAACATGTGCCCATCAGCATAGGGACTACCTCCCAAGACTGGGTTGGCATGGATTACCCCTCTGTAAACATGTGCTTCCCTTTCCTGGCTAGAAGAACACATTTCTGACAACAGAAGTCTCCAGAAACTCCTTATGGTATTCTGGCTCTGACTTGGGTTGTTGCTTTGTAGAGATGAGCCCCATCTTTCTAGCCGGATTAGTATTTAGGAGGAAACCCTGTTTTATTCAACTGTGTTTTCCCACAGCCAAGTGAAAAAGGATGGTCCGATAGATGAGTCTGACGAATAAACAATGTCTTCATGCTCTGTGTCTACCAGGCTAATGTCACATTCATCATGCGTCTTCAGTGGACACATCTATCACTCCTTGTGGAATCTGATAATAAACTATCACAGAAATGCTTGGAAAGTAAAGCTAATCACTTTTTATGAAGAGGGATGACTTTGTTCATACTTAGGAAAACTGTGTGTTGGTTGTAATTATGAGCTATTTTCTAATAAAGAGTATAGTAGCAATTTTAAAGTCCCCTTCTACTAAAGATTCTGAACATGACTGGTGATTCTCCTATATTATAACCATGATAATGATAACACTTGTAGCTTGGGACCCAAAGCTCTCAGTAACACATGGTGTAAGCATCTGGCCAAGTTTGGACATTGGAAGCTGGTTAAGCCCTGAGGTGTAGAGAAGATATAAGAAATGAGGACCATTATCTGCAATGTATATTTTGAACAGTTCTTTGGCCTTTTAGCTTATGTTAGCGATAGGAACTTGAAAGCATTTGCATCAAATCTTGTGCTTTATGATAAGTAGCTTCTTAATGATTTTTCCATTACATACTAAGACCACATGCCATATTTCATGCAAAATCAAATGTAAAAGGCCTCAAATCACATATAAAACCAGCAGCTTCAAAGTTGCATCAAGAATGCAGTTGCTTCCTTTTCTCAAAGATGTCATTGAGAAATGATACAGACTGTGTAGGTGACACACACTTCTCTTCACAGCCAACCTGAGGGCTGCTGTATGACTGAGCTTCACACTGTAATAAGGGAATCACACGTGAATCCAGCTAACACATTACTAATCAGCACTGTTTCCTTGTTAATATTTTTATTTAAATTATATTCATGCATGTGTGAGGGCTGGTATATATAAGTGTAGTGACAGAGGACTCCAGAGGAGGATGTCAGATATGTGGGCGCTTAAGTTAGGACACTTGTGAGCCACCCAACATAGGTGCTGAGAAATGAACTCAGGTCTTTGGTGAGAACAGTGCTTACTCTTTACCACTGAACCAAGCCTCCAGCCCTGATCAATACTATTTCTGAAAATACTCCAGAAATGTTTTTCTGCCCTTAAAGGTTAGAGTTGTTTTAATATGGATATATGATTATGGATATATATTATATATTACATATATGGTATTATATGGATATATATGATATGTATTATAGATATATATGAGCGCTTCATGACTTCTTTAGTTAACAGCACCTAATTCTGACTAACAAACAGTCTGAGAACTCAATAAAGTGTCGGAACAAAGCAGAATGGAGACCTCTCCCACGGGAAGCTTGTGATGGAATGAACACTCCCATTAGCCTCACTAATCACCACTAACACAGGCAGGTCTTGCCGGGGCCCGAGGAAAGTGAGATAATCTATGAGCACAGGCAGAGAGGACATCTTACACCTGAGGACAGTGACAGGCAGAGAGGGCACCTTACACCTGAGGACAGTGGCAGGGGCTGTGGTCCCTGGAGGATGATCAGCATGGTGGAGGCAAAAGAGCTAGAGGAGAAGGAAAACAAAAGAAGATTTTCACAGGGGACTCTTCTCAGCATAGGAAGTAAAGTGGGGAAAGTCAGAGGTTCAGCTGGCTATGAAAATTAGAAGCAGATCCTTCAAAAGTTGCCTATCATCTGCCCAGTGAGGGCTCCCTACTCTGTGGGAAACTCAAGAACAGCGTGGGGGTTGGACCAGCCATATCCTCTATGGGCAGCAACTGTGGGATTTTTCCAGATGCTAGCAGAGGCACAAGGTCAGACAGAGACCAGTACAAGCATCCAGAAATAATAACGGAACAAACCAGACGTGTGTCTAATGTTGACAACTGGGAGTACCTGAATGACAACAGTGTCTCTCATGTCGGAATGAATGGCTTACTTTCAATCACCAGCAGATTCTTCTTCCTTGTGAGTAGTAGGACTTAGGAACCAGCACACCTGAGGGACTCAGGCAAGACGGAAGACCTCCAGGAGTTCAGAGTCAGCCTAGGCTCCAGAGTGAGACTCTGTCTCAAACAAAAACCAGAAAACCTGGAATAGGACTTAGCACTATCTGAACCACACTTGTCACCAGAGCTAGAAACTCTTGCCACTGCCCTCCAGTAATCTCTCTCCAAGTGCCAGTGCTTCCCACTCTTCTGCAGATCCCCAGAAGGTCCTGAGTGTGCAGCACGGGACGAACTCCTAGCACACCAGACAAGGAAGGGCTACTCTGTAAGATGGGGAGAACCCACAGCTAACACGATGGTGCTGGCCAGTAAAAACAACATGAAGGAGAATTTTAAAGAGTAGCATTGGAAGCACACAGAGCAACCACAGACCAGGAACGCTACTCAGACAGAATACTGTGACTGAGTGATATTCACATATGAGCACCCAGAGGCTTTTGTTATCGCTATAAATCTAGGTTCTGAGGCAAACTCATCAACGAATTGCTGACACAGCAGTCAAGTCAAATCAAGTATCGGCACCACGTCTATACAAGGTTACAGAAACAATGTTAAGATCAAAAGAGACCTTGCTGTGGCTGGCCAGATGGCTTAGTGGCTAAGGGCATTGGATGCCCTTCCAGAGGACCTGGGTTTGCATCCCAGAACCCATCGGGTCTCTCAAAAGTTTCTGTAACATCAGCCCAGAGAATCCCATCCCTTCTTCTGGCCTCCACAGGTGCTGCCCCCATACGGTGCACAGACATGTATGCAGGCAAAAGACCCATATTGATAAAGTAAAATAAAGATTAGAGAGGGGACAAATAATTAATTATATAATTCTGATATGTGTGTCAGAATTCAATGTAAAATTCCTTCAACATTTCTTTAAGTTTGGACATTTTTATGATTTAAAAAAAGTTAAGAAAATGTCTCTGAAATTCTACAGGAGTGATTTTTGCATTCCTGTCGAGAAGTCAGTCAGCACTAGGTGATGGGTTCTCACGTAGTCTGATAACAGACACCACAGAGATTGAAGAGCAAGGCCTAGCAGTTGAAGATAAAGATTGTTTGGGCACTAAGGACTACATGTCCCACACTCCACCCGTGTCCTGCGAGGTTTTGTTTTCTCCATCCCTCCCCAAGCCCCACCCCAGTGTTCTAGTTGTTAGAATTCTAGCATCTGACTGAGGAAAACACAGCTGAGTTCACTCAAACCTCGGGGAGCTGAGGGGTTGAAGGCTCTGGTCCTGCTCCGCGGCTTCAAGCTGTTCGGGCAGAGACTCTTTCCAGCAAAGGAACGTTAGCGATGCCACAGTTAGGTGCTGGTGCTGAGTGGTCCATGCCATGTCTGTTACCTTCTGTCTCTAACATACTCAAACTTCTAGGTGGGCGGCACCGTTAAAATGTGTAACTTGGAATATTTCTTTTGCAAGACTATATCAGTAGTGCGTCCCATTCTCTCGTTTGAAGGCACAGACTCTGGTGAGCTGTCTTTGCACAGGAGAAACTGAGCTATCTCTCTGCTGTAACCAGTTTTCAATACGTAAGTTATTTAATCATTACACAAATTTTAGTTTCGTACTTAGCTTAGATAGATAGGTTTCTTGAAATTCTCGAAGAGATGGAAGTCGGCAGTGTAGAGAAGAGATGAAGGAAGCTCAAGTCACAGGGGTACAGGAAAGCAACGGACAGGACGCCAACAGGCTCCTCTCACAACTACACAATTGAAAATCAGCAACACTAGAATTTCTGGGTTGAATTACATCCACCCCTGTTAAGGTTGGCAGCTGAAGTGTCCCTGTGGACTCATGTTTGGAACACTCCTTCCCTTGCTAGGAACGACATTTCAGGAGATTGTGGGAACTTTAGGGTGTGGCACTCAGCTGACGAAGTAGAACACTAGGGTGCGTGTCTGGAAGTCCTACCTGGCCTCCGGTTCCGGCTATATTCTCTGCTTTCTGGTCAGCCTCCACCACTACACTATGCCAATGAACTCAGCTGTCCAGCTGTCCCTTTCCACCACGACAGATCACAACTAGAAGCTTTAAGTTGTTCCTTGAATGTACTGTTGTCACAACAAAGCAAAGCTAACTAATACAATCAACAAAATATGTTCAATTCCTAATTCTCAAAACAGTTTTTAGAAAGATGGTCTTCGGCATTAGCCATATAGCTTATTGGTAGAGTTCTTCTCTAGCAGGCTCAGTCCCTAAATTCAATCCTCAATACTAAAATGGAAAGGAGGGAAGGAAGAAGGAAGGGAACGGGAGGAAAAGAAGTGGAATCTTCATGGGTTGCAGTGAAACTATGTTTATATAAAGTGGACTCTAATCCAACATGACAGGGTCTTTAGGAAAAGGGAGAGTTTGAATGCAGATTCAGAGATTACCAACTGAAGATGAAGGCAGAGATTAAGGGATGCAGTAAGGGATGCTGCTACATCCCCAGGAATGCCAACTTTTGTTAGCAACCATCTGGAACCAAAGGGAGTCCTGGAGACGGATCTTCACAACAGCCTCCCAGAGAGTCAACCTGGCCCACATCATCGTCTTGGATGTCTGATCTTTGGAACTGTGACAGAATGAATTTCTGTTATTCCAACCCCCTCAGCCAGGCAGCTCTTTGTCACAGCAGTGGGGAGAAACTCACCGGGGAAGATCATGCTTTGTTCTCTTGCAGGTTATGGTTAATGTGACCAAAACCTGATATCCTCATAAGAAGGAGAAAATTGAGACCCGAATGGGGAGGATGTACATGAAAACACAGGGAGAGACAGGAACGGTGGATCCACGAGGAGGCCAGGGGCTGCTGGGAGCTTCTAGGAACTGAAAAGGCAGGAGGAGTCATTTTGAAAGCTGTGAAGGGGAGCACAGCCTTCCTGACACTGATTTTGGACTCCTGACCTTCAAAGTTTCTGTGAGCTACTTAGCACCTAGAACTTTGCTGCAGTAGCCCTAGAAAATATGACATCACTGGATCAATGTTTTGGCATCCAGAATTCAGAAATATTTTTAAATGATTATAAAGTTTGATCAAGTTATCCTTCCCCGATCAAGGCTGGTTTACTATCCAAAAATCAAATACTTTAATTATATTGATTATATTGATATAATAATATTCCAAAGAAAAATTACCCTGATGGATACAAAAATAGCATTTGACAATACCCCAAATTCATTCATGATTTTTAAGGAAAAGAAATTATCAAATAGAAATAAGAAACCAGACATGGTGATGCACATCTGCAATTCCAGTACTTGGAAGGCAGAGGTGGAACGCTCAGTTCAAATTTGAGGTGGCCTGGTCTACATAGCAAATACCAGGCAAGCCTGGGTTACAGGGCAACAACAGAAAAACAGAAGGAAATGCCCTTAACCTGATCGAGGACATCTATAAAAATCCCAGTGACATAATTTAAACAGCAAATGCTTGTTCCCTCTGTTTGGGAAGACCAAAAATGTCCGTTCAACATTGAAGTGAATGGTCCTAGACAATGTGATACGAGAATCATCAAACTAGGAGGGGGAGAAGCAGGAAAGAGGAGAAGAAGGAGAGTAGAAAACAGAAGGGAAGCAAAAAGAAGAATCATCTAGTTTGGGAAACAAAGAGAAACTATGATTGGGTGTCCTGTGTGAATAAGTCCAGAGAAGTCATGCAGCCCGCAGTCAACACACAGATGATACGCTTTAGTAACAAACAATTTGAAAATGAAATTGGAAAAAAAACCACTCTTTTCTCAAAGCATCCAAAAATGAAATAAAGTTAGAAGAATGAACAAAATATTATCCTGAAGCTCTCAAAATTCCTGAGATTAAGATAGCATAAATAAATGAAGACATTATTAGATTGAAATATCTAATATCGTCAGGATAGTATTGCCCCCATATTTATATGTAAATTATCCCTAAACCATACTGCAATGCCAGTGTAAATCTGTGTACATGGAGGTGGAATCTACAAACCAGTACCAAAGTTCAAATAAAAATATAAAGAAATAACAAAAAACAAGTTTGGCCCAGAATGAGCCAGAGGACTCACAGTTTCTAATCCCAGCACTCACTACAAAGCTGCATTAATCAAGACAGTGGCGTTGGCACAGGACAGGCATATAAATCAGTGGAATAGAATTAAGGGTCCAGAAATAAACTCTTATGTAACAATCAGCTTAATTTTGACGAAGGTGCCAAGATAATTAATGGAGACAGAAAAAAGAGTCTCCTCAACAATAGGGCCTGGGGTAATTTATATATATATATATATATATATATATATATATATATATATATATATATATATATCTGTGCAAAAAAGTGGCAAGAAAGATCTTAGACCCTCAGCACACACTACACCCAACAGTTAACTCAAAAAGTCCATACAGCTAAATGAAAGAGGTTAATCCATGAAAATTCTAGAATCAAACACTGGAAAATATCTTCTGACCTTGAGCTGAGCGATGAATTTTTGGCAACAGTACCAAAAGCCTGACCCAAAGGGTGGTTGTAGCTTTTTAAACAGAGGAGAAAGCTTTGAAGCGATCATTTAATGTAAACAAACCTAAGTGGGGAAAACAGGGTAAAGATACAAGGGCAGATTCAATGATATGGACAAGAAGAAGCAGAAAGCATTTTCTAAATCAAGACCTACTTACTTACAAAAGAAGAGAAAAATGTCCAGAATTATTGGTATTTTTTTTTCAAAATTAGAAGCTAAAATTGAGGAAAATGAACTAGAGAGGCATGATACTGTGTGTGTGTGTGTGTGTGTGTGTGTGTGTGTGTGTGTGTGTGTTAAGAACACTAGGTTCTTAAATGGGGACATGACAACAGATACCAAAGAAATCTGGAGAATTATAAAGGCATACTTTAAAACCTGAACTCCATGTTAAAACAGAAATACAAAACCAAAGTGACTGAGAGCGTCTCTGGAAAACACTTCGTGTGAGCGCAGCAGCAGGCCCCTCTCCAGTCAGCAGCACCATCGCTCTTCCGTGTCGATACATCAACCTGCAGTTCTAAATACAGAACAGACTCACCCGCCAAGGTGTATGTGAGGCAGTGTCTGGGCTGTGGAGCCGGAAGCTAAAGCTGTTTCTGGATGAGTCTCAAACGCAGACAGATGTCCCAGTGAGAGCACTGGCTATGGACAGCTGTCTAATACGCTGCTCTGAACCCACAATCTGAATGGGACTGATGGACTCAAAACCGCACATCATGTTCACATTTAACCTTAAGCCCCTGTGAAACCATATTAGGGGAGGTCCTGATATTGCTTCAGTACTACAGTGCTTATTTCTATACTTGAGTTCTTAAGGACCAAGAGTAGGGGTGGTTTCAATAGTATAGTACACATATATATGCACATCATTTTATGACCTCAGAAAACTGACTTGGGACATTGTGAAGAAATGCACATGCTATATATTTCTGCTACCTGAATCATCCTGGGTAATTTGATAGAATATTTTAAGTTTCAGTAAATCAAAATAGTAAATAAACTTTCTCTCAAAGCATACACATGCACATGTGCACGCACACACATACATGCACACACAACTTCACCAACTTCACCCTACCAAATTGGGAAATCTAAAACAAATGGATAATTTTCTTGATAAATATCAATTTCCAAAGTTAATCCAAGATCAGATAAGCAATATAAACAGACCTATTACCTCTAATGAAACAGAAAAAGTTTCAGTAAAAGTTTCCCAATCAAAAAATAAAACCAGGGCCAGATAGTTGTAATAAGGAATTCTATCAGACTTTCAAAAGAGTTAATGCCAATACTCCCCACATCAGTACACAAATTGAAACAGAAGGAACAATGCCAAATTTATTTTATCAAGCCATAGTTATCCTGATACCCAAACCACATAAAGACCCAACAAAGAAAGAGAATTTCAGACCAATTTCTCTTATGAACATAGATGCCAAAATTCTCAGTAAAATATTTGCAAATCAAATCCAAGAACATATCAAAAGGATCATCCACCATGATCAAGTAGGTCTCATCCCAGAGATGCAGGGATGGTTCAACATCCATAAATCAATAAATATGATCCACCATATAAACAAACTGAAAGACAAAAAAAACTGATCATGTCATTAGATGCATAAAAGGCATTTGACAAAAATCCAGTACCCAATCATGATTTTTAAAAGTCCTGGTGAGATCAGGGATAAAAGAAACACACCTCACCATAACAAAGGCAATTTGCAGAAAGCCTGTAACTAACAACAACTTAAATGGACACAAAGTTGTCCACTCTTACCAAGTCCACTTAATATAGTGCTTCAAGTCTTAGCTATAGCAAAAAGACAACAGAAGGAGGTCAAGGGGAAACAAATTAGAAAGGAAGAGTTAAAGTATCCTTATTTTTAGATGATACAATAGTATACAAAAGTGACCCTAACAATTCCACTGAGAAGCTCCTACAGCTGATATACATGCTTTCAACAAAGTAACTGGTTACAAAATTAACTCACAAAAATTTGTGGCCTTTCTATATACAAATGAAAAGTGAACTGAGAAAGAAATCATGGAAACAACAATAGCTTCAAATAGTATAAAATATCATAAGGAAACTCTAACCAAGCGATTGAAAGACTTGTATGATAAAAAAAAAATAAAAACTTCAAGATATGGAAGAAAGACATTGAAGAATCTATCAGGGGAGGGAAAGATCTACCATGCTCTTAGATCAGAAGATTGATGTAGTAAAAATGACCAAAAGAGTTCGAGACCAGCCTGGTCTACAGAGCTAGTTCCAGAACAGGCTCCAAAGCCACAGAGAAACCCTGTCTCGAAAAAAAAAAATCTACAGATTTGTGTCAGGCCATGGGAGCCCATGCCTTTAATCTCAGCACTAGGGATGCAGAGGCAGGCAGATCTCTGTGAGCTCAAGGCCAGCCTGGTCCATAAGAGCTAGTTCTAGGACAGGCTCCAAAACTACAGAAAAACCCAGTCTTGAAAAACAGAAGAAAAAAAAAGAAAAGAAAGAAATCTACAGTTTCAATGTAATCTCCATCAAATTTCCAACACATTTCTTCACAAAACTTGAAAGAACAATTTCAGCTTCATATGGAAACACAAAAACCCTAGAATATTTAAACCAATACTAACTCATAAAAACTGCTAGAAGTCTCACCATCCCTGACGACAAAGCTATAGTGATAAAAAACAGCATGGCATTTGCACAAAACAGACACGTTGATCAATGGAATCGAAGACCCAGACATAGGTCCACATACCTAACAACACCTGTTTTTGATGAAGAAGTCAGAAACACAAACTGGGAAAGAGAAAGCATCTTCAACAAATGATGCTGGTCAAACTGGGTGGCTGATTATAGATGAACACAAATAGATCCATAATTATCACCCAGCAAAAAAATTCCACTCAAAATTGATTCAATATTTCAATATAAAACAAGACACACTGAACCTAATAGAAGAAAAAGTGGGGAATCGCCTTGAACTCCTTAAAGAATTTTTGACCAAAACACCATTAGTACAAGCGCTAAGATCAACATCTAATAAATGGGACTTCATGAAATGGAAAAAAAGCTCTGAATGGCCAAGGACAATGTCATTCAGACAACATGGCAGCCTACATAATAAGATTTTTACCAACTGCACATCCAATAGAGGGCTCATACCTAAAATATATAAAGAACTCAAAAACTGTAAATCAAGAAATAAATAACCCAATTAATAAATGTGGTATAGATCTAAACAGAGGATTCTCAATGACTGAAAAATACAGAAATGTTTGCCTGCAGCAAGATGAGTGGTTAAGGCACTGGACTTAAGAAATATTCAACATACTGAGTCATCAGGGAAGTGAAAAATCAAACACATTGAGACTTCATCTTATAACCATTACAATGGTGAAGATCAATAAAACAAATGATAGTTCAGGCTGGCAAGGATGTGGAATAAGAAAAACACCCATTCACTGCTGGTGGGAGTGCAAATTTGTACAGTCATTATGGAAATCAGTGTAGCAGTTCCCCCAGGAAGCTGGGAATTGATCTACCTTGAGATCCAGTACATCACTCTTGGGCCTGTACCCAAAGGATGCTGCAATCTGTGACAAAGACACCTGCTCCACCATGCTCATTGCTGCTCTGCTCATAATAGCCAGAAATTGGAAACAATATAGATGTCCCTCAACAGATTAATGAATAAAGGAAATGTGTATATTTATGCAATGAAATGTTACTCAGCTGTAAAACAAATGCATATAAATGAATGGAACTAGAAAAAAATTGTCCTGAGTGAGTTACCCAGATCCAGAAAGACAGATGTGCTATGGATTTGCTTACCTGTGGATATTAGCTTTTAAGTCAATGATAACCAAGCTACAATCTGTAGAAGCACAGAGGCTAGGTATAAAGTAAGGGGCTTGGGGGATAGATAGATCTTCCTAGGTAAGGGGAAATAAACAGTTATGGATGGACAAAGTTATGTAGGACTGAAACAAGAAGACCAAGCGGGAAGGGCAGAAGAGAAGAGACAGCTAAAATCAAGGGGCATTTGAGAGGCAGTATGGAAACTTCATATCACAGAGACTTCTTAGCATATATACATGTATAAAGATGATCTAAATGAAATTGCCAAATAATGAGAGAGACAGAGTCCCAATTGGACATCTCTTGTCACCAAATGAAGCTTCCATTACCGAGAATGGCTGGCACAGAATGGGTTGTTGGCCAAGAGTCTCATGGGAACCCAGAAACAACCCAGGCTGTTGCTAAGACTATAATTTGCCCTTCACAAACTGATAATAAGGTCCCATTGCTGAAGACAATACCAACACAACTCATTGAACATGAGAAGTCAAGCTGGTGCCTACAGAGAGCCTTCACCCCTACATTCTAGAGTCTTTGGTACTAGAAGGTATTCTGGCTGGCTGGTAGTGGTGGTGCACACCTTTTGTCCCAGCACTTGGAAGACAGAGACAGGTGGAGCTCTGGGAGTTCAAGACCAGCCTGGTCTACACAGTGAATTCTAGGACAGGCTCCAAAGCTACAAAGGAAACTTGTCTCAAAAAAAGAGGTATTCTGGATACCACAAAGGAGAAACATAAACACCAACCCAGCTGCAAGCCCACTGATCTACAAGGTTCACTACCTGCAAGATATGCTGGGGCAATAGTGGTACAAAACTTTGTGTGACCAATCAATAACTGATTTGACTTAAGGCCCACTCCATGCGATGGCACTCACACCTGACACTGCTGCGTGACCAAGAACCCGAGACTAGACAGCCCAGGACCCTAGGGGAAAACCAAATAAACCAGTCTGACAAAAGAACCCGAGACTAGACAGCCCAGGACCCTAGGGGAAAACCAAATAAACCAGTCTGACAAAAGAACCCGAGACTAGATAGCCCAGGACCCTAGGGAAAAACCAAATAAACCAGTCTGACAAAAGAACCCGAGACTACATAGCCCAGGATCCTAGGGTAAAACCAAATATAAACCAGTCTTACAAAAGGGGGGAAATGTAGTGGTAAAATGATTCCCAATGTTACTGGCACACGCCTTTAATCCCAGCACTTAAGAGGCAGAGGTGATGTGGGAGTGTCATATATCAATCTGTTGATTTCATTGGCTAAGTAATAAACAAACTGCTTGAGCTCATAGCTTAGAACATAGGTGGGTGGAGTAAACAGAACAGAATGCTGGGAGGAAGAGGAGGTGAGCTCAGACTCCACAGCTCTCCTCTCGGGGGCAGACGCCTCAGAGAGACGTCATGCTCCCCTCTCCCGGATAGACTGACAGCTCTGCTCTCTGGAGCAGAGACGCCATGCTGCCCGCTTCGCTCCTGGGCAGACACACGCGATGAAGCTCCGACCCAGGATGGACGTAGGCTAGAATCTCCTTGGTAAGCCACCTCATGGGCTACACTAGGAATGGGCTAGTCCAGGTTCGAGAGTTAGCTGAGAAGAGGCTAGATAGAAATGGGCCAAGCAGTGATTAAAAGAATACAGTGTCCGTGTAATTATTTCGGGGCATAAGCTAGAGCTAGCCATGCAGGCGGCCGGGGTGCTGGGAACGCAGCCCCGCCACTCATATTACTACAAATGGCACCCAGACATGTGGACAACTGAATCCACAGAAAGCCTGAAAAAGCTTGGGAAAGAGTAAAGCATGTTTTCTTGATAGCAGCAATTTCTCGAGTCTGCTCTGCTTGCTAGAGGCAAGCAAGTGCTCTCATCTAAGAGAGGCTTCCTGACTCAGCTTTAGCTGCAAAACCCTGCAGCTCATTAAGAGGTCCTGCCACGAAACACTTAAATGGTGTTGACAAAAAGCTGAACGCATGCTTTTCGGTTTTCTGCCGTAGCAGGAAAAAAGCTGCGCCGTTTAAACATGCCAGCTTTCTGGGCTGTCCTGCCAGGGCAAACTCTGACTCTTTTACACAGGCGGTTCGTGTGGTTTGCAAGCACAGGCTGCTGAAGCTCGCTTGCTGGCAGGGACCTTGAAATGCCATAGAGTTGTGGCAGTAAACATGGCTACAGCTAGTACCTCAGCCATGAGGCTGGAAAGCTAAGGAATGGGCTACATCTAGCCGGCAAAGCCACGGCTTTAGTCCTACTGATATTGCTTGGTAAATTAAAGACTCATGTGGTCAGAAAAAGAGAGATTCAAGGACAAAGAAAATTTCTAAATGATTTACAGTGTGTTAAAAATATATGCAGGCTAAAAGTTGAAATTCTTAAAGTAAAAAAATGAAAAAAGGAGAGTTGTTGGGTGTGGTAGTACACACCTTTAATCCCAACACTTGGGAGGCAGAGGGAGATTGACCTCTGTGACTTCAAGGTGTGGTAGCACACGCCTTTAATCCCAGTGCCTAGAAGGCAGAGACAAACAGATCTCAGTGAGTTCAAGGTGTAGTCGTATACACCTTTAATCCCAATGCCTGGGAGGCAGAGACAGGCGGATCTCTGAGAGTGCAAGGACAGCCTGGTCTACAGAGTTATTCCAGGTCAAAGATACAGAGAACCTGTCTCAAAAAGGAAAAAATAAAAGTAAAAATAAACAATAGAGGTTAAAATAAAGCCCCACAAAGATGGAAAATACACAGAGAATTTTGATACTATATGCTATTATGCTCTGTTTGAATTGTTTGAATGCTGAGGAAGGAGCAACAGCTGCTAAAAGATATTTGTTTATAAATGCTGCTGAACTAAGCCAACATAGAGATTTTGAAAATACCTTGACTTTAGAATTTGGATCTAAAGATATGATACTTTGGAAAGGAGTTTCTTATTTTGTTTTCACAGAGGATGAGACCCTGTTCATTTCTTCTATTCCAATTTGGTATGATGGACCATGCCCTCCTGAAGGGTTGGTGTGAACACCTTCAGAAAATTGCTTCGCTCAACTGCCAACTGAGATGAAACTAGCACACAGGTTATACCATGAAAGACCTAATTAACGACGCCCCCATTCAGCAGGAAGAAGTTTGGAGAGAAAAAACTGCGCCCATGTTCCCAAAATATTGTTTATAAATGTTCTTTTACATTTAAAGGGGGAAATGATATAGGTATGAATAATTTGCATTGGTGTGGATTTTAAGGTCAATTTTGTTATATGTATATGTGTTTCTGATCTTGATTAAGGTACTGTGATTGTGTAGTTCATTTAAAAATGTAATGTATAATTAGAAATATAGATTGTTAATACATAATCATAATAGTCAAGTTTGTAGTCATGTTAGTTAAGATTTTCTAGATGTACATAGATATATTTTAGATAGGCATTCTTCATATTTTTCAAAGATTATAGAAAATGGCATTTTAAATGTTTTAATAATTTAGGGCTTTTCATGTCAATGAGACACTCTGCTCCTGGCAGCACCAATCTACTTCAAGAAGAAGATGAGCATCGAAGAGGCACCTTATGGAGTTTTGATAGCCATTTGGGCAAGAAACTGCTCTTGCCTGGACTATTGCATAAACTGGACACAGAGAACCCGCAGAGAGAGGACTACTGAACTTGCCTAAAGGTAAGATGATCTTAGGGGGTTCCTGATTCATGAAAGAGTCTGTGAGACATTCTGCAGGACACAAAAGATAGTGACTGAACTGACTTTTGAAATGTTCTGCTTCATGGAAATGTCTCTGGATACCATGGGTCTGTAGGCTGAAGATGGATGCCCCAACAGTACAGAGGAACTTTGGTTGACTGTCCAGGCAACAAAATGTCTCTGTCATTTCTAGAGTTTGAAAGTTGCTTATTTCTTGTTTGCTTAGGTAATATTATATCCTTCTGGAGTCTTTGATGGAGTTAAAGAATATATAGATAGTTACAGTTTTCCTTAGTTATGAAAAAAGATAAAATAGATGTAAATATTGTAACTTTTTCTTGATAACTGTTTTGTTATATGTAATTTTGCTATGTTAAAGTTTAAACAGAAAAAGGGGAAGTGATGTGGGAGTGTCATATATCAATCTGTTGATTTCATTGGTTAAGTAATAAACAAACTGCTTGGGCTCATAGCTTAGAACATAGGTGGGTGGAGTAAACAGAACAGAATGCTGGAAGGAAGAGGAAGTGAGCTCAGACTCCACAGCTCTCCTCTCAGGGGCAGACGCCTCAGAGAGACGTCATGCTCCCCTCTCCCGGATAGACTGACAGCTCTGCTCTCTGGAGCAGAGACGCCATGCTGCCCGCTCCGCTCCTGGGCAGACACACGCGATGAAGCTCCAACCCAGGATGGATGTAGGCTAGAATCTCCTTGGTAAGCCACCTCGTGAGCTACACTAGAAATGGGCTAGTCCAGGTGCGAAAGTTAACCGAGAAGAGGCTAGATAGAAATGGGCCAAGCAGTGTTTAAAATAATACAATTTCCGTGTAATTATTTCAGGGCATAAGCTAGAGCTAGCCATACAGGCGGCCAAGGTGCCGGGGACACAGCCCCACTGCTCATATTACTACACAGAGGCAGGCAGATCTCTGTCAGTTTGAGGCCAGCCTGGTCTATAGAGCAAGTTCCAGCATGGGCTCCAAAGTTACACAGAGAAACCCTGTCTCGAAAGAAAGAAAGAAAGAAAGAAAGAAAGAAAGAAAGAAAGAAAGAAGGAGAGAAAAGAAAAAGCAAAGATTCCCAAGGTTATTCTGCTGTACTCATAGATCAGTGCCTTGCTCAGCCATCATCAGAGAAGCTTCCTCCTGCAGCAGATGGGAACAAACACAGAGACCCATAGCCACACATTATGTAGAGAGTGAGAGACCTTGGAACACTCAGCCCTAAATGGGATGTCTCCATCATATCCCTCCCCTTGGGGCTCAGGGAACCCTGTGACAAAGGAGATGGAAAGATTATAAGAGGCAGAGGGGACAGAGTACACCAAGAAAACAGGACCCTCTGAAAGAATCAACCCATGTGTGAACTCAACGAGACCGAGGCAGCACACACTGGGCTGGCCAGCGTCTGGGCCGGATGAAAGGAGAAGTGGACGCAAGCCCCATCACTAACTCAGAGGCCATCTCCAGTTGATAACTACTTGCAAATGCAAGTTTGTTCCAAGGGAGTTTTTACAGGGAAAACAAACTCCTCTTATGGGTAGGCTGCCTACCCAATGGAAAACAAATTCAAGAGCATCCTTGGGGATTCCTTGTGTTATAATGGAATTGCAGGGCTTTCTTGCCCATGTTAAACTACATCTTATATTTTTATATTTGCTTTTATTTTATTTATTTATATATTTATTTTCCTTCTTTTTACCTTCTATGTCCTTTGCATACATATTATGGCTTCAAGTCTCATGTTTTCTTGGGATTTCTGAGTGTGTGAAAGAGTAGATTTCTGTGTCTATATCTGTTTCTTGTCCCTTTTCTTGGGTCTCTTCTTTTATTTGTTTTGACCTATCCCAATGTGTCAATTCTCGTTTTATATTATTATATTTTATTTTATTATTATCTCTGAGAAGCCTATTTGTTTTCTAATGAGAGACAGAAAGGTGGTGGATCTGGAGGGGGAGATGGGGAGAAACTGGGAAGAGTAGAAGGGGGAAACCATAATCAGCATATTTTATGTGAGGGGAAAGATCGATTTTCAACAAAAGAAAAAAAAGAACACCAGTGTCATTCTTGTGCTTATAAATGGAGAGCTGAGGAAAAATTGATGAGGCACCACAGAAATAAAAGTTTCCAGAACTGGCCATTGATGGAGCAGAGGAGGCTGGCCTGTGTACTTGGGCAGGGACCGAGTGGCTTTGATCACTACTTTAACTTTCCTTTTCTTACCACTGTAATTATGTGTTAGTTTATGGCTTTTGCGGCAGATTAATTTTACCCCAAATAACCCATTAATTCAATATTATCCCCATCAACGTTCCAGAAGGCTTTTGAAGGATTCCTCAAACTCATATATACAGAAAGAGAAGCTCCCACCACGTAGCTGAATATTTAACATCTAAAAATTGAGATCAGACAGACCTACCTCACATTCCAGACACCAAAGCCACCTACAGAGGTGAGGAACAAGGCAACAGCAGCTCAGAAATACAAGGATTCCCAAAAAATAAAGGAACGAGTTTCCAAATATACTGTTATTTTACAAGGAATATACACAATAAATCAGGCTTTTAAAAATAAACCATTGGTAGGAAAACTTGATATATTCATACTTGAATTCATATTTTACAGCACATGAAAACTAGCGACCTAGCACACGAGGAGTGAAACTTGACAGCTATTGGAAGGGAATTACGCACATCCTGTCATGGGGCTGGGGAGGGAGCTCAGTGGGTAGACAGGCTTGCACAACAGCAGCTGAGCTCAATCCCAGATCCTACATAAAGGAGGAAAGAAGAAAACTGACTCCAAAGTCGCCTTTGTCCTCCCCTGCATGCCAGGGCTCAGTGAAGACCCACGGTGGCCCTGACAACAATACTTCTCTTACAAACATCCTCTTATGCTCTAAATAAGGAGGAGGTAGTCCCAATCTGAGATCTTTTCTGCATGTTTAGGTTTAAAGAAGAGGCTTCTCTTCTATGTTTTAGCCCCAGCCTCCCAAGGCCACAATTCAGCTGGGGCAAAGCCAATTAGACAAGGAAACAGAAACACGTGGATTCTCACAGCACATCCCTTCCCGGCCTCTGCACCCAAGTGCCCAGGTCCATTCCGCCGTTCACGTTTCAGCCCCACTATAAATAATAATATACCAACGTGTCCGTTTCCAACACAGCACAATGATAACCAAATTTGCTGGTCGTTTGTCACAGGCAGGTGCCACTGTCCTATTTGATACAGCCATCTTGTGAGGAATCTGTCACTTTACAGGTGACCCTCCACAAATGAGACAAGTGAGGACCTGCAAGGTGACTCACTAGCGGGTGGCAGAGCCCAGGATGGATACTAAGTTGGTCCCGTGCCAGGAATGAATGCTCTTACCCATGGTACCAAGCCCCACCCCCATGAGGAAGAACAGAGGCAAATAAAGGACACCGGATCTGAGACATGATCTCAAAGGGAGAGGAGGCGTTCAGCTGTTTAACAGATCAGGTATCTATCGTGATTTCTGCTCCATTGTATTTTATTTGCACTGCCACACTAAAACCTCAAAATTAATGGCTATTGTTAAAATAGTAAAGTTTCTAAAAAGTGTAGGGAGAAGATTTTTATGTTATGACTGAGCAACCTTTTCTGGTTCGACAACGTGCATTTTTCTCTCGCTCTTGGCACAGCCACAGAACTATCTTTCCAACTTTCTATTTTCATTTTCTTATCTTGTCTCCTGAAAAGAAACAGGAAGTCTTAAAGAGACAGGAAGCCTTGCATCAAATTATGATGGGCAGAACACACTAAACATGGGCACATAAATAGCAGCTACAAAGTACGTGTATTTTAAGAAATGTCGCTTGAAAACATGCCCCCGTATTTCTAGAATGCTAACGACACCACACAGTGACAGAGGCAGCTAGAGAACTCAGCAGGATCCGTTGTCTGTTCTTACTGGCCCCTGGTGAATCCTCTGCCCATCTTTCTTTCTGTACCCCAAGGCATAAGTGGCTAGCCGGCCACTTCCCATTTACATAACCAGGACAAAGTGTGGGAAAATGCAGAACACAAACTAAACGCATAGTACTATCACTGCCTGTCTAATATAGCTGAGGAAATGAAGTGAAAATGCAGGTGTGTGGTCATGGCACGCTCCACACAGAGACGCAGACACACAGAGACTCATAGCCCGCGGGTCATAAGTGCTCTTAGATCCCGTTCACGTCATTAACCTGGCCTCGTTTTCATGCTGACTTATTAAGTTCCACCCCAAAGGCAGGAATACATGGATGGTAGGTGTCACCCCTGTGCAAGCACAGGGCCCCTCTACTGGCCATACAATAGTCAGGCAAGTACTGTCTTCATCATCTAAGTGAAGAACTGGGGGCTAAAGAAATCAAAAGTATGTCCCAGGTTACACTCTAGCAGCTGACCCGGCCATGATTAGAACTTGAACTGGCCTAGCCTCAAAAAGGTCTGTTTCCGGTTTTACCTGGCCACCCAGACACTTTATAAAGGGCAGTGTCTAAGACTTTCTGTCTCAAAATGACTGCTTCAATCACCCAATAACAGATCACACAAAGGTCAAGGGGAAGGACAATCTCAATTGGGCTGTAAAGCTCTTCGGTTCGTGTTGATCTCATCAGAACACTCCCTGGCCATGTCCACCTCACACCTATGCCCAGACAGATCCCAAGGAACTGCCTCTTCTCACACTCATTACCTTGCAGGGCCGTAAGCAGCAACAAATGCTGGTGACTCTTCTTCTGTTATCAGTACAAATGCAATAAGCAACTTGGGCTGTAGGGCCAAACCTTCATTTACAAAATGTTTTTATTGTCTCCGAGGCACTTAGCCATGGAAGACAGCATTTTATTTATTCCCTGCGGATTCTTTAGGCTTTCTGATTCACAGTGCTTAGAACTACAAGGATGAGTCAAGAGAGTAAAATGCAGAGCAGGAGAGCAAGGCTGCAAACCTTCACTATCTGAGACGTCTGTTTGTTTTTCAGATATTAAATACCAATTACCTCCTTGACCTATATAAAGCAGAAGAATGCCAAGAATTTGCCAAGCGCAGGAAACTAAGCTGTGGTATAGTCATAAATAAAGTCATTTATAGAGCTGCTAATGAGCAGAACAATTAAGAACTCGCAGTGCTCTTTCAGAAGCCCCAAGTTCAAAGTCCAGCACCCACATCAGGCAGCTTGCAACTGCCAGGAACTTCAGCTACCAAGGATCTGACGCCCTCTTGTGGCTTCCGTGGGAACTGCACTTGTGGAAAAATCTACAGTCTCTTCCTCTCTCCCTCATTCCTTCTCCCCTTCTCTCTCTCTCCCTCTCCCCTCCCCTCTGCTCTCTCTTTCTCTCACACACACACCATTCTTTAAATATATTTCAAATAAAACATTTTAAAGTCATTAACAAGTCACACTAAACCAATTTGGCTGGATGGTAGCTCACACCAAGACCTATTTTCTTTGCCATTAAGTAAATAACATTTTAACAGGTCCTTACCACAATCTGTCAGTGCTTCAGAAGGAAGTGGAAAACCCACATGTCTCCCATGCCCCTGCAAGTCAGCAACAGCTGGAACAGAAAGTGCTAGATACTGGGGGTGTTTCTCACTCTGCAGCCATAAGGATTCATAATTCCCTTTTCTCCGTTGCCTGGAACATACCCAGAGAATCGAAGTTGGTGCCTTAGTCAGAGTTCCCATTGCTGTAACAAAACACAATCAAAAACCAAGTTGGACAGGAAAAAAATTTATTCAGCTTGTCCTTCAGCATTGCTGTTCATCACTGAAGGAAGTCAGAACAGAAACTCAAGCAGGGCAGGATCCCAGGGGCAGGAGCTGTGACAGAGGCCATGGATGGGAGGTGCTTACCAGCTTGTTTCCCTCGCTTGCTCAGCCTGCCTTCTTATAGAATCCAGGACCACCAACCCAGGGACGGCTCCACCCACCATAGACTGAGCCCTTCTCCATTGATCACTAATTGAGAAAATGCCCTACAGCTGGATCCAGGGAGGCACTTCCTCACCCGAGGCTCTTTCTGATGACTCTAGCTTGGCAAGACCAGCCAGTACAGTCAGCATTCTACATATCTCCCCTTCACCATGGTATTGTCCTACATGTACACACGTATAAATATGATTACTTACCCCATATTATCCACACTTATTCTCCCACTCCTTCCGTTGGTCTCTGTCCCATTTGCTAGTAACTAGTACCATTTCCACGCCTTCTTTTATGTTCCATAACTGACATGAATCATGTGATGCTTGTCTTTTAGATTTTAGATTATGTCAATGAATACAACAATCCTAGTTCCATTTATTTTTCAAGCGGCAGAGTTTTGGTCTTTCTCCTGACTAGCACTCCCTCCATTGTGGGTATATTTACTGTGTTCATCTGATGCTGACTCACTATAGAAATATGAGTCTACCAAACGCATTGGCCCAGGAGACCACTTCCCCAGCAGCACAGACACTGAGAGAAACAATTAATAAATGGGACCTCCTGAAACTGAAAAGCTTCTATAAAGCAAAGGACACAGTCAACAAGACAAAAACGACAGCCTACAGAATGGGAAAAGATCTTCACTAACCCTACATCAGACAGAGGTCTTATCAGAACTCAAGAAATGGGTCATCAAAAGAACAAATAATCCAATTTTAAAAAATGGAGTACAGACCTAAACAGAGAACTCTTAACAGAGGAATTTAAAATGGCTAAAAGACATGTAAGGAAATGTTCAACATCCTTAGTCATCAGAGAAATGCAAATCAAAACAACTCTAAGATTCCATCTTACAGCTGTAAGAATGGCCAAAATCAAAAACACCGATGACAACTTATGCTGGAGAGGTTTTGGGGAAAAGGGAACACTTCTGCATTGCTGGTGGGAATGCAAGCTGGTACAGTCCCTTTGGATATCAGTGCGGTGATTTCTCAGAAAATTAGGAAACAACCTTCCTCAAGACCCAGCAATACCACTTTGGGGTATATATCCAAAGGATGTTCAATCGTACCACAAGGACATGTGCTCAACTATGTTCATAGCAGCTTTGTTTGTCATAGCCAGAACCTGGAAACAACATAAATGCCCCTTGATCAAAGAATGGATAAGGAAAATGTGGTACATTTACACAATAGAGTACTACACAGAAGAAAAACATGATGACATCTTGAATTCTCAGGAAAATGAATGGAACTAGAAAACATCATTTTGAGTGAGGTAACCCAGACCCAGAAAGACAGTTATCACATGTACTCACTCATAAGTGGTTTTTAAACATAAAGCAAAGAAAACTACCCTGCAAATCCAATCACAATCCCAGAGAACCTAGACAACAATGCGGACTCTGAGAGAGACATACATGGATCTAATCTACATGGGAAGTAGAAAAATATCTCCTGAGAAAATTGGGAGCATGGGGACCATGGGAGAGGGTTGAAGGCTAGGGGAGAGGTAGGGAGGGGAGCAGAGAAAAATGTAGAGCCAATAAAAATCAATAAAAAAAGAAAAAGAAATATGAGTCTAGAACTGGATCGGATATTAGTGGGGGGAGGCACTTGTTGCTGGAGAAAACCGATTATCCCTCTTGTTACAGAGAATTCACTAGAGAGGACCACTATCTAAGGAGCCACGAATGCTACACAGAATGCAAATTTGAATACATGTCTTGACTTCAAGAGATGCTGGCTCTGGAGGAATTTAAATTTCTACCCAGCAGCTTCCTTACAGTCTTTTTGTTTGTTTTCGTTTTTCAAGACAGAGTCTCGGTATGTACTTACTTTGTGGATGAGACTGGCCTCAAACCCGGAGACCCACCTGCCTCTGCATACTGAGTACATATGCTGCGACATGGAAAAACTGACATTCTGTGTCACTTGACCCTTCGGTAGAAGAGTGGGTTTCTTTTACGTTTCCCATGATGCCTAGGGTGATTTCACACCATGGGTATTATGAATGGGGCTCTGGATAGTGCAGCTGTGGACATGGACAGGCAGGGACAGGCAGGGGACGGGCAGGGGATGGGCAGGGGATGGGCAGGGGACTGGCAGGGGACTGGCAGGGGACTGGCAGGGGACTGGCAGGGGCGGCAGGGGACAGGGACAGTCGGGGCAGGCAGGGGACAGGGACAGTCAGGGCAGGTAGGGGACAGGCAGGGGACAGACAGGGGACAGGCAGGGGATGGGCAGGGGGCAGGTAGGGGACAGTTGGGGACAGGCAGGGACAGGCAGGGGATGGGCAGGGGATGGGCAGGGGATGGGCAGGGGACAGTCAGGGACAGGCAGGGAACTGGCAGGAGATGGGCAGGGGATGGCAGGGGACAGACGGGCAGGGACAGTCGGGGGCAGGCAGGGGACAGGCAGGGGACGGGTAGGGGACAGGGATAGTCGGGCAGGCAGGGGCAGGCATGGGATAGGCAGGGGCAAGCAGGGGACAGGCAGGGGGCAGGCAGGGGACTGGCAGGGGACAGGGGTGGGGACAGTCGGGGGCAGGCAAGGGACAGTCAGGGCAGGCAGGGGATGGGCAGGGGGCAGGCAGGGGGCAGGCAGGGGGCAGGCAGGGGACAGGCAGTGTGCTGACTTAGATCCTTAGGTGCATTTCCAGGATCGGTAGACCTCGAGCATATGGTTGTTCTACTTTTAGCCCGAGAACTTCCAAGTTGATTTTCACAGGGCTGCACTGCTTAGGTTTCCACCGGCAGTATGTTCGGGCTTTTTTCCCAGCATCCTCACTGGCATTTGAAATGTTCTCCCCGATGATATCTTTTCTGCTGGGAGTGAGGATTTTTCATTTTCATTTTCCTGATGACTGAGGATAGCGAGCCTTTTCTCATGTATCTATCAGCGTTGAGTAGCTCATCTTCTGTGACGTGCCTGCTCATTTCACTTGCTCTGGCTTCCTAAAACTTAGCTCCCACATCTGATAGCTTCCAGCTACTCCTTATTGTGTCTGGGGTTCCTGCAGGTCAGCATCCCTCATAGATGCCCCAGAAAGAACTGGTCTATACTTCCCTAACGTCTACCATCACTTCCCATTACTGGTTCTTCCACCAGCAGTTAGCGTTTTTAAAGAAACAGCTCTTACCTCCAAAGAACAGAGGATGTGGCCTGGGAACCTAAATTTGCATCTCCCTAAATGCAATGCTCTAGGATTTTTGAAAGCCATTTCATGAAATGTTATGGTTTTGTGTAGCAAAGAAAGTCATAATTAAGTCAAATTTAAAATACTTTGGCGAGACTATCAGACAGTGTCCGGGAATATGAGGAAGTCTTTCAGCCAGCCTCAGCTGCTACGTGATGACATTCCTAGCTTTGTGGTTGGTAAAAGTTTGCGGTCCACTAAGGGTTTTCATCTTCTCCCCATAGGATGTTAGACCGGGTACTCCTGGGCAAGGAATAGCTGTTCAAGCAGCTAAAGCTAGCCCGAGGTAAGGTAAATAGCTCCTGGACCGGCCTCTCCACATCACTGAAACTCTATCAGTCAATCATTCTCTGCAGACACAGCTCTTCCTAGGAGCTGGTTGTTGGTTTACCCGGTTCATTACAGAGGTTGTGCTTTAAATCACTAGCTACCCAACTGCTCAGGCCGTAGCCTAGGGGGAGTTCTGTTCCCCTAGACAACGGCTCTGGTGCTCCCCGCTAACGGTAGCTCTAACTAAATCTCTATCATTCTAATAAAACTGAAGATTCAAAGGCTAGGGCAAAAACCTGCCAAGCTCAAAGTTAGAGTAGCAGCTGGCTAGCTTTCCCTCTTAGCTGGTGTCCCCAGAAGCCACTCCCTTCCACACAGCCCCAACTAAAAGCATCCTACGTGATGCTCCTCTCTGCTACTTCTTGCCCACCAGCTGTTAACCCCGCCTCTCTGGGCCCAGGTTAGCTTTATTTAATTAGTGCAAATGCAACACATCTTTACACAATTAACAAATGCACCGTGAACAAATATAACACATCTTTGACCAGTTAAAAAAATCTTCCACAATGTTTGGTCTTCAGACTAGCCAGTTCTCCAAGCCCACACTCCAGAGGCCTCACTGTGATTTCCAGACACAGAATAACGCAAGGATTTTGACTGCTCATGCACAGACTCAGACGTCAAGACGGCTTCCTGCTTCTGTGCCACAGCCAGTGCTGGGAACCAGCGGGACCCCTGCCCAGGAGGCGGAGTGCACAGTCCTCAGCACCCATGCTACCTTAGAGTCCGGCCTCCCTTCCTCCCTCTCCCCTTTCCTCCCCTCTTCTCTTTCTCCCCTCCCTCCCTCCCCTCCCTCCCTCTCTTCCGCCACACTCCCTCTGCACACACCCGTATATTGGAGCATGCTCTATCCCCACACTCTCTACTCTGTGAATTCCTCTTGGTTTTGTTCTTTTATAAATACCTCTTTTCGCTGCTGAAGCTACAGTCTGTACTTTTGGAGACTTGCCGTCTGTTGTCCTGTGCCGCACTGTCTCTGCTTTCCACATGAACACACTACAACCATCTCCCCCATCCTTTCTCCAAACTCTCATATATGTGCATGCACAGGAGCCTGTGTGTTTGCTACTGAGATTTGAGTTTCTTGCTGCTGTTACCCACTTAGGAAAGTAGCGGTTCTCCAGCCATTTCCATTCCATCCGCCAGAGGCACTCACGATAGATGGGTATACCATGTCTACCAACTACACCACAGAACAAATAAAGATTTCGTAACATTATAGTCTCTCTTTGTGTAGATCTATGTAAGACTTTCATTGGTCCATACTTGCTGTGATTCTTAGATTTTTGTCAATGTGATACAAGGTAGGGTCATCTTTGATGAAGGAACTTTGAGAAAATGCCTGCACCAAGTGGCCCTGTAGACAAGAGATTGGTGACTGATGTGGAGAGCCTAGCCCACTGTAGTCCTGGGGTGCATACAAATGCAAGCTGAACAAGCCTGGAGGAGCAAGCCAGTAGCAGCGCCCCTCTGTGGTTCCTGCCTTGGCATCCACGAGTGGACAGTGATGGGGACAGGTAAGCCAAATACACCACTTCCTTTCCAAGCTGCATGTGGTCAGAGCGCTTTAAGAAAGCAAACGAGAACACGTTCACATAGAACTTCCAAGCTACATTTCATACGTTTTCAACTTGGTTAGAAAATGTAAGAATATTTTTATAAGGCAGATGCACCAATTTGTACTCAGTTGGTTGCAGCAGCTGTTAAATTCCACAACCTGGTCAGCACTTGGAATCGTCAGGAGAATGGAGAACTCTCCCTGATTTCATCTGAACTTCCTTGAAGACTGGTAAGTGACAGCTGTCTTCGTGGTTTCTGTCCACTCATGCTTCTGTCCCTGTGACTTGCTGTTCATTTAGTCTCTTGTCTTCCCAAGCTTCTGGTCTTTGGCTTACAGGCTAGAAGGAGCTTTGTGCTTTGAAAATATACTGAGTAACAATCATAGCAACTGCACGCGTTTTAGATACCTCCCAACATTTCTGTCGGCGGGTTCCTTTTTGCATGGAAATATTCAACTTGATCTACAGGTTTCCCTGTGGCTTGTAGTTTTGTTTTCTTGCTTGCTCTGACTGCTTTCCTATCTTGAAGAATCCCTGTGTTTACGTGAGACATTCTCCAATACCATGCTTATGTGTCAGTCCATTGGAAATGGATATTTTGTCGTCTTGTGCAAAACAGGGACTACAGTCTTAACCGTTCTCTTACGGAGATCCAGAACCATTAACTGATGAGCCCTCATTCCTCATCCATTCAGTAATGTCATTCTGCCATAATTGCTTCTGTTGCACGCGCTTTTGTTTTTAGGCTCTCTAGATTGGAATGAAAAGGGTATCTTTACCCCATGTGCTCACTGGCTTAGTATTCTGAAGACCTAATGTTGCACTGTTCCAATCAACGTGGGATCCTGGAAACATCTAGTATCTGCAATGAAAATTTTGACAACCTATTTAGAAAGATGATTTTTCTCTAATGGAGACATGTGGATTAATCTGTTTTCACCACGCCCTAATATTCTGTAATAGATCATAGAAATGAAATTTATAAGGGAAATGATTCATTTGCTCTTAAGCAGGAGTCATTTATCAATATGTGGCTGTACATTTGCCGTGCCACTTAGTTGCATCCCAGTTTTATTTTAAAAAGTGACGTGGTCTCAATCCATCACCATCCTGCATTTTAAACTGTACATCACTTACAAATGAACACCGTCATCCTCGCAAGTCAGTGTGTGTCTATCACCTTGTCTCTTCTCTTCTCACAAGACATATAGATTACCCAAGTATGTCTCTCCTTCCCCATTTCCCTTGGCTGTTAGGAAGTGAATGTAATTGTAATTCCACAAATGACAGACATGGTGATTTATCATTCACAAGGTTTGCAGATGGATAGAGGAGGGCCAGTGCTCACCAGCGCATTCCTTTCCTGTTGTACAGATGCACACTGCAGCCACAAAATGAATCTGTTAATGTCCGAGGACATACGCAGCTGTCAAAGTTCTACGGGCAGAGACACGGGCACGATTCTCATTTCCATTCTCTTCTAAAGAGAACTCGGCTAATCACACACAGAAAGACTTTTCTAGCGAATACTCACTGTTTAATTATTTGATTCGTTAGGAAAAGATGTGTAATTGCACTCAGTTCAACAAACTCAGTCACACAGACATTTGTTGGTGGTCTGGTACATAAAGTTATTACCGTAACTTCTCTCCCTGGGCAAACTTTAATGAAGGATGAAGCTTTATCAATTCAACGTGCCCTCTTGGCAGGGTTTATTTAGCGTGCCAGTATGGTCAGCAAGACTGTCTTCTTCTAAATGACATCCTGAAGGGTCATTCTGGAGTGAACTGCAGACAGATGCAAGATAGAGCCTCTCTCTCTCTCTCTCTCTCTCCTTCCCTCTCCCCCTCTCTGTCTCACAGGCACACACCCAGAACCTCCAGTTCAGTAGCTGTAGCAAACACCACCTAACTTTATGAAATTGCGTGTCTTCAGCCATATCCTGTCTTCCTCGTCTACACATCTAAAGTCTTCCTTCAACACACTCTAGCCGCTGAGAGGGAGCATGACACCTTAGCCATCTGCAGTGCAGCTGCTTGCTGATTGTGTGTGTGTGTGCGTGCGCATGCGTGTGTGTATATATGTGTGGGAATGTATGTATGTGTATCAGGTTTCCAGTCCCCAAATAGACATAATATCCTTTCACATGCAATACAGCAAGTGAAGAAAAAGTTAGGAGCCTGTCTTTTATTCATGAGAGGTATCTATTTCCTCCTTAAAAGTTGTTCAGTAACTTTAATTTGGGGCCTAAACTTTTAAAAAGCTTTTCCATGTGAGTGGCAGAATGGGAAACCTGCTACTCAGTCCTGACAGGCTCTCATGGAGTGCGCTAGGGCAGATGCTATCCAGTCCTGATGGGAGTGCACTAGGGCAGATGCTATCCAGTCCTGATGGAGTGCGCTAGGGCAGATGCTATCCAGTCCTGATGGAGTGCGCTAGGGCAGATGCTATCCAGAGGAGGATCCTAATTTCTACTCAGTGTTTGCTAACTTATCTGGAAACACCGAGGAATCTGATTGCAAGCACCCATCTTCAATCTCTGATGGGTTAGCTTCTGCTGAACATCTGTCCTCTGTCCTCCATCTTCAATCTCTGATGGGTTAGCTTCTGCTGCACATCTGTCCTCTGTCCTCCATCTTCAATCTCTGATGGGTTAGCTTCTGCTGAACATCTGTCCTCTGTCCTCCATCTTAAATCTCTGATGGGTTATCTTCTGCTGAACATCTGTCCTTTGTCCTCCATCTTCAATCTCTGATGGGTTAGCTTCTGCTGCACATCTGTCCTCTGTCCTCCATCTTCAATCTCTGATGGGTTAGCTTCTGCTGCACATCTGTCCTCTGTCCTCCATCTTCAATCTCTGATGGGTTAGCTTCTGCTGCACATCTGTCCTCTGTCCTCCATCTTCAATCTCTGATGGGTTAGCTTCTGCTGCACATCTGTCCTCTGTCCTCCATCTTCAATCTCTGATGGGTTAGCTTCTGCTGCACATCTGTCCTCTGTCCTCCATCTTCAATCTCTGATGGGGTTAGCTTCTGCTGCACATCTGTCCTCTGTCCTCCATCTTCAATCTCTGATGGGTTAGCTTCTGCTGCACATCTGTCCTCTGTCCTCCATCTTCAATCTCTGATGGGGTTAGCTTCTGCTGAACATCTGTCCTCTGTCCTCCAGCGCCCATCTTAAGGACGTCCGCCAGTTCCAACAGAGGTTTCTACTCTCAATCCGTACCTTGCGCCCACGGGCCAGTGAGAACACAGTGATCTACCTCGGGAGGGTTCCTGGTGATCTTTATGACTCAGAATGACTCAGAACTCTTAGGAAGAGCTTTCCCAGGACACTGACCCAGGGGGCGGGTTGCCACAGTACAGTCCATCTTTGTGCATTCAGTGTCGTGATGTGCCTGTCACCCTAAGGTGCCGGAGCCACCCTCCCACAGCCTCCATGCCGCTGTCTGCGGCAGCAGCCCTGCCCCGAGCAGTGGTGCTGGTGTCAGCAGGCATTTGGATGGCATCACCCATCCATCTCCCTGAGGGCTCCCACTGTACTTGGGAGCACCCGGTCACCTTTCCAGAGAGCATTATTCATTGTTCAGTACCAATGGACGGGAGAGACAGCACTCCTGGTATTATGAACTATCACTTCCAGACACTCCAGCTAAGTAGGTACCGTTTTCCCAAATGTGAGGCAGTACGGTTCCTGCCAAGCAGCCAGGGATGTCTCTCACTAAAGGATCCATGGGCTGCTCAGCTCTGCCCATGTGGAGATCTCAGGTATCAGCATCTCTGACTCAGCTGTGTATGTCCTGAACACAGGGGGGCTCAGAACACTGTCAGTGCACACACAATACCATGTGCTGGCACCTTAGCCAGAGCTCTGTGAGTGAGTGAGTGAGTGAGTGAGTGAGTGAGTGAGTGAGTGAGGCTTCCTTGGCAGATCCTGCAATACTGCTTAGCTTCCTGCTAGTTGAACTTCTCAGTGGGGTTGGGTAAGCATCATCTGGTAGAACTGAGGCAGATATAGGAAGGCTCTCTGTCTCAACGGAGTAGCCATCGCTGCCTTCTAGCCTGACATCTAGAGCTGACTTTCTGGGGGATATCATGTATGCAATCAATGAACGCTTTCGGAGTAAGCTGGTGAGCAGAAAGAACCATGCTATGCTGTGTGAGAAACCTGATGGAACTGGTTGCCTGTCTCATTGTATACCCTTTGGGCCTTGCTGCTCAGCTAGGATCCACCATGTGCTGCCAATGCTCTCATGTCTGCAGGTAAATGTCTTAAATTATTCTGCTTGTAATAAGTCAAGAGCACAGCCATCCCCTGCCTCCTCGACCCAGGTCCTGTCTGCTAGTCAGTATCTTCACACAACAGAGGATAATACCACACTGTCAGGATTGGCTGAGCCAGTGGCTGGGGCTCCTGGTGGGATGGAACAGGTATTAGGTATTACAGGACTTCAGTGGTCTGGTTCCAGATGTCTGGGGTTATGGAATGGCCTTCCTTAAGAGGAGTCTTCTTTCAACTTTGCTCTTCTATGACTTAGCTGCTAAATATTCTCTCTCTCTCTCTCTCTCTCTCTCTCTCTCTCTCTCTCTCCCTCCCTCCCTCTCTCTCTCTCTCCCTCCCTCTCTCTCTCTCTCCCTCTCCCTTTCTCCCTCCCTCTCCCTGTCTTTCTCTCTCTCTCTTTCCCTCTCTCTCTCTCTCTCTCCCTGTCTCTCTCTTTCTCTCCCACCCTCCCTCTGTCCCTCCCCCCCTCTGTTTTTAACACAAATTGCAGTAGCTAAAAAGCATAATTATGGCCTGTGATAGCAAGATAGGTTATCAATCTAACTACATCTAGAATTAACTAAAAACCAAGTGATGCATTATGAAAGATTCTTTTTTTTCTTAATTAAATCATTTGAAGTGGGAATAACCACTTTTAATCCAGATTTCTTGAGATTGGAAGAGCCACACCTCCTGCTGACAGCCTACACAAGGACCTGAAAGAAGGAAGCACTCTTCCTGCTCTTCCCTCTCACCCTCAGTCAGTCCTTCACTGGCTCAGGAGCCTCCTCCTTCAGCACTCACTGAAGCCCAACTGAGACGTCCAGCCTAGTGCACTGGACAACTGCTGGAGTGTCAGAGCGTCTGCTGATAGACAGCCACTAACTGGACCACATCTGTAAACCACTGGATTCTCAGCTTCTGCTGATAGACAGCCACTAACTGGACAACACCCTGTAAACCACTGTAATGAATACTGTGTGTGTGTGTGTGTGTGTGTGTGTTCTAGAAGTTACATTTCTCTAGAGAACTGACTAATGTGCCCTAATTTATAGAACCCCTAATGTTCCTCTGACTAATGTCCCCTAATTTATAGAACCCATAAACCCGGGGACTGCATAGGTCACCTGCTCCAATAGTGGAGCCCATACCCAGGGACTTATTCCTACAGAAGAGCTTTGAGAACCTCCTGGACACATTGCCTGTGTGCTCCCATGAGCTCCTGGGGAAGAGCGGACACGGCAACTCTAAGGCCAGCATCGCATGGGCCATTACTGCAGAAGACAGAGCAAACGGTGAGCAGAAATGCAGCCACTCTGGAGCTCGAATGGCCATCCACCACCGAAGGAGAACCAGTAATGGGGGATAGCGATTAAGTGGCCGAATGGTGGCCAATAGAATCTCATCACAGAGAAGCCGTGTCCTGTTACGGGAAGGCGGGAGGCGCGGCTGTAAATGTCTATGCGGACTATCAGTGAAGAGCTCACTCCATGATAACCACAACTCTTGCCTAAATGCGGAAAGATCTGCTCATCCCAGAAAGAAGCACAAGAGCTAGGGAACTAAGGACTCCTGGAGCTCGTGTGGCATGTGAACAAATTCAACAGTTCTTACTGCAGGCCCCACAGCCAGTCATAGCAGAATTTAGTATAAAGTAATATAGCCAAGAACTAAATGTCTGATTTTTAAATATTTTATCACATTATAGTAACATTAATAGAATTACAAGTAAAAAAATTCATAATCTTAGGACCTCAACAAATCCAACTGTATTTATTTGGTTATTATTCTGTCTATTGAAAAATATGTAATTTTTACTTAGGTTAGAGCACACTACACTTAAGAAGTACTTGGCATTTCAAATAAATACAAAGGGTTCAGTAATTCTTAACCTCACCATTTTCATCCTGAGGATGTTTAGACTATTTTTTAATAAAACATCTTTCTCAGAATCATAGCAACATTAAATACCATTAAAGCAACAAAATTATTTGACCTGGTCCCTAGACCACATAAGTAAATAGCTTGCAATAGAAAATGTGTGTATGTTATATAAAATATACAAATATTATATGTAATATACATTACAAGCTATTATATATAATATAAATTTTACAATACAGAGTTGGTTAATTTATTTGATCTCTATCAATCTCATCAATTAGTATTTTTCACTGAGCATGTTCTTAAGTAACCATTCTTTTTCCAGACCTTATGCTCCTATGTGAAGTTTTATTGACTTAAATGTGGTTAAATTTTATTAGCGAGGATTGTGGGGATGCGAGAGGCTTTCCTTCACTGTGGAGCCCAGGAGGGAATGCAAGGAGTTGAACAACTGCTTCCTGATGACTTGGAACCTGCCTCCGGTTTCTCCTTTGTGAGCTGAAGTGGTACCAGGTGCAATTAGAAACCTTTATGTATCTGCAGTGGGGATTCGACTGCTGATTCATAGTTTCCCCAAGTTTCTGAGAGGCAGATGTTGGCTCTAAGTTGGCCCAGTGTGAAGAGAAATATTCAGCAAGAGCTATCATTAGAGGTTTTCATGCTTGAAAAGAAAATACTTCACCCACTGAGCCATCTTCCCAGCTGCTTTGATCATCTTTTATTCAGACAGTTTGTGCTTTCACTGCAGAGCTGGGGCTGCCCACATTGCCATCTTGGTGCTTCTTGCTTTGCTTTACAGGTTTGGGTCTCTAACCGACCTGGAACATGCTTTCGGGCATGGCATGGAGTAGGTGTTCCTCCTTCGGATGATGCCACAGCTAACCCCATGCAATATATTTAAAAGTGACTCACTTTTGCCACAATTATGTGTCTGTTCCGAGTTCTGCTCTGTCCTTCTCTTACCTGGAGAATTCAGAAAGTCTCCACCCCACCTCCAAGCTCTTACCTGGAACTCTCAGTTCTATGTTAATGGACATCAGCTCCATATAACACAGTTCTTTTAACAAGCTTATTACTCAGTTAGCTGCACGACACTTTAGAGCTCTGCTAAAGACTTGTGTACTTCAATGTCTTGCATGGTAATGTTCAGGACAGACCTTTGGCAGTACCAGAGCAGAAAGAAGTATGGTTTAGTGATCGGGGCCCATGCCTCGGGACCAGGGAGATCCCAACTCTCATCACCAGATGTGCTCTTCTCCTCGAGATATTCAACTTCCCAGATGAGATCCTTGTGAAGTGTTGTTATTATACCATATCCCCATAAGGTCTAGGGAGATCTACAGAGCTGTGGGTAACAATGCTATTTCACAGTGCCTGGCGCAGGGAGATCTGCAGAGCTGTGGGTAACAATGCTACCTCATAGTGCCTGGTGCACAATAAGCTCTCATCATTAAAACAGAAAGCTATGATTATTTCACAGTGAAATTACTTCTGAGAGCACTTTGGTGATTAGTCCCGGGAGGTGAGTGCATCTCATTTCATCACAGCAAGCACACATGTTAATAAGTAGACACACACTGGCCTTTGGATGGACGCTATAAAGTAATCCTACACTAGCTCAGAAGTGAGCATAATAAAGGGTTCTTTATTTAGGGGTAGACTCACAAATCACAGACCTCTGTAGGAATGGGGAAGAAGAACCAAATTCAGAAGTCACAGCCGAGAGAGAGAGAGAGAGAGAGAGAGAGAGAGAGAGAGAGAGAGAGCGCTTTATGGCTGCATTTATAGTATAAGAGACAATGCCCAAGTGGGCTGGTATCTTAAAGGCTACTGGCTGAAAGAGTTCCCACAGCACCTCTCGCTTTTGTCTAAATAAGGGAGTTCTAAGCCTAATAAAAACTATATACAGTAAGAACAAGTAACATGTATAAAATTAGAATTACAATCAGCACAAACAATATCAAGCAAGAAACAAGTGATAAATGTTTCAATAATTATCCTATCCTAATGTGTTTAAGTCTTGTATTGTAAATAACTTGGCCAAGTCACAAGAGGAAAGTTAACTACAGCTATCTCGTCTTCAACCCCATTGAAGACCCGAGAAGGGAAATAATATTACTTGAATAAGCAGGAAGTACAATCAAGCAACTTCCAAAATGCACAATAAATGACAGAGACAACTGGCTACCTGGGCAATCACCCAAAGTCTCATTTGCAACGTTGGAACAACCAATTTGAGCTAAGGCCTGGAGTAACTAACAGGCCATTTTCAGAGGCAGGAAAAATTTCAGAACTGTCTTACCTTGTCTTGACAAGGTTTGGCAGTCTTTTCTCTTGTATCTTGCTTGTCTAGTCCAGATACCGTGCATTTTGTCAGTGGTGGAGGCATGGGCAGTTCTCTGCCCAAAGGTCAGTTTTGCCAAGAAGAAAACAAGCTTCAAGTAGAGTATCTTCAGTGCCCAACATTCTCTTGGGAAAAGATCCATGCTGCCAGGAGCAATCGATCTCACATCACAGAACCCTAAGTTATTTAAATGCCATATTCATCAGTTCTTTGAAGTGGATGAAGATTACCTATCTATGCAAAATACAATCTCTACATATCTAAAGAACTTGATTAACTACAAGTTTGAAAAACATGGGTGACTATTGACCTATTCTTAATACCTATATAGCTAAAAGAGTAAGGCCTCATATTAGAATATTAAACAATCTTTAAAAACTGTGCAGCAAATGCTGACAATCACCTCAAAATGTAAACAATGTAGAAGTATCTTGATTAGAAGTAAAGATCTATAGTGCAATATGATCAATATATCCTAAAATTATATCAATATACAAAATGTCTTAAGCAGAGGTAGAAGCATGCATGTATGCAATATGACAAAATAACTTTGCTTAGGTGTACAAATGTTGTAAACAGAAATAGGAGCATATTCAATATAATAAATATAATTTGAATCTGTATCAATATACAAGAATCTATACAAATGTAAATTACCTATACATAATAGCTCAGAAGTATTCACTCTAGTACTCACTGTTATTATTAGCATGAGTAAGCTCACAATAATCTACCTATTATCCCATCAAATTTCCCCTTTTCTTCTTCAAGAAGATCCCTGAGCCTACATAATTTCCACCCCAACTCCCAACCCTATACCAGTTATAATCAACCCCAAATTGATGTCCCTAACTCTAAGAACAAACTGTTGGGAGAGGGGGCATCGTCTTCTAGAATTGCTTCCAGCTGTCATGGGGGCAGTGTTCTTTCTATGGGATCTTATAAAATTAAAATGATGGTTAAGTTTCAAGATTATTGTTTGGTATAATTGTAAATAGTCTCTTGAGTATTCATTAGGGCTTTTCTGAAGTTCTTATTTGAAGTTTTGGCCAGAACATTGTAAGAAGGTGCACCATTTCAGCTAACCATGTTGGAATCATTTTAGCAGCTGGTACCCAAAACCAATCACCCAAAACCAATCTTAAAGTAGCTCTATCAGCATCATGATGTCATAAAAGATAAAGTAGATATAAATAAATATTTTAACTATAATTCTTGCTTGATAACTATTTTGTTGTGTGTAATCTTGGTATGTTAAAGTTAAAACCTTTTTATTTAGACAGAAAATGGGGAGGTGATGGGGGATTCCCCTCTGTATGCTGTTAATATATTTTATTGCCACTGATTAATAAAGAAGCTGCTTTTGGCCAATGGCTTAACAGAATATAGGCAGGCTGGAAAAGATACATAGAGAGAGTAGGCAGAATCAGAGAAACACCATGTAGCCACCGGAGGAGAAAGACACCCGTGTGCCAGTACTGGTAAACCATGAGCCTCGTGATAAAATATAAAATAATAGAAATGGGTTAATTTAAGATATAAGAGCTAGCTAGCAATACACTTAAGTGATTGGCCAACCAGTGAATAATATAGTTTCTATGTGATTATTTTGGGTATGGGTGGCCAGGAACAAACAAGCAGTCTCCACCAACATTTGGTAAAATGCAGAGCCCTTTTCATGATCACTCAGAAACCAGAGGGTAAAGCAAGCAATGAGCAAAGCCCTGGATGGATGAGGCAAGGACCTGACCCCACAGGCATCCCTTCAGGATCTGAACATGCCCTTCCATGCCCTCTCCTCTACACGACTTCCAGAAGGAGCACACTGTGCTCCCAGCTGAAGTCTGGACCTGACTGTAGGGATAAGTCCCACCCCTTAGGGGGCGTGTTCGCCTTGGGCTAATGTCTGCCTATAAATTTGGGGAGCGTGCTCTGAGCTCTCTCTTCTGCTTTCCTGGTCTCCGCGGGAACGGTGGTTCTGTAAGTCTATTTCTACATTAAAAATATATATATATATATATTCTTACAATCTGTCTGCATTCGTTTATGCTGCTACATTTTGGCATCCAACGTCGGCCTACTTTGCCCCCGACTCAAGCGGGTAGCCGGCTAGCTAACACAGCACCCTCCCGGGTGCTGTTTTTCAGTTCATGACTCCAGCCCCAGTGCCGAGTCCGAGACACAGGCCCATTCTGCCTGCCTTGGCTAAGTTTTGCAGCGGAACCCCACTGCCTGAATTAGCAGAAGCTCAAGTACCTGCGGTTTTGCAACAAAAGCTGCCACAGCGTCAGATTTGGTCTGATATAAAGTGACTTGGCCGGGCAGTGGTGGCGCACACTTTTAATCCCAGCACTTGGAAGGCAGAGGCAGGTGGATCTCTGTGAGTTTGAGGCCGGCCAGGCAGTGGTAGAGCACGCCTTTAATCCCAGCACTTGGGAAGCAGAGGCAGGCGGATCTCTGTGAGTTTGAGACCTGCCAGGCCGTGGTAGTGCACGCCTTTAATCCCAGCATTTGGGAGGCAGAGACAGGCAGATCTCTGTGAGTTTGAGGCCAGCCTGGTCTACAAGAGCTAGTTCTAGGACAAGCTCCAAAAACACAGAAACCACCACTGGCAGGAACCGATCATTGCAGGTAAAAAAATTTTTCTTTTATAAATAAAATGTCTGAACACATTACTGTTCAAGAATTTAACAGTTTTTTTAATTGTACCATGTGGGAGATTTTACAAGATGTGTCTATCACCCCACATCTATGGATCCTTCTGGGATTCGTAGTTTTCATTGGCACCAAATGGTTTGATAATAGAAATATGATAAAGTCTTTACGAGATGAATCCAGGATTCTTAAGGCAGAGATTGAATGCTTAAAAACAATTGAGAATGATAACAATCTTCTCAAGAATCAGTTTGAAGTTCTCCAGGCTGATAACAATCTTCTCAAGAATCAGTTTGAAGTTCTCCAGACTGATAACAATCTTCTCAAGAATCAGTTTGAAGTTCTCCAGACTGATAACAATCTTCTCGAGAATCAGTTTGAAGTTCTCCAGGCTGATAACAATCTTCTCAAGAATCAGTTTGGAGTTCTCCAGGCTGATGTTAAGGAGAAAGTCATTACTATGGAAGAGGGAACAGCTGATCTGGATCGTAAGGTTCAGTCCCTTTCTGTAGGAAATGAAACATTAACTGAGAGAATCAAAACTGCTGAATGTGACAATCGGATTTTGTCTAAAGCTTATGACAGATTGACGAAAAGATTGTCAATACAAGAAGGCACGGTTTATGCCATAAAAATTATGTCCAAAGATGAGATGTTATCTCTAACGGACAAACTTCATACTTTAGAATCCTCAATGAAGGCTTTGGAACATAATTCTGGCCAGGAGATTCAGACATTGCAGAAGGCAATGGTGAATAGAATTGAAAAGATTGAGGAATTTCTAAATTCTGATGAAGAAGAGCAAAGGGTAGAAAGGCAAATTTTAACTACATCTGTGGGTAAGTCTCTCTGGGACAATTTCCACAAAGCTCTACCTACAGCTCTACCTGCCTTTCCAGTAATAACAACAGAGAAAGTGATTGGTTCCAAAAACCCTAGGGTCATCAAGGAGGATACATGGGAGCCTGTCCGTATGAATGATCTCAAGGAAATAAAACAGGCTGTCATGACTTTTGGGATGCAAGCCTCTTTTGTTAAAGAGATGCTAAGATCTTGGGCCACGGCAAGCAGAGAAACCCCCTCAGACTGGCTCCAGCTGAGCTCTGTGGTACTCGAGAGTGGACCGCAATTGAAATGGAAATGCTTATTCAGGCAAGAGGCTAGACTCTTAGAACAGCAGGAAAAAGCGAAGGGAATTGACATTTCCCTAGATCAAATTCTAGGTGAAGGGCCCTTTTCTGATGCTCAGGAACAAGCTAATTTGGATGAAAACACATTCTCCATGTGTACTACAGCAGCCTTAAGGGCTTGGGACAGGGTACAAGACCCAGGACAGAGAATGGAATCATTTGTCAGAGTTAAACAGGGTCAGAGAGAACCCTTTAGTGACTTTTTACAAAGATTAACTAAGGCTGGACAAATAGAGATATCTGACCCAGAAGCAAGACGTATAATGATTGAGTCTTTGGCTTATGAAAATGCAAATGTGGAATGCAAAAGGATTTTGGGGCCTTTAAAGCTCAGATCAGCGCCTTTGGAAGAATGGGTCTTGCATACACTCAATGTTGATACATTTGATTATGGCACTGAAGCATGGGTAGAAGAAGCAATTTCCAATGGTAAAAGGAGACACCCGAATACCAAATGTTTTAATTGTGGCAAAATGGGTCATATGAAAAGGAATTGTAGACAACGGATTTTCAGAAATAATAATAATAATAATAATAATAATGCATCTTTCAGAAATAATAATAATAATGCATCTTCTAGAAATAACAGAAATAGGAGGACTCAGCCTTCAGGTTTATGTAGAAGATGTGGAAAAGGCAGACATTGGACGAATGAATGCAGGTCTACAAGAGATAGACAAGGCAACCTGATACAGTCGGGAAATGTGAGAGGGGGGGCCTCACAGGCCCCCATGGCAAACATGGTTCAGTCATATCCAGTTTCTGCAGAGAACGTGCCTCATCAGGACAATTAGGAAGCCCCATGCCTACTGTTATAAGCAATAATGATCAGAAAGATAAGTTACGTGTGTTTTGACAAACTTCTATAAATGATCAAAGACCTAAACTGAGAGTGTGTGTAAATGGCATTTTTATTACTGGCCTGCTGGACACAGGTGCTGATGTAAGTATCATTACCCCAGAATCTTGGCATCCGTATTGGCCTCTTCAGAATGTAAATGTTCAGCTCCTGGGAATTGGAACCCTATCTCGAGTAAGGCAGAGCACGAGATGGGTTGAATGTATAGGGCCAGAGGGACAAATAGGAAAATTAAAGCCATATGAAGCCAATATCGCAATGAATCTATGGGGTCGTGACCTATTACAACAATGGAATACTGAAATTAACATTCCTGCTATATCTAGAGCCTATATTTCTGAGAATAATATTAAAAGATATTACAAACTGAGAAAACCGGCCATTCGGGCTGTAAAAGAACAAGCAATTGATGTCCCTTCAGAGATACCAACAGCCTTGCCTCTAAAATGGTTGACTGAGAAACCAATATGGACAAAGCAATGGCCTTTAGCTGAGGAAAAGTTACAGGCTTTAGAACAGCTGGTACAAGAACAATTAGATGCTGGACATATAGAAGAATCTACCAGCCCTTGGAATTCTCCTGTATTTGTGGTTAAGAAAAAATCAGGTAAATGGAGAATGGTGACAAATCTCAGGGCCATCAACAAGGTTATTCAACCTATGGGCCCTCTGCAATCTGGAATTCCTTTGCCCTCTTTATTACCAAAAGGATGGCCTCTCATAGTTATTGATTTAAAGGATTGTTTTTTCACTATACCTTTGCAAAAAGAAGATAGAGAAAAATTTGCCTTCACAGTGCCTACTTATAACAATTCTCAACCTTCGAGGAGGTACCACTGGACTGTTCTCCCCCAGGGTATGTTAAATAGCCCCTCCCTGTGCCAATATTTTGTGAACCAACCATTGCAAATAATACGCAAGAAATTTCCCAAATCAATAGTATACCATTACATGGACGACATCTTGTTATCCGATTCAAACATGGATACCTTGAACAGACTGTTTGAAGAAATAAAGATACTTTTACCTAAATGGGGATTGCAATTAGCTCCTGAAAAGATTCAGAAGGGAGATTCTGTTAATTATTTAGGTTATAAAATAGGTTTGCAAAAAATTAAGACACAAAAAGCACAAATTAGGAGAGATCGCCTACGGACTCTTAATGACTTTTAAAGACTGTTAGGAGACATTTCCAGTCTACGACCAGCTATTGGAATAACACCTGATCTAATAATTCATTTGAACAAAACCTTGGATGGTGATAAAGATTTAAACAGTCCCAGAGAATTAACAGCTGAAGCAGAAAAGGAACTGACAATGATTGAGGAAAAATTACAACAGGCACATGTGGACAGGGTGAATCCAGAGCTCGATTGTATTCTCGTCATACTACCATCAAAAATTTCTCCTACAGGAATTTTAATGCAGAGAGATGATATTATTTTGGAATGGATCTTTTTACCACATAAACCAAGTAAGAAACTGAAAACTTACGTGGAAAAAGTCTCTGAGTTAATTATAAGAGGCAAGATGAGACTTCGTCAACTAGCAGGCATAGACCCAGCAGAAATTATAGTGCCTTTCACTGCTGATGAACTAAAGAAATTATGGGAAGATAATGAACCATGGCAAAGAGCTTGTGCTAATTTTTTGGGAGACATTAATAACAACTATCCAAAAAGCAAGAGGCTTAACTTCATAAAGAGAACTTCTTGGATTCTTCCTCGAATCGTCCGTGATGTTCCAATAACTGGAGCCCGTACATTCTATACTGATGCCAATAAATCAGGGAAGGCAGGTTACAAATCAGAAGACTTGGGTAAGGTGGAACAAAGTCCGTATAATTCTGTCCAGAAGGCGGAATTATATGCCATTCTTATGGTGCTAAGGGATTTTAAAGAACCTATTAATATAGTCACTGATTCACAATACGCAGAAAGAGTTATTTCACATATTGAAACTGCTGAATTTATACCTGATGATACAGAACTAACCTCATTGTTTCTCCAGGTTCAAGATTTGATCAGGAACAGGCTTTGCCCTATGTACATAACACACATCCGATCCCATACGGGTCTGCCAGGTCCTCTAGCACAAGGTAATGCAGAAATTGATCAATTATTGATTGGTAGTGTGCTACAAGCCTCTGAATTTCATAAAAAACATCATGTTAATAGCAAAGGTTTGAAGAAAGAGTTTTCAATTACATGGCAACAAGCTAAGGAGATTGTAAAGAAATGCCCTACTTGCTCTTTCTATAACCAAACGCCACTGCCTGCAGGGGCTAATCCAAAGGGCACCCAAAGGAATGAAATCTGGCAGATGGATGTGTTCCACTTTGCAGAATTTGGCAAATTAAAATATGTTCATCACACCATTGACACTTATTCAGGCTTTCAGTGGGCAACTGCTTTAAGTTCAGAAAAAGCTGATTCAGTAATCACTCATTTATTAGAAGTCATGGCTATCATGGGTATACCTACACAAATAAAAACGGACAATGGTCCTGCTTATGTTTCTAGGAAAATGAAACGGTTTTTTGATTATTACAATATCAAGCATGTTACAGGTATACCATACAATTCTACAGGTCAAGCAGTCATAGAAAGATCAAATCGAACTATAAAAGATATGTTGAACAAACAGAAAGGGGTGGAAAACAACCCCAGAAATAGGTTACATAATGCTTTGTTAACCTTGAATTTTCTCAACGCTAATGAGAAGGGAACAACGGCTGCAGAAAGACATTGGATAATGGAAAAGTCTACTGAACTAAATCAACCAGTTTATTTCAAGGATGTGCTGACCTCACAATGGAAGCCAGGATATGTGCTACGTTGGGGAAGGGGTTTTGCTCTTATCTCCACAGGTGAGGAAAAATTGTGGATACCATCAAAATTAATAAAGGTTCGGTTTGAAGAGAAGCCACTTGGAAAAGATAAATAACAATTCTTTCATAAGGATGGCGAACATACTGATGGTAAGAAATACAGATAGGTTGGAGGCAGGGTTCTTTTCTTATCTCCACAGGAAAATACTCATCTTCAAAGAAATTGAGGGACCCTGAATATTTAATTACTGATGGATGGACACATTTTGTAAGTATTAATTTTTATTTATATGTCTTATTAAACATTTCTTTATAAATATATAGAGCTGGTTTTGAAGTTGGACTCTGGCTCAGTCCCTCTCCAATTCCAAGCCTGTTAGTAAGAGAAAAACCCAGAGTTTCTGGAGTTTCTGTCTCATGTCAAGAGCCATGATATGGGACAGAAAGAAATATGAGTTTAGAAAACATCTTTGCTTTTCTTCATATCTATCATACTTTTCATTGAATATATCTATCATGCCTTTCATTGAATATATATATGTATGTCTATATATGTCTATATGATTAATGTTTAAGTTTTTCACAATGAACAATGAGTTTTTCCTGAAGTGACATTTGAAGTTTCCAGGAAGAAGATGGGGCCCCACAACAACAACTCTACCTGGTTGATATGACGTCATGATACTGATAGCGCTACTACAAGACCTGTTTTGGATACCAGCTGCACAAGACGATCCCAACTTGGTTAGCTGAAATGGTGCACATCTTGTACAACATTCTGGCCAGACCTCCACAAAATACTCAGAGACTATTTGCAATTTTAAAAGACATTGATCTTGAAATTTAACCATCATTTTACGTTCACAGGATCCCCCAGAAAGAACGTCGCCCCCATGACAGCTGGAAGTAATTCTAGAGGACGACGTCCCCTCTCCCAGTAAAGTTTACCCCTGGGTTTAGGGACATCATTTAGGGGTTGGGAGGTTGAGGGAGGAATTTTATAAGCTCAGGGATCATTTAAAAAAAAAAAGAGGGAATGATGGGATAATAGATTTATAATTGTGAGTTACTGCTTTTAGACAAATATATTGGTATCAATTCTTGTATATTGAAACAAAGTTAAATTATATTGACTATTGTATGCATGCATGTTTCTATGTCTGTTTAAAACATTTTTATGTATTGACATATATTGTATTGATATATATATTGTATATATTTACCATATTGCAATGTACATTTCTACCTCTGATTAAGATACTTATATAATGTTTGTGTATTGATATATATTTGCCATATTGCAATGTATATTTGTACAGTGTTTATATTTGGAGGTCATTATCCTCATTTGTTACACAGTTGTTTATTGTCTTAGTCTTTAAGTTAGATAGATATTGAGAATTATATAGTCATCTAAGTTTGTCATTTATAATCAGACTAATCAGATTCTTTAGATATATAGAGATTATACTCAGTATAGATAGATAATCTTCAACCTCTTCAAAGAGCTGTAGAAAATGGCCTTTAATCTAACTCAGAGTTTCGTGATAGTGAGACACAATTGCTCCTGGCAACACCACTCTATTCCCGAGAGAATGTTGAGCACCAAAGACACTCCACCTGGAGCCTTTCTATTTGGCAGAACTGGCCTTTGGGCAAAGAAATGCCCATACCTCAACCACTGAGAGAGATACAGAGCGTGCATCAATGGATAAAACAGGACTGTCATATCCTGCCAAGACAGGGTAAGATAGTTTTGAAAAGTTCCTTGCCTTTAATAATGGTATGTCAGTTATGTTAGGCCTTAGCCAAAATTGGTTGACTCAATATTGCAAACGAGACTTTGGGTGATTGCCTAGGTAGCTAGTTGTCTCTGTGATTTGTTGCATGTTTTGGATATATCTCGTTTGTTGAGTAGTGTTTATTCCCTTCTCGGATCTTTGACTGAGTTGAAGATTATATAATTGTAGTTACTCTTTACATTATTTGGACTCCTTGAGATAGAATGTTTAGCAAAGCTTTTGTTCTCAATATTGTTTGTTATATTTATTATTTGTTGTTATTGTATGTAGTTGTATTTGGTTTAGTTCTGTCTTATTTAGACAAAAAGGGGAGATGTAGGGATAAGTCCCACCCCTTAGGGGGCGTGTTCGCCTCGGGCTAATGTCTGCCTATAAATTTGGCGAGCGTGCTCCGAGCTCTCTCTTCTGCTTTCCTGGTCTCCGCGGGAACGGTGGTTCTGTAAGTCTATTTCTACATTAAAAATATATATATATTCTTACAATCTGTCTGCATTCGTTTATGCCGCTACACCTGACCAATGCTGGCACTCACCAGCTCCGACTAACAGAGGGCCTGCTCATCAGCAGCTGTTCCTTCCGTCTGTTTTGCCTCTCAACAGCCTAGCCTTGACTCTGTGCTTCAGCCATGGTGAGCACATGAGGTCCACTACTCAGGACTCTAGTGGTGCATTCTAGGCAGCTCCCTTCCTAGGCACCCTACTGCTTGCCCTTCAGGCCTAACCCTCCTGGTCTCCAGCCTGGTAGTGTTAACTGAGTGTGCCTTTCTGCCTGTGGCTTCTGCAGCTCACACCTATCCAGGAGCAATCTAAGTCTACTACTACAGCTAAAGAAATCTTCCAAACACTTCACTCAAAGACAGAGTCGTTAATGGAAAATAAGAAGGCACCAGACAGACTGCTGTGGGTATGCTTTATTTTAATTTTAAATAAGAACAAAAATGTAAAAATAAAAAATAAACACCTCAATAGTAACAAGACTTTGCCACCTATTTCTAAAACTCAGTATGCTGTCCCAAACCAATGGTTTATTTTTGCTACACTGAGGTAGAGGACCAAGCTGACAATAAAGTATTCTTCTGTCTCTTCGATCCACAACAGCTCTGCATGCACTCCTCCTTCTGGGTCCATGTAGTCCACATAGTAAGTGTGCCCCTGGAAATGAGGACCATCAGAGGGGTGGGGGACAGACCTCAAGTGCACTGGAGAAGTCACACACCAAAAGGGCTTCCTGTACTCTTCCAGAACAGTCAGGTCCATGAAAGAGCAATTCTGTAATGAAGATTCACAAGCGTCAGGACAGCAGGCTCATTTCCACAGGCACTGCGACTCTGTAAAACTGACTGACTGGAAAGGCTGCTTGTGGCATCCAACTCCCAAGTCCTTTATGCACATCATAGGACCTCCTGTTTATCCAAACCCAGTCAGCACATAGACTTCCTGTGCACATGCTCATCCTCGTGTGTGCACAAGGAGCTGTCAGCGCTGGAGCCTGGCTAGAGGCAACAGGTCTTCCACAAGAGAGGCCCGTGCCATTGTTTAAGAGGGTGACATCCTGCCCTGGAAAGCAGCTTCTCAATGCTCGACCAGACTGTCGCCTTCCACTCTTGATCTGTGTCCTTGCGGTTCCAAACTTTCAGCTCTCCAACCCTGGCCTCGTGTTCCTTTCTTTGTTGTCCACCATCCTCTGGCTTATACTGTTCCTGACACTAGGATCTCGATGTGTGCTCCCCTCATTCGCTCTCCCTCAGGTCCCACCATCTCCTGAGTGATCCCAACTGCTAGTGGATCCAGTAACAGACTCTATCTGACTCCTGTATCGATTCGTCAACCTCACCTCAGGTATTCATTCCCACAGTTTGAGCTTCTGAATCAACACTGTGGGCCCTGCTTCTAGCTTGTCTCTTCACTCGTCTCTACTCAGCTACTCCTAGTTCCCAGACCACTAGACTACAGATTCACCAGAATTTTGTCACTGTAAGCCACTGCATCCTGAATCACATGTTGTGAGGCACAACTATGTGTTAAAAGGAGAAATTACAAACAACGCTATCTTAGTAAATTCTGCTTAGATAACAGGATTATGTGTGATTACACACATTTGTGTGTCTGAAAAGGTTTGGGGAACATCATGGCCCATGACCTCTAAACTACCAGCCTTCTAGCTCTCCTCAGGCCCCATCTCAATCACGTCTGTTTCACTGCTCTTCACTGAATTGACTTCTTCATCAGTTTATCTCCCTTTGGCTCCAGATCTACTGCAACCGAGCTGTGCCTGAGATGAGGTATCTCGTGCGTTTCTGGATCTGATTGCCCTGCACAGCAGCAGAGCCACAGACAGCGCTATCCCCAGGGAGCCATGACATGCTCAGAAGTCTTTTGAATATACTGTTCATTGTGGGACAGTCTCTCTCCTCCCTGAACTGGTATCCTCATCCTCTCCCATTACCCTCCGTGCCCTCCTCACAGGTGCCCCTGCACAGCAATGTGAGAAGAGCACCTCCTCTTCCCAACAGCAAATACACAACTATGTCCCCCACCCTCTCCTTACTTGCACATCTGTGCTAAGGGTGCTTTTATCAGGTGGGTTTTAGAACAGCCCACCAACAAGGAGGTAGCCTCTGACACAGTAAGTACTGTCTCTTTTCCCCAGTTTTTAACATTCAGACTTGTTCAAGTGACTATGGAGAGGGAGGGAGGGAGGAAGGGAGGAAGGGAGGGAGGGAGGGAGGGAGGGAGGGAGGGAGGGAGGGAGGGAGGGGAGACAGGGGACAAACGGACAGACGCACAGAGAGAAATAACTCTCCCAGAGTATAAGCGACACTTGCTCTCTCTTCCCTCTGCAAGCAGACCTATCTTGCCTGTGTCCAAAACCTTACCTCCTGCTCACACTTCAACCCACTCTAATCCCACCTCTTCCTAAGATCTCTAAACACAGTGAACATCTGTCAAGTCCCCACTGGACAGATTCAGCACTGCTTAGCATTCTTCGCTTCAAATACTACCTTCCCAGAACTTCTAGAACCATGCATACCTTCCACCAGACAGTTATAACAGCGGTCCTCACAGCTTGACCTAGAGCACAGGTTTTATTATATATAATCATTCTCTCCCTAGACAGAATTTATCTACATCCACAACTCATAATAATCAAAATATCCATGACTTCCAATATGTACCTCCAGGCTAAACCTCTTTCAGGTTCAAAAAACTAAATATCCAAGTTCTTGCTCAACAAAATGACAAAGGTCAATCACGGTTGGCATAACTTATTCAAACCCATGCCCATCCCTGCCCGAGAGCTGCACTTGGGCACTGGAGTGGCACCACTGACCATCAGTTGTCTGAAGTCTGGTGCCACCCTAGTTCCTCTTGCCCCGCATTATCCACCTGCGCCCACCACTAGTCCTGTCTGATATGGATTATTTCAGACTGGTCCAAGCTCTATGTAGATTTCTGAGCCGGGGCCACAGTATAAGGCTCTGCCTAAAAAATAAATAAATAAAATAAAAAGGACATTTTGTAGTCACATATGACTATTAGAAATAAAAGAATCTCTTTTGCTACAAGCTGCAACATTATACAGTAATTGCTCAGCCATATTTTCACACGTGACTTATCAGAACCAAGGGATCTGATAAAGGCTAAACCAAAAAGCAAGGCTTTCTGGCATTATTGCTTTATGAATAAGTGGCTGTCCTTTGCAGTAGATTTTCTCTGTACCTAACTCTCTTTCTGATATATATTTGGGAACTGATTCCCACAGTTCAGAACTGTTTGGTGAAAAGAGTTTCCCACTGTCAGGCCTCTGTTCCTCTCCCCTAGGTAAACACAGAGATCTGCTTTCCTGCAGTTATCTTTATCAGCAGTGATTAGGGATAGAGTATCCACCTAAGCTAGTCACAGATCTCCAAGGACATAGACTTACCACCTGCCCAAGCTGCTGTTGAGGTTACACCCCACTTAAAAGATTTCAAACTCCTTATGCTCATCGTCACCCCAGCTTACTGATGCTTTTAGTTCAGGAAATTTACTGCTTGTGTTTTACTCTCAAGGACAGCAGAAGAGATGATTAACTGCAGCCCAGAGAAAAACCCACAGACCCACAATCAGAATGGCTGATAACAGCATAGCCTGGAACTGATAATTTAGAGGCCCGGGTCTCTTCTTCGTTTAGAACAGTAAGTCTAACTCCAGACCTAGGCCCGTATATAAGTGGCATATGCAGATCCGATCCATCTAACCTCCAACTCAGGAGAGACAAGAAACTCTTCCCTGAGAGAAAAGGTATTGCTGGAGAAACTTTCCAGAGCCACTGCCCCTACTCACAGACATGGAATCATGCCTTTACATGGACAACCTACACACATGTGCCCTGAGCTGGAGGGGCAGGTTCTGCAGCTATTAGTGCAGCCTCTTTGAGAAATGCTGCAGAAATCCACAGAACACTTGTTGCTAAAGACTCAGGGTTAGGGTTGAGCTTTCCTTACATATAGTTCCAGGGGAGACTGTTTTCAGCATTAGAGCTGTAAGAAAGCTTTGTCTCATGGTAGAATTACTAGACTTCCCTTTTTAACCTCAGAGAACTACACACCTGCTTTGATCTTGCTGTGAAGAAATAATAGAATTAAATAACTTTAAAATTACTCAGACCCTTTACGCTTCTCATATTTATATTCTGCCTTTCTTGGTCCTCAAGGTCTATTTTTAACTTTAATATTTTATTTTAATGTGCTTTTACATCATGGCCATTTCGGTCTATCACAGAAAGATGAAAGTTCACGTTTGTCCTCAAAGATATAAAACAATAATCTTATAAATGACATTCAAATCTTTTACCAAGATTTAAGGTCTGCTCACAGATGAAGAGCAAACCCAAATGGTTGAGAAGATCAGGCTCCACTGCAGGCCGCCCTGGTCATGGTCAAGTCATCCACATCAGAGGGCAAAACGAGCACGGTGCAAAGGCGCCTGCAGCCACAGCCAACCTGTGACCCCCAGACCCCACTCGTGCCATCCAGTAAAGAGAACCAGCGGTAACCACGGCAACAATCACATAAGAGAATGGAATCATGGGAGATCTCCTAATTTCTCTCCCCTCCTTTCCTGACAGTCCCTATCCCTCAACCAACCAACTCTCCCCACTCCCCACCATTTAGCTATGTTCATTTAGCTGATCAAGATCCTAAAATTGGAACAGGACTCATAACTGCACAGCCTTCAAATAAGTGGAAATGTCCATTTTCAGCAAATGCTACTTGCCTGGCCAACTTTCAGCTCCCCTCTTCCTCCGCCGGACAGATTGAGGGTATGAGGAAGCAGAGGTACAGTCGGAGCTATCCAAACATGGCTACAGTCTACCTGCCCATCCTTCTCCGATACACTCCGTGGACAGCACAGGCATTTGTGGTGGTTTCAGTGAGAATGGCTCCCATAGGCTTATATGTTTGAATGCTTGGTCCCCAGTTAGTAGAACTGGCTGGGAAGGATTAGGAGGTCTGGCCTTGCTGGAGATGTGCACTGGGGGTGGGCTTAGAGGTTTCAAGCCCTACAGCAGACCTAGTGCCTGACTCATCTCTCTGCCCATGGATCAGGATGTATGCTCTCGGCTACTGTGCCAGTGCCATGACTGTTTGCTGCCCACCATGATCATGAAACCATAAACAAGACCCCAGCCAAATGCTTTCCTTTATAAGAGTTGCCTTGGTCATGGTGTCTCTTCATGGCAATAGAACAGTAACCAATATAAAACATTAAATAAATTCTTGATGAAGATACCATTCTGACAAAGACACAAATCTACAGAAACCAGAATACTTTAAGGGAGGGTTATACACACACATCAACAGACTTTATTACACATAAAATTACTTGAAGAAAAAAAACTTTTATTTTTACCTCAATAAAGCCATTAAAAATAGTAGTTCTCCATGCAAGGCCAACTTTCCCAATAAGAGGCAGGTGCTGTCTGTTATTGTTCAAATTTATCACCATGAACTTCGCATATCCATTCTCAATGCACTCTGAAACGATTTAAGGTTAGTTTAGTCACTGCGCTTCAATTGAAGGGGGAGCATGTCTTCAGGCAGGCTACTCCTGAGGTGTGCCTCGGACTGTGAAGTTCTACTCACTGAGGACAGCGCCCTCTATCATCAGGTCTGAGTAGTAACCTGTATCTCAGAGACTGGAGGACAGATGTGGGGGTCTAAGGAATTGCCAAAGGTGAGCGGAAGATGGCTGCAGAAACCTATCCAGTCACTGAGGGAAAGACAAAGGCTCAAGCTTCCCTGGGGGTGTTGGCTAGCACTCCATCAGAGAAGAAACTATCAAGGAAGGAAGGCTTTGAATGTTTCCATCTATGCGGGCTTCCCCACTGCTTTGGGGCCGTGATAAATACACATTGTAGAATACATGTAGAGCTAGCTAAGATCCCACTAGCCCCTCTAAGAGCACACCCCAATGACCTGATAAGTTCCACTACCTCTCACTAATGCCAAGTTGAAAACCATGACTTTTAAAACACATGAGCCCTTAGAAGAGGGGTCATTCCAGATCAAGGCTATATCACTTGGTCATGCCGTCAGTCATGAAAATGGAAAAGAATAAACACTGATAAGCTTAAGCAAAGAGATTCAATTATGTCCAAAAAAGGAAATCAAATGGAATAAAGAGATGAAAGCTGGCCTACCAAAGGAAGGATAAGGAGCAGGTGAACAAGAGGGAGGAAAGGAAGAAACCGATTGCACTCTTTCATCCATGGCCCCACCGTCCATCTTGACCATGTATCCTTTTAACCAGCACCGTGACTTTGTTCCCTTTCCTCCAAACAAAGTTATCTTGTTTCTTTTACAAACCTGTGTGAGCTCTGGCTTTCAATTATTTGGACATAAGGCACAAACACCTTGTCTAGACTCTGACCAACAGTCCATGAGTCTTCCGCAAGAAGAGAGCAGGAGACAGAAGGTCCCTATAGCAGCTGTGTAAGCCCTGCCCCAAAGTCCCTGCTACTGTGTAATACACCTCACATACAGCTGTGCCTCTGGTGGGCCCCAACAATGTAGTCCTTCAAAACGTCAACATCACCTGTATGCGCGTCAGCACCGTGCACTCCATCCTCCATCAACATCACCTGTATGCGCGTCAGCACCCTGCACTCCGTCCTCCATCAACATCACCTGTATGCGCGCCAGCACCCTGCACTCCATCCTCCATCAACATCACCTGTATGCACATCAGCACCTTGCACTCGGTCCTCCGTCAACCTCACCTGTATGCGCGCCAGCACCCTGCACTCCATCCTCCATCAACATCACCTGTATGCACATCAGCACCTTGCACTCGGTCCTCCGTCAACCTCACCTGTATGCACGTCAGCACCCTGCACTCCATCCTTACCCTTCCTCTTCCAAGACCTCCACTGCACCCTGGCGTTTCACTACATGCGACAGTTTCTGCATGCTAAGATCTGCTTTGTCAAAAACAATGCTCTTCGTAAATAAAAGCCATATCCATCTGAGGCATATCAACAACATGCTAATAACACATTTTCAGCTAAGAAATAAACGTAACATAGAAAAGGTGGGGTATAAAGACTGTGGCGAGAAAAGGTTGATTGGTAATTGATTTTTCTAATGCACAGAGACAAGCATGAAGAAGTAAAGATTAGAATGGACAGAAGCAGGAATCACCAGTGTTGCCTAAAGAGAGAAGCCCAATAAAGGAAACTGGACTCAAGATTCCGCCTGACAGGCAAACGGGGTAACCCAGAGCCACATAGAAAGAGCAATAGCAACCACCTCTCACACAGTGAACTCAAGGCTATTGGCCATGCAGTATTAACCAGTATTGACTAGGCTATAGATTCTACAAAGGGACAATCAAAAACACAACGCTAGAAGGACCGATTGGCACTGCCTCTTAAGGAGAGAAAACCTTTAGTGTTCCTGATTCCCTGTAATGTTCTGACATAAACAATCCACAGATATATGCATGTTTTTTCTTCTTTTTTGTACTTTCTAGCTAATTAATTTTAGACATCTTTATTATTTCTCAAATCTCCAAAAGAGAAGAAGCTCAAGCCCCTAGACTCAGATGGAGAAGGTGGGATATGGAAAGATGGGCTCCAAGCACTGTAAGGAGGAGTGTTCTCTCCTGGGCCTCTGTGTTACAGCAGCCGAAATGGCAAGGTGAGGCTGAGAGGAGGAGAAAAGTGACCTCCCCCCTCAACATCTAGGTGCCACGGAGACACAACTTCTGAGTCACCGGGCAGTCTCTACACCTGTCCTGTAACTGGATCTCTATTGAGAGATACATACACATGCAGAAGGACCTTCCTAAGAGTGATGGCAATCACTGCAGGTTAAAGAGAATATACGCACTAGACGCTCAACCACTGGTCAATTCAGTGGAGTCTGAAGCTTGCTTTTGTGATTGCTATGCTTATGGTTCCAGCTGGCATTTTCCTGGGTCTCATTTCCACTTTCCATGGATTTGCACCAATCTCCTATCAGTTCAGTCCACATGAATATAACTTATTTTCTAGACAAGCCCTCCCTCGGGGTAGAAAAAAATAGATGGAAACTTTTGGGAGGGGGTCTCTAAGTCCTACGCTGTCCTCGCTTAGCACTCTTATATTCCTGACAGCAACAAGTCAGGGTGGTGGAGCACTGGTGAGAGAACTGAACCCGGCTATCACGTATCCTCTTCATGTGGGGCTATCACGTATCCTCTTCATGTGGGGCTATCACGTATCCTCTTCATGTGGGGCTATCACGTATCCTCTTCATGTGGCTTCACTAACTCGTGGTGAGTTCATGGCACACCAACCCCAAGAAGATGCAGTGAGACCCTCAGAAGTGGAGAAGATGCCTCAGACACAGGACCCAAAAGCCAGTGAGGAGAGCTAACCAAGAATGAAGCTGGCCGTGAAGAACCAAAGTAGGACAGGAGATGGGTGGTCTTGGCACATGCTGTCTAGACACATCCTGTCCCATGACGGGCGTCAGTGGACCTGCATCGAAGCACACTTGAACTAAGATGTACCTCTGAATTCCTCAGCAGAATCAAGTGGTTTGTTAGGTCGTGATAGGCTGTGGGTTTTATAGATTTTAATAAAAATTTTAATAAAAAAATTACCTGACACAGAATTGGAGTTTTTTTCTTCTAAAATAATTTTAACATGGAAAGCACAGACAAATTTGTAAGCAGAAGAGGAATTGATAGGAAAGCAGCTTTGAGATGATGAAAGAGACAGAGACAAATGGCTAAATAAAGGTCTCAGAGCAGGCAGGAGTGGGTATATTTAGAAATTGGAAAGTTCATTTTGGAAAGAAGTGGGACAGCTTTTCCTCTGAAACAGGGAAAAGCAAGGCTGAAAAAAATCTGAGACAAGTGAAGATGTGAGGGCCGAGGAGGGAGGAAGCATGGCAGGAGGGCACGGGAGCAAGGGTGGAGGGAGACGCTGGCTGAAAAATGAAAGGTGTTCCTCACAACATAAGGGGTCATCAAACAACTGATTGCAAGATTCCTAAGTAGCAAGAAGTGACAGCCTGGGCGGGAGGCTGCTCAGAGCAGCAGATGTGGGTCAATGCTACACAGGGACAGCAGAGACAACGAGGCAGGGGTCTCTGCCATGCCACATAGAGTATAAGACGGGAAGAAGTCACTGGAAAGACCAAGAAAGAAAGGAGACCCAGAAATTTATTACGAGTACAGAAAGTAGGCCCACCGACAGTTAGGAAGCTTGCAATGCAAGGAGAGGCTCTAAGATCGATATCCTAGAGATCAAAGATCATGGTGTGGACACGTAAACTCACACCAGGGAAAATTAGAGGTCAAAGATCATGGTGTGCACATGTAAACTCACACCAGGGGAAAATTAGAGGTCAAAGACCATGGTGTGCACACGTAAACCCACACCAAGGGAAAATTAGAGGTCAAAGATCATGGTGTGGACACGTAAACCCACACCAGGGGAAAATTAGAGGTCAAAGATCATGGTGTGCACACGTAAACCCACACCAAGGGAAAATTAGAGGTCAAAGATCATGGTGTGCACACGTAAACTCACACCAGGGGAAAATTAGAAAGCCTATCATTTACATTTTTTGCAAATTACGTGTTTTGTATGAGATTCTATTTCCATAATTCCCTTACAAAATATCTTACTATCTAAAACATCTAACTTAAATAAATTTCCTTGACAACAACATACTTCAAAGAAGTCGGAACACCAGCAAAGGCAAATAAAAAGCTGACGTCCGGCAGCCAGAGCGGTGGCTTGTTTTCAGCCTGGCCCGGGCAACATGAGACTCATGGGGCACAGTCTGTGTAGTAGCAAAGCCTGGACTTCTAATGCCCTAGTCTGAGCACCTGTAATCTTTCAACAGGCCCCAAAATTAAACAGGTGTGCTCCACAGTAAGGCTCTCCTCCTCCAGGTAGGCTCTGGCATGGGCAGTGTTCGCCTGCAATGCGCACTTCTCGGGAGCCACTAGAAGTACAGAGCAGAAGAAAGGTGGGGTGTACCCCTAATGAAGTGCTATGGTGCGGTGCCTGCTCTAAGTTTTCTAATAATCACCACCCAGAAAGGACAGCACTGCTTCCGTGATTCACGTGTCATGAGAGACGCTTACAGAGTACAACCTGACCTAGAAACACAGCAAGCAATTAATATCAGGGACAGAGGGAATGAAAAAGCCACCTATTTTTAGTATCACAGTCACAAAAATAAGATAATATGATGTATGCACAAGATCTAGAAAGGAAAAGCACTTCAAAAGAACTCACTTTCAACTGCTGTAGAGCTTCCTCTGGGCACAAGGAAAGGGAACTGTTACTGGATGACCTTTCTAAAGCTGTCTGCAGTGTGTCTCAGACTGAGCGCGAATGCTCCGCCCAGTCAGTATCTTAACAGTGACCTGGAGGTGCAGAACAAACTAACAAGGAGAAAAGGGAGACATTACCCCAAGGAGCGTATTCATGACAACAACACAAAACCAAAGTATTTGTATGGAGGGGAAAGCACAGGATCAGCACAAACACCGTTTTCTGCTAAGGTAGTGCGAGGAATCTGGTTTCAGTTGAGAGCATCTGGGGCGGGGAAATGCAAGCAGCAGCTGCACTCCTATGAAGAATTTCCGTCAGCTCAGCTGAAGAAAGACGACCCGCCATAAAGCCGTTCTCAACCTCTGGGCTGCGACCCTGGAGTGGAAGGACCCCTAAGAGCCACTGGAAACCATGGGTATTTTCAGCACAATTCATAACAGTGGCAAAATTACAGTTAGGAAGCAGGGATGGAAATAGGCTTCTGGTTGGGGTCACCATACATGAGAAACTATGCTGAAGGGCCACAGCATTAGGAAGGTGAGAACCTCTGCTCTGTTGCTATGGTATTCCTTTGCCCACATTACAGTCAGTTCCTCCTGGATTCCAATGCAGACTGAGGTCAGCGGCTCTCCAAGAACCCTCCAGTTCTTCTGCTCCTGCAACTGCTGAAATGCTCAGCTTTATGGTCTGCACTACTGGATTTTTGGCCTCTTCAGTGTGAAACAACTATTGCTGGACTGCCCAGAGTACATCTGTAAGCCAACCTAATGAATGCACCTTTGCTGTGTTACAAACCTGTTCTATCCACTCTGTTCTTTAGAGAACCTTAATACAGATTGTAAAGGAAAACCTAAACAAACAAAGAAATGATCCAAAACTCTAACTCAAAATAAAGTATGTCTGACTGGGAGTGTGCACAGCACTCCACTCAGTAGTGGAGTGCTCATCAGTAAGACCAAGGCCCTAAATCCAATCCTTCTAGATTAATGTACAAATTCAACAGGACTCTGTTAAGATCCTATAGATATTTGGTCTCTAGCCAAGTTCATGCACATAAAATAAATATTTACATAAATATAAAAAGCATAAATAGATGATAATAATATATCACTAACTTTTTAACTAGGGTAAAAGACATACATTTTCATAACACCATAATTAAACTTGAACGATCAGAGGCAATCACCTGAGAGAAAAGGGTAAGAACTGAAGAGAAGTAATTAACCTATAGGAAATAAGGTGAGTGTATGTCTGATTTTACAAAGTAGGATGCTCCATATAAAACAATTTGAAAACTAACTGAAAACTTCTGAGATATCTATATGTACAAAATTAAAAGGTAAAAGACAAAATGGAAGATCTGTAAGAAGCGTATGCACCCAGTCACAACATTTAAAATAACGGAGCCAAACAGAGATATGACTAGGACCGTCAGGAAACATGAAAATGGGGCCATAACACCAGCTCCTTCTGGGGCTAGCAGTGACTGCCTCATCAGCAGGCTCCAATACCGACGTGTGCAAGGGCACAAGGATAAACTGCTCTCGTGGACAGTCAGAGGTGATGGTGAAGCCGCTTCATAAGTGTGCTCACCATGAGGACCACAGGCCTCTGGGTAAACTGATACGCCACTGATCTCTACAGTCATTAGAGACTTTTCAAAATAATATTGATGACAACAGTGCTTCAATCACAAGAAATGAAAGATTAAATGCCCAATTGGAAGAAGGGACCAATAAATCAGGATAAACCTGGAATTTCATACAACTTTTCGAAGTCAAATTTTTCTAAAACTGGAAAATGCTCACAATGCAGTGACAAGGAAAAATAGAGAACAACATTTTCCAGATAATTTCTGCAGAGAAAGTGTTATGAATTTGAAAATGGACCAAGTTATGAGCAATAGTTGTCTTGAGGGGTTTTATTTAATTTTTTCTAATAATTGTCTACAGATTTCAAATCTTATAATAAAAAGACATTCTGGCCAGGCGATGATAGTGCATGCCTTTAATCCCAGCACTCGGGAGGCAGAGGCAGGCGGATCTCTGTGAGTTCGAGACCAGCCTGATCTACAGAGCTAGTTCCAGTACAGGCTCCAAAGCCACAGAGAAACCCTGTCTTGAAAAACCAAAAAATAATAATAATAATAATAATAATAATAATAATAATAATAATAAATAAAAGACATTCTAGTTTCTAGTTCAGCATGTAGGATCACTGATGCCTAGTGAGCCCCAGAGCCTGAGCAGAACCTTCCAGCATCGGAGGAAGCTTCCAGCTCAGTTCCAGCTTGATTTCTCTACTTCTCTGCAACCAGGATATCTTATTCAGTTCTGGTGGGCAATTAAGAGGAATAACCTGCTCGGTTTTTTTGGGGGGGAGGGGGGATGCTCTGGAGCCTACCTAAAGTTTGGCAACCTCCTTAAAAAGTAAACATACTCTTGCCACAGGGTAGAATATTTGTGCTCCTTACTGTTTACACTCAAATATGTTGAGTTGAAAATGTCTACACAAAGCCAGGCAGTGGTGGCACACATCTTTAATCCCAGCAGTCAGGAGGCAGAGGCAAGTGGGTCTCTTGAGTTCAAGGCCAACCTGGTCTACACAGTGAGTTTCAGGACAGGCTCCAAAGCTACACCAACAAACCCTGACAAAAAAAGAAGGAAGGAAGGAAGGAAGGAAGGAAGGAAGGAAGGAAGGAAGGGAGGAAAGAAAATGTCTATACAAAACCCTCCATGAACACACACACACACACACACACACACACACACACATATATATTTAATCAAAATTCACCAGAGTTAGAACTGGACATGATTTCTTCCGGTATATTAATGAAAAAGCTACATCTAAGCAGTACTAACAAAGGATGAGCTATCACACTATGAAAAATAGAAAAAACCCTTACATGATAAAGAAGTCAGTCTGAAGTGTGTGCACTTCATAATTCCATCTGTGTGACATTCCGTGTGAAGTGTGTGAAGAAAACACAAAGTATAAAGACAGTAAGGCTAGTGATTACCAGACAGTGAGGAAAGGCAAGGACAGAGACTTCTAAGGTAATCAAATGGCTGCATATAATACTCACAGCAGATACACACCATTAGAATCTGCCCAAACCCACACAACACGTAAGAAAAGTGACTGCTGGGCACTATGGTTAACATGTGGGCATCGGCTGTTACTAACACTCCTCTCTGGTGAGACATGGTAAAGGGAGCGGCAGAAAGGATCATATGGGATGGTTCTGCATGGCCCTCCTCTCCGTTTCACTATGAACCTAAAGATGCTCTAAAAAGTAAAGCATCCTTTCTTAGAAGTCAAAGGCTAGGAGCAGTGAGCTTTGCTATTAAAGTTGTTTCTCTCTACTTTATTCTAACTACACCTCTGAATTCTGATAAAAGACTACAATATACCATGCTGGGCAAAACCTTTCTCCTTCTGCTTCTGGAAATTGGTAATAATTAGCTTGATACTAAGATCAAATAAGTATACATTCCTTTATCCTCTGTGTTGCTGATCAGGCCCTTTGGCAAGCTCGATTTACACTTCAAAGACACAACTGGACTATTTCCTCTGTTCATCAGGCTGTACTGTAACCTAATCAAAATGCTAATGGAGAGCTGTGCAGAAAAGAGCTCATATAGCATGCTGGAGTCCATCTACTCTTCACAAGCTCTGCTCACAGGGACAGGCTTTGACAATCCAGGAGAACAGGATTCAGAGAACCCTCCACCTACTTGATAAGGCTGCTCACTGTGCCTGGTGCCTGTGCTCTTGGTTTATACTAAGCGCCTCTTTCCTTGTAGGAATCTGGAAAGACAATAGCTCTAGGTCACAGGAACCGACAGCAGCCGCCATAAAAACTTGAATCTACAGTAAGATTTGATCAGCTCTGCACAGTCCTGGGAGCACCCCCCCACACACACCATGAGAACAGTGAGCACTCTAGGCACTGGGTGGTTTCCAGTGAGCCTCAGTCCACAGATCTTTCCTTTGTTGGTTTTATCCACTAATACATCAGCATCCTAAGGACTGTGAACTGTCCTCGTGAGTCAATAAACTTTGGAACTAATAGTAAATGACATCAGTCTATCTGCGTTTTCAAAAACAGAAGAAGGGAGAGAGGGAGGGAGGGAAAAAATTGCATAAGGCAGTTTTTTAACAACCTTCAATACTAACTTGCCAGTCATTCTGCAAGTATTTCCTGTGCTATTATCCCTCTTTCTCTCTTATCCTCCCATAAATTGAATTCAGACAGCAAAATATATCCTCAGTTAATCTTCCCTTGTACTTAATTTTAATGGGAATACACAAAAATGTCATCAATTATGTGACATTCTAAGGATCTTAATTTTTTTCTTTGAAAAGAGATTATATAAATCACTTAAAAAAACTTCAATATAGCTATGACTTGTCAAAGTGGCAAAACACATAAAACTCCCAAGGAAAGAATGCTGGGGAAATGGCTCAGTGCGTAGTGTCCGCTGTGAAACATGAGGACCTTAGTCCAGATCCACAGCACCCATCTTTAAAAAGCATTGCAGACAGGAGCACCATGCTTCTGCAATGTCACCACTGGGGAACAGAAAAGGACTCCTAGAGCTTTTTGGCCAGTCAGTCCAGTCAAGAGAACCTGTTTCAGAACACACTCAGCACTGCACACTGCCCCCCCCACACACAGAAGTACACAAACACTTGTATAACCTCAAAGAAAGACAGCTTTCCAGTTCCTTAGTGAGCATGAGTCAGCTCCACAGAAAAACAGTCAAAACACCCACAGAAGGAGAAGTGGCCGAAATCATAATAAGTGCATATCAAGTCGAGCTGAAAGGTAGCAAAATCTACGCAAACAGTAGTGTCCAGAAGCCTGGGCACATGAAATCAGAGGACTTCAAATAACTTCTGACCTTGCATAATAAACACACATGTGCCTAAAGGTCAGCGAAGAGAAGACAGCAAAGCAGGACTTGGTGCTCATGACTGGGAGCTGGATCTACAAGAAAGAGGAATTAAAAGCTCGGCAGGTTCTGCTACAATCTGAAGTGGGTGACAACAGCAGCACTGGGCATGGACAATCTGTAGGCTGCTTTATGAGATGTGAGCATGGCTACCCCAGAGCAGTCACCACTATCAGCTCCACAGCTATCTTCAACACTGTGGTGCAAGAATCTAACCTCAGGCATTAAGAGTCGCTCCTGATTTGCTTAGCAGCTTGTATTGAAAAACAAAAAACTTCAAAGAACCTTTAGCAAAGTACATGGAATGAGTTACGAACAGAAAATATTATGACCAAGATGTAGCCTGAATGAGATCCTTAGAACTTATTCTGAATACTTCATCAGATCTTTTCCCTCTGAAATGAATGCATAATAAACTCTTTGAGGATTTACATTCCCTATATATTCAACTCTATAGACCCTCTTTGCCAGTTATTATTTGCAAATTATTCTACACAACCTATTCTATACCAAAGTTTTCAAGAATTAATATAATCTACATGATGAAGACACACCCAGATAGAAAGATATACCATGTTATACTTAGTTAAGCTATGTGATAATTATTTTCTGTAAGTAAATGTTTATCAGATGTAATTAAATGGTTAGATACTCTGACTGTTTTGAATTGTAGAAGATGAGCAGTGGTCCTCTGTCCCACTCTTAATGGCAGGAGTGCAGGCTAATGCTCACCAAGCAGACTCCATCATTTTCAAAAACAAGTAAGGATCTGTTTGGTGTTATCAATTCACAATACAGAAAGGTTTAAATTTAATTTAAATTTTAAAAAGAAAAAGATAGGGGAACAATTAGCTCAGTACAGAATGGTGGCTTCCTCTGGCAGAAGGAAAAGCAGATGGCAGCAATAAGGACCACACAAGGGCCTCAAATGTCATGGCAACAGTCTATTCCTTAAATTTTGTCCTGACTCCCTGATTATTATCTTACTGTTGTCTAAAGTCCTACAGCATACACAGAAAAGATTCTAATAGCTCACCATTAGAATTTTAAGTCCAAGTTTTGCAGCCATCCCTCTATTCGTTTTCCCAAAAAGAGGCCTTCATCTGTCTACCTGCGTACCCACCACCCACCTAACTGTCCATCTGCGTGGCTGGGAAGAGAGCCTGTGGTCTTACACTAGGCAAGTGTTCTACCACTAAGCTATATCCTAACCCATCCAAAACTATTTCAGAATCAATTCTGCAAGTTTTACAATCCCCACTAAGATTTTTAAATAAACAATTGCAATCAATTTATGGATGAAACTGGCACATAGATATGACCGTTCCTCACAGACAGAATGCTAGAAACGGCCTACAAAATGACCAGGCTCAGGCTCTGTGTCACGCCCTACTTCACTTCAGCCTTCCTCTGCTACAGTAACCTGGGTATTTAACGTGTCTAGTCTCGACACCATGACTAATTGTCTCGTGTTCCTCCCTTGGCCCCACAGAACTCCTGCAATCTTCCTCTCAGTAGCAGTGTGTACCAGCACCTGTCTCAGCAAGCTCTAGGCCTCACTGCTGAAATGCAGGAATTCTGTCTATTCCCGTGTGGGCTTCATCCTTGAATTCTGTCACTACTTGTTAATGAAGGACCAAACAACTTGGCCTTGACTCTTTGACCCTGTGTGCTTCTCTGAAGGTGTCTCATTAGTGCCTGGCCAGGTTCCTCCTGTCTCACTGAGGACAAAGAAAGCAGAGAGCAACCCAAATTCTAGGGACATGATGATAAAACATTTCATCCTTGATAGGGACAAAGAGTTTAAAAAAAAATAGGGATAACATTCTGTCATCCTGAACTACAATGACATAGCTGAGATTTACTAAATATACTACAGGGTACCAAGAGAGTTCCTCAAAAACTGTAAAGGACAATCCATTTGTATTTTTAAAAGACATTACAAACTCTGATGGCAACAGCTCCCTCTCCTGACTCTTATTGGAATCACATGAAGAGGGAGAAATGCCCTGAATCCACATAGGAAAATCCTTTTACTATATAGAGCCTTAAGCATGGGAAGGATGTGGATGCACACACAGCACACATGATCTAGATAAGACAAATTACTAAATTTAACATTTTCCTTCACTAACTTCAACTTTTACATGTTTAGCAAGCATGTTATTACTGACATGGTTTTTTTCACCCTTTATAGAGCTGGACTGAACATTACTGCAGCAAATCAGCACAACAGACCCGCTTTGACCACATCTAGGAATCCACAACTTTGAAAAGACAGTTATAGTCACCCCGCCCTCTCTTGCTTGCTCGCTTGCGTGCACATGCACGCCCCCCCCACACACACAGAGAGAGAGAGAGAGAGAGACAGAGAGACAGAGACACAGAGAAAACCCTAAAATGCATATATAGTGATACTTTGTTTGTATTTTAATAAATAAAACTTGCCTAAAGTTCAGAGAGTAAGAGAGCCACACTGATCACCCCTACAGACCAGGCAGTGATCACACATATCTTTAATCCTGGCTCGCCATGGAAACCAGGCGGTACTACTGTACACCCTTAATCCCAGAACTAGAGAGGATTATAACACCGGAGCAGACAGCTCTCAGTCTCATTCTGAGATTCCTGGAGGCAGGATGGCCACTTCGGACTGAGATAGAGGTAAGAGCCAGTAGCTGCCTGTTTTTGCTTTTCTGACCTTCAGGTTGAACCCCAATTTCTGTCTCTGGTTTTTATTAATCATGCTACATGCATACAATTAAAATACAAACATATCCCAATGGTTATGTAGCCAGGTGTGTGCTCTGGAGTGAGGTGGATGCAGATGCACATGGGAGCCTCACCTCATGGCAGCTATTAGCTGCAGAGGCCACACCAGTGACTCAGGAGAAGATGCTCTATTCCAGTCTCACAGCAATTCCTGAAGACAGTGAACTGCAGAAGCAGCTACAATGAGTGCTCACGTGTACGTGATCACTAACAACTCCAGCACAAACAGACGGAAACCCATTCAGCAGTAGCTAGGCTCATTCTACATACATCAACATGTATGGATAAGACACGTACACTGAAAGAGATGAGGACAACACTGCAAGGAAAAGGAATAAGTTGGCAGATGGTGTAAACAGGCAGTACTGGAGCTCTCTGTATTTTTACAGTGTGAAACTATTTCACATTTTCAAAGCTGTAAAAGCTTTAGAAACAAATTTTACAGACTGGTTGTAATCAGTCAGAAGTAGAAAACATGCTTGAGGCTTTCCTTGCAGTGAGGAGATGGCAACGAAATTTTACATGTAGTGATGCACCTATACTATGGGTGCCTAGACATAATACACTTGGGCCACTGATGAACCTTTGGGGCTTCCTCCTTCCAAAGAGCAAGACAGGGCTTTACCCTATATGCATAGTATTGTAAGAGTGATAAGGCCAGGGCAAAACCACAGTGGCTACTCTGGACCTGTGAGGTAACCTGAGAAGCAGGCTTGATTGGCATCTGGGAGGCCTGCCTAGACTCTGAGAGGCAGGAAGGCAAGGTTTTCTTCATGGAATGCTTCTCAAACCCTTGCCACCCTCTTGTTGTGGTCCAGCAATGCCACCAAGATGCAAGACCATTTCCATACAGGCCCAGGATTTCTCAAATGGCCCTTCAGTAGTGTGGCCATCAAGAGCGGTCAGCAGCAGCCAGACGAACTCTACATACATGATATGTACAGACACACAAACAGAAGGAGATAAGGACAACACAGAGAAGGAAAGGGATTATACATCACCCTGGAGAATATGCATGCACACACCTACAGAACACTCAGTGCTCAGACTGACATTCTAGGCGACCCCCAGGAACAAAATAAAGAAACAGCATCAAGGATATCTTTTCAAATAAGACTAACTGGTAAAACTGAATAACACAACACAGAGAGCTTAGGGGAGAGCCTGAGATTCCAGACGTGGCATAGCAAGGAAGTCTCCCAGCTGAGAGTGCCCAAGCCTGAGAGTGACTGTGCAAAGACCTGTGGTGGTCATACTGCAGACATGAGGGCAGGCTCAGGACCCATAAAGCACTGACCTGATACAGTCAAGGAAGCTGGCCCTGCCACAGCAGGATTGGGAAAGCAGAGCAGGGCAGAAGATAGACGGGGATGATGCCACAGAGGGGACCGGAAAGGCAGAGTTTGGACCCCGCAGACCACAGCAATGGTCACAAGGTTCAAATGAAAGGAGAACTCTGGGAAGCAGCTGCACCAAGGACCGCCCAACTTGCATTATTATCCCTTCACAAGGCACCACTCTCAATCACTACTCAACAAAGCCAGTTCTTACCACGGGAACACCTGGACAGGCTGAATGTTGGCAGTGCAGAGACAAGGACTGGTTGGGAAGGGGCAGAAAGCACCATGACACAGCAGACTAAGTTCTCCAACACCATCAAGGGCAGAAACATTTGTACCCAAGTGTGGATCAGGGTATGGTGGTATATACCTGGACTCCACCGAAGAGATTTTTATCGGCAGAGCCTTGTGTGATGGAACAAAGGTAAATACTGAGGTACAGACACCACCTGAGGCTCAGTTAAAAACAGAATTTTCCAACTCTGCAAAGAGCAGCTAGTTGTTCTGGAGCAGCCCCATTACCAGGGGCTGTCAGGGCCTGAAAACAGCCGCCCAAGGTGGAGGCTCACAGCAGGTTTGTGCCCAGGAGATTATCAAAATGGACTCAAAAACATAAACCATATGATCACAATCATCCCTATAGATGTAAAAGGCCCTTGGATAACATCAAACAGCCTTTCATGATATGTCATGAAAAGAAATGATGAACGGACATGACACATGTCAACATTATAAAGGGTATGTACAACAAACCTATAACTAATATCATGGTAAGTGAGAAGACAAGCGTCCACTCTGTCCAATTCAATACAGAGCTCAACGTTTTAGCCACAGCAATAAGGCAAGAGAAAGAAATAAAAGGAATACAAGTACAAAAGAAGGGAAAGGATTAAGGCATCTATCTCCCGTTGCAGATGACATGACTCTACACAAGACTACCAAGGAACTCTTAGAATTGATACTTTCAGCAAAGCAGTAGATAACAAAATTAGCACACGAAAATCAATGGCCTTCCTACATACCAACAACAATCATTAACACAAACCAGAGAAGAAATACCACTCAAAACAGCCACCTATACAGTCTTGTTTTGGGGAGGTGTGGTGAAATATTTGTTGAATATTGTGTTGCATTCATTTATGCCATGGAACATTTGTTTAATGATGCAAAGATGTGCTGCATTCTTTTATATTGCATTTGTTTAACTCTGTGAAGCTGTTTTACTGTGCCTGCCTAAAACACCGGAGTGGTCTAATAAAGAGACAATAACTGGGCAGGAAAAGGATAGGCAGGTCTGCCAGGCAGAGAGGATAAATAGAAGGAGAAGGGTAGCGAGGAAAAAAAGGAGGATGCCAGGGGCCAGCTACCCAGCCAACAGACAGACACAAAAATGAAACAAAAATAGAGAGAGAAATAAAAAAGGCAGAGCCCAGAGACAAAAGGTAGATGGGATAATTTAAGCTAAGAAAAGCTGGCTAGAAATAAGCCAAATCAAGGCCAGGCATTCATAAGAAAGAGCAAGTCTCAGTGTATTTATTTGAGAGCTAGATGGTGGGCCCCAAAGAACAAAAAAAAAAAAAAAAAAAAAAAAAAACCACAGGGCTGGGATCCTTGAAGAGAAGATAGGAGTGGCAACTGATGAAGATGCAGCCTCTGTGGCAGCAAAGATCCCAGCATATTACAAATATCAGCACCATGGGATGATTCCAAAGGACAGCAGCAGCTGTGGAGTAGAGCTTACTTATGAGACGAACTTATGAGACGAGTTATGTGAGCTACGGATTTTAGTGCCAGAGAAGTGAGGTTGCTCAAGCCCCTTGTAGCCCAGATCATATGTGGGTCCCTGACGTCAATCACTGACATTTTTACATTGTTGATGTTAGTTTTGTTTTGATTTGACCGTGATTGTTCCCTGGTTCTTGCCTCTTGGAGTAATACACTACATAAAATCATTGTTATTATTTATTATTATATAAAAGCCTACAGCTAAAAGACTGGACTTTTAAAGAGACATTAGGATTTTAAAGAGAACTTGGACTTTTAAGACTGTGAGAGCAGAAAAAGACCATGAGCAGTCTAAACAACAGTAAACAACAAGAACACTTTGGATGTTACCGCTGTCCCTGATTTCAAGTTGTACTGTAGAGCCATGGTAATAAAAACAGTATCACACTGGCACAAAGACAGACCCATGGAGCAGGGCAACAGAAAGAAGAGGGGAGAGATGCAAGTCACTGCAACTATAGACACATGACTTTTAGCAATGATGTTCAAAATACTCAGAAAAATGGCATCTTCAACAAATGCTGTTAGTCAAAGTGGATATCAACATGCAAAAGAATGAAACTAGATTCTTAGCTCTCATCCTGAATAAAATTCACTCCATATGGATCCAAGATTCAACTGAAGACCAAATATTTTTAAACTGCTAAGGAAAAAGTAGTAAATAAGCTTCAGCATACAGCTATGGATAAGAATTTTCTGATAGGAGTCCAGCAGCACAGGAAATAAGACCAGCAATTGATAAATGGGATCTCATAAAAGTACAAAGCTTCTATACTGAGATGGAAACTGTCAATCAACTAAAGAGGCAGCCCAAGAATAGAATAAAATCTTTGCCAACTACACATGTGACAAAGGGATTAGTATCTAGAAAATACAAGGAATTAAAAAAAAAAAACTAAGCACCAAGATAACAAACACCAGCCAAGCATGGTGGTGCGCACTTTAATCCCAGCACTCAGGAGGCTCTGTCAGTTCAAGGCCAGCCTGGTCTACAGAGTGAGTTCCAGCACAACCAAAACTACAGAGAAACCCTGTCTAGAAAATCCAAATAAGAGAAAGAGAGAGAGAAATTTAAAAATATACCATGAAACTAAAGAAAGAGTTCTCCAAAGAATAAATATGAATGGCTAATAAACAGTTTTAAAAGTGGTCAACATCTTTAGTCACCAGAGAATAAGGATTAAAACTACTTTAACATCCTATCATAAATGACCACCGTCACAAACACAGATTATGACAAACAGTGGCATGGGGAAGGAGAACGCTTTCCAGCGCTGGTGGGAATGCACACTAGCACAGACACTGTGAAAATCAGTCTGGAGGTTCTCAAAGAAACAAAACATGATCTACCATATGACCCGGCTGTACCACTGGGTGTATATCCAAGGATCTCAATACCCTACTGCAGAGATACTTGGACATCTATGTTCATTGCTGCTCTATTCACAATAGGCAAGAAACAGAATCAAATGTGGTACATATACTCAATAGAATTCTACCCAGCTGTAAAGAAAAATGAAACTGTAGGTAAATGACAGAACTGGAAAGAATACGGAGTAAGGTACTCGGGCCCAGAAGGACAAGTGCTCCCTGTTCTCTCTCATGAAGGGAGGCAGGTGGGCGCACTGGGAAGTGATGGCCATGAAAGCCAGCTGAAGCGAAAGTAGAGGGCGGGCAGACTGCTGATAACACAGGCTTAGCACAAAACACAGAGGGATGAGAGAGACATGCTGGCAGGGAAGGGAAGGGCTAAGCAAGCTGAAAAGTGTTTGAAAATCCATCCAGACACCTACTATCTTGTAATTCAATTAAGAATATTTTTTTAAAAGTTAAAGGGGAAACTGCTGATAAGTCTAGACAATGCTGTTCCTAGAATCAATGGGTCAACAAGAAAACATCCCCCTGCCAGGTGTGGGATACTTCTGTAAGGGATGTTGGTCACGGAGGATCCACTGGCTTCAAACACAATACAAGCTCTAGCGTTCCTCCTAAGGACCTACTGCTGAAAATATGACACACCTTGGTTGCAACGCACAGAGAAGACAAGACACGCACTGGGTCTTCCACAGCCAGCCATGGGGGAGGGAGGGGGTCATAGGGCCCCTACCCTTTCATGCTCAACTACTGAGTAACAGTGGATTTTTGGTGAGGGCCCATAATCATTTTCATTTGTGTATCAAGTGGGGGTCCACTAAGTCCCAAAGGATAGTTCCAAACCCATGATTACACAGACAGCCCTGACTAACTCAGTAGATCATAAAGCAAAAGAAAAGATCATGACAGCAGGAAAGGGATATGCGGAAGGTGGATGACAGGGATGGGGAGACGGGCAGGGAGCAATCATATACATGTGGAAACTGTGGAGGAGCAATTTTAGTGAATGAAAGGAAATACCAACAAGCGCGAGAATCTTCCTCAACCCAAAAGGCAAGGGTGGCTTGCAGATGAACACACTTGAAAGGCACAGACCACCAGCTGATACAGTCCTGGTGACAATCTTAGCTTCAAAAGGAGGGCCGTCTACAGCTAATGATAAGTTATTAAGTAAATAAAAGTTCTAAAGCCCAATATGACACTACCACAAATGGTGTCGCCTTCTTAATTTACAATCCGTGGCTGAAAGGGAGAGAATTGAGTGCTTAGCTGTTTCCGTCGCTCACCGGATAATAAGAGAACATGCTTTACAGAAAAGCTCAGTCAACAAATCTAAAACTAATGCTATAATTTTTAAAAATCAACATTTTTCTAAACTCAAACAAGCAAAACAAAAAAAAACTGATTTGGACAAGAGTCATTAGTGGATGGCAAGAGGATGATGGGTAATTATGTTTGAAAAAGAATCCCTTCCTAGTGAGGAAATGCAATCGTCCTCTTAACCAAATGACTCCATTCAGCATCACTGAAGGGCGCCTGACAGCACGCCTTGTAAGATGATGCGAAATGAAGTTACATTTTCCTCTATAAAATACACTCACCAAAAATGTTAAACTGGAACCCAAGCAGACCTACACCGGACTTAAAGTTTAAGAATTCAGAAAGCAATCCCAAAAGGAAACAAGTAGGTGGATAGGAACAGGGCACGCATTCTGAGCTTGAATTTCTCCCAGCCCTTTTCTTAATTTTGGAAAGTATGGCAAATGGCAAACACCAAGCTAGTGCAAATATGAGAAGAACTGGTTTCTCTTTAGTCTCTCTCTGCAAGGCTAAGGCGTCCACCCGGTGATCACATTCACCAAATTCCAGGGTCAAGGGAAGATTGGGAGTTAAGAAAACAGTCAGGAACATCGACAGAAAAGAGGAGGCGAGCATCCTGCAGAGGTGAGAGAGCGGGAGACAGAGACAGCCAGAGAGGCCCACGCAACACAGCCAGGCTGGCAGACTATAAAGGACCAGCTAGAAGGGTGATTCCTCTCTCTCCCCTAACCCATCAATCTCAGAAACGATAATTTCACCTTTGCTGGAGAAGAGTGCGTAAAGTGTACTACACAGGTAGAAAGTCCCACCGCCGTGCATGTCAATGTGGAGCTGATAGCCTTGCAGTCCATATTCTGGGCTGTCATCCAATAAGGGACCATGATGCTGAGGTGACACATAGGAACTGAAAAACAAATCAACACACACACACAAATCTGTCAACATCACAGACAAAATACTTGGTTGTAAAACACTCCTAAAAATTATTATCTATTCAAAACACTACTCCTACCAATGACACGCTATAGGAACCTAATAACCTTCATTCTGTGAACTCAAAGGAACTGTTCCATGTTCTCACAAAACTGAGCTTCTAACAAAACTGGCACAGATATAGAGATCCATGGGCAGCCACCAGACCAGCACAGTGACTGTGATTGAGATCCGCCCTAGAACAGCAGTTCTACAAAGGCCACCATGCCCTCGGTCTTCTCAGTGACCAAAGACAGGGGCACCAACACAGACCTACAGGCCAAGGAATCAGGCTAAGATGCAAGCTAAAATCATCTAATTGTTTCAATAAGAAAAACTTCACCATGGAAGGCAGCACACTTAAAAGCATCCAGGAGCTTTACTTAAAAACTGAGTAAGGAGCAGGCAAGGGGAAAGCTGCAGGGAGACAAAAAAGATTGTTCTCCACCTAACAGCAGGCTGATATATTAGAAGACACCCACAGAACAGACCAGAGTCAACCAGAGGGCCAAAGGTCTGGACATTTTCCAAGTTCAAAACTTTAGATTATTAAATATGAGAACCTGAGGGAGGATGGTAGCATGCTATCAGAACAAAGCACTCTTGCCCCTCTAAGTAATACCCTACCAGGTATACAGTCCTTAAACTGGAACAAACTGAGTAGATACATGTCCATAAATAATACAATTATCTTAGTGATAGCTAAGTGATCAGTCATGTCTGATGTCTTGAGTCTACTGAATATAGAATACTTTTACAGCTATCCTAAGACTATTAAGAGGGAACTGACTTCGAACCTTATGAGAATCCAATTCACCCATATACAGATACATACAGAGTGGCTGAGCCTAATGTGCTTCTCTCCACAAGGTGATGAAAATGAAGATTTGCCATGACAAAAGCCAGTTCTGCGTCCTTCTGAAAAGGTAGTTTAAAAGAACATAGTTTTCAATAGAAGTATTTTAATTTTTCACAAGTTCACTGTGAAAATCACACCTTATCATCTTGAAGATGTATACATTATTATTGCCAATAAAGTGTTACTATAAGACTTGCACACAATACCGAGAGCTGGACCATGATTCACTCAGTTGGCAGAACACATGGTCCCAAAAGAATTAACATTCTACACTTGTGCAATAGCAAAGTGCCTATTATACACAATGATTTCCATGTTATTTATTTGTATACATAAATAATATATAATATTCATATATTCATATGCATGTATACATAGATACATATACTTGTGTGTGAACAAAAGAGAGAGATGATTTCAAGCTATTTCAAACTATTTTCAAAAATAAAGACAATCTGATAAGACCCTGCAGATGTCTGGTAAATTTCATAAACTGGGCATTACTGGACAATGTTTCTCCTAGTTAGCTTCAGCTGTCAACTTGATACATCCCGGAATTACCCAAGAGTCCCAACCGAGATTCTGAATGGTCAAAACATCAGTAAGTTCCTTGTCAGACAGTCCGTCTCAGAAATGACTGCATAAACAAGACCTAAACAATAGCACAACCAATAGGCAGGCTGACATAGAAAAAGGAAATTGTCACACAGTCCCATGTCTAGACAGAACTACAGGCAAAGAATGAGAGCTGAGAGACAGAGAATTATAGCTTTTCCCAGGACTGAGCTCCCTAGTTGGTTCTCCAATAGCAAGTTCTAAAACTACATACACAAACAACAAAAATAAACCTAGCAGGTTGCATTCATATATTTCTGCATACATACTGATACATGTATATGTAACAATAATAGAAGGAGGCTATCAGTTTGAGAGTGGGAGGAGCATGAAAGGGGTTAGAGGGAAGAGACCTGTGAGTGGATACAAGGAGGGGCAAAAGGGGGAAGAGATATAATTCCATAAAAAAACAGGCACTGGTGGCACAGGCCTTTAATCCCAGCACTAGGGAGGCAGGCAGATCTGTGAGTTCGAGGCCAGCCTGGTCTACAGAGCTAGCTCCAAAATAGCTAGGGCTGTTACACAGAGAAACCCTGTCTCAAAAAAACAAAATAAAAATAAAATTTAAAAAATAAAACAAAAACTCTAAAGGATCAGAACTCAGCCTGGCCTGGTGAAGCAGAGCACACAGCCTGAAAGAACTTCGTAGATATTTAACCCTGAAGGCAGGGTGTGCCCATGTCACATCCACACGTCAGAAAGCTCTCAGAGACCTCCATGTTGGGCATGCATGTACTATCAAGAAACTCTGGCAAAGAAAGACTTGAGAGTGGAACATAGACTTACTGGGAGAGGTAGAGGGGAAGTACCCTAATGTTAAAGAAATAACTGTCAGTAGAAACAGGAAGACAGAGGAGGTGCCCATCATGCATCAGCACTGAATGCTTCCACGTCTACATTCAGTCTCACATATAACAGTGTGCAAACATGCAATGTCAAGGGACACGACAGCGTCCATGCATGAACTCCATCTTACATAATAGTGTGCAAATGTGCAACTGTCAAGGGACACGATAGCGTCCATGCATGAACTCCACCTTACATAACAGTGTGCAAACGTGCAACTGTCAAGGACACGGCACAGTTTGTGCATAAACTCCATCTTACCTGCCATAGCCCCACCAGGAGGCCAGGATTTAGACAGAATATCCGGACAAGTCTGTCACAGCCAAAGATGGTAGGCTCCCTTAAATGATCCAGATCATACTTTGCAATTAAAGACAGCCACCGTGGCCTTGGAACACCATGCCAAGAAAGAAGAGAGATTGTGAACATTCCAATATGTCTTTTTGTCAAGTCTTATTCATGTAACTAAAAATGCTTTTGAAGAGCAATTTATACACAGTGACATGCTCAAACCAAGTGACAGAATTATAGAGCCTTGTACTACTGAGAGGCAAATACACCAAGTTTTTCACCCTACTATGTCTTTCTTTCCCTCACTCTTCCTCTGAGAGCAGATGTGCCTTTTTTCCAAAGTTTTTATAAGGTAGAACTGAGAAACAGTGAAAACTGGAATATGAGAGCAGGAATGTAAGCTGAAATCATGAGTGTTTTCATGAGAGAGTCGCACAGAATTCTCAGTCTTAGTCCAAGAGTAAATACTCAGGTATGTGGGAGACGCCTTCAGTATGTTCCACGTTAAGACTTAACACCATCTACAAATATAGTGCAAGGCAGACAACAACATACATCTCAGGAAGCTGAAAAGGAGCTGAGACCTCAATGGTCAAGCAACAGAGCCAGAGCACTAGGCCAAAGTCCCCAAGGTCCTGAACACAGCATCTGGAATTGACTCAGCACCAGGTACTCAAGACAGCAGGTATCAACACAGATACCGAGCGAAACAAAGCTGGGTCACCCGTGGCACTGTTTCAAACAGAGGCGGGCTGCAAGGCAACAAAGCCAACTGCAGCTCTCACGGGACAGGATTCTACACTGTGTTCATAAGGCATTTTTACACTGACAACAGTAAGTAGGTGGCAGAACTGGCTGGTGAGACTTGTGACGTATGAACTAAAACAGACTCAGCACATGAAGAATATGCCTGGAGGAGGACGAACACAAGACCAGTGACACAAGCAGAAGCTCAAGAAAACCCAGGGGAACCTGAGCTGCAGCTGACAACGACTTTACAACACCACAGACTAGGTCCCACCATGTGACAACAGCTGCCCAGAGGGAAGGCCGGACAGTCCAGAGAAAGAATGCCATGACCATGACGGCACAGCACGCCGAACAGGTGCTCAATAGCCAGCAGCCATCGCTGCTGCCTCAGTCAAGACAGAAAGTGGCAGCTAGGTAGAGATGGCAGGAAGCCTCTTCCCTCACCTTCAACATAGCACAGCTGGGAAACACTCTAAGGATGGCTATGAAAATATTAAACAGACTCCAGGGACAAACTAAGTCCTCATTCACCTGAGCTTTACAAGTCAGTCATGGCCACTGAGGCCTTGGAGAACATTAGACCACATTCTCACAGACTTGGAGGGCACAGGCACAGGGACTGAGAACAGAACACTACGAGAACCGACAGTTGAGAGCTCATCTAGAAAGGTCTGGGCTACAGGGCAAAGATCTGAACACGGCTCCACGAGCACTTGCGATATTCCCAGAAACACTGCACAGCAGAACAAATGCAAGCTTAAGTAAAGGCGCAAAGACACAAAGATCTGTTCTCCTTCATGATGAACGCACTGGCCTACAAACTGTAGAGAGGGGCCTATCAAAGCAGATCCGTGGGACACACTTTCAGCTCTGCTTACCACTGCCAATCAAAGGCTGGACCATAGAGTTTAAATGGAAATAAATTACATTCGATTAACTTTCCCCAATGAATTTTAGCATTCATTGCTATGCAGTAACTAGTACTCCTGACCTTGGTGGCAATTTCTGGGAACACTATACTTTTAAGTGAGTTCTATAATTCAACATAACATGATCTGCAATCCATAGTCTTTCAAGGTCATTTTAACTAATGTTAACTAATTTGTATCAGCGCCTACAAACAAAAATCCCCGATACACTAAGTAACACCATCCAATCACAACAGTGCATTGTGTGGATTCCGACTGCAAACATGATTTCAGACTGTATATGACTTACCTACTATATCAGAAAAACTTGAAGTTCATCATACAAATTTCAGATTTATCCAGATAAAAATATCACTTAAAAAAGTAACTGTGTTGTCAAAATATATCTAGTAATCTAATTAGGAAAATAATCTGTGTTTTTACACTGATAATGGTTTCAGAACACAGCAAGCATGGGCAGCAATGAGAGGTCTGAGTACGATCACTAAACAGCCACAGAGCTGGCACTACAGAGGAGCCAACAGCAGGCCCACTGCAGGGAAACCATGATATTAATTTAACGTCGTCTCTTCTCATAGGGACAGAGATGCGAGGGAGCCATAAGAACCAGAGTAAGCAAAGACGGTAAGAAAAATCACCATAGAAGACGCTGCTGCAGAGTCAAAGAGGTGGGACAGGCAGCAGCACAGCCATGGAGAAGGCATCACTACTACACACTGCAACAGGTCTGATATAGACATTATTAGCCTGCTGGGGACATTAGGATCTACAGCTCCACAGTCCAGTTCTACAAGACCATGGTCACTATGGAGGTGGCTTGTGCTGTGAGCAGGAGTGAGCCTTCTAGTGCACGAGCACTCAGCACAAAGCCATCCCACAGCAGGACCTACGGACTTCACAACTAAGTCTCCTGATCTTCACCTAACAGCCATCAGCATCATATCAATGTATGGGTAAGAAGGCGGAGGTGGAGTCAGGTACACATGGCCACACATCTAGTAAATTCAAGAGAAAAATCACACAAAATAAGTGATAATTATATTTATAAAGTACTTAAACAAAATTAGTATATAATTACTGAAGAATAAGCTAATCTTATATTGTTAAAACAGTTAAAAGTGAAAATGCAGAAAAGCCACACATTTTCTAACAAACTATAAAATAATAGAACTATTTTAAAACTAGACCATCATTTTACTATTATAAGATTCAAGAACTTTTAACTTAGCCCTAATGTGACAAGCCCAGTGCCTTCTGTTCATAGCAGAAGACAGGAAGGCTCTGACACAGAAGTGAATGAAAATACATGGTGGGATTTTTTGATTACAAAGAAATACCAGGGCCTGATCTCTCGGCGGCGCCAGGAGAGCCAGCGTTGGGGTGAGTTTCTGGCCCCGCAGCACCAGCCTGGGAAGGGGAGCTCAGAGGTTCCTTGGCCCCCTATCCTTCTTGAGCTCTCTGCAGGGCCTCCACTCCCTGCATACCACCTCTTTCTTCCTAGCCCACCCAGCTTCCATCCAGAACCCTCCCCACTTCGGCCCCACCGCCCTCTTTTGGCACATAACATCACCCAGCCCAGCCTGTCTGGGCACTGGGTCCGAAACCTCGGGGCACCCAAGCGGGCAGGAGTCCCTTTGTTTCTATGGCCTGCCTGCACCAAGCAGGGTAGGCGCTTTGTTTGCTACCTGCCCACCAGCACAGAGGCCTGATCTCTCGGCGGCGCCAGGAGAGCCAACATTGGGGCACCAGGAGAGACAGCGTTGGGGAGAGCCAGCGTTGGGTAGGCAAGGAGACCTGATCTGGTAAAGAAGATCCATAAGGGGGCATTTGGAAGAAGAGATGGGCAGACGCCAAGGCAAGAATTCGCCCAACAAGCTGAAAAGCAACATGAAGCCACCAGAAACCAGCGACCTCACAACGGGAGGACATGAATACCTTAATCAAGAAGAAGTAGAAAAGATTGACTTCATGAAAGTGATTGACGCCCTTAAACAGCATGTAAAAAACGCCCTTATAGAAATGGATGAGAAATATAACAGAAAGTTTGAGGAATTGAATAAATCAGTGAATGATACCCTAGAAAACCAAGGGAAAACCAATCAAACAGATAATGGAAACAGTTCAAGACTTGAAAACCGAAATGGAGGCAAAGAAGAAAACACAAACAGAGGGCCGGCTGGACATGGAAAATTTAAGTAAACAAACAGAGTCTACAGAAACAAGCATAACCAACAGAATACAAGAGTTAGAAGAAAGAATCTCAGATTCTGAAGATACCATAGAGAAAATAAACACACTGATAAAAGAAAACAGCAAGTCCAACAAACTCTCATCACAAAATATTCAGGAAATATGGGACACAATAAAAAGACCAAACCTAAGAATAATAGGAGTAGAAGAAGGAGAAGAAGTGCAGTTCAATGGTCCAGAAAATATATTTAATAAAATTACAGAAGAAAACTTTCCCAACCTGAAGAAAGATATACCTATGAAAGTTCAAGAAGCATACAGAACACCGAATAGGCTGGACCAATAAAAAAGCATCCCCTCGCCATATAATTATCAAAACACAAAGCATACAGAATAAGGAAAGAATATTAAGAGCTGCAAAGGAAAAAGGCCAAATTACTTATAAAGGTAAACCTATCAGACATATACCTGACTTCTCCATGGAAACCATGAAAGCCAGAAGGTCCTGGATAGATGTACTGCAGAAACTGAGAGACCATGGATGCAAGCCCAGATTACTATACCCAGCCAAGCTTTCGTTCACTATAAATGGAGAAAATAAAATTTTCCAGGATAAAAACAAATTTAAACAATACGCAGCCACAAATCCAGCCTTACAGAAAGTAATAGAAGGAAAATCACTAACCAAGGAGTCCAACAATGACCACAATAACTCAGACATCTAGAGACCCTTCACCAACACAAATCAAAGAAGGGAAACACACAAACTCTACGACTAAAAAAATGACCGGAGTTAACAACCACTGGTCATTAATATCACTTAATGTCAATGGACTCAACTCACCTATTAAAAGTCACAGGCTAAGAGATTGGATACGAAAACAGGATCCAACATTCTGCTGTTTACAAGAAACACACCTCAACCACAAGGACAGGCACCTACTCAGAGTAAAGGGCTGGGAAAAGGCTTATCAAGCAAATGGACCTAAGAAACAAGCAGGTGTGGCCATACTAATCTCTAACAAAGTAGACTTCAAACTTAAATCAATCAGAAGAGATGGAGAGGGGCATTTTATACTCATAACAGGAACAGTTCATCAGGATGAAGTCTCAATCCTGAACATCTATGCCCCTAATATAAAAGCACCCACGTACATAAAAGAAACATTGCTAAAACTCAAGGCAGCTATCAAACCGCACACACTAATAGTAGGAGACTTCAACACTCCTCTCTCACCAATGGACAGGTCAATCAGACAGAAACCTAACAGAGAAATAAGAGAATTAATGGAGGTAATGAAGCAAATGGACTTAACAGACATCTATAGAACATTCCACCCAAATAGGAAAGAATATACCTTCTTCTCTGCAGCTCATGGAACCTTCTCAAAAATCGACCACATAGTCGGTAACAAAGCAAACATCTAGAGTTACAAAAAAATATTAGTAACCATCTGTGTCTTATCAGATCACCATGGATTAAAGTTAGAATTCAACAACAATCCTACCCCCAGAAAGCCTACAAATTCATGGAAACTGAACGGTCAACTACTGAACCATACCTGGATTAAGGAAGAAATTAAGAAAGAAATTAAAGTCTTCCTGGAATTCAATGAAAATAAAGAAACAACATACTTAAACTTATGGGACACTGTGAAAGCAGTCCTAAGAGGAAAGTTCATAGCACTAAGTGCCCACTTAAAGAAAACAGAGAAAGCTCACATTGGAGACTTAACAGCCCACCTGAAAGCTCTAGAAAAAAAAGAAGCAGACTCACCTAGGAGGAGTAGAAGACTGGAAATAATCAAACTGAGGGCTGAAATCAACAAAATAGAAACACAGAAAACAATACAAAGAATCAATGAAACAAAAAGCTGGTTCCTGGAGAAAATCAACAAGATTGACAAACCCCTATCCAAACTAATCAAACGGCAGAGAGAGAATTTGCAAATTAATAGGATCAGAAATGAAAAGGGGGACATAACCACAGACACAGAGGAAATTAAGAGAATCATTAGATCTTACTAAGAAAGCCTATATGCCACAAAACTGGAAAATGTAAAGGAAATGGACACTTTTTTAGATAAATACCATATACCAAAGTTAAACCAGGACCAGGTGAACAATCTAAATAGACCTGTTAGTCGCGAAGAATTAGAAGAGGTTATCAAAAACCTCCCTACCAAAAAAAGCCCAGGACCAGATGGTTTCAATGCAGAATTCTACCAGAACTTCCAAGAAGACCTAATACCTATACTCCTTAATGTATTTCACAATATAGAAACAGAAGAGGCACTGCCAAATTCCTTTTATGAAGCTACAGTTACTCTGATACCAAAACCGCACAAAGACTCAACCAAGAAAGAAAATTATAGACCAATCTCACTCATGAACATCGATGCAAAAATCCTCAACAAAATACTGGCAAACCGAATCCAAGAACACATTAGGAAAATTATCCATTATGATCAAGTAGGCTTCATCCCAGGGATGCAGGGCTGGTTCAACATACGAAAATCTATCAATGTAATCCAGCATATAAATAAACTGAAAGAAAAAAACCATATGATCATTTCATTCGATGCTGAAAAAGCATTTGACAAAATTCAACATCCCTTTATGATAAAAGTATTGGAGAGATTAGGGATACAAGGGTCATACCTAAATATAATAAAAGCTATATACAGCAAGCCGACAGCTAACATTAAATTAAATGGAGAGAAACTTAAAGCCATCCCACTAAACTCAGGAACACGACAAGGCTGTCCACTCTCGCCATACCTCTTCAATATAGTGCTTGAAGTTCTAGCAATAGCAATAAGACAACATAAGGGGATCAAGGGGATTCGAATTGGAAAGGAAGAAGTGAAACTTTCGTTATTTGCAGATGATATGATAGTGTACATAAGCGACCCCCAAAACTCCACCAAAGAACTTTTACAGCTGATAAACACCTTTAGTAATGTGGCAGGATACAAGATCAATTCCAAAAAATCAGTCGCCCTCTTATACACAAAGGATATGGAAGCAGAGAGGGAAATCAGAGAAGCTTCACCTTTCACGATAGCCACAAAGAGCATAAAATATCTTGGGGTAACCCTAACCAAGGAAGTGAAAGATCTATTTGACAAGAACTTTAAGGCATTGAAGAAAGAAACTGAGGAGTATACCAGAAAATGGAAGGACCTCCCTTGCTCTTGGATTGGGAGGATCAACATAGTAAAAATGGCAATTCTACCAAAGGCAATTTATAGATTCAATGCAATCCACATCAGGGTCCCATCAAAATTCTTCACAGATCTTGAGAGGACAATAATCAACTTTATATGGAAAAACAAAAAACCCAGGATAGCCAAAACAATCCTATACAATAAAGGATTGTCTGGAGGCATTACCATCCCTGACTTCAAACTCTATTACAGAGCTACAGTGATGAAAACAGTGTGGTACTGGCATAAAAACAGAGAAGTCGACCAATGGAATCGTATAGAAGACCTGGATTTTAACCCACAAACCTATGAACACCTCATTTTTGATAAAGGAGCCAAAAGTATACAATGGAAGAAAGAAAGTATCTTCAACAAATGGTGCTGGCATAACTGGATGTCAACCTGTAGAAGAATGAAAATAGACCCATATCTATCACCATGCACAAAACTCAAGTCCAAATGGATTAAAGACCTCACTATCAGTCAGAACACATTGAACCTGAAGAAGAGAAAGTGGGAAGTACCCTACAGGAGATGGGCACAGGAGATCGCTTCCTATGTGTAACCCCAACAGCACAGACATTAAGGGCAACATTGAATAAATGGGACCTACTAAAACTGAGAAGCTTCTGTAAAGCAAAGGACACTGTCACCAAGACAAAAAGGCAACCTACTGACTGGGAGAAGATCTTCACCAACCCCGCAACAGACAAAGGTCTGATCTCCAAAATATATAGAGAACTCAGGAAACTAGGCTTTAAAATGCTAATTAACCCAATTAAAAAATGGGGCACTGAACTGAACAGAGAATTCTCAGCAGAGGAAGTTCAAATGGCCAAAAGACACTTAAGGTCATGTTCAACCTCCTTAGCGATCAGGGAAATGCAAATCAAAACAACTTTGAGATATCATCTTACACCTGTCAGAATGGCTAAAATAAAAAAACTCCAATGATAGCCTTTGCTGGAGAGGCTGTGGAGGAAGGGGTACCCTCATCCATTGCTGGTGGGAATGCAATCTTGTGCAACCACTTTGGAAATCGGTGTTTCGGTTTCTCAGGAAATTCAGGATCAACCTACCCCTGGACCCAGCAATACCACTCTTGGGAATATACCCAAGAGATGCCCTATCATATGACAAGAGCATTTGTTCAACTATGTTCATAGCAGTATTATTCGTAATAGCCAGAACCTGGAAACAACCTAGATGCCCTTCAATGGAAGAATGGAAGAAGAAAGTGTGGAATATCTACACATTAGAGTACTACGCTGCAGTAAAAAACAATGACTTCTCAAATTTTGCATGCAAATGGATGGAAATAGAAAACACTATCCTGAGTAAGGTAACCCAGACCCAAAAAGATGAATACGGGATGTACTCACTCATAATTGGTTTCTAGCCATAAACAAGGGTCACGGAGTCTACAATTGGTGATCCCAAAGAAGCTAAGTAAGAAGGTGAACCAAAGGAAAAACATATAGTTGTCCTCTTGGCTATGGGAAGTAGACAAAATTGCCGGGGAGAAAATTGAGATCTTGGGGGTGGGGTGGGATGGGGGTAAGGGGAGATGGGGAGAGAAAAGGGAGAAGGGAAGAATGGGGGGAACTTGGGGAAAAAGGAGGATTGGGATAAAGGAAGGTTGGATAGGGGAGCACGGAAGCACAATTCTTAGTTAAGGGAGCCACCTTAGGGTTGGCAAGAGACTTGAACCTAGAGTGGCTCCCAGATGCCCAAGCCGAGGTCCCCAGTTAGTTCCTTGGGCAGCTGAGGATAGGGAACCTGAAATGACCCTATCCTATAGCAATACTGTCGAATATCTTGCATATCATCATAGAACCTTCATCTGGTGATGGATGGAGACAGAGACCCACACTGGAGCACTGGACTGAGCTCCCAAGGTCCCAATGAGGAGTAGAAGGAGGGAGAACATGAGCAAAGAAGTCAGGACCACGAGGGGAGCACCCACCAAGTGAGACAGTGGAGCTGATCTATTGGGAGTTCACCAAGGCCAGCTGGACTGTGACTGAAAAAGCATGGGATAAAACTGGACTCTCTGAGCATGGCGAACAATGAGAGCTGATGAGAACCCAAGGACAATGGCACAGGGTTTTGAACCTACGTAATGTGCTGGCTTTGTGGGAGCCTAGCCAGTTTGGATGTTCACCTTCCTAGAAATGGATGGACGGGGGAGGACCTAGGACTTACCACAGGGCAGGGAACCCTGACTGCTCATTGGACTGGAGGGGGGGGAGAGGAGTGGGGGGAGGGGAAGAAGGGTGGGAGGAGGGGGAGAAGGGTGGGAGGAGGGGGAGAAGTGTGGGAGGAGGGGAAGGGAAATGGGAGGCTGGGAGGAGGAGGAAACTTGTTTTTTTTTCTCCTTTTCTCAATAAAAAAAAAGAAAAAAAAACAAAGAAATACCAATATTTAGGTCCCAGGCGTCCTTGTCAATGTGCTGATGAGTTAGTACTTACCCATATGGGTCGAAGGTTTTATGCCGATCTGCAAAGACTGGAGTCATGCCACACAAATCCAGGGTGGACAACATGGCAAGCTTCGGCCAGTTTTTGCCATACCACACAACAGTGACAGATGTATCATTGAAGGAAACATCAACATGTTGCATGATGTGTTCTTTTCCACTTTTCTCTCTTAATATAATTACAAAACGTAGGCCAAATACTCTAGAGAAAGAAATGATAGCTCAAAGTGCTTTCAAAGAAAGAACTCTGTATCAACAAACACACACATACTTGATGTGTATTTCCATAATATCTACTTCCTTAAAGACAAAAGTCAAAATCCTTGGCACACTTCTGACATATTTCACCCACAGCACCTTCTGAACCTTTCTTTCCTCCAGCAAATTATCCCTGTTCCATGACTAGCAGTTCAGACAATGGAAGGGCATCTTCAACACCTACTCAACATCATGAGGCTGTTTCTTCTGTTTATAAAAATGTAAGGAAATACCAAAATGTCTCATAAATTTTACACACACACACAAGATCAGAGACAGCACCCTCTAATATAAACTGCTCACCTAGTCTAGGAATGTAGCTCATGATATCCACTTCCCCAGCACATGAAAGGCCCCAGTCTAGGAGTGTAGTTCATGATATCCACTTCCCCAGCACATGCAAGGCCCTAGTCTAGGAGTGTAGTTCATGATATCCACTTCCCCAGCACATGCAAGGCCCTAGTCTAGGAGTGTAGTTCATGATATCCACTTCCCCAGCACATGAAAGGCCCCAGTCTAGGAATGTAGCTCATGATATCCACTTCCCCAGCACATGGAAGGCCCTAGTCTAGGAGTGCAGTTCATGATATCCACTTCCCCAGCACATGAAAGGCCCCAGTCTAGGAGTGTAGTTCATGATATCCACTTCCCCAGCACATGGAAGGCCCTAGTCTAGGAGTGTAGTTCATGATATCCACTTCCCCAGCACATGGAAGGCCCTAGTCTAGGAGTGTAGTTCATGATATCCACTTCCCCAGCACATAGAAGGCCCTAGTCTAGGAGTGTAGTTCGTGATATCCACTTCCCCAGCACATGGAAGGCCCTAGTTTCAATCCTTCAGCCTGCAAACTAAGTAAGAACCTTGCACATCCACTGTATGTCTAAAACACCTGGATATGACAACACTAGGTTAGAACCTGGACGATCCTGTGGTTCTGTCCAGGAGCCAGTGAAGCATCCAACAGCAGCCTACACACCTGAGGACCTCTTTGAATTTCGTAGGAAGACCTGTGTAGGAGTTAACAGGTTTGGCAATTTGGGTTAGTGCTTCTTTCACAGATGAGATTTGCTTTGTAATATACTCTTTCTTCCAGTATCCGCCTTCTTTATCCTCAACTGACAGTAAGCTCACGGATGTGGCTGTCTCCTCCACTGAATGAACTTTCCAGTGGGATCTTTTGGATGCAAATGCAGCTGAGTAGATTCTTCTCCAAATAAGACTGGAAGAAAGGGATAAAGGATAGAATGTGGAGGCACTGTAGAGTGCCTGTAACAATATATTACATTAGAGATGCACAGTAACTTTTCATTTCAAGTAGACCAATTCAATGAAGAATTTGCCTGTCTACGTGTGTACAGTGGACCACAGTCTGAAATGATATGCTTTAGATCCACTATCCCCAAAAGCACATAAAAAAGGGAAAATCCTATTTCCAGAGTCAAGTTTAAATTACGAATTCCTTGTTACTTGGGATCATCAAATGTTGTCTTTCTGCTAGAAGACTGAAGAGGAGTTCAATCACAGGAAAGTCATAGGTGTACATAAGGGTGAATCTGGTCTTACTGTGGGTATGTACGTGTGTAAGCTCTGTACACACTTGCAAAACAATGAGTAAACATAGTCTACATTCATTCTGCTTCCTATCTTTAAATTTTAACAATGAACATGCCTGCTCCAATTTCAAAAGTAAAATAGAGAAAGTAACTAAAATATAACTTTATTAAGTGTTTGTTAAGCTTTCCTGAGCACACATGTCAATTGTTACTTAAGTAATTCACACACATTAACTCATTTACTCCTCCCAATAAATACATGAGGTAGCTACTGTTTTCACCCCCGCTGTACAACAGATCATATAATTGCAGCCAAGACTGGTATGTTCAAATATGCATGAATACACACACATTTTAATGATTCAAAAATTATCTATATTCATTCCAAAATTATTGTCAAATGCCATCTAGTAGTTGATATAGATAAAACATGTATCCTCTTGCATAAGAATTTCTTGTATCTTTATAAATGAAAAGACAAGAACCTCGCTCCTCACTCAGAGCAGGTGCATGTTCCCGTGGCAGAGTGAGAAGTGTGAGGACAACCTTAGTGAGAACAGATGGTTTACTATGTTTCCTCACTTAAAAGGCAAACACCAAAACATCAAAGATATATTAGACTAGTCATTTCAGTACTAGATTATTCATTACTATGACCTGAAGAAACTGTAAAAAAAATATGGATTCCAAACCACTAAATCACAATTCAAAGCACTGAGCCATAATGTTCACAGATACAGAGTTAGGAACCCAAAGTCTTATATTTTCCCAGCTGACTGTGCATCTTCTCGCATGGACTAGAGTCTGAGAACCACCATAGAGAATGTTCCCTGCCTGCCATGCTCCAGAATAGAAAACCCTGCACCCTATCTGTCATTCCCCACACCTTTACCTTCCACATCGAACAACTACATTCCTGCAGGGTCTATATGGAGTCAATATGTGCATGGTCTTTGATGCTGAGTAAGAGAGAACCCTAAAAAGCCAAAACGTGGGAACAAAATGCTCAGTAGATATTAGGGGCACTCCATCTCTCTCTGTACAAGAGGAAATTCTAGGTACAGGCCAAGCTCACAAAGAAAAATAGAAGCAGTGACTCCTCTTTATTCATAGATGCCCAAGAGTCTAACTGAGGAGTCTCCCTGGTCCCCAAGCCTCCACATGCTGTGTCTCTCTCTCTCTTACCCTCTCTCACTCTTTCCATGTGTCAAGTCCATTTGACTGGCAGATATTGGAGGAAAAGCTATGTCAATTTAAAAGTCCACACACACACTTCTTTTTCTATGATCTGTATGACTGCCAGTAGCGCACACCATCTGCCCAAGAACTAGGTGAAAATTTCTGTGAATGAATGAGAGGAATAGGCTTTATCTTCAGTATACACAAAGAATAGCCTGATACTCAGAAATGCAAATGTTTGGAAATACATGACTACATGTAGAATTAGACACATTATTGTCTAAAATAGGATTAAAATTAATTCTCTTAATTTTTAGCAAATGGCTGTCTACTAATTTTCATGACTTCTATTATCACACAGAACAGACAGACATAGTAACCTCCTTACTTGTCACTGGCCAAATGATAAAAGCGTCTGTTCACACATCCAGTGCCCAGCAAGCTCACAGCATCCAAGTAGGAAAATATATTCAGCAAGACTTCAGAGGGCATTCTGAGAGAGGAGGGAGAAAATTAAACAAGATAGCAGATACTGAATCTACAAATTACCCAGAATACAACTGGCTATGCATCTCTAAAGAGAGGGCTACTATCATACTCATCTGTTTAATAGGCAAACTCTTCTCTCATCCTCGATTAATTTCTTGTTTGTAATTTTCTGGTTATTACAGTTCTCATTGCATAGACCAATGAGGAGAGCATAGACACAGAGAACTGGCTTTTTCAGTATGTCAGCCACTTTGGTTCAATGACTCTATTATGAAGGTGTTATCCTCTGCTGAAATGCAGGAACTAGAAGATGGAAACACATTCTCGCCATGAATGCTGCTGCTAGAATTGGAAACATTAACTGTGTTCACACCTAACCTGCATTTCAGGTTCTCATTCACCAGCCTGCTAAATGTCCTCATAGAGGGACACTAACTGCTTCCTCTCTAGTTCAAGAAAACGTCAGGCTTCATAGAGTCTTCTGAAGAGCTTTATGTCTAAATGAATGTTATACTTTATTATCGAGATTCCTTCTACTTTCATAGTTGCAGAATTCTACACACACCACAAGAATCCGGCAGCATGAGGAAAGCAGGAATGGGCCTCCGAGCATCTGTATCAGCACTTAGCTGCAGGGCAAATGAACAGGGCTGTGAAGACTGTTGCAAGAGATGGAAGAGGAACACATAGCGATAAAGGACTAAGAAAACCCTTTGGGACCAACTTCAAATGGTTTGGTCAGTCTCTATTTGTGACTTTAATAATTAAAATAATTTTATTTACTAATAGAATTCAGTAATCATACATTTCATAGGGAGAAGTTAGTCCTAAAATCCTGAAAATACTAAGAAAGAAAAATATGTATCCTTGGAGAGAGGCAGCTAATTCTTCACATATTTGATCCATGTCACCATGTGAGTGCACCCACTGTTCAAGGCTTCTGCAAGAACAGGCAGCCTCACCTTAGTTAAATCTTCCCTGCCCTGCCCATGAAATCTTTAATATTCATAATCAGTGTTAGACACCTTCAATAAGAAATGGTAGAGAACAAAATGGGGGTGGGGAGTTTTGGTATCATGCTGGCTAGTTGTAAGCCTACTTGACACAAAGGGGGTCACCTGAGGAAGGGCCCTGAATTGAGAAAATGCTTCAGTAATATAGGCAGGCCTGTAGAATATTTTCTTAATTAATGATTGATGGAGAGGTCATAATGGGCTGGACCTCAGTTGTGGGTGGTACCATCCCTGGACACATGGTCCTGGGTTCTATAAGAAAGCAAACTGAGCAAGACAAGGGAGCAATCCAGGAAGCAACACCACCACCCCAACCTCCCACACCCCATACCCTTGCATCCCTTACAGCCTCTGCATCAGGTTCCAGACCAGTTTGAATTGCTGCCTTGGCTTTCTTCAATAGACTAAGATTCCAAACATGTAAGTCAAATCAAGCCTTTCCTTCCGTCATGGTGTTTCATCACAGCAATAGAAAAGTACTAAGGCAGTCACTGTTAGGACTAGCCACTGCATGTCCTTTCATATTTTAAATTCTTTATAAAAGTCTGTGCCTATATTTTTAAATTATTACAATTCAAACTAAGTTGATCATAAAGACATTTCAGAAAGGTATGGAGTAACTGTAGGGATTTAACTGAATGAAGTCCCATGCAAGTGAGGCAATGAGTAAGTTCCATCTTTGTAGCCACCAGAGTTGAACATGGGGAGATATATATCTTGATCCCATCTATCCTTCACTGTTCAAAGTCCTTTGAATAAGTGCTCAACCATAACTGAGACATATCTACATAACTCCACCCCTCCCAAGGCTCAGGGGACATCCTGGAAGATAGAGAGAAAGAATGGAAGAACAAGAGAATGCAGAAGAGTTCTGTGGAATGCCATCCTCTGGATATGACACAGCTGTTACTCCAACTCACAGCAGCACTGGTGAACTACACAAGACCTGTATAACACATTCATATTTACTACTTAATGACTTGTCACTAAGCTGGACCAACCAATGTTTACACCCACGTTGGACTGCTTTTTATTGGATTCTAATTAATTCACATAATCCCTGGAATGAAGATAAAGAATAACAAAGTCGGAAAGGGCATGAGGAAGTGAGACAGAACAGAAACAAAGATGGGGACAAGAAGTTCTGCTTTAAGTGAGTGGTCTTCCCTAAGAAACTCAGTTGATTTTTATATGTTCATTTTCAATACTGTGGGGATAGTTTGAATGGGAAATTGTAGCCCATAGTCTTAGGTATTTGAATAGTTGGTCCAATCCAGTTGGTACTGCTATTTGGAGGGGCTTATGAGGTATGGTCTTGCTGGAGGAAGTGTGTCACCAAAGGCAAACTTGGAGAGGCCTTGCCCTATACCCTGTCCCCTCTCTACTTTGTGTCTGCAGTTCAAGATGTGAGCTCTCAGCATGCTGCTCCATAGACTCAAACTCTCTGGAGCCATAAACAAAATTAACTTTCCTTCTGTAAGTTGCCTTAGACATGGTGTTCTATCAAAAGAACAGACAAGTAACTAATACAGTGACTGAACTACAAACATGTCTTTGCCCATACTGTACACAAGTAATCTACTCCAGTATGTGTGCACTCATCATCCCCACCCTTACCCCACCCCACTTCTTCAGAGAATGCTCGCTTCCATCTATCAAACCACCTTGGCCCTGGATTCCCAGCCATGTCCTCAAAGCCTCCAGTCTTCTATTCGGGCCTCCCTCTTCTCCAGCATCGCATTAGCCTTTGAACCATGGCCAAAATGTCTCACCTTAATATTTACCTACTGACCCAAGCCCAGCTCTCCCCAAGCTTTCTCTAACTGCTACACAACCTCTGCAAAACCACTGGCTGCAGAGCTTCCAGGGAAGATAAACAACAAAAGAAAACACACCAGCTTGTCTCTACTTACTGTCTCTATGTCCATGCCTCCTCTTCTTTGTTTTTCATAATATAAATACAAAACACAAAACAACATAAAAATAAGGATTGGCCCTCCGCTCTCATAGGTCTTTCCTGGATCCTTGGTTGCTTCTCAATGGCCCAGTATCTCTGGGCTTCCTCAAAAGACAAGTTTCTCTCTTCTTGCCCCAAATCCATCACATCCAGGAGAGCTAGCACTGGACCTGTGGAGTCTCTGCAAACTCTTATCATCAACAGGACTCTCTCCTGCATCCCCCACTCTCCCATCTCTGCAGCAGTACCTTCATCTACACATCTGCCGGAGCTAACAGTCTGTTTACTCCTCACAAGGACAAGGACATCTATTTTACTTATGAATAATGTCAGTTATACCTCCAAATGTTCCAAACTTGCCTGTCTCACTCTATCCCTCCTCCTGATAGAGAGACAGGCATGTAAACAAGATATTTTAGAAGTTCAGCTTCTACCCAGGATCATGGGAGCCTACGCCTTTCCCATCACACTAGCTACTCGGTGCCTCTCTTAGAGTAAGTCTGTCTCTGTACCTCTGGGTTCCCACTCTGGTACCTCTTCTCCAAGGTCTTTAATCTCAACTTTTACTTTCCATCTTCAATGTCACCTCCCCAAGAAAGCCTTTCCTTACCACCTGATTGTATTATTCTACAGTATGGAATTCATTCATTTCCTTGACAGCATGCACTCCAATTTACAATTTTTCATTAAAAAAAAAAAAACCTCTCTCTCACTAGTCTATCAGCTACTAGAAAATACATGTAAAGGTTCACTGTGTGTCCCCAGCATCAGGAACAGCATCAGATCCAATTCCCAGAATAAAGGGTCTTAAACATAACTGATGTACTTAATTATCTCTTTTGACTTCTATGTGTAAAAACATACTAAAATAAGTACATTGAAATGTGCATATATTACATGGTACTGTTGGCTGAACCAAGTATGATACAGTATTAAATGTCCAATTGTAAATTGTTTTTGCAATACACAGAGCCTTCAGGCTTTGTATCCTGAATGTCTCTCCATGAAAATACCAACATCACGGGGCTCCAAGGGATGCTAATTACATCAATGTATCCCAACATGGTATTGCAACACACATCTACAGGCATGTTAATATCAGTTCACAATTTTTTTAAAAGATTGAATGAATTTTGGTTCCAATGGTCACAGTATAAATCTCACAGTGACAAAGAATTCCAAACCACTGATCTAAAAAAAAAAATTCCATAGGCTGTACAACTTCAGAAAAAACATGATCTTCTTTTGGCTTTCCACCAGTTCTTATCTCCCAAGAAGTGAATAATTAAGAAGAACAATTTAATAGAAGGAGAATTCAGTGTACTTGTCACCTTTAGAGGTTTAGTTTCATTAACTAGTCTAATAAGGATAATGGTGACAGGCTCATGACTCGTGTCAAACTCTGTGTTGTACATTCTTCCTACACAATCCTATTCTTAGAAAGCTCAAAATAGCAACTTGGTATATGCTGCACTATAATTTTCTCTAAAAACCCCATGCTTAAAGCCCACTGCCCCATGAGAAGCAGGCTACGTACCTGTCCAGGGATACAAAAGAGATGGAGGAGGACATCTCATTGTGCTGGCCATGCCTGGTCCACTGCCTCACCACAGGTGAGCCTCTAGCAAACTTAACTCCAAAACCCTTTCTGAAAGTAAAAGTGAGAAACTCAAGTTATATAATAATTACCAAATGAGGTGAGTTATCTGCTCCCCTTCGCAAAATTCTGAAGGATCAATAGACTCCAAAGATTATTCAATGCAAAACTTCACCTCTGAAAATAAAGAGGGGGAAAGGGGAGAAAAGAATGGAGGGGAACGGAAGGGAGGGGTCCAAATCAAGTGTGTGGTAGGTTAATAAAGCTAAAATCTGCACTTTACAGTGCAGTACTGGTGCTCCATTACAGCCTGTCACTGGGGCATCCCCGAATGGATGGAGGGGAACGAAGGGAAAAGGAGAAACATGCTGCCCTGTTTCATTTCACAAATGCTCTAACCCAGAAACAATTTAGAGGAGAAAAGGGCACGTTACAGGCTATAGTCCATCAGTACGACCAGGAACCTAGAGGAGCTTGAGAAGCACAACCCATGGGCACTGATGCTGGGTGCTCACTTACAAGCTCAGCTTAACTGGCTTTTACACCCCAGGACTGCATGTGTCCAGTGAATGGTGATGCCCACAGTGGGCTGGCCCTCCTCCATCCATTAACAATCAACACAGTCACTCACAAGCTCAGCTTAACTGACTTTTACACCCCAGGCCCGTATGTGCCCAATGAATGGTGATGCCCACAGTGGGCTGGCCCTCCTCCATCCATTAACAAGCAGGACCGTATGTGCCCAGTGAATGGTGATGCCCACAGTGGGCTGGCTCTTCTCCATCATTAACAATCAACACAATCACTCACAGCCATGCCCTGAGGCCAATCTGATCTGGGCAGTTCCCAACTAAGATTCCCTTCTCAGGTGGTTTTGGGCTGTGCCAAGCAGACAATTAAATCTATCTAAAACAGATATATCCAGAGGCCACTTTCAATAATATAACAGAAACCTACTGAAGGTAGAATCCATAGATTTTTCATAACTTCCTACCTGTGAGCTAGATCTGTCAAGGCAACCTACAACTTTGTTGATCTTCCAAGCAGTTTCCAAGGATAGCATTGACTATCCTTTAGTTAACCTTTGGTTTAACTATCTTTAGTTAGGCAGAGAAGTCCCTCTATACTAAAGTTTCCCACATTTTAACACCTTATAGTCAATAAATTATATTTTAATTGGCTATCTTTTTAGAGATACATAAAACAATGCATCTTATTAATTAACAGCTTTTTAGATATGATGACATAAATATAGTCTTTCAAAGTTCCTAAAACAAGTCTGAATTGGGTAAGTCCTCAACTGATGCTCGCTAGCAGACTGGAGGAGATCTGAAACAACAGGAAGTCACAGTCCACAGATCCCATTTTTAGGAAGTAGCCCCGCTGAGTGCTCTTAGTGAATATTTCATTTTTCTTGGAAATCCCTAGAAGCTACTTCTTTGAGCAATGTACAACATACACACATCAGTTGCTGATACACCCCCACACCCTGCTTGCTATTTAAGGTACAATATAGAGTACATATTACCCATTTCTCATTCACCAATGCCTAATCACCTTCAGGACCAACCTGGTTCCCAAGACACATTTGGATTAACATCTAAGCACATTTTTAAAGTCAGAATTCCATTTCTGGAAATATGCTTTAACTCAAGAAAATGTGCTCTCCCGATAGTTCTCCCAAAAAATGTCCAGCTCAGAGCACCAAGGCTAAATTCACTTGCTGAGCAAACCTCATGAAATGAACTGTTATCTCTTTTCTGAGTGTGTGTGCAAAACCTGTAGTTAATGTGTATTATGGCATCCTCACAATCAAGCTGTTCACTCTCCCTAAACAATTAAGTAATGATTAGGCAGGTAGGTACTTCCTGGCACCAGCTATTGAGAAAAGAAAAAGGTACCAAAGGCTTTTCCCTAACCTGATACCAAACAGATATGCCTGTCTTTGACTAAAGCATTTACTACAGCTTATTTACCAGTTTATTCTTCAGATACATCTTAATGGCATATTCTGTACAAAGGAATGTATTAAATGCTTTAAAACTTACTGCATCCTATATTTATAAGAAAAGCAAGAGTATTTTATTACAGACATGGTTTTTAATACTTTTCTTAAAACAGTGCGACTCCTTTCTAATGGCTTTCTTCTATCTGCCTTTAAAAAAGACCCCCTTGCTGAACATTGGTGCAATCCTTTAATCCTGGCACTCGGTACAGGACAGCCTGAACTATACAGACACACCCTTTCTCAAAAAAAAAAAAAAACAAACTCAAAAAAGATCCCTTCCTCTCGTTTCATAGAAAAGACAACCAAGTCTCTGACTAGATTCCCAAGATTCTCCTGACAACCATTTTGGAGTTCTTTTTACCATTTCAAATATTTATCAATTTAATTTTAGCATGATTGAAAAGCACAACTCCATTTCTTCCTGAAAATGACTTGGCATTCTAAATGGCCCAGTCCACTACACAATCGGTGAAATGAACACCTATCTTCAAGCAGCTCTATGTCAAACCCACTGTTTAGTTTGGAAGCATTTTTCAAGTGCACAAAGAAAAGGTCAGAGAAGAGAATGACAATGGATTAGCAATAAATACATCTCATGCGAACATTTTTCCTGAGAGCTTAGAAAAGTGCAAGACATTTGTAAAAATAATTTTAAATTGTATTTGTTAGTGTGAAATAAGTCAGACTAGATATAAATTAACTAAACTTGACATGCATTCTGTTGTATTTCTTACAGTACATAATATTTATAAATGTTAATTCTTGTTGTAGCCGTGGCTATCCTGGAACTCACTCTGTAGACCACGCTGATCTTGAACTTGGAGATCCAGCTGCTTCTGCCTCATGAATGTTGGGATTAAAGGCGTGCTCCACAACAGGGCTAATAACTGCCTTCTCAACGCATAGTCAAATTCACAGGCTGAGAGGGAGCAGGTTCCCACACCATGAGAGGTACTTTATTTAAATGGATCTATCAGAAGGCTCACCCAGCTTAAAAAGAAATCAAACACTCTGACAACATTCTTCCTGCCCACCCATGCAGACCACTATGTGAAGAGTAAATTGAGGAATAGAAAAAAATTTAACTTAAACTTCAACCTTCCAGCTTAAAGTCCAGTCTTTCTCATCTTTTTGCAAACAATGTCACCATTCTGTCACAAACCTGATTTGTTCAGCATCTTGAGAACTCATTCAAGAACTATTATAACAACACCATCTTTCTGAAATGGTAGACATAGGGACATAGGAAGGACAAAGGACAGGGTCCTGGAGTTGAGGTCAAGGGACCTAAGTAGTTGACATTGGCAGGTTATTTGTGCCTCCACAGGATACCTGGGTGCTTCAGAAGCATGCACTCGACTGCTGCATCTATACATTAAGAAGCCTCAGGAATAAAATGAAAATCCTCAAGATGTAAATACTTGCCAGGCGTGGGGGCACACACTTCTAATCCCAGCACTTGGGAGGTGGAGGCAGGCGGCTCTCAGTGAGTCAGGACAGCTAGGGCTACATAGAGAGATCCTGTCTCAGAAGAAAAGCAAATTCTTAGCATCATCCTTCCGCAGTGATCTAACTGGAGTGACGGTACAGTGCTAGAAGCAGCCCATAAGGAAGCAAGTTAACTAAGGTACTTATTTGGGTGAATAAAGATTTCAGAGCCTTTCCCCCATGTGTTAACACTGTTCTCTCTCACTATGAGAGAGGAACATCCTTTGGTTTAGAGGCACTCCTTGAGAGAAACAGAAAACCAACCTTGAGGATAGAACAGTCATCGTGCAGGCTCGTACACTTACTAGAAACGTAGCAAACTACAACAGGGCTTCATAACAAGATGTGGCCGTCTAGAAAACCTCTTGGCTTGGTGGGAGAGGTGCACAAAAACGCCAAGGAAAGCCTCGAGACCGTCCCGATGGCAAGAAACACCTCCTTAGCACTGGGTTTCGATGGATCCATTCTACTCCATGTTACAGGGCCATAGAAAAAGCTGATTCTCATTCTGAAATCTATAAAACGCAAGTCTTCACCTGTCTTCGCACGTGCGCTGCCGCAGGCTTCCAGCTGTTGGAAGTCATCATAGAGCCTAACCACGGGGCAAACCAATGAACGGATGGAAGGCTTAGTAATACCTGTTACCTCCTTAGAAAGCACCTCTACTTGTGTCCTAACTTGAGGTACCCTAGGTTTCCACGATGGAGAGGTTTCCTTTTGTCGTTCTTACTGTTTCCCGCGTTAAAAAGTTAAAACAAGAAACAGCAGTCACATGCCAGATGGGACCAATGAAAATATTCTGGAAAGAGCAGCGGGATGGGATTCCGAAGGGAGAACCACCCACGTGCCCCGAGCATCACCTGTACGCGGAGCGCCCCGCGGCCGCCCCCGCGCTGTCCCGGGCAGAGCCATCACCATGCAGGGACCCGCGCAGCGCCTGAGGTCCGAAACGTCCCGACCGCGGCATCCGGCCGCGTCCGGTCGCCATGGAGACACAGTGCCGAAGTGAGGCACCGCCCCTCGCGCATGCGCACGAGGGTGGACCTGGCGTGGACAGCTCCGCCTTTGCTTCCGGCGTCCGGGCGCTTCCGGGTCGGCGCTTTGCCGACCCCGTCATGCCGATGAGGGTTCGCCGGTCACAGCGCGGGGCCATTGGCCTGTGGCCCTGTTCACCTACGTTTGTCAGCTGATTTCTAGAGGAAACGGACATGCTGAAATTGTCCCTGTCTCATAATTATGGCAAACCCATGACACGACAGTCCTCTGTAGAGAGGCCATGAGAAGACTCAATTCACAACCCGTCGGAATCTGCAAGTTCCAGATGAAAACAAGCAGCCATTAACATCCCTGTCTCTGCCTGCCTTAAAGACACTGAGCGCAAGCACAGGCATCCGCGCAGAGGCGTCTGGGAGTACCTTCTGGACTGCGGCTTTCTCCGTGCATTGTGGGAGATGTAGTCCCTCCTGCCTTCCCTTCTCTGGTTACACAGGAAAAAGTGAAGTCCTTAAACTGCGATTCCCAGGGCTCATGGGGCTTCCCAGGCTGCTTTGCGAAAGCACGGCGGGCAAGATGTGAATGTCAATAGTAAGGTAAATAGGGCGTTTTAATTCCAGAGAGGAAAAAGAAAAGGACAGAAAGGCGTGCGTAACCTCTCTGGGATTTTTCATCTTGATATCCGCCTAACACACTGCGGAATGTGAATGACTGGATTTCATGTCTCGTTCAGTTGAGTGTGTGGATTACTAAGCTTTAGAAGTTGCAGTCCCGAAGCCCTGCGGTTTTTGTGAACATGCTTTGTGCTTTTCTACGAGTTGTGCCGCATATGGAGAAGCTGCCCGGGTGTTTGGGCTGGCAGTTGCTGCCACACTTTGTGCACACGAAAGCTTGCTTGAAGACTCAGCCTTTGAGGTGGGGGCTGTTCGAGCAGAAGAAAACAGTGCATCCTAGAACCGAGCTTGGGTTCACCCGGAAAACCTTCTGTACCCAAGGACCAGACCCCCAGAAAGTGAAAGAGGACAGCAGCAAGCAAGTGTCTGTTCACGAAAATCAGAGAGGGGAAACCGGCCTCTCAATGTCTCAGAAAGGTAAATAGATAGAGTGTATACGTACGTACATACATACATACATACAGATTGATACTACTTCAGTGAAGATCTGCCTCTCCAGCTAATCTGCCAAATACCATTTCATGCCTAGTTCACGTCTAAAGATGGGATAGGGGAATTATCCAGATTAAAATAATTAAAAAGAACTGTTAAACATATAGTTTACAACCAACCAGTGTTGACCCGCAGTTTTCACAACTTTATGTTTTGAAAATTGATCTTGTATTTGGTATAGTTATTACATTGTGAATAATAAGTGTGTGCATAAATAGGAAGAGATTATTGTCAATCAATAAAGTGTTTTGTCATTCAGTAACAGAGACAGAGGACTTCAGAAACACAAGGAATGAGGGTCTTGTGTGAGAATACTGAGTCAAAAAGTCAGAAGAATGAAGAAAGTTACAATGTAATATTTAACAGAAATTTTTAGAACTTAGCAGATGTGTGTAATAATCATAGCTTTACACACAGTCGATATTACAGAGCTCTTGGTGCTTGGATTAGAAATTTCCTGTCAGGACTGCGTGTGGGGAGGAACAGGATTCTGGGTTGTTCAGGCCAATGACCTGATTTAGGAAGAAGAACAATTATGGTTATGTCTTAGTCTAACTGTTGTGCTGCCCACTTGGGGCCATGCATGGTGGTGTCTGTTGACATGTAGTTTATGACATTATGGGTACTGGAATAGAGATTGTCATTGCAGACCTCAGCCACTGAGCCTAGTAAAGAGATTGGGTTTGCGAAGCAATTACTGTTGAGATCAATCCCATGAATTATATAAATTTTAGTAGATGCAATGCAATATATCTTTTTCTCTATTTTTCTTTTTTTTTTTTTTTCAAGACAGGGCTTCTCTGTATCTTTGGAGCTGTCCTGGAACTCATGTAGACCAGGCTGGCCTTGACCTCATAGAGATTCGCCTGCCTCTGCCTCCCGAGTGCTGGAATTAAAGGCATGTGCCACCACTGCCTGGCAAGATGCAATATTTCTATTTTCTTTTCTTTTTTTTTAAAGGTTTTCTTTTAGAGTGTGTGTGTGTGTGTACATTAATGTAGGCAAACATGGAAGCCAGGAAAGGTTGTCAGATCCTCTGAACCTGGAGTTACAGGCAAGTGTGAGCCACCAGATGTGGGTGCTGGGAACTGAACTGCAGTTGTCGGCAAGAGCAGCAAATACTCTCAACCTCTGAGCCATCTCTCCGGCCACCTGAACACAGTTCAGGTTAACAACCAGTACTAAAACCCAAATACATTACAGTAAATACTACCTTTAAATGAGTGGTTTTATTATAGTATTTTACTGTACATATGGGGAAAAGTGCAGGAAAAATACCACCTGTTAAATTTTTGATTTCCTCATTTTTTAAGGACTGAAGTCAGAGAAAACTAGGTTCCTAATTTGACTATACTAACCTATAAGTGTACCAAAGATGTAAATGTTCTCAGCATCCGTGAAAAAGTACACTGTGATGATGTAGCTTTTCACACATAACATGCACTTATGTAAATAATGTGTGTCTATATACATAATATTCTTGATTAATTATCTTTAGCTCCCCACATGTTCTTACTTAGTACAGAAAAATAAGAACAGTCTCTGTAGGTTTATTTGATTCATAGACCATCCTGGCGAACTACCTTCCAATTCCAATTTCCATTCACTAACTTTATGCACCAGTCAGTGGGGACCTGTGAGGTAGTTCTGTGAAGAGTTGCTTCCATTTGGATCCCTCTGTTCCCTTGTCTTCGGGTTGATTGAACCTTGATCGGACAGGGTAGACTTCTGTCCATGTTGCCTATCTGTGGCCGTTCTCACTCTGGAGACTGAAAAGGGTTTTATGCCACTAGAAAGGAAACAGTATCAACATTATGCTACTCAGTGAAAGAAGTACACAGATTGCTCGGTCACGTGTACAGTCATGCCACACTGAACAGCCCATTCTCTTCTGCTCTTGGAAGCTAAGCGGGACTAGGCTTGGTTAGTGCTTGGATGAAGGATCCTTTTGAAACACTAAAGCTCAGGAGCATTGAGATCAGGTGCTGAGAATGTTCCATTGGGCCTGACCACCACATGCTACCTGCTAGGAACAACCAGGTCCCCAGGGGCCAGGGTACTGTAGACACACCTGTAACCTTTCAACATTTTTCTTTGCAGTGAAAGAAGCCGGAAGAGACTTCAGCTACTTGATAGTGGTGTTCTTCGGTGTCAGCATTACAGGTCGCAAAGCCCAGCAAGTGCCTGGATACCTTTCCCCAGCCTCTTACCCCGTGGCTGTGCTTCACCTTTCTCTCTGCTTTTTCAGGTGCCTTGTTATATACAGTTTTCAAAGAACTGTTTTCTTCATCCAGTCCTAATATCATCTATGGGAAAGCCTTAGGAAAATGCAGAGCACATCCTGAGGTTAGTTCCCTGATGAGAAGGTGTTGGTGATGTAGAAGGGTCTTTATGTCTGTTGTTTCATTGATTAATTAATAAAGAAAACTGCTTGGCCTGATAGGTCAGAACATAGGTGAGTGGAGTAGTCAGAACAGAATGCTGGGAAGAAGGGAAGTGAGGTCAGACACGATGGATCCAGCCACCAGGTCAGACATACTGAATCTTTCCCGGTAAGACACCACCTCGTGGTGCTACACACATTATTAGAAATGGGTTAAGCAAGATATGAGAGTTAGCCAAGAAGAGGCTAGATATAATGGGCTAGGTAGTGTTTATATGAATACAGTTTGTGTGTTGTTATTTCGGAGCATAAGCTAGCCAGGTGGCCGGGAGCTGGGTGGCAGTAATGCCTGCCCTCAGCTCCTTCTACATGTTGGGGAGCAGGAATGCATCACGTCTGCAGAAGTGACATCATACGATGGGCTGCTTGGGTTGTCTGTATGTCGTTAGGTCATTGTGCACTGATTCACTTTGACCCTGGCACTCAGAGCTCACTGCATATGTTTTCCTCCCAGCTGTGCCAGTGATCATTGTCAGTTCTTCATGGGTGTTAAATGCCTCTGCCTCAGGGTGGATGCTTCAGAAGCTGGTGGTCTGTGGCATTTTTCCTTTTGTGTCCTCAACCACAGAGGGGAAGACTGAGAAGAAGTGTAGCCAAGAGAATGAAATGTGGCAGATGGATGTGTTCCATTTTGTAGAATTTGGAAAACTAAAATCTGTGCACTACACCATTGATACCTATCCAGGATTTTAATGGGCAACTGCTTCAAGTTTGGAAAAGGCTGATTCAGTAATCACACATTTGCTGGAAGTTATGGCCATCATGGGTATACCTGCACAAATAAAGACAGACCATGCTTCAGCATATGTCTCTAAGAAAATGAAACAGTTTCTTGCTTATTAAAATATAAAACATATTACAAGTATACCAAATAATCCTACAGGGCAGGCAGTTATAGAAAGATCAAACTCTAAAGGATGTGTTAAATAAACCGAAAGGGATAATAAAGGCCCCCAGAAATAGATTACCTAACACTTTATTAACTTTGAATTTTCTAAATGCTAATGAGAAAGGAACAACAGCTTCAGAGAGACGTTGGATAGCATAAAAACTGCAAAATTAAATCAGCCGAGATACATTAAAGATGTACTGACCTCAGAATGGAAGCCAGGACATGTGTTATATTGGGAAAGGGGTTTTGATTTTGTTTCCACAAGAGAAGAAAAGCTATGGTTAGCATCAAAATTGATAAAAATTTTATTTGAACAAGGGATAATAATAATAATTAATTACCATATTATTTGTAATATGATAATATTGATCATATAATATTATCAATAATAATCTCTTAATTAGAAGAGATGATAGTTCATCAAACAGTATGACTGTTTAATCTAAACTAACCTATAAAACCAAGAAATGCTTTTTATTTGATCACATATTAATCTCCCCAAAATTAGGGTTGGGGAAGGGTTTTGTTTCTGTCTTTTCAGAAGACTAAAGTTATCTAGCTAAGGAATCTAAAGGGCACAAGTGAGGTATATGAAGAAAAAGGACAAATCATCCAGAAGAAAATATCCCTAGAGAAATAGTAAATTGGCCTATTAGTATATCATATTTCTAACAGTATAAAATTTCATAAGTCTTCCCAAATGTTTGTTTCTGCTATTTTCTACAGACATGTAATGCAAATGGTCTTTTGTAATCCCATCTTAATTAAAGATGAAAGCTGACTCTGGAGTTGGAAGGGGACTCTCTTCTCTAAACTCGAGCATGCTTATTAAAGTGATCCAAAATCTCTGTTTCCTGTAAGAAGAGCCTCCTGATATGGAACAAAGAAAAACAAATACTTAAGGACTACTTTATTGCCACTAATCTCACAATCCTTTGGTTTTATATTGACTTTTCTTAAGGTATAAATTTTATAAGATTAATATATATTTATTATATGTATATTTTAACTTTTTGTCATGATATTAATGATCATATAGAGTACTAACTAATTCTAGGAAAAGGTTTCCTCTACCTTTCTGTACATGGTTTCGGGTTTGAGTTTCTATCAGTTTGCTTCAGTGAACCATGAGCACTAACAGTGGCCTTTGAAGTCTCCAAAAGAAGGATGGGGCCCCCAACGACGACACCTCCAGGACTATGATAACACCACTTACCTGAAAACACCACCTAATCAGCTTTGGACTGTGACATGCTCTGAACAGTTTCTAGGTGGCTAGCTGAGATGATCCAGTCTCACAGACTACTCTAGCCAGGACTTGAGACAAACCCTCCACTTTCCCATTATGCAGAGACTGGACAACAAATGATACAACTCCCTCTCCCATGACTTGACAGTTAACCCAGATTTTTCTTTTCAGGATCCCCAAAAGATACCATTGCCCCCCAGAAAGCAGGAAGTAAATTTAAGAACATGATGCCCACATTCCCAAGAGAAGGAGTGGGAGACTTTTGGTCTTTCATTGGGTTATAGATATTTGTCATTATTTAGGGCAATTGATTACAAGTTGTTACTGGTCATGGTCAGGAAAAGATCAAAACAAAGGAGATAAGATTCAAGATTCTTGATTTGAAGAGAAAAAAAGGGGGATACAGATATGATAGGATAAAATGGTAGATTATTGGATCCACTCTGAAAAGAAAAAAGCGAGAATATAGATATGATAAATTAAAAGGTAGATTATTGAATCTATACTTTTTAAAAGCAACTACTAGTTTTAAAATTTTTACCTTAGATTTTTGCATATGGTATACAAATTTGAGATTAATTTTGTTGAAACATACCATACATATGTTTCTAATCTTGTTCATGGTATTGTACCTAAACAGCTTATTTAACAATGTAATGCAAATTTCTAGTTCTTGGAAGTTATTATTACCATCTGTTTAGAGTAATAAGAAAGTGCAGGTTAGTAGTTAGTCTTCTATTACAGTCTAAATTATACTCACAGTAGGTGTGTTTTCAGGTCAAACACATATAAATATAATATAATGTATATAATATATAAATATGTCTAAATAGGTCATCTTCAAACACTTCAGAGATCTATAGAATATGGCGTTTAATATATTTTAATACCAGACTCTTTTTTATCTTTTTTGACAATGAGACATGTCTGCTGGCAGCACCAATCTACTTCAGAGAAGATGATGGGCATCAAAGAAACTCCACAAGGAGTTTATTTTCTTTGTGGCAAAAGTAAGCCACTGGGCAAGAAAATGCCCTTTCCTTGACTGCTGACAGTATGCTGTTGTAATTGGACAAGCAAGACAAAAAAAAAAAAAATTGATTGCCAAACATCATCAAGACAAGAAAGGGAGCCCTTCAGAATATCCTGCTTCACAGAAAAGTCTGTCATATGTACTAGTCCTATAGGGTGAAAATGGATGCCCCAACATTGCAGAGCAATCATGAGTGACTGTCCAGGCAACCAGCTGTTTTGTCATTACTCATATTTTTTTGGAAGTTGCTTGCTTACACTTCCTGCTTACTCAGATAATATTTCCTTCTTGGGTCTCTAAGGGAGTTGAAGACGAGATCTTTATAGTTTTCCTTGTTTACCAGATGCAGAAAGCAAGTTTTGTGATAGAAAGTAAATTAGGTACAAAACTTTGGACTCACCAAGATAGGATAGATATGGAGGGATTTCTCTGAACTTGTTAAATGCTAATGGACTAGACATTGTTGATTTACTTATTGCCTGTATATGTTGTATATGGTTATTGTATTTTTATATATAGTTTTTATATTAGTTATAGCCTTTTTTATTTTAGACAAAAAAGGGAAATGTGCTGATAATTTTATTTGTATTTTAATAAATAAAGCTTGCCTGAAGATCAGAATGCAAAGCTAAGCCACTAGAGGCCAGGGAGTGGTGGCACACACCTTTAATCTCAAACCTCTAGAGACAAGGCTGAGGGATCTCTGGGAGATGAAGGCTACCCTTGGGCTACACAAGATTGGCCCAGAAACAGATCCATGTGATAATGGTTTACACCTTTAATCCCAGTGTTTGGGAGTCACGTCACACACCTTTAATCCCAGCACTACAGAGGTGGAAACAGGAGCAATATGGCTGGGTGGAGAGGAGAATGTAAATGGGAAGAGGCAGGAACTCGCTGGAGTTCTAGTGGAGTCTGAGGATTCGTGGAGACAGGATCGTGCCCATTCAGTCTGACTATTTGGTAGAGTTTAAAGGCCTCTCTGTTAGTTGGCTGCTTTGCTTTTCTGGTCTTCTGCTTGAACCCCAATATCTGTCTCTGGTTTTTTATTGTTCATGCTACAGAGGTTTTAGGTGTCTGGTACTAATTACACCTTCCTTTTCGTGTATGCTTGCAGTATTAGGGACACTCAGCAATATCATCTGATGCTCTATTTGTGTCGTTTTTGCTTTGAAAACTCAATGCAAACTTTCTACACCAAGTAAATTTTCTCATTGGGAAGAAAAGATTTGCACGTTCATTCTAGCAGCGTCATTGATACTTTTTCCTCACTGTGATTAGGGCTTTAAAATTTCATTTTTACCTCACAGCCTTTAATACTTGACACCTAATAATTTCATTTCAAATGCCTGTCCGTTTTATATTCCAAAGTGAGTGTTAGTAGAGAAATATTTCAATACTTTGGTTTTGTTTCTTGTAAGGAGAGGGGACAGGTTCACTTCAGCCTGTATCATTCTCAAGCTACAACAGAGTGGCCCATTTCTGTCCCTGTGCATGAGATATTTCCTTATTTACAATATAATTTTACACAATGCCCTTCTACTTCTAGCTTTCTTGTTTGAGTCACCATTTTTGTAAAGGGGCTTCACCATGCTGATTTTTTTTTTTTTGTAAAATCACTTGGAATGTGCAAACAAATAATGCATCACTTGATTTTCAGAAACTAATTGTTATATAGGAGCCATGGAAAGAGTCACACTAAGAAGCATGTTCTCTGTTCTGCAGGTGATCAGCGTGTTTGGCAAGCCTCTGAAAGGCTACGGGGAAATGTCAAGACGTGGGCGGAGACAGCATGTCAGGTAATACAGTGTCCTTGGAAGAACTCTAGGATAAACTTGAAATAAAAGGAACTTGGATGGCATCTTTATATTTTCTTGACAGTTTTGTTGAATACGTAAAAAACGGGCTAAAGCGCATCCGTGTGAAATTCTACATTGAGGGCTCTGAACCAGGGAGGCAAGGGACCGTGCATGCAGAAGTGGAAGAGGTACGCCCGTCTCGGGTCGTGGGGTACGTGGGTACGTGGGTACATGGCTCTGACCATAGTGCTGCCGAAGCTCTGGGGAGGGTAATAACTTGTGCGTGTTTTTCAGAACCCACAGAGTGGCCAATTTGAATTTCGATACGTATATGTGAACGTGACTCCCATGAGATCTATTATCATTGAAGATAACCGTTCCCAAGAGAGTTAGAAGAATCAAGCCAAGCCACTGCCTTCTGCAGGGATAAAGGGATTCATCACACTGTGCTCTTCACAACTCTCAGAATCTGTTCAGAAAAATAAGAATAAAAAGTATGTCACGCAGGAAGTGAGAGTTCATGAGTTTGGACAAACCAGACTCAGATTTTTTCTTGTGAAAATCGTGAAATGTAGCAAATTTTACAGTATCATATCAAATTGCCAATCATGACAGTATTTCAGCTCTATGTTCATGAGAAAATTTTGTTACTGAAATTTATACACCACATCAATAAAATTGCCAGTATTTTATGTTTTTCAGTATTGTATGGTTTTTTCTACAGCCTTAAAAGTAAAGATGAAACTAACAGAAAGTTGTCAAAAGCATTTTCATATACTTTAAAATCTGATTGAGATAAGCATTGTTAGGAACTTTTCCTAATGCAAGCTCTCTGCTGATGCAAAAATCCCAATCAAGCCGAATTAAAGGAGGTCCAGGTATAATGGGATTTCTGCGCTCTTGGGTGGCCCTGAGGGAAACCGGGAAGCCCCAAATGTGACTGCTCTGAAGAGGGGGTCCAGGGAGCAATTAAATAGACTGGGGGAGGGGTCAAGGTTTGGTTTGGTGGGCACAGGGACAGCCTCCAAAGATGGAGGCCAGAGACAGGGATTTAGCAGCATGTGAAACTATATAAGAACAGTAGTAAAGCCAGATAACAAACACACTGTGAGAAGGTGGCATACACTCATGATCTTGGGCCTCAATCTGTGTCCCCTCGTGAGCTGAGGGCACTGAGCACAGAGGAGAGTGCATAGCCCACGAGCAGGGGAATGGATCACTCCACCTTTGCTGGTGGACACAGGAGCCAGCACGGGTCTTACCTGTCAGACCTCCCCCTGTGCTTAGGGAGACGGAACAAGGGTTCCAGCACTGCTGATGTGCTCTGGACAATCCAGCCCTGCCTTCCAGAACATAAGGCTGACATTTCCAAACCAAGAGTGGAACTCCTAAGGGAACTGAGTGAACATATTGAACAAACATTCAAGTGTTTGTTCAAACAAAACTCTAATTTTACAAGTTTGCATATCTTGCAAGAACATTTTACAAGAAAAGTCTCTAATTTGGCTTGTCCAAATATATCAAAACACACAAAACAATAAATAAATAAATGTCCTGTTCTATTTTCTAGGTGTGTTTTTTAAAGGGGTCTCCTCTTGGAAGTCTTGATTATATAAACAAGTGTTCTGTGCACTAGACAGGTATAGGAACCTTTTTATCCTCAGGAGGGTTTCCTGGCATGTTTCTTCTGTCTTTGGAATGGATGGTGAGGGATTTTAGATGTGTTCTTGAGATGATTAACTTATTTAGGAGAGGAAGTACCCATCTGTCCAACTTAGGTTATCTCTTTGCTTTAGTTACCTGATTTTTTTTTTAACTTAAACAATTTTCTGTCCTATCAAAGGGCCAAGGCAGTTTCTTTATTAACCAATGAAAGTAACACATAGAAAGATGACCGACCCTCCTACATCACCAGATACTGCAGTGTGGACATACTTCTTGGGGAGCCACACCTGCAGTAGTAGGTCGCCCCCAGTAAGACTTTAGAATAGGTATTTGAACCCAGGCTTGCCCAGTTTTCAAATCCTCTAGGGTTTCTTCTCCACATTTCACTCCCTCAGCTTATGCTCGAGGTGAAATCTACCTCAGGACATCTTTAGGGCAGAGGAGATCACACAGAGCTGCTCCAGCGAGAGCCAGCACCCGGGCATGCACAACATCCAAACTGTAGAGATGCTTATGCTTCTAGTATCCAGATACTGTATTGTTCAAAGGGTGGCTGAAGATGCGGCTGAGATATGAATATTCTAGGCATAAAAAAATAGAAGACCGCAAAAGTGTATGTAGTCTTGCCCTTCCCAAAATTAAGTCTGCCTGAGTAAGAGAAATTAATAATCCAAACAGTACAACTCAAATGTCTCTAGAAACAATACTAGGAGAAGAAATCGTGGAAGGAAACACCCATCTCTAGAGAGTCAGCCTCGGCAGCCATAGTGGAATGAGGAATAACCACCCTTTGAGGTCACTTAGTCTGCACTACAGCAAACGAGATTCCAGGGAAGAAAGACCAAATAGTTATTTGAACTACCCAGTAGACTTTGGTTCCATTTACTGACTAGAGCTCCTATATTCTGTTCCCATTTAATAGAAATGTCTTATTTACTTTTAAACAAAATGGTTTTATGATTTGGAAAGAAATGTATTTGACTGCACTGGGGTAGCTGTGCAGCTAAGCTACAATCAGAGTAGAGACAAAAAAAGCTAAAACTTGGTAGACAGAGGCAGCATTCATAAAAGCCAAACCTTGGAAAGAGGGGGCAGAGTACCTCAGCAAACCTTCTATCTTACAGGAAAGTTGAACTATACTTTTTATCTATGCTAAGTCTCTCTGAGTGCCAAGCCAGGTGGTCTAAATAGTGATTTCCAGGATATATGGGGCTACACAGAAAGATGATGTCTTAAAAAACCTGTAGGGCTGTATATATATATATATATATATATATATATATATATATATATATATATATATATATATATTCATATCACATAAACAGACCTTAAAATGCCTACTCTTTGTCAGAGCAATGATGAAATTGTTCTTTCCAGTACTTGTCAAATATGATGGCTTTATGTGTTATTATTGAGATTTTTTCATCTCTAACTTTTTCAGTCCTGGAACACCATAGTATTGGTTAGGACTTATGTGTAAGTTTCTTATTGGTGATGGCACAGGCATCTCTAGCTCTCTAGCCCTCTTCTTGTGGTAGAACATGAGGGAGCAAGGAGACCTCTAGACCTGATTGCACCCTACTCTTAAAGGTTCCTTGATTTGACTACCTGGAGGACATTTATTCAAGGAGACTTGAAACATCTTGCTTCCCTCCTATGAAAATGGGAATATGAAGACTTTTAGGTTCTGGGCTAGAGAATGAGAGTTTGTATGTGTGGAGTGCTGGGAACTATACAAAACATTTCCAAGTACAGATAACCTCACGCTGAAGCCCACATCCCAAGGAAACGTAGACCTCCATTTCTGGCTAGGTCTTCTTTGGGACCCAACAGGCTGCAGCTCCGTATGTTGCCCTCTAAGCCCCCTTCTCTCCTTCATCGCCATTTCTGACTCTCTAGAAACCCCTCTCCCTAGCCTTCTGCTCCCACGTCATGGCCTCTTCTCCTACTCTCCCTTAAAACATCGTGAGAAAGGCCCATGCATTCATGTCCCTTCTTCTTCAGGTGAATTGATTTTTTTTGGATACATTTCATCCATGAAAGAAATCAAAGAATCAGAAAGCTGTAATTTCATGAGGTCAGTTGAGGGTATCAGAGAATCCTGCTCACTTTTCTAGTGTTAACAGAGGACTTCACTTTATTCTCAAATTATTTCTTTACAGTTATTTTCCTTATTTGCAATGAATAGGTCAAAGTCACATTCAACATTTCTTAAAAGAAGACAGAACTTCTTAGTTGAGCCTTTGTGCTCACCCTCAGATGATCTGAGCTTTCCCACTGCCAGAGGCAATTTATAGAGAAATAAATTGCCTATGTGTTCCTTATCTATAAGCTGTGATAATAATATCAGCTATATCTTTAATCCTTTTGAGAACTACTAGCTTGTAAAATATTTTGAAGATAAAACACACAGGAGGAAACTGAGAATCAGGCAGGATTTTCATAAGGAGTGATTTTTATCACTGTTCTACAAAGGGAGTTGAAGGAAGGTGGATGCTGTCTAATAGGAAAACTATTTATTTCTCAATGTAAATAATCTTTCTGTATTGCATATCTCAAACATTCAATAAGAGAAAAACAAAAGTACGGGTCCCACTGCCCCACAATTACAAAAGGATATGTCCTACTGCCTCTATTTCCTGTCTGGTTGTCCCTCCTCTGCATCAGCTCCTGCTTCCCGGTTCCTGCCCTGTTTGAGTTCCTGTCCTGACTTCCTTCAATGATAAACATTGATAGAGAACTGTAAGCCAAATAAACCGTGTCCTTTCCAAGTTGCTTTGGTCATGGTGTTTCATCACAGCAACAGTAACCTTAACTAAGACACATGGTAAGGTTGGAAAACTTTTAACGGAGCCACTGTGAGTCTACATTCCACTCCTTCCAGCAACCGTCTTTGATTATAGTCTCTGGTGGGTGCTTTCCTTTCTCCTCGGACCAGCTTTGTGGAACAGAGGTGAGCTTCAACACAACCACCCTCTTCTCCTTACCTGTGCCGCCACTGTGAAGATTGTCACAGGAGACTCCAGCTAAGATGCAGCTTCCTGTGGACAACACTTCTGCCTTTTAAAAGTGGGGCATCTTGTACTGAGGAGGGTGGGTTGTTTGCGAAAGGCTCTAGGTTTTCTCTTTATCCTGGTTGTTTTGATTGCCTTAATAACTGCTCTTAATTTAAGTATATTTTTCAGTATCTAACACCCTAAGGCCAATTTAAACTGTTCAAGACTTGAATTTCCCAGCCATGTGGCTACAACTGTGGTACCTGCTGGCCGGTAATGGTTATTACACCCACTTCAACTCATTACAGGTGAGATTTATAAGGTCAAATATATAATTTATAAGGTCAAAAATGACAAATAATTTAACGATCCAAAAATTCAGCAGCTTTTTTATCTATACTATAAATGGTATTATTCAAGGCTTATGTAATTTTCCTCCTACATCTCTAGGAATTAGCTTTTGCCTTTCATATTTTCTCCTTAAAAAATGGCTTGATAATAGAGCCAAGAATGAGGCAGTTTTAAAAATGATACATTCTCAAAGTTGTTTTGATTTGCATTTCCCTGATTGCTAAGGAAGTTGAGCACGACCTTAAGTGTCTTTTGGCCATTTGAATTTCTTCTGTTGAGAATTCTCTGTTCAGTTCAGTGCCCCATTTTTTAATTGGGTTAATTAGCATTTTAAAGTCTAGTTTCTTGAGTTCTCTATATATTTTGGAGATCAGACCTTTGTCTGTTGCGGGGTTGGTGAAGATCTTCTCCCAGTCAGTAGGTTGCCTTTGTGTCTTAGTGACAGTGTCCTTTGCTTTACAGAAGCTTCTCAGTTTTAGGAGGTCCCATTTATTCAATGTTGCCCTTAATGTCTGTGCTTCTGGGGTTATACATAGGAAGTGATCTCCTTTGAGATATCATCTTACACCTGTCAGAATGGCTAAAGTCAAAAACACCAAGGATAGCCTTTGCTGGAGAGGCTGTGGAGGAAGGGGTACCCTCATCCATTGCTGGTGGGAATGCAATCTTGTGCAACCACTGTGGAAGTCAGTGTTTCGGTTTCTCAGGAAATTCGGGATCAACCTACCCCTGGACCCAGCAATACCACTCTTGGGAATATACCCAAGAGAGGCCATATCATATGACAAAAGCATTTATTCAACTATGTTCATAGCAGTATTATTTGTAATAGCCAAAACCTGGAAACAACCTAGATGCCCTTCAATGGAAGAATGGATGAAGAAAGTATGGAATATATACACATTAGAGTACTACGCTGCGGTAAAAAAAACAATGACTTCTCAAATTTTGCATGCAAATGGATGGAAATAGAAAACACTATCCTGAGTAAGGTATCCCAGACCCAAAAAGATGAACATGGGATGTACTCACTCATAATTGGTTTCTAGCCATAAATAAGGGTCACGGAGTCTACAATAGGTGAATCTAAGAAAGCTAAGTAAGAAGGTGAACCCAAGGAAAAACATATAGTTATCCCCTTGGCTAAGGGAAGTAGACAAAATTGCCGGGGAGAAAATTGAGATCTTGGGGGTGGGATGGGATGTGGGTAAGGAGAGATGGGAAGAGAAAAGTTAGAAGGGAAGGAGGGGGGGCCTTGGGGAAACAGGAGAATTGGGATAAAGGAAAGGTGGACAGGGGAGCACGGAACCACAATTCTTAGTTAAGGGAGCCACTTTAGGGTTGGCAATAGACCTGACCCTAGAGGGGCTCCTAGGTGCCCAAGCCGAGGTCCCCAGTTAGTTCCTGGGGCAGCTGAGGATAGGGAACCTGAAATGACCCTATCCTAGAGCAATACTGACGAATATCTTGCATATCATCATAGAACCTTCATCTGGTGATGGATGGAGATAGAGACAGAGACCCACACTGGAGCACCGGACTGAGCTCCCAAGGTCCCAATGAGGAGCAGAAGGAGGGAGAACATGAGCAAAGAAGTCGGGACCACGAGGGGTGCACCCACCCACTGAGACAGTGGAGCTGATCTATTGGGAGCTTACCAAGGCCAGCTGGACTGTGACTGAAAAAGCATGGGATAAAACTGGACTCTCTCAACATGGCGAACAATGAGGGCTGATGAGACGCAAAGGACAATGACACGGGGTTTTGATCCTGCTTAATGTGCTGGCTTGGTGGGAGCCTAGCCAGTTTGGATGTTCACCTTCCTAGATATGGACAGAGGGGGGAGGACCTAGGACTTACCACAGGGCAGAAAACCATGACTGCTCTTTGGACTGGAGAGGGAGGGGGAAAAGAGTGGGGGGAGGGGGAGAAGGGTGGGAGGAGGGGGAGAAGGGCGGGAGGAGGGGGAGGGAAATGGGAGGCTGGGAGGAGGTGGAAACTTGTTTTTTTTTCTTTTTCTCCTTTTCTCAATAAAAAAAAATGATACATTCTTTACAGACTAAAAGAACCATCTAAAAGGAAAAATCAACACTCTAAAAAAAGATTTGGCCAATTTGACTGACAAAATCCAGTCAGTGACAGAGGGTGCTGAGATATTGTCTAAGAAAATTCGTGCTATTAAATGTAATAATCAAAATCTGTTAAACACTTATTATAGATTGGCAGATAGGATGTCTCTCCAAAAATGTAACATGTACATCATAAAAATTATATCCAAGGATGAGACGTTATCTTTACTGGACAAACTTCATAAATTAAAATCCTCAGTGAGGACGTTAGAATAAAACACCAGACAGGAGATCTAAACTTTAAAAAAAAAGTGGTAAAAAGATTTTTAAAAATTATAAAAATTAATGAACAGGGACAAAAGGTACAAAGACAATATTAACGTCATCAGTACGTACCAGACTCCAGGATGGCTTACCCAAAGTTCTAACTACCTATCCAGTAATATCATCAAAAATACCATCTGGAACTAAGCACCCTAAGGTAGTCAAAGAATATACATAAAAACCTATATGTATGAGTAATCTAAAAACGTTAAACAAGCAATAGTTTTTTAATGGCGTGGATTCACCTTTTTAGAAAAATGGTCAAAATGTGGGCTTCAAACAATAAGGCCACTCTACACATTGGCTTCAATTAATCTCAGCGGTCCTAGAAGATAGACTGCAGCTTCTCAAAAAATGTTATTTACAAAAAGAAGCAAAAATTTTAGAACAACAAAAAAGAGAGAAAATTGAATGGGATAATAGGTAATATAGTATGAACTTATTCACACTAATACATATAGTCAGATGAATTAGGTTCTTTAAATACATACAGATTGTATTCTGCATAGATAGGTAATCTTCAGTCACTTCAAGGATCCCAGGAATATGGTATTTAAATAACTTAGTGTTCTGTTGACGTGAACATAATTGTTCCTGACAGCACCGATTTATTCCCAAGAGAATATTGAACACTAAAGACACATCACTTGGAGCTTGTTTTCTTCTTGGCACTGCCAATGCCTTGGTCACTGACAAAGTACATGGTATATAAGCAGGACATAAGAAAAAAGACTGCCAAACCTTGGCAAGACAGGGTAAGAGAGTTCTAAAAATTTTCCTGCCTCTGAAAAAATGGTCGGTCACTCTAGGCCTTAGCCAAAGTTGGTTGCTTCAACATTACAAATGAGTCTTTGGGTGATTGCTCAGGTAGCCAGTTGTCTCTGTTATATACTGCACATTTTGGAAGGTGCTTGATTGCACTTCCTGCCTACTCAAGCAATACTATCTCCTTTCTTAGGCCTTCAATGGGGTTAAAGATTAAATAGTCTTATGATTTAGCCAAGCCATTTCCAATGCAAGACTTAGACTCTTTAGGATAAAATGTGTATTAAAAAATTAGCATGTGTTCCTTGCTTAATATTGTTTATGCTGCTTGCAATCCTAATTTTATACTTAATATCTGTTCCTAATGCATATAGTTTTGCATTGGGTTTGAAACTCTCTTATTTAGACAAAAGGGGGAGGTGATGGGGAACCTCTGTTAGCCAATAACCTTTAAGATGTTGGGCCAGGTTAGGGTGTGACTTCTTGGGTATCCAGAGAAAACCGCTGGCCGGCCCAGGGCTCACTCTCTCTGTGGTTCCCACACTACACAGCTGAGGCTGGACTTCTCATTCCTGTTCTGTGAGTTTGCCCCTTATAATTTAAAAAATGGACTATTTTGGAGTTAGCCTAGGATTCTTTGACCTGCATCCTCACCCATCAACACTCCCTGACCATCCCTGACCCAGCCTGACCCCTCCTAATCACATGGTGCGTGATCACATAATTTTAAATGTATTTTCTTATTGCTCCATTGTCTCCCTTCTGTAAAACTACTAGTGATTTTACTCCTCAAAAGGAGCCCAAGATGTGGATTCAGGGCTGCTTTATTTAACCCGGCAGTTGCGGCGAGCTCTTGGGTACATCCCAATAAAAATCAAGCTTGCTTCAAATTCAGCTCAAGTATGGTAGTGATCTTATTCTTGTCATTGGGATTAACATGATAACAACAGAAAGGTATTCTCCCACACTTTGGAGATCAGGAGCAAGGCCAAGGTGTCTGTCTACAGGGCTATAATCCCTTAGAAGGCACTTGGGAAGAACCCTTCCGACCTCCACTACCTCTTAGTGGCTCCGAGTGACCCATGGCTATAGCTGCCTCCCTGGCCCCTCAGCCTCCATATCTAGGTCCTTCTGCCCTTGGTCTCCCCTTCTCTTTCCTTGTAATAACACCTGTCATTGCATTCAGGGGCCACACATATGAAACCTGAAGACCCCCAATCTTAAACCTTTCGTTCCACTGTAGAGATACTTCACGTAGTATAGACATGAGAAAGCACAGCCATGTGTTTGGAAAGGGCAACTGGTCCAAGCTTGATAACATGGGAGAGTATTCTAATGGGATTTTCAAGATGGAGGATGGGGGCCACTAAGCTAAAACGTGCTTTCCCAGACAGCTCAACAACCATGTGTCCACCCTGACAATGGCCTGCGCTCTGACTGGGGACTAGGAGACACTCGGTGAGACTGAAGGCTCCATCAAAGGGTTTTCTGTAAAGCTGCAAGTGCATGCAGCTCCCTTTTCAGCCCCATAGCTCAGGCAGCCACAGCCACCTGCGGCTCCCACACACACCTGCAGTCATTTAATAAAAACTGACACATTGAACCTGCTGGAGAGACCAATTATTTGACTCTCCTTGGTGAGAGCTAAGAAAGATGTCATTGATACAGCGTTTACCAGGCCCCTTGGATGCCCAGAGGGAAATGGAGGGAAAGATGAAGCCGAGGACTCGACTCCCCTCCCTCCAGCTGAGCAGCTCAGTGCTGCAGGCCAAAACACTGGTCGGGTTCTTAGTGTTGAAATGTAGAGAGAATGTATTTTAGCTGCCTTTCTGGGAACTGGAAGGGAATACCTGTCAAAACAACTTAAGAGAAAAAGAATCTATTCTGGCTGGTGGTTTAAAGGAACATATGTACGTCATAGCGGGGAACTCACGGAAGCAGACGGCTCCAAGGCAGCAGGAGCTTGTGAGCATGATGTTTCACCTCTTCACTATCTGAAAGGACAGGAAGGGAAGAGAGGAGAGGAGAAAGTACATATGTTCGTGCCTAGGAGAGAAAGGGGAGGAAGCAGGGACAGAGGAGGAGAGGAAGGGAAGGGCAAGGCAAGGGAGAGGACAGAGGAAAACTTTAAGATGTGCCTCCAAGGGGCCCTCACCTCCCCATCAGGCCCCACCCCATAAAAGTTCCACAACCTCTCCAGCAACAGCTGGAACAAATGTTCACGCAAACATATGAGCCCGTGGGGGTGGGCATATCACATATACACCATGACAGAACGGGTTCTGATGAAGAATGACTCCCCCAAAAATCTTCACAAGCCGGGCGATGGTGGCGCACGCCTTTAATCCCAGCACTCGGGAGGCAGAGGCAGGCGGATCTCTGTGAGTTCGAGACCAGCCTGGTCTACAGAGCTAGTTCCAGGACAGGCTCCAAAGCCACAGAGAAACCCTGTCTCGAAAAAAAAAAAAAACAAAAAAAATCTTCACAAAAGGGAAAACACTTTTTAAAATGTGTAACTGAGTAGAAAACTTGGGAGGCCAACCCCAAAACATTGGCATTCATAGCCCGGCTCTTTCCCTGTCCTAAAATCAGGGATGATAATTCTCCTGGAATATTGTGCAGTGCAGGATGACGTGGCTGACCAGACATAGTCTAGGTCAGAAGCCATCAAATCAGCACAGAACAGCCCAGCTGCCCAGCTGCTAAATTTGAAGCACACCAAGTTCCTATCAGAAAATATAATTTGGCTCTCTCTTTACCTTAATGCCTTGACAGGTGTCACTATGAAGTGTTTTTGAACACCAGAGCCAGAGGGAAATCCCAGATGTGATTTTTCTGCCTACCTGAAATGGATTTTGGAAATACCCTTTTTATGGAAATTGCAGCGTTACGACGAAGCACTCAAAGAAACTAACTGTTCATTACAATTCACAGGAGACCAGGCTTCAGATTGGGCAGACTTTCAGAACAAGAAGGAAGATTGAATTGTTTAATGTGCTTAAAGGATTTAGCTTAATTAGATTCTGTCTTTTGGTTGAAATAATTTAGATAGCAAAAAGGAAATAGATTCTTGGCTCTGGAATATTTTAATATACCATCCAAATGCTTTGTTTGGATCCTATTGAGCAGAACTACTTGCAGGGTATTAAATCTGCCTTGCATGCCTTTTTTAAACTGCGCCATTGAGTTTAACAGTGATTTAAAAGTTATGTTCTGAGTTTGTCACCGCAGAGGAGAAATGCTGTCTTCTTGCTCCAGAGTCTCCTCCACTGTGCTCTGCAGGGAGCTGTTTTTGTCATGTTTGTTTCTCTGTTCCTATGGCCCTTGTTTACCACTAGAATCTTTCTCAAAGCACTTCTGTGACCCGCAAGTGAGGACGGGAGTCCTCACCCTCCAGGGAGTAGCCCTGGAGGTCAAAGGGCTGTTGGACCAAGGGGAGGGGAGAGGAGCTAACTATGCTTTTTGCTTTTACATTTTTTTCTACCAGGAGTTTGGTACAGCCATTGGGTGGCCTACTGTTCTCTTCACTGGCAAATGTGTTTGCTATGCTTAGTTAAATGCTGCAGCTGCTATTTGAAGTCTCTGCTCCGAATGAACTCGGATGCTGTCATCTTTCTCCAAGGTCAACGGTTTGCTACACAAAGCATTATTTGGATGATCTATTGTGAAATGTTGGCATGAATACTTGATATTATGAAAGAGAACACTCCTGGAAAGCATAAAATATGTGCAGCTTGCCGTCGGTTCTGCCTCACTGCAGGATTCCCCACTTACACGTGGAAGTTCTTTGGCTCTGGGGCACATATGGTGAAGAGTAATAAAAAAGACCAAAGAATTGGAGGGCAAGGGCTGAAAGTGATGCCCACCATAGCATCATTCCTGTGCAGAGAAACTGTCTCTTTCAGACAAAGAAAGCAAACTCATACTGTGTGCTCAGCCTATCGGCTTCTACCACTCACTGCTCATCAATCTGTAGAAACTTCCTCCCTTCTTCCACCCATTGCTCAAGAGAAAGCCTCCTGGAGCACTCGTCACACCACGGGGACACAGGACAGAGGTGCAGTGTGATTGTGATGCCCTGTACTTTCCCTCTGTCAGGGGACACCATTTCCATTTTCTGCCTTTCAAGCTTATGCTATTTAGAAATAGTCACAAACCACCTGAGGCCTTCCTCCTCCCTTTGTCAACCCAAGCTGACCTAACAAAGGTGGCTTTTCCAGAATTTATATCAAGAGGTCCCACCCTTGCTCAAACACCTGAGTATGACTTCACAGAGTCATTCACCTTAAAAGGCTTCCAAGCAGGGTGAGGCAGCCCACTCAGCAGCCAAAGGCCACTATTTGCTATGCACACTAGTGGGTCAGTGCAGTCTAATGGCTACCTAGCAAGCCCCTAGCAAGCCCCTTGTGTGTCATTTTAATCTGGACTGGTTTAGCTTTGGGGGTCAGTAAGTCAAACTATGTCCTCTGAGTATTTCAGGGGAAAGGTCCTATTTACTTTATACATATGCATAATACACTCAATTAAGATCAGATCCAACAAGAGAAATGACATGTGCAGTAGACAAGGGTTTACAGAACCCAATCCTCCCAACCACAGCAGGAATTCACCCACTCCTTGCCCTTAGCAACCAACACACAATCTCTTCCCTCTCTTTTCTCTTTCTCTACGGGAAATTGTTCTGTGCCTTCCACGGGATTACATCATTCCAGTCACAGTGGCACAATAGTCCCTTGAGTAGGGCCACAGGGGTGACCCTGGTCCCTGCCCAAGGTCATTGCTCACCTTTGGCCGTTCAGACAAAGCTCTGCTGATAGTGTTATTCCTAGACCCTCTCCTCTTCCCCGTGCCCACTAAGAGATATTTCTTCCATATTCTGTCCCTTTCACACTGCCTACCACATCCACCCTTAATGGAAAATACGAATTCTCAGGAGAAAGGGGCACAGAGCAAATTTCTATGCTGCCATTTTATGGCAGAAAACCAGGGGCATTCGAGGGCTCTGTTCCTCTGCTTTCTGGTTATAGTTGAAACTCCTCCCCCCCCCAAAAAAAAAACCATAAATATTTTAAGGAAAGGGGAAAAGCAATGGAAGAAAATAATAATGCCCCTCGGGATTGGAAAGATTGAGTCCTCAGGTGGGTCTGTCTTTTCTCTTTGCTTCTGCCATCAGAATTACCAGACAATGAAAGCAAATCTGTGTAAACTCTGACTTTTTCCCACCAGTGAGAGACTCTTGGGTTCTGTGTGGTCTGGACACTATTTCATGTAGAACAAAATTGGGTGAAGGTTGTGATTTCTTCCATAACAACAGATTAAGAAGGAGTGATCTCTCTCTCTCTCTCTCTCTCCCTCCCTCCCTCCCTCTCTCTCTCTCTCTCTCCCTCCCACCCCCCTCCCTCTCTCTCTCTCTCTCTCTCTCTCTCTCTCTCACACACACACACACACACACACACACGCACATGGACACACACAAGGGGCAGGCACACAACCATACACACATGGAGTTGCACACACGGACACACACAGAGACACACACAAACTCTCCAGGATGAAAGAGAGCGAGACCTCTCTCTGTAAAGCATCACTGAGACACAGCACAGCAGGGTTCTGTGAGAAATGGAATAATGGCAGAGCTAGGGCGTCTGTGAGTGCAGTCAAAGCCCCATGGCAATGTTGCACTCACCCAACGAAAACCAGTCAGCACCCAAATTACAAAGTGGCAAATTCCCTAAAGCTTACTGCAGAGGGACCAGAGGGACCACAGTGGAACAGAGAAAGTGACGGTCAAAGATGCAGGCGAAAGGGAAGGACGTGGGAGGAATCATTAGCAGAGGAAACAACCAGATTTGTACCAGTAAAGTCTCAGACCCCCAGAATGGGGTTTAGGGTCCATCATGGACCACAGGGTCCCACTGGGGAGTGTGTGTGTGTGTGTGCGCGCGCAAGTGCACCTGTATGTGCAGGTGTGAGATGAGGCCCTAGGACAACCTCAGGGATCATTCCTCATGAAACCGACCCCCTTACTCCTGAGACAGATCTCTCATTGACCGCGGGCTTACTATCAGGCTAGGCTGGCTCACCTTTCCAGCGCTAGCTTTACAGGCATAAATCACCATGCCCAGGGTTTTCACATGTGTTCTGGGTCTAACTCAGGGCTCAGGCATCGATTGCCTACCGAGGCATCTTCCTAGCCCCCATTTGGGGATATTTAAGTGACCCAAAGCTACGGGTCTTCTTTCTCACATATTATGAACGGATGACATGCAATTCTATAAATTTTTACCTTTATAAAACTTGAGACAAGTTGTTTAGAATTATTAAAACCAAGGGTCTATGAACCGAAGTGAAATACTGCTGTCATATACTGAGTCCTTGCTGCAGAACCCTAATCATAAATCCATCTTGGCAACTTTGCCACAGTAAAGCATAAATTCAAACAGTGAAAACCCATGCTTTTACAAAAAAATACTTAGGTGTTAATTTATACTTTTATTTTACAAGGGCTATTTTAATCTCTTCATTTCCTCCTCCTTGATAGTAAAGGAGTTATTTTTCCTTACACTTATCTATTTAATCTGATACTATTTGAAATCTTTGATGTAATAGAGGGTTGCTATACATCTCTACACTACTGGTAATATATTTTGTTTTGTTTTTATTTCAGTGCTGGAATTGAGTCTAGGACCTTGCAAATGGCCAAACAGATATTTTAATACTGGGCCATGCCCTCATCCAATGCAGTTTTAAACAGTAGAATTCTTGATCTATATTTTTCTAATAACACACCTTTAACAGAGAACATTGAAGTTCAAACAGGAATTACTTATATTCTAATTTCTTAAGCAAATGTGTCCATAATGTTCCCCTAGACTCGTTTGTCCAGTTTGTCTGCCAGGAAGTTCTAAATCATTAGAGGTTGTTTCTCACCTTTGGAAGTTTGCATCGAGTGCCTTCTGGCACCAGGACAGCTCATCTTTAAGGTCAGTTCCAGCCCAGGAGTCTCAGGGACCCATGTCTAAAGTCCATGGCATCTTCATCAAGGAGTACTTACCTTCCACCTCTGTGGGCAACCGAAGCAATAGCAATAACCTGTAATGTTTGGGAGTCTCTTGGACAGCCCTGACCAACAACTCAAAGGGGGCTTTTCTCATGTCTGGTGTTGAAGTTTTGTTAGATGGTCCATGACTCTCGGAGGGAGTATGATAAGCCCAGATGGGAAATTTTCATTTAATTTTGTGTATTACATGAATCCGTTTGGTCCTAGTCTTTATTAGTTGCTAAACTTTTTATTACTGTTTCAATCTCCTCGTTTGTTTTGGTTTGGGGGCTTGTTTGTTTTGAGAGTGGGTTCCTCTGTGTAGCCCAGCTGTAGACCTTATCTTTGGAGATCTGCCTGCTGGAAACTAAGGGTATTGCCTTCACACCCAGCTGACCTACTCATTTGTTATGAGTCTGTTTAGGTTCATGGCTTCTTGGTTTAATTTTGGTTGTTTGGTTGAATCTAGAAATTTATCCATTTCTTTTAGATTTTCCCATTACACTGGGTATTCCTTTTTAATGTTCCGGATTTCTTTGTTGTTTCTTGTAATGTTTCCTCATTCATTTCTGATTCTGTCCATTTGAGCCCTGTCTTTCTCTTTTGCATGGAGTGGTATTTGGGCTAATAGTCTGTCAATCTTGTTCATCTTCTCAAAGATGATTTGTTGGTTTCTTCTGTCTCCTCAGGGTTTCCTGAACATAACTCATGCTATTACTCTCAGAGCCACTAGATGGCGACTGTTGCCAGCATATGAGTGGACACAGACCATTCATTTTAAAAAAGGTTTGGAATATTTACACTTAATGGCATTCTTTAGGCCCTGTTACTTGTTTAGATGTTCCCTCTAAATTTGTTAAAGATTTATTGTATACACTATTTATTAGGCCCTGTTACTTGTTTAGATGTTCCCTCTAAATTTGTTAAAAGATTTATTGTATACACTATTGGGCCCTGTTACTTGTTTAGATGTTCCCTCTAAATTTGTTAAAGATTTATTGTATACATTATTTATTAGGCCCTGTTACTTGTTTAGATGTTCCCTCTAAATTTGTTAAAGATTTATTGTATACACTATTTATTTACATTACAACATAATTTAAATCCAACGGATTAACTAGATCACGTTGGCTTTTGGAAATACCTGTGGCACACTGTTAAATGCATTGGTTGCTATGGAGCAATCTACTGTACTGTGCTATTCCCTGTGCAGGTGATCCTGGACTGTCTACGTGTCAAAAGTGAGTTGAGAACTTACAAGCCTCTCCTTAGCTAAGGGATGTAGCCAGCTGCCTCAAATTTCTGCTGACTAACATGACTAACTAAATTCCTCAGGCTAACATGAGTCCTCTCCTCCCTGCACTTCTCCTTGTCAGGGTATTCTGACACGCAGCGTGCCCTGATGACAAAACTGAGCCCAGTAAGCCCATTTAAAGAAATAGCAGGGGAACCGTTCACAGAGCCTTCAAGAATTCAGAAAGGTTTACCTGCTATACTCCATACATGTCATAAGCCTGTACTGGGCAGTGACGTCACAGACTCAAGAAAGATCTGATCCTATCTTCAAGAGTAAACAAATGACTAGTCACTTGTGAGCGTCAGAGTCACTCAAACTGCAAGCAAAGGAGACACAGCAAGGAAGCCATGAGCTCTCTGGGGAGGAAAGAGCATCCTTTAGCCTCGAGTGATGTTGAGAGACCGTGCATTCAATATGGAAAGAGAGATGTTGAGAGACCGTGCATTCGACATGGAAAGAGAGATGTTGAGAGACTGTGCATCTAACATGGAAGGAGAACCGATGTGTAGCTTCAGAGTGTGTTTGTTTAGAGGAGAGGGGTTGCAAGAGCTACAGCATCAGAATCCTAAATGGACCCAAAGGACACACTGGTGAGGTTTTTCTCTCATAAGAAATTTAAGTTGTAAAAATTTTCAGTGATTTGTCTGAATTTGAGGAAGATTTGTTGTTGTTATTGTTGTTTTGTTTTTAAATGTATTCTCCGAAAGCCTTGTTGAGCTGTTTTGGAGACTTCACCTACCTCTCTGAGTAGCCAGCACCTGCTGATAGGGGCCTGTCTCCTCCTGTCTTCTACTCCAGTGGAGGAGGCACACTGAGTCTGCTGTGGTTAGGGGAAAATGAAGGTCCTCCAGTTCCAAGAGAGAATGTGATCAGGTAACCTTTGACCACTCCAAAGACCTAAACCTACCCTTTGTACTACTGACCTCTGCTCTGGGTGGATTGACCTCTGCCCTCGGAGTTGAGCTGAACTATAACCCAGTGTAGACAGGAGAGCTGGGGAATTCCCTGAGCCCTAGAAGCCTCTCTGTTGTACCTGTGACTCAGGGAACTTCCCCAAATTGTAGAATAGACCCAAATTTTCTGAGCACTGAGAATAACCTGGAAGTTCAAGGTGAATCTCATCCAGTTTCTCTCCCCAGTCTCTTCGAAGGGGCTGAGGTACAACAACCATTACAACATCCCACCTTCCATACTGTGCAAGCTGCCAAGGCAGAAGCCATTGGTAGTCCTGCCCAGCTGTTAAGGCCATGAACCACATCAATGGCTGGAACAGCAAGATACCCCAACAGTGCAGTCACGGCACTTTTAGGAGTAAGAACATCTGTCTGATAGAACATAAACTCCACTCAACAAGAAGAAATCTCTTCCTGGTGCTGTAAAGCCAGCCAACCGTCCACGACCAGAGAGGTCAAAGGCCCGGAAGGAGACCTTCTGCTACCATTGTCCTAAACTGATGCAAATTCTAGCTGCACAACAAACCCTTGTGCTCACAGATGCAGCTCGCACTTCTCATCAGAGAAACTTTCTCTTGCAACAGATAGATACCGCTACAGAGACACACATCAGCCACAGTGCAGAGAAAGCCACGGATACGTCTGCAGTGCTACATCCTCTGCCTAAGGCTAAAGGGAAATGATGGAAGAAGGATACAGAAAGATGACAAGAGCTAGCAGACCTATGTCTGCTATGAGATAGGCTTTCAATACACAGCAGGGAAGTTGAACCCATGAACTCTCAACAATACTGTTTCCGGGAGAAGGTCAGCATGTTGACAACACCAGAGGACATGCGAACAAGGACAGGGGAATTCTGTGAGGTTACATCCCTAGATGAAGAGCCACACATAACCAATGCCCGCTGAGAGTGGAGGAATCAGTTCAATACCAAGTGGTCAGCACAGGACACATTACACATGCATAAAGCTAAATGGACTCAATATGATATATACGCATATATTTATATATGCATGTATATATTTATTTATGTATTTATATACATGTACATACACATAAAAATCATAATTTTTATTCAATAAAGTTTTGATGGGGGCCAAGGAATCAAGGACACGAGGTAGTATTCCAGGTAGGAAGGCAACCATGCACTTAGTTGCTCTGTGTGATGTCCTCATTGGGTAATAACTAAAGTTGGGATTAGTGTTTCTTCAAGAAAGTATAGAAACCCATTAGTTCTATGGCTCCAAGTACTCAGACTCCCTCGTGGTTACTTGGATACAAAGTCAGGTAACAGAACTGTAACACCAGTGAGGCCAGGACTGCTGAGCTTCTGGAAGCACCTGCTCTCTGTGCCACTCCTCATTTGTGATGTGGTAGGAAGTGTCTGGAATCCACTTCCTTGCAGCCCCAGGGCACATGGCAGAGATTTTCTCAACCAATTGGTATTCCCAATTTACAGGGAATAAAAATCCCATGGATATAGACCTAAGGTAATGATGGAGAGAGTCCTAGTCGTATTACATACCATAAGCACAGAGGTCAACTGTCCTTGTGCAGGTGGATGGGATGCCAGCAGTCCAGGGTGCTGTACCACTGGGCAGGAGTCACAGCCTCTGATCCAGACAGAACAGGCTTGAATCCTGTTTCTGCCTTTTCTGAACTAAAGCCTGGCAAAGACCTCACTGCTTGAGACCACAGCTTCATCGCCTACAAAGTAGTGACCGGCGATTTGCAACATTGCGTTTTAAGAGCAGCAGCTTCTTTGTAGATGAACTTACCATGCAAGTGCAGATAAGCCACACTTGGTTCCCCGAATCTAGCCAGCACTGACGGCCTCGGAGAAGACATAGCACAGAGAGTAAGTGGGAGAGGGGAACTGGCTGGCTGAAGGTAGAGGCAGAAACCGAAGTGAACGGATTCCCAGCCACCACTGAATGAGGGAAGCCTAAGAAAGGATGCTCCTCTAGGGCCTCTGGAGGCAGCACCGCCTTGCCCTGACTTGACCTTCTGACCTCTAGAACTGCAAAAGAACCATTATTTCTTGTTTAAACCAAGAATTCTGGGTACTTTGGAACTGCAGCGTTGGAAAACGAAAGCAGCGACGTAGGCTGCTCGTGGGCTGGTTGTAAGGCTTAAGTGAGGTTACATAAGCAAGCGCTTAGTTTATCCTCGCTCCTTTCCTCTTGCCCAGACTGAGAAAAATAAATTCAAGGATTGTTTTGATATCCCTGCTGCTGTCTGAGAGTCGAAGGCGGGGACCCTGAGCTTGGTCAATCTGGCTTACAACACATGAAACAATTGAGATTCAGAGGCTCACAAATGGAACTGAGGGGTATCTCTTCTGACAGATGTGGGGGTGTTTGCCCCCTCTCTGAGGGTACAGTCTATGACACTCTGATCTGGAAAGCAGGCAACAGAAGCCTGTCCCCATTGCTGCTGAATCTCACACATAGCCCCCAAGGCCACACAAATCTCACAGAGACTCTGACTGCAGTTTCAGGATGGGGGTGGGATCTTAGCTGTGTTCATTGATGTGAGAGGACCCAGCCAAGACGTTGACAACATCCTCCCCTAGGTATGGATGTCTGCACTGAACAAAAGGAGGTGGGTATGCCTGTTTTCATCACTCTGCCTCCTGATGTGTGTACTGTAGACGTCATGATGGACCTGATGCAACAGCTGCCTCAAAGTCCCTGACATCTGGATTCCCCACCTTGATGAACTGCGAGCCAAAATAAACCTTTTTTCCTTGTTGCTTTTTAGAAGGATTTTATTGTATCAATAGGCAAAGAAAATTGAAGACAAAAACTAAGAAGGAAAAACCAACTAGAGCTGTTATTCTGGGGGCAATCCTGGTCATCAGGATACAGGATGGCTGGCCAGGCGGTGGTGGTGCATGTCTTTAATCCCAGCACTTAGGAGGTGGTGGCAGGCGGATCTCTGTGAGTTTGAGACCAGCCTGGTCTACAAGAGCTAGTTCCAGAATGGGCCCCAAAGCTACAGAGAAACCCTGTCTTGAAAACCAGAAAGAAAAAAGGATACAGGATGGCTGTTTTCATGGCAAGCTGAGTGCATGTGAGCTCTTGTGTGTTCTAATTAGAACAGGAGAATCTGTGGAGAAAAGACATACCAGGAGACAGAATGTCAGGACTCTGGTAATACATCTAATCAGCTGCGTAAAACAGCCTCGTGTTTCCCGGCGTGCTCTTAGGAAGCAATTGGCTTTAAGGACAAAGAGTTGATAAGTACAAAAGCATTTCATGTATCCAAATGGAAAGGGATGCTGCCCCACCAAGAAATGTGTACAAAGGTACTGAAACGAGCCGCTCTGCATCTGAGGAAGGAGAGACTGGTCAGCTCAGGATGTGCTCCTTCCCAAGGAGGGGTTTGTGTGACTCAGGCTGACAGATGCTAGAAGCTGTACCCACAGGGAGTGAGCACAGCAGCCTCCTCTGAGAGCACTTGGGTCCATTCTCATCTTACAATCACTACTTCTCCTTTTCAGGAGGACAAACAGTAGCAGACACCAGCTGTCAACACAAAACCTAGAAAATTAATCTTGTATCTATTATTTTTTTTAGCTTCAATTGTCATAAACCCAATTCAATCAAACTATGCATAAAAAAATGTTAACAGCCTTGGGACCAAAGGAAGGACAAGCAAGATGTAAGAAGGTCACAGATGCAGCTATTCTGAAGGAGAGCTGGAAGAAGCCTCGGAACCAGCAGGAAGGGGTGTGTGTGTGTGTGTGTGATCTTCTCTCTCTCTACAGCCAGCTCCTGTTCATCACCAGAAACAAATTTCCAGTACCCACAGCAGGCAAAGTCGCAGCCTGGTTCGTTCTTGGTTCTATTTCAGGAAGATGCCACACTCAGACCAGCCAGCTGTCTTGATGAAGGTGTCACAGGCAAGGCCCACAGTTCTGCTATAAAGCCTGATAATTAGAATCAGCAATAGCAATGGGGTGGGAGCTAGTCCCCCAAATTGGTCTTTAGGGGGCAGGAAAGCAGAGCGGAAGCTCTACCAGGATACAGAGCAGACACTTGCCAGTCCATGCCCAAGTGGCTCTGTTACTTCGCTTGTGGCAGAGAAGAAGTTGGGGCAGACAGGTGTGGGTATGTAAATGTGTGTTTTAGAAATGTCGTGTTTTATGGTCAGGAAGTGAGAGAGGAACAGGAAAGGGCTAGAGTTCCACTATCCCCTTCAAGAAAGGAGACACCCATTGGCTGGAAGCTCCCCCACAAGACCCTGTCTTTTAACATTTCTACCATCTCTTCAGAAACGGGGGACTAAGCCTTTGGAGAATATTTCAGATCCATACCATAGTAGGCACACCTGGGTATTTCAGATATCTAGAAGAATTATGAGAACCTAGAGATGGGGTAGACTTGCCATTCTAAAGGAACTCTCTTAAATGGTTCTTGACAGGTGGACAAAAATTCTTAGAACTCAGGTTTGCCCATAAGAATAACTGAGGTAATCGGAACTCAGTTATAATGAAGCACGAAGGTAATCAGTTTTTACCACTGCCCAGCATATCCAGCATCCGTTATATTTTACAACTAGTGTGTGTGTGTGTGTGTGTAGGTGTGTAGGTATATGTGTGTGTGTGTAGGTGTGAGCGAGACTGCATTGCTGTTGTTGCTGCTTTTCCCTAAAGAATAACTGATTTTAGCTCTTCCTTACTGTTGTCAACTTAAAATTAATTGATATGGAAGCTCAAATAAATGGAATTCAGTTAATGCTGTCTGCATAATCAGGGAATGTTTTACCCAAGCCCAGGAAGTACAGACAACTATAACCAAAGAAAAAGAGCTGGGTCTTCTAAAGGCAGAAATAAAAAGGCCTGGGAGAGACCAAGTCCATAGTGTTTGGACAGTGAACAGTAAATAGTAAATAGTGAAATTCCTATATGCCCAATTCAGACTCTGAGCTAGAAGCAAAAGCAGAAACAAACAGTCACATTTGATGAAGACATGCTTTAAGTACACACACACACACACACACACACACACACACACACATATATATATATATATATATATATATATATATATGTATATCTCACAGCTGCCGTACCACTAATACAGTAATACAGCAGGGAGCACATTTTGCCCCAAGTCGGTGTTAATTTCAGGGTCCAGGACTGAGTAAGACCCCATTTTCTACCCCAGGCCTACAGAGCCTTCCCTGACATGAGGTGAGCTAGGCTGCAAAAGAGAACTTCCTGGGCAGGCTAAGGTCTCTTTCTCTATTTTATCCATCCAAACTGGGTAGTGTCTTCACCAATAGGGTCTTACCAGCTAGCTATGGTAGGCGACCAAAAGCAATGGTCATAGCCTCTGTTATGTTGGGTGCCATATGGACCTCTCTGACCAATAATTTATAGGGAATTTATAGCACTTGACATTGAGATTTTTATTAAATAGCCCATATCTTCTGAGAGCAGGATTGCCCACTCATGCAGGACACTGTTGCTCAAACTCCCTTTTAAAATGTTTTTAAGATTTATTTATCTTTATGTATAGGAATGTTTTGCCTGCATGAATGTATGTGCACCACATGAATGCAGTGCCTGTGGAGGCCTGAAGAGGGCGTCAGATCCCCTGGAGCGAAGTCACACACAACCAGCTTGTGGATGTTGAGAACCTAATACAAGTTCTTTGCTGAGCAGCTAGTGATTCAAGCTACTTCTCCAGCCCCAACAAACTCCCTTTTCTTTAGAGAGACAGAGAGATAGAGAGAGAGAGGGGGGGGGATTAAAATGCAGTGGAGAAAGGTAAGAGCACTCTAAAATATGATACTGAAATCTTGTGGATGAGATTTTAATTACATATTTCATTTCTTTAATATTATTTGTTTACTAATGTAATTTATGTTTATTCTGGAATATAATTTATCCATATTTCAGATTATAAAATAAAGGCTATATAAATATCAATACATACCATATTTTAAAATTAGCTTTCAAGTTAGTAGGTTTCTAGTGGATTTTTTAATGTATCCTTAGTAAAAAAAAAAAAAACATTGAGTTTTACAATAATTTTACTTAGCCCTTTATAAACAGTCATGAACAAGATGACATAATTTTATCATGTTCTATGAAGTCAGAATTATTGAATATCTTCATGAAAGACTCCTAAGTCACATTAATGGAATATTGTGGATATTGTAATAATGGAATAATGGAATGGTTACAGAATGATTTATTTGAGCTAGTACCTCTGTATAATTAATATTACTTTTGACACTACAATTGTATATCAAATAACAAAATGCTATTCTTACTGTAGGAAAGGATGTATTTTTTTAAAAAAAATCCTAGCTTTAGACCTGCATGCTCAATAATTGTCTTACGATTTTGATCTTAGCCAGTATGTCAGAATTACAATATTTTTCACTTTCTAATAGGGTATGTGTATCACTACCTCAGCGATGCTGCTTTTAAAAACCTAGTAGATTCAATCCCAGATACGGCACGCATAGCTCCAGAGTGTTCCCTTGACTTAGGGTTCACCAGTCTGAACATGCAAAACTCCAGGCACAGAAGATGTATCTAAATACACACCACACTACTAACCAAATTCAACAATAGTGCTGAACACAAGGAAATGGTCCAAACATTTGACGTGAAGTAGCTCATTTACTTCTCACAACAACCTAAAAAGTAGACAATTTTACACTCCCGAGTCTGAAACAGAAAAAACAAAGAGAGAGACTTTTCCTGTGTTGCCCAAAGTCACAACTAGGGATGGCCAAAACAGAGTCATATGACCTCAAGTACTGACCCTGAAATTTACTGAAGTCACTGGAAGCTTGTATCCTTAGAACGGAATCCATGTCTGTATTCCATCGCCTGGATCAGAGACCTATTCAACGTCCCCAAGGCCTCAGCCTTCTTACTCTGCTGTACACCTTCGAAGTGAAACAGTAGGGCAGCAGAAAAGACAATAACTCAGCATTAGAACAACGACCCCTCCATAAGTCGCTGGTCACGGGATGACTGTGACACCTCCCAGCACTGACTGCCTATCACCCCCAGATTATCTCAACACTGAGGTGGAACTGGGATAGATACAAGTCGCGGTCTCCTCATGGGGAATAAGCTAGCCTGGCTCAGCCTCAGCTCCAGCTTCTTGGCCTTTCTAATGATTCCTCTGAGGCTGTAACCCTTGGGGCCAGAGGGAGAAAGTGGGGCCTGATCCTTCCTCTGCCCAGAGTCCGGAGAGTAAATTCCAGAATCTCTTCCCCATTCCACTTAGTGACTTTCCCTTCTGGCTGCAATTCTCGCTTTCCCCTCTGACACTGAGGGTTATGACAGGCATACTTTGGGAGCTTTACATAACCTAATACTATGGGAAATTCAAAGAGCACAGTACACTCCTCAGGAACACAACAATCCCTAGCTAACAAGGCACCTCCTTCAAAATCAACAAAGACCCACCTCTGTCCTCCTGGGCCCGCAGCCTTGTTTACTGCTTCCTCCTGTGCTCAGATAACTTCGTGTGGACTTTGGTTAACAGTTGCCCAATATCAACCTTCCCCAGGTGACCAAACATGGAACTGCCCTACCTCCAGAGTTTCTCACATGCCAAATGCTATGTAAACAAGCTTGGAAATACATTTTATGGAATGAAAGGTTGAGAGAGCTGGGCTTTGGATGCCCAAGCTGTGGACACTCTAGTTTCCCGCAGGCTTGCCTCAGCGTCAGGTCAGAACACCCGAGGACTGGAGTAAAAACCACCTTCTCAGCCAGTATTTAAACTCAGGAGACAACCGTGATGCAGCCAAGATCAGAAGAAGTCATGTAAAAGTCCCCTCTTCCGTCTGTAAAAGCACATCACCACCCACTCAAACAGGTGAGCAGCTGGTCTAAAACTTTATCTTAAAGGCCTCATCTTTGGCAATACCTCTGGTAATAGTAACAACTTTATTATTCAGGATCCAGCTTTAAAACACCCAGAGAGATCATTCTAGCACTTAAAACAGACAGAACTGGGAGTGGGGGTCTACAACATGCTTGCCTTGCAAGCATGAGGAACTGAGTCTGATCCCCAAGACCCCACAAAAATTCTGGACACAGTGGAGGGTAGCTGTGATCCCAGCACTGTGGAATGAGAGACAGGCAGATTCCCAGGTCAAACAATTAAGTCTACTGGGAATCAACAGGCCAGTAAGGGACCCTGTCTCAGAAAAACGTTGACAGTACTTAGTGACTATTCCAGAGGTTGTGCCCTGTTCTGCTATGTACACAATACACATGCATAAACATGTGCACACAGCACACACACACACACACACACACACACACACACTACACACATACACACCACCTACACATATACCCATATGCACATCAACAGAGAATCACACATAGAGAATTAGTAATAAAGGTGGCAAAGGAGCAGAGAAACCAAAGGAAGGACACACTTAGAGAAGAGCAGCACAGGAAGACATACTGTCCTGGGTTGGAGGGACAAAGGAACGGGTCCTAAGTCACAGTCCAGCGCTCCCTGGTGGAAGTAGGGACCACAAGGGGCCTCGCTAACTAAGACCACAGCAAAGTTGTTGCCATTGCCTCAGACACCAAAGCAAACACAGGGAAGGAAAACCCTCTCTTCATCTTGCCTTCTCTCTCCAATGGCCAAATACACTGCCTGAGAATTTGGGTCACGATCCGGAGTCACCCCCTGATGATCAGAGCCTCCCCAGTGGGCAGGAAAGAACAGAGCGGTGAAGCAGGCTAGAAAGGCCAGGAGCTATGCACGGAAAGCCTGTTGTGTTTACAAACAAACAAGCAACACTGTCTCTGCTGGCGGGGTCTAGTGACACTAAATAGCCTCTAACAGTTCAAACGGCCTCTTAGAACACAAGTAAGCGAAGGAAAGAAAAAGAGGCCAGAGGAATTTAATAAGCCAAATTCAAGTCTGATAAGTTCAGCATTTTTGATGTGGTATTCTAGGTGGGTGGATGCCTTTGATATAAAACAGATGGTAACATGATATTTTGTTTAAAGTTGAAACAGAAGGTGGGAATCTGGCCCACTCATCCTCACCCCACTGCCTCTGAATACCAACAGGTGTATCAAGAACATTAGGAAGATAAACCAAACCTCAGGTTTAAACACTTCCTTCCCGAAACTAGACTGAAAATTTCAAGCCATTGAATGTCCTAAAAAGGTGTCCAATTAAACCTTAGATACCACATACCACCTGAGGTATGCAAATTTATAAAGAAGGAGCTCTGAAGATGAATTGTCTGTGAATGTGCTATCCTAATGTAACACATTAACTCCCAAGAAAGAGATGCCAAATATTTAGTTCAGGAACAGACACAATATTGCAACTTCCAATTCAAAAGTTATCATTTCTTGGGGTGTTAGAGAAAAGGCTCAGTGCCTAAGAATACCTGTGACTCTTACAGAGGATCTGAGTTCAATTCCACATGGCAGTTCACAACCATCTGTAAATCCAGTTAGGATGACCTGATGCCCCTTTTTGGCCTCCAGAGGCACCAAGTATTCATGTGGTACACATACATACATGCAGGCAAAACATTCATGCATATAAAATAAAAATGAATAATTTTTAAGTTGTCATTTCGGAGCTGGGACTGTGCCTACATCAGAAGAGTGTTGGCCTAGCTTACACAAGGCCATTGCTCCATCTCCCAGCACTGCCTAAACCCAGAATGAGGAAATACTCATACACCCAGCACTGGGGAAGCAGAGGCAGAAGGGTAAGATTTTCATCCTTTGCTGCATGTTAACGTTGAAGTCATCCTGAAATATATCAGACCCTGTCTCAAAATAAAAGGAAGGGGTGTGAGTTACCATCTCTTTCTTTTAAAAAAGATTATTTTACTTTATGCATACACATAAAAGGCAAAAGTATGCATACCATATGCATGCCTGGTGCCCAGAGTCCAGAAGGTACAAGATCTCCCGGAATTCGTTACGGATGGCTGTGAACTGCAAGATGAGGGTCCGGGAACTGAACCTGGACCCTCTGCAAGAACAGCAGGTACTCTTAACCAGGAGACTTCCCTTTTGCCCCCTTGTTTTTCTTAAACTGCCTCCGATTCAATGAAGTGTTACTTAGCACTTGGGGTTTATTATTTTACAAATGGAGAAACCTGGACCCAAAAGAAGCGTGGGACTCCATGTCCAAGGTCACCCAGTCATTCAAAGGGAAAGACCAAGTTTAAAGGATGATTCCGAACTCCTAAGCCAGTGTGCTCCTTCTGTTTCAATAATCAAATATTACCAAGAGGAGACAAGAACAAGAGCACCAACAGCTGCCAGCAGTTGAACATGAGGCAATACCATGCTGCCTTCCAACGCATCTCTTGGGTTACACCGAACTAACCTGTGTTGCAAGCTGGCTTCAGATCACAGGTCAGTCTGCAACAGGCTGCACCCTGATGACAGCCATGTGTGCGTGAGAAGAGCCCTAACTCTGGCCAGCTCTAGCTCTCATTGGAAATAAGGCGTGCTCGCCTTCAGATGCTACATTTCTGAGAAGAGCCCTAACTCTGGCCAGCTCTAGCTCTCATTGGAAATAAGGCGTGCTTGCCTTCAGACGCTACATTTCAAGCTTGAGTTCTCCATCTTTGCTTGGCCTCTCATCATGGGCTCTCCTGGGTTCGGAGCACACCTCTGCCAAGCCCATTGCCCATGGATTGCTCTTCCTTGCTGCAGCTGTGCACCTCCCTTCCTTGCCCCCACACACCCAGGTGCTGGCAGCTTTTCATCTCCATTGGCCAGGTTGGGTTCAGCAATCCACCCTTCCTGGAACTGAGTCCTCATTCACACCCACCCCTGCCACCATTCCGACTGCCAGCTCTGGGTTATCACACCAGCTCACTCTAAGAAGCAGTTTGAAGATGTGGCTTCCCACTGTCTAGAGAATCAAGACACCATTAAATCATTTCCTTCGGAAAATGTACACTATTTGATCCTGTGTGTTACCTTTATAGCAAAAGTATAATAAAGACTCAGAGAGGTTAAATGATTTATAGAAATACTTTGAATAAGAAATATGCACAGACTGAGGGCTTTCTTCCAAGTTTTTCTCTCCTTTTTAGCATATGGTTTTATTGATTGTCAACCAGGAAGATTTGAATAAGCTGAGAAGTAAATCCAGCAAAAGTCTCTTTGTGAAGGACACCATTTTTCACACCTGAACATACATAGAGGAATCATTTGTACCTAATTTTGTGAATTGCATCAAGTCCTGATGAGATGTTACCATTAAGTTTCAAATCTTAGTTTGGAATAACCCGTGTATTTATCCAACAAATATTTGAACCCTTACCATCAGCAGCTCATTGGATCTGGAGGACTGATGGGTACGGAAGTCAGACCTGTTCTACCCTTGCGGAGCTCAGAACCTACTGCTCTTCATAGCTGCGTGATGCTTTCTGTGTTCCTACAGATCCAGAGCTGATTCTAAGCTCTCTGTTTTTTTTTCCAATTTATTGAAAATATTTGGTCATTTCATTGACCTTAAACAAGGATGGCAGAAAACATGGAAGCAGGCATACCGCATCAATCCATTTCTGTAGCATTCAGGCATATCAAATTGTGGGCCAATGGTTCAAATGCCAAGAATAGTTGAACAGTTGGATCCTTTTATTTTATGTTTAGAAATAATTTTAAACTTATGGAAAACTCAAAAAAAATACCCTCTACCCATCACTGTTTGTCAGTAACTCCCGTGTATCCTGTTGCTTTATTGTTCTGTTGCCACCAAGAATGGAATCCTGGTAAGCTGCCTGAGAGCACACTGCACATATAGAGCCTCCTCTGAAACATACATTAAATGTGTTTCTTCAGGACTGAGAGCGCTTAGGTAACTTCAAGACAGTCTGTTCTTTACCAATTTAATGTCAATATATTTACCCCATCTACTATCTACATTCTTCTGTTTCATTTTTCCAACTACCCCATCTTCTCTCTCTCCCCTCTCTCCTTTTTTTCCTCTCCTCCCCCTCTCTCCCTCCTTCCTCTCCCCCCTCCTTTTCTCTTAGAATCTTGGCCTCCCTGATCCTCTTGACAGCCCCTCTTCCCCCAGAGCAGGGTATTTCCAGGGTTTGCCACTGCTCTTGACCCCTGGAGTCTGGAGGACTCTCCCACCCTTCGCTTCACCCACCATTTCTGAAGGGGTAGCCCTGCCGCTCCAATTTTCAGTAGAGCTGCCCTCAGCGGAAGCTCATCCTTGTGAATTTAATATTCCTATTTTCCTTGATGGTTCACAATCCGTTACCGGACTTCATTGTTTAGATATTCAGTTTGTCCCAGACTCGATCACGGAGCCCTTGGTTTCTCCCCACTCTGCCCTAATGTGCCCCCCTTTATAACACTGGCAGCATGACACTGCACTACACACATATGCTGTACCAGTACCGCTAATGCTGAAACCAGCCTCTTCTCTGAGGACTCCTGCATCCCTGTATGAGGAGGGCGCTGAAGAACACAACTGTGTTTATGGCTTTGCCTTTGGGCCCTTTCAACAGCCAATGCCCAACAATTTCAGGCAGGAATGAACTAATCGGAGCGTTTCCACCAGAGATGAACTTTCAGAAGGTCAGTTTTATCTAAACCACTGTTATAAAACAGGATTCTGTTTCTGCCTTGGAACAAAGAGTACCAGAGTTCAAGCCAAGGGAGGAAATCGATACAGACGCAGTGAAAGGATTTGATGAGTCACTGTGTGTAGGATGTCTCTCCACACACAGGGCTGCTAGGACCCAGGGGCCCTCAGGACAAGTGTTTCAAAGTGGGAGCCCAGCCCAGCTGACTTGGTTCTCATCTCTCACCTCAGTCTGGGCAGTAAGGCATTAGACTGTTGGAGCTAGAAATTTGTGTTATGTCCTGTCTGGGACACCTGTGGAACCATGTCTTTGTGTGGATAAAATAAAATCAGTGCCATTTCAGAATACCCACAGTCTGGGAACCTCCCTAAGGATAACTCTATGGTAGTTCTGGTACCGATAGGACAAGCCCACTTGCTGATTTAAAAGCAAAACAAACAAAGAAAAATGTTTTGATGGGTCTGGGAGGTGATTCGGTCAGAAAAGTGCTTGCTCTACAAGCATGGTGACCTGAGTGTGATTCCCCAGAACTCTTGTTAAAGAGGAGTGTGGGACACAGAGGCACACAATTGTGATTTCAATACTGAGTGGGATCCCTGGGAGTTCAATGGCCATCAGGCCTCCCCTGCTTGATGAGTTACAGCCAGTGAGAGACCCTGTCTCAAAACAAGATGCGAGTTTTAGGCCAGTCTGTCAATACACTGAATTCCAGGCCTATGAGAGATATACAAGTCTCAAAATAAAGAGGAAAAAAACAAAGTGAATGGTGCCTGTTGAACAACTCCCAAGGTTGACCTCTGACCTCCACATGCAACCCCTCCAACACACACAAACATACACATTAGCACACATGTACATGCACGTATGTATACACCCACACATGTGTGCATGCACACACACCAGGTGTGCACATTCACATATGCACACGCACACATGAACATTTTACTCTGAAACTTTTCAAACATGCAAAAACATGGAAGACCCTCATATGAGCACGGTTGAAATTCTTATTCCATCACGGCCCTTGTTCTCCAACACTCTCAGAAAGAATTTTTTAAGGCAAACTATAAACACACTTCATCATTCACCTCTACCTGTCATATCTAACAAATTGCAAGTAATGCTACAATTATCTATCATCTATTAGTACCCAACCAGTTCTGAATTTTCTCCAATTATGTTGCAAATATGTTTTTATAGTTTGCTTAAGTGAAGATGTAAATAAAAAAGACATATGCAGTGTGCTTAATAATTCTATTTTGTTTTTGTTTTATGAGATAGGGTTTTTCTGTGTATTCCTAGCTGTTCTGGAACTTGTTCTATAGACAAGACTGGACTTGAACTTGGAGATCCAACTGCCTCTGCCATCCATGTGCAACATTTCTTCTTCTTCTTCTTCTTCTTCTTCTTCTTCTTCTTCTTCTTCTTCTTCTCCTTCTCCTCCTCCTCCTCCTCCTCCTCCTCCTCCTTCTCCTTCTCCTTCTTCTTCTTCTTTTTAATGTTCTGTCCTTTTTGGAGAACCTGGGCAGTATTATGGGACTTTCTACTGACACTCCGCTCTTGTGAGGACCATTTAGCACAAGAAAACGTGTCCACCGACTCAGAGAGTAATACAAGTGATTCAGCAATAACTAAAGAAGAAAGGACAGACTCCCAGGTGCCATTTTAGTAGGGGGACAGAGGTCCAAAGGAAAGTGAGAAGGAGAGAGAGGAAGGCAGACTGCAATTCTAATCAAGGGAAGCACTGTTGGGACTGGAGCATGAAGTCACCCCACTAGGGAGTAGGTAGGCTGAGCACTGACCAATGAGCTCGCTCTGTTTGTCACAGGAAAACCAATGACCTGGTTTCCAAACTTGTGGAAGCTGATTACAGAGTTGGCGTCTGCTCTGTGGCATTCCCTTCGATGAACTGTGCTTTGGGGGACGCTCATACGGCCAGGGGTTACCCCACTTCGTTAGTCCTGCCATGGACAAATCCTTAGCTCATTTTATAGTCTTTCAAAAGAAACAAACAGAGCACTTCTGAAAATAGGTCGCTTTATCGCAATTATTTTTGTTTAACCCACACCTTTACCTTAATCTCTGTTTCATGGCTGAATATGAGACAGAACCGAGTTCACAGGAACGAAGAGGTCAGTGGGGCAATAATCATCACTCGGGAAGAGGAAACCAATTTGGCCCTTCAGGATCTGACCTTCCAGAGAAGACATGCACCATCCTCTTTCCTGGAACTATTTCCTTGAGTTGACTAAAACAAGGCCAACAGATCCTTCTTAACAGTCCAGAAGCCGGAAGTCTGGTGTCGAGCTGTCAGAAAGACCCTGGTCTCTGAGACCTGAAGGGGAGATCTTTGTCTCTTTCCAGCCGCTAGTATTGACAGCATTGACTCGTCCATTGTCGCCAGAGCCCTCCAGCAACTGCTTTTGCTGCCAAGTTATGTTTTCTCTGTGTGTTGATCCTCAGTAGTTATTTTCTTATAAAGCCATTTATCTGACTGGATCAGGGGCCCAACCTATTCTGGCACGGCCTTCTCTTAACTAATTACACCTGTGGTGATTCTCTTTCCAAAAAACGCTAGGGCTTAGGACTTCTCTAGCTTTGGGGCGTCATGTAATTTACCATTAACACCTTTCATAAACAGGTTCACTATAACCTAAGCACCCACACACAGGTCCAAATAAAGGTCGATTGCCAAACCCCCTTCCTATCTGTACTTAAGTGACACTCTTGTTGGAAGTGGCACACTAGGGTTTCAGTGCCCGACCTGCCCAGGACGAATGTTTAAGTCACTTCCTGCATTCCAGGTTAGGAGAGCTTGAGGGGGGGTTGTTAATAAATTGAATGAAAATATAAATAGCAAATAAAAATAAATAAGGATGCGAACCAAGCACCATGAAGCTTGCAACCTAAGATGCAGAGTAGCAAGTAACAATGTAAGATCCAGAGCCCTGGAGGCAGGCGGCAACACCCGCTGCCTGTCGGATGTCGGCAGGTCACTTGGCTGTTCTGAAGTGAGGCAGCACACCGGAACCTGACCAACACATTGAACCCTTTCACTGATACAGGACTAACCCTTCTACCAAAGGTCTGCAGGGTAGTGCAGGAAGCAGGATCAAATAAATAACCACCGCACTGATAAGAAACCGCAATAGAGACTCTAAGACAGTAATGCTTCATGAACGCTCCTGCCAGTCAGTCCAGTAAGCGCATGCGTTCCCTGAGCTAGACTCGGGAGGAATCATGACTTTGGCCTGCCACTGGTACCCTATCTACGGTGAGTGGATATGTACTCATTTAAACCATCATTCGTCAGCACGGAAATATCAAACCATGCCTTTGAATTGGGTTGCTTTAGAATGTTTTACTAAACATTTAGAATGAGTTGCTGAATTGAGCTTCAAAAAAATTCATTGAACTGATGTTGGCTTGGAATTGGGGTGGGATTCCTAACAATTTCTAAAATGGCTCTAAACTCCATTTTGTGTTATACTGTTGGGTGAACGCCTCCTGGGAAGGCATCAACATACATCCACTTACCAGTTACAATACAGGGACAGAACAAAGTCCTGATTGCACTCCAGTCTAGCTTAGGGAACCCATGTGTTGATTGGACTGACTGACAGGAGCATCCCTGAAGGATTACCATCTTAGGGTTTCTGTTGTGCTGAGGAGACACCATGACCACAACAGCTCGCACGAAGACACGTTCAGTAGAGGTGGTGGCTTATTATCTTCATGGTTCTGGAGCAAGGCAGCGTGCAGGCAGACATGGTGCTAGAGAAGGAGCCGAGAACCCTACATCTTGCAGACAGCAGGTAGTAGACAGAGACACTGGGCAGTATTTTGAGCATGTATGAAACCTCAAAACTCACCTCCACAGGGAGACTTTTCCTCCAACAAGACCACACCTACTCCAACAAGACCACACCTACTCCAACAAGACCACACCTACTCCAACAAGACCACACCTACTCCAATAAGACCACACCTTCTAACAGTGCCTCTCCAGGAGTAACGCCACAGTTACTTATGGCAGATGGACGATCCCCAAACAGTCCTATCACTGAAAACTCTTACCCAGGCATGGACAACTTCTGTGTGTCTGCATAGATGGGGTCCTCTCCCTTAGTTAACCTTCCCCATGCTACATATTTTAGCCTTTCCAGAGATTGGCTACAGGTGGGTCAGAACTACATACAGCTTGGAGGATGTATAGGCGAAAGTCGAGTCTCCTAGGAGGGAGTATCAAGAGGCCAGATCCTGAGAGTCTCTTATGTGTAGTGATTAAGACGTTGCTGGCTGATATATTTGCTTAGAAGACAGCATTGCATCACATCTGTGCAGATGTGCCATGGTAGTCTCAGCGTTGACCACCAGAGACTCAAACCGCTGGTCAGCTCTGAAAATGTTAAAGGGGTTCCATGTCCTACAGTGTCCGCGGTCAGTCAAAATTTAATTCTTTATGGAAAAATAAACAGACATCCATCTCACCAACATGCAAGTTTCTTTTCATCTTTAATAAATGATGAATTATATGTATACCAAAGAATTGTTTTAAAATAAATTTCTTTGTTGAATATGATTAGTCAATGTTTGATCTATAGCCCTACTTTTTATAACTATATGCTGACATAAAACTTTCTCAACTCATGAATCACAAGCAGACAACGTTTACGAAGCCAATTGCTAGAAAAAGCCAAAGGCATGAACCACCAAGGGTGAGAAGTTGAAATCCCAACTCAGGAAGCAATGTTGTGAAGAGGTCAGCAAAGCCACAGGGGGAGCTGGGGTCTTCCGGCTTTCAAGACTCCTTCCCAACCTTAAATATGCGCAGTCTCAAAGTTGGAACAATAAAGTAGTTGGTAATGTGCTTTCCATACACGAGAACCTGAGCTATGTTCCCAGGATCCAGGCTTCTAAGAAAAGCCAGGTGAAGGGCTGGAGAGATGGCTCAATGCTGCCCTTACAAAGGACCTGGGTTCCATTCCCCGCACCTACATCAGGTGGCTCACAGCTGCCGGCAACTCCAGCTCCACAGGCACCTGACTCCTCTGGCCTTCTTAAGCCACCTGAACACATATGTGCAAATCCACACACATACACATAATTAAAAACACTAAAAGTAAATTTTGCAAATAAAGAGGACAGACCCAGACACCTGTAGCTCCAGCACTGGGGAGGAGAAAACAGATCCACGGGGCTTGTTGGCCAGCCCATCTAGCCAAATCAGTAAGCGCCTGTCTCAAAAAAAATCAGGTGAAGGTCAGGTGGAGAGTAACTGAGGAAGATACCTGACAGCATCCTCCGGCTTCTATGTATATAATGTATATGTATATACGCCTCCAAGCACACACACACTATATGCATGTATATATGCCTGCAAGCACACACACACTATATGCACAAACGTTTGCTGCCTCTGGTTCCGTGAATCAATGAGGCCGACACCACAGAGTGGGAAGGAACTTCTGATGAGGTTCCTTCCCTCCATGATTGGCTCGGTCCTGGCTTTCCTGAGCAGCGGTGAGAACAGGAAGCGAGTATCGGCATGAGAGGGATGCTATGTTTAAATCTTCATCACAAACTCGGTACCGGGATTTAGGTAAGCCTTGGAAAACTGCATCTATCGCAAGTGACCCCTTCCCTATCAAAGACTGAAGTCCTGAGGGCTGTAGAGCAATCCACCTTGAGGAGTCAGTTGCCTCATGCCTACCTGTTTACATACCTGTCACACAGAGTCACCAAGTGGCAACTTGATCTGCCCATTGTCTACAGGGCATTAGAGGAACACCCTGCTCCCAGAGAGAGAGCTGAGTCACCTACTTAGAAACTGCCAAGTTAGGTGTAAGCGTCTCAACCCAGAAGGAACAAGCACACTGAGTGAAGCCACCTCCAGCTGAACGGTGGTGAGGAGGGTCCACGTGGAGCGTATGAGATTTTGTGCTAAGGTCTAGGCTTCCCAATCAACAATGTGTGGCACGCCCCTTTGTACCTGTCTGTCTTCCACTCACGCACTTGCTGTGAGCACAGTGCCAGCCACATAGACAGGACAGAGCTGGGAAGCCCCAGAAACCAGTTCTACTGTCCTCCCAGGCTGGCTCTAGATCCTGCACTTTAACAGCAGCACAGGGCAATGCCCCTTTGTACCATGGCCGCAAAGGCCTACCAGAGTGGGAACAGAAGCCTGGTCCCAGGATGTATTAGTCTCAATGTCTTTCTTCCTCTAACAGGACAAGTTTTTGGTATGCTTCTGCTCTTTTCCTTCTCCACTTCCTCCTTCTCTTTCTTCTCCCCCTCCCTCTCAGAGACAGGCTGTCATTTCTTCCAAGATGACCTCAAGCTCACTTTGAACATCTGATCCTCCTATTACTACCTTTGCAGCTCTGGGATTACAAGCCTCTGCTACTACCAGATCCCACTTCTATGGTACTAGGGACCAAACCCATGGCTTTGTGCATGCTAGGCAAGCGCTCTACCGCAGCCCTGCCTTTCTGCTTTCAAAAGCTAATTCAACAAAAACAAAACAAAAACACATTCCTATGAACACCTGGCCCATATCAGCTTAGCTATTGTTAGCTGAACTTTGTCCCTCCCTGAAATCCAGATGTGGATTTCCCACCTGTTTCTCCAGGCTCCATATCTCTGTGTGGCCTGGTTTGGAAAGAAGGTCATTCGTGGCAGACATACTCAGCAAAGATGAAGGTATGCTGGAGTGGGTGGACTCTAACTCTGTATGATTAGTATGTTATTAAAAAGAGAAATTTGGGGGCCGGAGATTGGGATTAGTGATTAAGACTACTGGTTGCTCTTTGGGTTCAGTTCCCAGTACTGACATGGTGGGTCACAACCATCTTTACTCCCACTTCCAAGGGATCTGATGCTGTCTTAGGCAAGCATCTAGTGCACACACATATGTGCAGGCCAAACACTCACACACATAAAATAATAAACGCTGTTTTAAAGAAACATGGATTCAGATGCCCCTCCAGTGAAACACCACATAAAGATGAAGACAGAGCCCGAAAGAGGGAGGCACCAGCTGCCACTGAAGCCACAGAGAAGCCCAGAGGGAACTCTCCTTCCCAGTGCTCAGAAGGAAGGCACCACTTAGAAACCCCAGGCTTGTATTTTAACCTCCAGAATTGTGAGGAAACACACTTCAGTAGCTCAATCTACCTATTCTGTATACTTCGTGATGTCACTCCTAGCAAACTAATGCACTTACTTTAACATTGTCTATCTAATAAACCATAGCAAGTTATCAGTGTTTAATATCTAATGCATAAAGAGGGCAATGTCTTACTACAGTACTTATAGTTTGTGTTTAAAAGAATAGAAAAATCCTGTCTATCAAAATCTAAATACCAGCCGGGCGGTGGTGGTGTGTGCCTTTAATCCCAATTCTGTGAGGCAGAGGCAGGCAGATCTCTATGAGTTTGAGGTCAGCCTTGTCTACTAGAGCTAGTTCCAGGACAGCAGAGAAACCCTGTCTTGAAAATCCAATAAATAAAAAAGAAAAGAAAGAAAGAAAATAAAAAGAACCTAAATACCACCTTTTGTTTAAATTAAATGCAGCATAGATCTTTGGCTTTAAACACAAATATTTAGAAGGCAGTTTGTGAGCATGAACATTTATCTAAACATGAAACAAAACAGTAGGCTCCCACCTAAAACTTATTTATAACCTCCATATTTATTGGCTTTTGACCAGGTTTACAACACCAAATATCAAATTCCTCCCATGAAGAAGGATGCAGATCCAATCAGAAAGGGGTTAGTGTTTGGGTAGAAGCTTCACCTCAGCCCCTGGCATCCATATATCCAAAGAGTCTGGAATGTCTGGGTGGACGTTCCATCTCAAGCCCCTTCCCCTGGGAGTTGCCTCAGTCCAGACTCCACCCATGAGAAAGCCTGCCAAACGGTGACCCCTCCCCAGAGATGCTCAAGACCACTCCCACAGGGTATTTAAAGTGCAACCCAGAGAACAAATCTGTGGTTTTCCAGTCTTCCTTCCCCATCTCCTCTCTGGGGAGCTGGAAGGCCTCCTGGGAGTGTTAATATCCATTAAACCTGGGCTATCTCTAATTTGGTTTGATTTGGTCTGATTCAGATTATTATGTCAGCGGAGAGGTTTATTGGGGTACAGAAACTTGTCAGCTAGATACCATCATGACCACTATGCCACTATGACACCAACTGGTACAATTTGTCTGATTAGTCAGGATCGTATAGCACGCGGTGTCCCTCACTGGGAAGGACGACTGGTGTCTTCTCTCCCCCAGTGCCCTGCATAGAACCTTCCAGCACTGTGTAAACTAGCTAGAGTGTCCAAATCAATGAAGAGACATCAGCTGCTCCCTGGTCCTTGCATGTACTTGTTTAACCCCAGGGAAGTAGAGAGTAACCTGACTCAGACTTCTAATCGGTCCCTCATGTATCTAACTGAACTCATTTGGCTTGTAGAACGGGTTTTGTTATTTATCAACTATTTGATTACCATGTGCATCATCCCTCTGGTGACTCAGGGCTGTTAAAGAGTAGGTCCTGGTCACCATTATCACTTCCAAGATGGTGAGAAACAACACACACTGGTGTTTCCAACCACAGTACCCTATACACCAGTGGTTCTCAATGTTCCTTATGCTGCGACCCTACCATAAAATTATTTCCATGGCTACTTCATAACTGTAATTTTGCTGCTGTTATAAATTGTAATGTAAATATCAACTGTGCATGATCTCTGATATGTGACCCCTATGAAAGGACTCTTCGATCCCCAGAGGGCTCATGACCCACAGGTAGAGAATTATTGCTTTATGAGGTCAATCCATTCTCTTTTGCTTGCAACAGGTAAAAAGCTTACATCATGGGAAGTCATATTTTAGTGCCAAAATTATAACTTGCGAGTGATGAAATCCTTTGGTTTGGCTCTGGCAAACATGGAGTTTTACAGACCTTAGTTTTCTCATGCCCACACGAGAACCACAAGCTGGTTAGGCAGTGCCAGTCAAGGTGGTAGCCAGCTTTTGACCTCTTTTTAAGGGGGACAGAGAATTACTTTGAGAACAACCTCTCTTCCTCTAAATATCAAATTCTGTGACAGTTCTAGAAACTTGACTTTGCTCACCAGAGATAAATACTGAGAGGTGAACAGAATCTAACTCTTCAAAACCCACACAGCATCTGCCATTTGAGATCACTGCTTGAACTTTAACCTTTGCAATGACAGTGATTACCTAACTTGGGGCTCACTAAAAGATTACAGTGTTCTTTATCTGTCTTGGCTTAGTAAAGAACACAGGAACTTTTTTCTGGGGTCAGAGATTAGAAAGGGAGAAATAGACAGCATAGAACAGCAGCAATGTCTGTCCAGTGAACTCTGCTGAACTGGGTCTCTGCTTAGAGACCAACAAGCAAGAGAGGCCTTTGATTTGGCCAGTCTGGGCTCTGACAACAAGTTTCACCATAGCATCCCACTGAAAGTATCCTCTGATGACTGGGAAGACAGGAGGGCGTAGCTGCCTCCCCTGAGAACAGACAGACAGAAAAGTGAGTGTGTCACCCGCAGTGACACTCCCCGGAGAAGACAAGCTCTTCTCAGAGGAGGGCTTGAATGGCATGGCTGAGGGACAAAGACACAGATAAAGGGTCTCTTTGAGCACTGTCCCAGCTGCCTAGGATAGCCCTGCTATGGCATGTGGGCACTCTCGGTGAGCACAGAGAATAAAGCACAAATGACTTGGAGATTTCTATGCAAATTCTGGCGTGCTTTCTTTCCCCACGAAAGACAAGCACTGTTCCTGATGAAACCTGTGTGTTGAGCGCTTAACCATGGTTTCCAGTTTAGCCCACACCTTTAGCAAAAAGCCAGCTACACAGCATGAGCTGGAAAAGCCAAGTTGAGCTCGTTGGTGCGCTAACCTAGAAAATCATCTTTCAGCCCATAAAACTGACAAGGTCCTGCTTGGTATAGATGACTCTCTCCAGCCATCCCCGAAAACAGCTTAAACTGCTCAAGTTCAAGCTGGGAATTTGCAAAGGCTTGCCATGCAGGCATGATGCCCAAAGTTTGATCCCGATAGCCATGTAAAAGAGGGAGGCATGTGGCATGCACATGTAAACCTACTCCTGGGAGGGCAGACACAAGTGGATCCCTAGGCCTGACTGACCAGTCCACACAGCACAACTAGTGAGCCCCCCCACCCCCCACCCCCAGGTTCCAGTGAGAGACTCTGTCTCAGAGAAACACAGCAAGGGCTGGAGAGGCAGATTAGTGGTAAGGAGCATGGGCTGCTTTTCAAGGACCCAGGTTTGGTTTCTAGCCTAAACATGATGGTTTATAACACCGATAACAGTCTGTGACTCCAAAGGGGATCTAGCTTCCTCTTCTGGCATCCCCAGGCACCAGATATACACATGGTGCACAGACATACATGTGACACTCATACACATGCAAGAGAATTTAATGAATTTTTAAGAAGCAAGTCAAATAACAACACAAATCCACAGCACTTGAGGAACAACACCGAAAGTCGACCTCTGGAACGCACACATACACAGGGGGTAGCACCCATAGCAGAACTCCAGTTTCTGTAGCAAAGAGGATCCCTGTGGCAGCAACAGCATCAAAGACAAGCTCCTTCCTCAGACCAGGAGTCCAAGGTCTAGGTTGCATTAGAAAGAAATCTTTTAGTGGCAGCGAATAAACTGTCTTAGACAATAAGGAAATAAGCAAGCATGTTAAAATTAAATTATTATGACTTTCTGCTTACGTTGACTTGGAGCATTGGGCAATCCAAGCCTAGAGTTATTAAGAAGAGATGGGAAAAGCAGGATGCCCCAGGGAAGGAAGATCACATAAGAGTACCAGTTACACTTTCCTTGCTGCTGAAACACCTTAGTCTTGTCCCACCTCTTCCCTGGCCAAGTCACAGCAAATGGAAGGGCTACAGAACAGAAATCACCTACAACAGACAGAAGAGAAGTTGCCTATAACAGATACTGAAGAGAGACCTCCTAGAACTTTGATTGTGACTTTGCATGCTGTTTTGAGTCAGTAAGATGAAAAATAATTTTTTTCTCCCTTATGAGGGTCCTATAAAAGATTAAGAAAAAACTTCACCTCTCACCAAGGAAACTTCTTGTTGTGCAATGAAGTTACATTTGTTCATACTGCATTTGTTATCTTAAAGATGTGTTGCATTTGCATTAATTAAATACAATTAACCTGGGCTCAGAGAGGTGGGCTTAGCAACAGGTTGACAGGAAGTAGCAGGGAGGAGCTTAGCATGAGCTATTTTTCATTGGTCGGTGTGGAAGGAAGTGACTTCCAGGACACCAGCAAGGAGAGCAAGTTGGCTATTGCTACTCTACCTCTCTGAGCTTGCAGGTTTTCACCCTAGCTGTTGAGTCTCGAATTTGATTAGAACTGTAGAGATTTAGTTAGAACTAACTACCTTTAACAATAGCAGCAGAGCCACTGTCTGGGGGAAACAGAATTCCCCCCAGGCTACGGCCTTAGCAGTTGGATACTAGCAGTTTAAAGCGACAAAGTTGAAATAGCAACTTCTCTTTACAATAAAGGCCACTACAGAAAACCACAAGCATTCAAAATGCAGAGTTGTGAAGCCCAGTTCCAATGGATGCATCTACAAAGCACTTGTGCATCTAAAGTTCAGGGGACATTGTGGAAGAGAGTTAGAAAGACTGGCAGAGTCAAAGGACCCGGCGAGTTTGCTGAGTTGGTCTCCTAGGAATGTCAGACGCCACACCCCTAAAATCTCACCGACATGATTGCCCAAATGTGTGCTGAACAAGGAGGACACTAAAGGACATGACTAACTGGATGGGGGGAAAACCATTAGACCTCAACCCTACACAAAGAACTACAGGCATCTGAGGAACGCTGAGAGTAATCCTCCCCAGGGAATGGTGACTAGTCGGTTATCCCTGTCAATCAGCCCTGAGAACAGACACACACTCACACACACCACACATACACACGAACATTATATGTACTCAACATATATTTAGGAATATATATATATATATATATATATATATATATATATACAAATACATATATGCATGCAATAACAATTGATGGAAAAAGAAGCCATGATTTTGAAGGAGAGTGAGAAGAAGTACATGCGAGGACTTGGGGGGAGGAAAGAGAAAATGTTGAAATTAAATTACAATCTAAAAAAAATAAACAACAGCAAAAAGAAAAGATAAAGACAAAAGTCCCTCATTCCTTTTTGCTACCGTATTTGCTGTGCTGTTCAATAGAGAGACAGGAGTACCTTTGTCCATGTTTATTCTTAGATTAGACCCTCTTGGGTTACAACAAGAAAGACCAAACTCCTCCAAGTAAATCAGGTCACCATTTTACACGTGTCTACACAATGGTATTTAGTCTTTCTTCTTTAATGTGGCATTGCCACACATGTTTTCCCTTCAGGATTTTGTTTTCTATGATTTATGAAAACATCAGCTACTATAACCTATCTCTTGGGAACTGCTAGGTGCTCAGTGTGGGCACTGATTGGAAGCGCCACCCCAGTCCCTGGCATCCATCCTAGGGGCGCCAAAGGAGCCCCAATGGAGCAGAAAGCTCCATCTCAAGTCCCCTCTCCCTGGGAGTTGCCTTGAGCCAGACTCCACCTCCGGACTCCAACTCCCAGCCTGCCAAGCGCTGACCCCTCCCTGGGGAGGGTCAGGACCACTCCCACAGACTATTTAGGCTTGCACCAGAAAAAGGAGCTCATGGTTTTGGGTTTTGCTTGTGCTCTTCCTCTTTGTGTCTCGTGTCCCCCGCCCCCATGTTCCCAGCCACCCAAGAGTTTTATTAAAAAGAGTTTTTATGCATTTATTAAATGTGGGCATTTTTAATTCAATCTAACCTGGTTTGATTAGTGTTCTTTGCAATGGCTGAGAGGCCCGTCTTAAGATTTTCCCTAACAGGCCCGTGAATGAATCACATGCTCCCTACCCCGAAGAAACAAGAATGTGTTCTCTCCTACTGCCAGACCTCAGCGGGAAGTTTTGGGTGCTAAAATAATCACCTTTTTCCCAGGAGGAGAATGTCACTTGCAGGTCTGGGACGAACGGAGGGGAGGAGTCAGGACTGGGACAAACGGAGGGGAGGAGTCAGGACTGGACTTGTTACTCCAAATGTGAACTCTCCTGGCCCCAAGGAACTCACTACCTGAACCTCTGCCAGTTGCTGTAGCCAGTCACTGTGGCTGAGGAAAGATAACAGAAGTCCTTGGTCTCAAGAGCTTGAGGCTGGCCCCGCCCTCCGTGTTTGCCTCCGATAATCTCCTACCATCCCTCGCCCAGGAGTTTTGGGTGGACTTCAAGAGAGACACGACGTCCATCTCCCCAGCACTTCATAAGCCAAGAGATCTGGAGAGCTAAGAATAGTAGACAGGATTTTCTTCGCTTCTTGCCAGTTTGGACAACCACTGGAGCTGAACACACCTATACTCCAACAAGCAAAACCCAGACCTAACCATCTGTCTGCAGTTCTCAGAACACCCTGTCCTAAATGGGTGGTGAGCAGTTTGGCATGGCCCTGGACTTGGTGCCTTTGCCAAGGCTTGCAGCAAATGTCATATCCAGATGCTGTCAACGAAGAATGGCTCAAAGACGATGGCAACAAATGATCAGAGATACAGATTAAAGATGGAAGAGCAGTTAGGAGACATCAGTCATCCATGAGCTTTGATATTCAGTTAACAAACACCATCTGTATCTCAGGAATTGGACTAAGCTCCCAGGAACATAGTGCAGAAAGAGACAATAGCCTGGCAGATCAGGGGAGACGAGTTAGCAGTTCTTGCACCAACAAGTCAAAGAGAAAAACTGTGTGTGTGTGTGTGTGTGTGTGTGTGTGTGTGTGTGTGTGTGTGTGTGCTAACACTATAGCTTATATGAAAGTCAGAGGAATTTGTGAGTCAGCTCTGTCTATACCATGACCCAATGATCTAACCCAGAGGACCAAGTTTGGTGGCAAGCACCTTTACCTATTAAGTCATCTCGTGGCCCATATGACCATAATGTGTCTTGTTTATCTAGTCACAAGTTCCACTTGTCTCCAGTTGGTGGTTTTATGAATGGGGATTCACGTACCAGTCTTTTGGGGTCTTTTTGTTTTGTTTTTTGTTTTTTACTTTTTGTTTTTTGAGACAGGGTTTCTCTGTAGTTTTGATGCCTGTCCTGGAACTAGCTCTTGTAGACCAAGCTGACCTTGAACTCACAGAGATCTGCCTGCCTCTGTCTCCCAAGTGCTGGGATTAAAGGCGTGCGCCTCCACCGCCAGGCTCACAGACAAGTCTTTATGTGAGCACCCGTGTTTACTTCCAGGCATACACTCAGCAAAGAGACAGCCGGATATGAAGCTCTATACTTCTGAAGGTCTTGCCATTCCCACAGAGGCCATGCTGTGCACACCTTTTACATCCCCACCCAAAAGGCAAGGTGTCTCCACATCTCTCAAAACTTGTTTCTGAATTTTTTATAGTAATTCTAGTGGGGGTGAGGTAGTCTTCACTAAGGTTCTGGTTTGCATTTCCCTAACAACTAACGTCACTGACCTGCTAAAGTGACAGCAGTCTATACTGGTCTTTTGCCTATCTTGAAAGTTTTTTTTTTTTTTAGTCATTATTTGGTAATTTCACACAGGCATACAGTTTGTGTAAATATCTTCGTCTCCTTCCCCAGCCAGCTCTTCTCAGATTGCCCCCATTCTCCTCCCAGTTTCACGTTCCCCTCTTTTTTATTACCCACTGAAGACAATGCACCCAGGCATTGAGTTACCCATGAGAACATGGGCAACCAGCTAGAGGCCACACCCCTCGCCCGCCCACAGAAGCCACCAATAGTGTCTCAGCTAAGAGGCGGGGCCTAGTGAGCCCCTCCCCATCAACGCTGGAACTTTAACTTGATCTCCTGTTCTTGTCCAGGAAACAAGAACATTGAGCTCATGAATGCAACAGTCCTGACGTGCCCAGAAATCCTCCCAACCTGGGTTGGGTTCTTGTAATCTTTCCACAGCCCATTTCCGCAATGCTCCCTGAGCCCTGAACAGGGGATATGATACACATCCCAAGTCAGGTTCAGTGTTCCAGTCACTTACTCTCTATACCAGTTGTGAGTCTCTAGCAAAATATTACCATCTTAACAAGTATTTAACTTATTTTAAAATGCACATGCCCTGGTCAACTGCAGCTCATAGCTCCTCATTCTTCTGTCTCAAGCTCTGAAGAGTTTACAATATCGTCCGACCCTGACCCTTCCCCTGCTGGACAAGAATTGTGATGATTAAGAGTGGCTGGGGGTGACTCGGTGACACAGCGTATACTGAGCATGCGCAAGGAAGGCCTGGCGCTACAGGGAAAGGGCGATGCATGCCACTGACTATAAAACAATCCCTCTTCATCGGTGCTAGAAAGATGACTCAGTTAAGTTACGTGGACCCAGTTCCTAGCTCCCACGTGGCAGGTCGCCACCGTGTTCACAATCATCTGACATTCTAGCCTCTGTGGGTACTAGGCACCCATGCAGTACATACACGAAGGCTTGCACTCACACACATATGATAAAAATAACTGAAAAGGATCCTTAAGAAACAATCTGTGCTCTGTAGCAACGGTAATGCTCCTTTCTGATGTGCTATTTCTTAAGAACGCCACTTCTGGTCACCTAGTCACAGCTAGGTACAAGTACCACCTAGCAGATTACCCCCTGGGGTTTCTGCATTTAAAATAAAAAGTCATGGATGCTAATAACACACCAGGCAGGGGATAACAACGAAAGCTTCCTGAGAGGTCCAGGGAAGAATAAACAGAGCCACACCACACTCTCACGGCTCATCACTCAGCAGCTAAGGCTCCGCCAAAAGAGCAAGCAGCAAGTCTGTCCAGATCTGTGCTCTGATGAGTCACTCAATCAGTATTTCCTAAGATGAGGACATACTCTGCTATTGTCTCTGGATGGGGAATCTGTAGAACTTCAAAAGTTACGAAACTGTGAGTCTCTAGGGAACAACTTTTAAACAGAGAACAGGCCATTACAACAGCGTTCCCCAGTCCATGACCTGGTTTACGCCGCTGTTATCCGTCACACACAGAGGACGCGGTGCCTCTTTTCTAGATCTTGTAGGTCACTTCTATACTCTACCATGCATTTCAAGTAGAAAAATTACCAATCTTTGAGATATAATTTCTGAATCTTAATCTTCTTGAAAAAGAAACAATACTGGCACTTTACTGGTTGGCTAGGAAATGTCCCCACCGCTTGTATGTTTGAACATCTGGGTCCCATCTGGCGGCACTGTCTCGGGGAGCTGTGGAACCTTGGCCTCTATGGCCTAGCTAGCGGGAATGGGTCATTAAAGAGGATAATCCACTTCTGTTTCCAGTGTTGTCATAGACCCGCACCCTACCCCGTAGGCCTTCCCGCCATGGTGGAGACTTCCTTCCGCTGCTGTAGCCAGTTATGCTTGTCAGGCAACTAATATCAAACCATGTAACAGGTGTGTGTTAGCTGCCATCATCACCGCGTCATCAAGACAAGAACAATCAAGCCTTCATGACACCGACAACCCGGGTCTGGATAATCGGCACATCAAACAACTCTGTGAAATAAACCAAAACACTAAGCACTGGAGGCATCCTATCAAACAGACAGACACACACGGCAGCATGTTTTAAAAGCCAGATATATTTTAAAAAGATCGTGCTTACAATAAGTAAATTATGTAGTGAAGAAACATCAAAATGAAGTTGATGGAAAAAAAAGGCACATTTGCAGAGTGGAAGGGTACAAAGAGTTCCTCGTTGGTTCCACTAACACAGAAGGAAAGGGAAACAGATATATTACAATTACGTTCTCAGCGGAAGGTGGCTGTCAGTGGACATGATTAACACTGGCTTCTTTTCTCCCTTCTGGGGGGCATTCTTTCCCCTTCCTTGGTTTGGAGAGGCAAGTTAGTCTTCTGCCATGTAGAGGCGATACATCAGGGCGACAGCCAGGGCTGAGACGGCTGGGATTACCCAGTTGGTCCACCAACTAGAAAGACACAAGAGCAACAAGATGCTTGAATGCTCCTCACTACAGAGACCTCAACCTCTGTGCTCCTCTGATAGAAAACTCCCACAGCCTCGTTTTCTTACTTCTAGAACCACATGAGCTAAAAGGGCAGCTCAGCTCTGCTAAACTTGAGCACAGTGCACACTCTAGAATGTTGACATCACTGCTCTCTCCTGTTGTCACCATGAGAAAACTCACACCCTTGCTCTGCTTCCAGCTATTCCCATATCCTTTCTACAGAGAGCTGCGCTGGCTCTCTCAACAGACACTGCCTAGGAGCAGTGACTTTCTCCTGACGTGAAATCACAGACCACACAGGGGAATGCTCCGGATGTGTCTTGTCCTCTTGCAGGGCCCACTTAGCACTACGATGAGTATCAGAGGACACTGTTAGCCAGACCTTGTCCCCAGAGCCACCAAGTAAGGAGCCTGAACCCTGAGTGCAACGGCTGCCACTCAAACTCAGCTTTAAATTCTCAGATACTTCTTCAAAAACCCAAACTTAGTATCTATGCCATATGGATTTAAACTGTTAAGTAAAACCATACCCAGAGTATTTAGTCTGTGGTGTCTCTCCCAAATTCAAAAGCATATCTGATTTACACTGTTCAGTTTTTCTAAGCTTCCAGTGGATGGTAAATTAGAGATTATAGGTAAAATTAGAGACATAGCTGGGAAGAACTTTAATGTAGCTATAAATTTTCAAATTGGATTTCAACCTATAAATTTCAACTTTTTGGAAGACAGAAATCAGATGGGAAGGTGTCTTAATTCTGGCTCTGGAGCCCTACAGGAGCCTCTGTCCTAAACAAAACCAATGAAAAGACAGAACACGTACCTGGAATTAGAGTCCACGGTAGTGATGAGACTTTCCTGAAACACACAAAAAACATAGTTAACATCTGAGCATTGATCCCCCTGATTCAAAACATGCTTTAAGATTAAAAAAAAAAATCACCATTTTATTCAACTCTGTCTTTTAAAAATTGTTAAAAGAAACAATTATGTTCAACTTCTTCTTACTAAAAAGCCCGATTTCACCATTTTTTAAGAAAATGAAATTTTAAGAACTACATTTAAATTGGTGAATTTGAAAATGTCAATAGAATACATATAATAATCCACACTTAACATTTAAGCACTTCATCATGAAAACTGTAAACAGAGTACTCGTGGGCACATAAGCAAGGCCGTGTCACTGTCCTTCGGAAGGGAACTCTAACTCCTCAAAGCACGGAGTATGAACTCCGTCATTTATGTCAGTCACACCTGCCAGGGCACGAGAGCGCACCTACACCACGTTACAGGCGTGCCGACCAACATGGTAAGAACTGCCATGGCACATGCTACACCGCCTTTCCTGAGACTTCTTCAGCTCACTGAACGGCACCAGAAAGAGCCCAGACTAACTCGGGAACTGCTCTGCCTCGCCAACAAATGGCGTTATTTACCTTCTAGCACTTTCTGAGCACAGGCCTTCTCAGGAGGACCGTTAAAAAAAAATCACCACATATTTTCTCAGACCGTTCAAGGACTGCGTCCCACTGAAGCACACGCATTTAGGTTTTAACACATTTTAGGAAGCACTTGTAATATTCCACACCAGCAAAACTGTTAGTGCGCCAGCAAAAGCAGCCACAGACAGACCAGCTCCGTCAGAGAGTCATGTCTGCAGCTTCCTGCAGCATAGATGGAAAATACCAGCCAGGCGGGCACCTGGAAGCAGCAAGGCAAAGCGGTGCCCCTGAGAGGTATGTTAGGGAACCCCTCCCCCCAAAAGCAAATTCATTTTAGGGGTACATGAGCAAAGCAGCCCAGCAACACACACCAACCTTGACACATCACCTTTAAGACTCCTGACATAGTAGGGGAAGAAAAACAAATCATTTAAAAAGAAAACGTCACATCTGTTACCCTTTTAAGCAATTTTAAATAGTGGGGACGACAGGAATCCATAACCAGCACAAGATTAATTTTCATGAGCATCTGAGTATAATTAACACCAATTGTGGGAGACAATTAAATACGCAAACAATATTATTCAGTCATTAGAAGAAACACAATGATAGACGATACCGAAGAGCCCGCTGAAGGCAAGGTACTATCGCATGCTGGATAGTGTGGGGACGCAGAGAGCAAGGACCACTCGCTTGAGATACAGGCAGGGTGCATGCATTTCAGGAGACCCTGTGCAACCTCAGGTAGCCTTCCCTGCGCCCCCTGTCTTTGTGGCCACATTGAGAGCACAAAGGCACCAATATAAGGTTAAAATATTGCTGAGGCTCAAATGTGCCCACACCATTTATATAAGGGCAGGTGACTTGGCTCAGCAGGGAAAGGTACTTGCTTCAGAGCCGGACAACCTGGGCTTTTCTGATCCCTGGGACCTGTGCAATGGAAGAAGAACCAGTTCTCCTGAAAGTTATCCTCTGACCTGTGTGTGTGTGTGTGTGTGTGTGTGTGTGTGTGTGTTGTGGCGCACAAGCGTGTATGCACACACACACAATAAATATTTCTAAAGTTTAAATATAGGTAAATAAAATAATCCTAATGTATTATTACCACCACCATCACCACTAACAATAACATTCCAAAAGATAAAACTTTAAAAACAAAACAAAACCAGAAACATAGAGTTTTTGGATTGTCTACTTTCTTCATAGCCTTAAAACCCAGAATGCTTGGGAGTTGAAGCTGTAATCTCCACTTGACAAAGGGATAAAGAAGCCCATTTTATCTAGTGGCCTGTGCTCCGGGAGGATCAGCTGGGTTCAGGGAACCAGCAATGACTCTCTGCTGCCTGTTTTCTGTGCAACCTGGAGGACTTCCAACGTGCAGTAAAAACTACCGATATGGCATGTATAATGACTTCCAAAGGCCATGTGAGTCAGCATAAATCATGATTAGTTCCATATAAAAAAATACAAATCCCTAAAGCCTTTGCAAACCAGTCATCTCAAAGAAGTTCACGTAACCTAGCTCACTCCTTCATTGGAAGTACTGAGAGTGGAGTCTTCCTAAGAAGTTAGGAGACTCCAGGAACTGAAGAGACCAATTGACAAGCCAGACGCTGGACACGTGACCTCCAGAGCTTTCATGGCAGTTCAGTAGAGCTTCAGGGCCTCGAGGTCTGAGGATCTCAGAGACTAATCCAACCTTGTATATCACGGTGCTTTGAAAAGTATCCACAAAGAAATATCCCAATACTGTTACTACCTTCTATGTAAGCAAATTTGATTGCTAGGGATTCATTCACAGATGTGTAATTTCTGTAAATTCCTTAACTTGGCAGTTTAGCTTCATCTGCGCAGGTTCTAGAGAATACTCTCCAGTCCATCATATTTCTCAAAACTAAACTAGATGTTTTAGGTAAGCAATATTTTTATCTCAACACCGAGGACTAACGCACACACCAGGCCTTATACAGACTTGGAAAGTGCTCTACCGCTGAGCTCCAGCTCCAAGTGTGATGATTATTTAAAAACATCAGACCGCAGAACACATCCTCTAGCCGAAAGATGACTACATGGGGCTGTGGGACAATGGTCTTTTATCCTGTCACTTGTAAAATGTTGATTGGCCAGTAGGCAGGCAGGAAGGAGAGGAGGGGCAACGAGAATTTTGGGAAGAGGGAAGTTTCAGTCTTTAGTTGTTACCCAGACAGAGAGAAAGCCAGACACAGAGCAAACAAGATGTGACTGCCTGGCTGAAAAAGGTACCAAGCCATGTGGCTAACACAGACAAGAATAATGGGCTAATATAAGTTATAAGAGTTAATAAGAAGCCTGAGCTAATGGGCCAATCAGTTTACAATTAATGTAGACCTCTGTGTGATTTCTTTGGGACTTAAGGACTTCAGGAACCGGGCGGGACAGAAACCCCTATCAATAACATGGGACCCTAAGAAATAGACAGTTTTGTTTGGCAGAAATAACAAAGCACCCAGAAAAGCAGCAACTCATTTTCTTCACGTCACTTGTTTCCAGCCTCTGGAGTAACCAGCAAGGGTCACCTCCTTTCTCCCAGCTCCACTCCAGTTTAAGTGAAATCACAACAGGAAATAAAGGGATTCTTTTGCTTGTTGGTTTGTTTGTTTTAAAACAATAAAACAATAAAATACCCCAAAGCTGGTCCATCTGTAAAATATTGAGAGTAAAAGTGTCTGCTTTGCACACCAAGTAGATGTGGGGTCCAGTGAGAGGCTCCACATCCACGGAGCCACGTGTGATAAAATGGGGGCCCAGTGTCTGACTGAGAGAGCTGCTCCCTCCTGCAAACATGGGCAGGAGGTCTTTCGTTAACGCTGACAGTGCAAGTCCCAGAATTCATTCTGCAACGTGTGCTCCATCCACCAGCTACTCCAAACATCAAAGTAATGGAAACTAAACACTCACAGAGAGCAGCAAACATAGCAGGCACACACACGCTCGTCCCTCGACACTGCCCTTCGGGACAGTCTCATATATCCCAGGCTAGCCTAAAACGCACGCTGTTGCCTGGGATGATTTCTGGTGCTCCTGTGATCATTTCCCAAGGACTCGGGATTTCAGGGGAGCACAATAACGGCCAGTTGTTGGAGACTGACCCGAGGACCTCGTGCATGCTGAGCACCAGCATGTGGATCTCCAAGACCCACAGCTGCAGAGTGAACATGTTCTAAGAACAAACGGATGAAGGTGGCCTCCAGTGGTCTGGGGTATGAGACAGGCTAACCACCAAACACACCTGCATGGGCACTACGGTTAGGGATGTGGTTGGCCTGCAGCAGATCAAAGCTCAGGAAACAAGCCTCCCCAAAGCCTGTTTTCCTGCAGGTGACTGACTCATGACAAAACCACTAACATACTAAACATCTAACAAGACCGAAATGGACCTCTTCCCTGACAAACTCTAGGGGAAACAACCATAGGTATTCCAGCATGTCAGCTGCCTATAAAGCAGCCAGAAAAGCTACCTACTCGTCAGAATCTGAGCAACTGTCACAGACATAGTTCAGATTCTAAACACCATTTCATTTTCTTAACTCTCCCTGAAGCACGCCTATCACCAGTGTTAAATGTGCACTGGAAGGCTCACACATGGCTTTTCCTGCACCGTGTGAGAGTTGGAGTGAGCGCGGCATCTGCACTCATGCTCCTGAGTGTGTATGCTATGTATGCAAACAGCATCTCGGCAGCAGAGACAGCACAGTGGGCTTTCCACAGAGAGGCTCGCCCTGTGTGCCTTCTCCACTAAGGCCAGAAGCACAGAACAAGACGGAAAAGCTGGGTTTCCTTGCTGTCGTTTCTAAAGCAAAACCTTCCCTCACCCTTCATTTTTTACGAGCCAGAATTAACTTTGGCCTAGGTATACTTTTCAGGAACTTTTTTGCTGATTTAATGAGCAAATTAAATAAGAAAGTCAGCTTAGACTGAAGAACTAGGGGATGCCAATGTGAAACGCCTTTTCTGAATGCCCAGGACACCACACTCTACAGAGAAGGAAGAGCCATAGGTAAGTCCTCTCCGAGTCAGGGAGGAGAACACGCTTTCAGTTCAACAAGCATTTTCCATCGAGCTATACACCCAGACTTTTGTTTATTGATAATTATGATGTTTTTCAAAGTAATACATTTGTTGTAACACACAAGGACTCCTCAAAACCACACTGACTGGTAAGAAAAACAAAGGAAAAACCCCAAACCAAGCTTTTGCAAAGCCAGTAAACCACACATCTACCTAACCCAGAAAGACCTGTGCAGGTGGTGACCTTTGCTCTAGTTTGACCTGCAATGAAGACACACAGTGACCTCTGTTCACCACTCTGAGATGGTTGTGCAAACTTACCGAAGGCTTGGCGATCTTTGATCTGTCATCCTGTAAGGGAAAAAAAGAAAAGGGTTGGGATTAAAAAATAACAGGACATCTATCTGTAAAAGTCTCATATTCAAAGGGCTAACTTATTTTTAAATTATTACTCAGTGACTAGCATTTGGCATTCAGCAAAGTTAAATACGAAGTTTGATCCGTGTGGTTTGACAACAAAAATTCACAGTAGTTAGGAACAAGAGGCATTTCCATCCACAGTCCCAGAGTTCAGAATGGACCCATGATTGTCTTGGTTATATGTGGAGGGGTTTAGAGACTTACTAGAGTTGTCAATTCAGAGAACAACTGAAAACAAAATCCTTCCCTTCCTTCTCTGCTCTCAAGTTCACTGAGATACGCATCTTTCTGCTATGATGGCCTCAGTGAAGCCTGCAATCTCCCAGAAATATGACTATAAACTATCCAACCCTCAGGCTGAAGATGTCAAAATCCAAGGGCATCTAAATGCTGACCACAGAAGAACCTCACAGGGAGGTGACCTAAATGAAACTCACCCGCCCTCCTTATGGGAAGAGAACTTAAAGGAACAGGACAGGGAGGAATTATCACAAGGGCAGACCTTGCCGATACAATACAACCATGTTATTTCTGGGAAGTATGAAAATGTGTGGGCTGATAAAACTTCCAGAGAAGTAAGACAGAGTCTAAGTATACATAACCTCCCAGCAAATCCAAAAGACGGCAGGCAAGCAGAAAAATAGACACAGACACACACATACATACACACATACACACACACACAGGCACACACACAGACACACAGAGATAGCTCAACAGAACCTGCTCCAAAGCGGATTTCTGGGACTTTTAAAAAGAGCCTACTTTTATCTTTTCTTCATTTTTGGTTCTTACAAAAACCACCATTCATATACAGTAAGACTTAAAAATAGGGATATGCCTATATTTATTTATCTTCAGCGTTTCTTGCTTGCGTAACGGGCTGGGGCAGCTACTTATCTCTCGTCAGGGAACGTGTACTCATGGCTCCCTTCACTCCCCTGGCTGCAGGAGAACAAACTGACTGGATTGATTCTCCACCCTCGGGATGTGTCTCTCTCTGGGCTCTCAGAGCCTGGGGAGTGTCCCCAGGGCAGAACCTTGGAGCACAGCATTCTGACCCTGAGTACAGCAATAACCATAACCAAAAAATGCCAAGCAAAGAAAGCTTGAGTCAATTTATTTAATGACAAAATGGTGTCCTGACTAGGCATGGTGATGTACAGTGATAATTCCAGCACAGATAAAGGTTTGAGGAGCCACTTTCAGGTCAGCATGGGCTATATAGGAAGCTCCAGACCCCAGCCTGGGCTATGTACTGAGACCCTGTCTCAAAGTATTCTAAACTCAGAAGAAATTGGTTTTGCTCTATTGTTTTTTAAAGTTTCTCTCTGTCTCTGTCTCTGTCTCTGTCTCTCTCTCTCTCTCTCTCTCTCTCTCTCTCTCTGATGCAAATCTAGACTTACCCATGTCAAACACTAGCCTTATAGAAGAAAGGCACCTCCTACCCCAAGAACTGACTTACTGGGTGGAGCTCCCCGATGATGTACGTTTTGGACAGTTCTCGTGCGTCAGTAGAGTGCCCAACATCCTCAAAGTTCTCGGTAGCATCGCCCCCGGCTTGTTCTCTTAGAACTTCTTCCCCACCGGGATGCTGTTCAGAGAACAGATTGCATGAACGTTAAAATCTTTCAGGTCAATGAGTTAAAAGGAAATGGTTACTTTATTGAATCCAAAAGCCTACCCCAGAAGTCACTGATGACCATGGCTGACTTTAAGTGTCTACGATGGGAACTCTAAGCATGCTTCTTCACGATCCAGTTCCTTGGTGACCACACAGCAGAAGCTTCCTCTGATGCTATCTGTCACCGTGCTGGCCCAGCAACAACACTGTTATAAGGGTGGTGGCCTTAATAATGTGGTGGGAACCGGAGAGATGGCTCAGGGGTTAAGAACACTGCTGCTCTTTCAGAGGATCCGGGTTCAATTCCCAGCACCCACCTGGCAGCTCAGCTCACAATTGTCTTTAACTCCTGCTCCAGGGAACCCGATGCCCTCATACAGTCATACATTCAGACAAAATACCAATGTACATAAATGAAAATAAGTAAACTATTTAAAAAGATGTAGTAATGCCTGCTCTGCTTCTTCACCCATCCCTAAACTGTCTCTCAGCCATCTACTTAAGGCTCAGACTTGGGACCCTCTCAGCCTGATTCTGGACCAAGGAGGGACCATCCATTGGTCAGAGAGAGATAAACACAAAGCTTCCCTTCAAGGACGCACTCCGTACAGCTACACTGCACAGCTGGCATTGCTCAGGGGACAAGCAGGAAGGTGCAGGATGAGTGAGCATGGGATTCTTTCTGGAGGGATCCAAGTAACCGCCATCGGTATAGCCAGAACATCTATAGAAAAGACAGTGCACTTCTACGTTGACGGAGGGAAGAACCCTTTATTTTGCAGAAGCATTTTAGTGCTTTTAGTTGCATTAACAGGAAAAACAAAGGACAATCTTGCTTCAGGAAGCCAAGTCCAACAGTGGAAAGAGACCCTAGGGGATGAGGCCCAGAGGTTCCTGGCTAAGAGTTCTCAGACAAGCAGAAGGAAAATGCGCTTTGCTAAGTCATCCAAAACACTCTGGCAGGAAAGCAAAGCAAAACAAAACAAAAACCACTTCTTATGTTTTTGGTTATGAGCCTAGCCTTTAATGACTCAGCCACCTCTCTCACCCCTGAAACTCTTCTTAAATTAAGCTTGAAGATGTACCTGAATCAAATTCATCCCGATCTTTAAGCAAGTTACCTTAGGGTCCATAAGCTACCTCCCTGTGTAGCCGAAGGCAGTCAGGCCTTCCTTCCTAGGAGGTGTGGTCTTATCAGAAGACCTGTATCACTGGGGATGGGCTGTGAGGTTTTCCAAGCCCACACCAGACCAGTGTGACTCTCTCTGCCTGCTGCCTGGACTTCGTGAGGTAAAGCTCTCAGCTACTGCTCCAAGGTCACGCGAGTCTTCCTCCTGCTGTAATAACCATGGACTGCAAGCAGGCTTCTGATTAAAACTGCTTTCTCTCATGAGTTCCCTTGGTCATGGTATCTCTTCACAGCAACAGAACACCTACTAAGACACGATGGGAACTAGAGAAAATACCAGGACTTGGGGGCCGGAAAGGTGGTTCAGTAGGAAAGAGCATTTGCCACTTGCAGAAACCCAGATTCAGATACCAGCACTTATCTCATGGGGGTGGATCAAAACCACCTGCAATTCTAATGCAGGGGGTGGGGACCTGCACACATGCGATCCACATACATGCACTCAGGTACAGCACCCATACGTACATACACATAAAATAAACAAGGAAGGAAATCTTGGTCATAACTTTGGAGGATATATTTTATGTGTCAGACACATATCATTATGTTTAGCGAACACAACAGTACCTTAATAAACACTTCCCGATATTAGTATCTGCCCTCGGCATGACTTGAATTGCATAAACATTGCTCTATGTCACTGGAATATGCTCTGCTCCAGCCATTGTGACAATGAGAAGAGACTGGCAAGACGTAAATTTACACTAACGGCTCTAGATGCACCTCAGGTGTGGCAGTGGTAATCAAGACTTTCTGGTTCTGGAATGATCTGGAACTGCCAAACATTGATCTGACCAAGGAGCAGAAAGGCAGGGACGTAGGAGATATGAAGTGACCAAAGTCCCCAGAGCCCAGAGGTGACCAGTCCCACACTACAGCTCCTCAGCTAATGACCTAATTCACAAGTTCCTCAACTTGGGATTCCTGCTCAGGACAAGTGAGCCTCATTGGATCTCCCGAAGTCTCGATGTCCACCAGAGACAGCCTATCTTCCGGGACAAATGAGGTCATCATCTTAGTCTGCTATGGAGTCATGAGGATCCTGGACTGAAGGGGCTAAGGTGGAGAAACCACACATACCATCTCAATTACACAACAGTCTTAACCAAAAAGAGCGATGCCAAGGGGGCAGCCCTCACCTCTCAGCTCCAACAGAAAACAAAGCAAAGGGCCTGTTTACCTGAAGCTCCGTCTCCAGTGTGAACCTGGCCTAAATCATCTGCCAGGCAATTTTCTAAGCAAAGAAGAAAACACTTTGGTTACTGGTCTCACTGATCACTGCTAAGCAAGTGTGAGTGTGTGTGTGTGAGTATGTGTGTGTGTGTGTGTGTGTGTGTGTGTGTGTGTATGAATAACTTAGGAAAAACACAATACCAAATAAACTGATTGATGTTGGAACATTTTAACTCTACCCTAAAAGCTTTGTGAAAGAATCAACAAGAAAATCGAAGCCTGAAAAATTGTTTTAAGAGAAAATAAACTTCAAGTCCTGATAAAAGAGCAAAGATAAGGGACTAGCTCTTAGCAATAGCCAGTATTTTCCTTGAAACGTGACACACACAGAAAAAGAGAAAGTGCTCGCCACGTAAATTAAGAGAAAGAGGGGAAGGTGGAGAAGGACGCCGGGGCAGAGTAGAGCAAGGCGGCCAATCGCATCTGTGAAGGGTTCCCATTATCCCACAGGAAGCTTTCATTTTCTGTGGCTCTAGTCAATTCACACAACAAATGCAGGCCTTGTGTCCTCGAAACCCAGCCTCAAGAGTAAGCCAAGACAGTCTGGTTCCTGCCCCTAAGGACCACAGGCTAACAGGCAAACATGAACAACGCTCAACTGTGAACTACAAGCGAATGTCACTGCTGAAATCACACGGTGAGTGCCACCAAGATGAAAAAGGACTGTCGCCAATGGAGAAGAAAAAAGTAGAGGCAACTGGAGTTGTGAGAGGGTAAGGGTCACAGAAGGAAGTCCCTCTAATGCAGAAGTTCCTGAGTTCAGGGACAGGAAGGAAGCCTGCCTGAGGCCCAGGAAGGAGAAGGCCAGGCCAGGCCAAGAAGGGATCCCAGGTCTCTTCAAGGATCTTGATCTTTTTGGTGAGCAACAGGAAGTCATCAAAATGAAGGTGATGAAGTCAGACTTTACTCTGAGAGTCCTGAGGGCGACAATGGACAGTAAGTGTGCTAGGCCAAAATGACGGCTCATAGCGGAAGCACCAGAAGATGAAGAAGGTGGAGATGGGAGGAGGGAGGGAGGCTTATGTGGGGATTAGGGAGAGAGACCAGATCTAAATTGGTTGTTGGGATAACCTCAGCACTCTGCCCACATATTTTGCAAGATCACAGTTCCTTCCACGTATTTTTGTGAATTCCCAACTTCTTTAGCTGCCTTGATACACCCTCATCCTGACAATACATGAGAACAGAGACAGAGATGAACAGAGACAGAGATAAGGAAATGCCAATAAATGGTATTAGTAGTCTTCATATTTTTATCTGAAAGAAGGAAGGAAGGAAGGAAGGAAGGAAGGAAAGAAGGAAGGAAACTCTGTTTTAAAATACTAAAAGTTGACATGGTCCATAAATGGAGAAATTTTCTGCCACATCTCCAACTCAGAACTAAGGATACATTGAGGAAGTCATGGTACAATGTACACTCCTAATCCTAAAACCTCAAATAAAAACTTACTGAGTGCTGACATGATACCCCAACTTCATGTAAGGGGTTGCAGAAAAATGTAAGTACACTAAAATCATATAAAATTACCTTCAGGTTATGTGTGTAAGAAGGACAAGGCCTTGTCATATATATCCTGAAAGAATGAAGGGCATTCTCAGCAATTAAATGGCTGCTGACATTCCAGAGAGGTCTGCACCACTCGAGGGATGCGCATCTGTTGCAGAGGGACCCAGAGGAACCCAATGGCAGTACTCCAATTCCAACAACTGCATAGCTACACAGCTCAGTCTTCTCAGACAGGAAGAGAGACTCTGGTTGGAGCAACGGCAGGGAAATTGGAAGCTGATGACTGTGCAGACTGTCTACAGCCACGGACAGTGCACCAGGCCTCCATTACGAGATCTGTGGACGCTCATGTCATCACCAAAGTTTATACTCAGGAGAGTGTGTCTCTTGTTCCAATCCAGAATATCCTGGGGAGAAGATCCATCCATCCCTTGGATGCAGACAAGGGGTGCCTGCTGTGCCTCTCAAGCCCAGAGAGATGAGTTCACAATGGTTGGAGGAAATGACGCTGAACTTATTTCAAATTTAGCGGCTCTGATTCAGAGAGCTACAACAGCTTTGTCTGGTTGTTTCTAAAGGACAACAGAAAAAAGCAGGTGATATCTGTTTTTGCAAAAGGAACGGTGCAGTGGTCTAGTGGGACTTCACACATCTACAGAAGCAAAGTCTAGAGCAGAACTCTAACTAGTGGTATCTGACAACACAAAAGGCTTAGGAAGAAACACACAAAAAAGGGTGTGCAACAAATGGATCTCACACTGATGAGTCCCATCCCTAAAAGGCCATTGTGAGTACACAAATATCTCAAAATCGGAGGCCGGAAACACTTCTGGTACCAAGCATTTCCAAACTGTATCACAGACAGTTCAAATTGGCTCCCCACTCCTGAAATTCAGCTGGCTCTCAGGAAAGTTTCTCATCATGGGTCTCTTCTTGAAATGCTGTTTTTCTCAGATACATTCTCTCCGTCCTTCACCCCACCAAAGCCACCCGATATCCAAGTGTGAACACTGAGGCTCCGCCCTTGGCCCTGCTCCCAACCCACTTGCAGTATCTCTCCTGGTGATTGCATCTTCAGTTTGCATACCATCCGTCCACTAACGAAGACAGCTGTGTAACAACTTCTGTGACCTCATGGTGCCAGGCTCCTAGCGCGTCTATATACTTGAAAACTTCACCCAATGCCCAGTGTCCATTTCAAGCAAAACATTTCTCTCTCTTGCCCTAAATACACTCTTTCCGATTCTTTTGGTCCTCGGTTAATGTTGCCCCCGTGACCTCAGCTGTATGGGCATCTCGCTCCTGCTCCAGTGACAGTTTCCAGTCGCCATCCTTTAATTCCCACTCCCAGCATGGCCTCCCTACCGTCCTGCACGACAGCCTCTCCCCATTCCCTCTCAGCTCACACTGCTAACACTTTCAAATCGTGTACACATTTGTTTGCCAAATCCATGACTCAGACTTCAGCCTGTTCTGTTCATCTGTGTTTGCCACCCACGCCAATGCTAACTAAATACACGAGATCAGCACGGATCTTTGCTTTTAGGATCGCTACATATGCCAGCCAGCTGAGGAGCTGAACTTTCTCACTCCCAACGGTTCACACAAATCTCCTTTCCCTGAGATAACCCACTAAATTAAAATCTATATGCAAAGCACTGTGAGGCATATAGAAAAGGACACACCCGATCCTGTCTGACTGAACAGCTTAACAGGCTCAGGCATGTTCATAATTGGATGGGAGAAAAAAATCATAAAAAGAAAAAAAAAGTACGCGCTCTAATCCTGAAGAAGCATGTACTTCCTTTGGCACTGGCAGGGCCTCAGTTCTGACTAATCATGAATGGCCCGCGGGCCCTACACCTCAGGCGTGACTTGGAGCAAGGTCCCTAAGAGGCAAGGACGAATGCGCTGTGGGCTCCCAGGTGTCCGCCTCACACTGCAACTGCAGGATTTTCATCTCTGTTAATGTTCAAAAAAAAAAAAAAAAAAAAAAAAAAACCTCTCCCTAGCTTTAGTGTAAAATAGGTACTCTCTCCCCCTATTATAACATCTTTAAATGATTCGATCAAGAGAATTACTCTAAGCAGTTATCGACTATACATTCTACTTAGCAATAACCATCAGAGGAAGAATCTAACACAAATCAAAATGTTTCAGAATAAAAACCCTTCGTAGCTGACACAGCCCTGGAAAAGCTGAGGTGGCAAAGGACTCTCTGTAACTCCAGAATGGGTGTTAGGATCGAGCCAAACCTGTTTTACAATCCTCCCAACTGTAGGACTTTGAAGAGGTTCTGGTTAAGTCCTGTTTGAACAGTGGAATTAAAGCTTATGTAACATTTCGTTCATATTAACTTTAAATAGATTAAGTGTTATAGCTTTAATCATTGCCTTGCAATCACTACGTATCTGAAGTGATTTCTTAACCGTCTTACTTAAGATTTATTTAAATAATTGGGGTTAAATTATTAAATGAAAAATATAGCAATATACATCATAAATTAGAATTCAAGGGCCTACCTATAAAATGAGAAATATAAATAAATAAGGGAGGAAAGTAAGCATTAAATGAATGAGAGCAATAAATTCAGGCAAAGATAGGTCATTTCAGAGAGGAAAATAGACAAGAAAGGAACCCTCACTATTCAGAATGACTGGCTGGAAAAGTGGGGCTATCCCTGACTGCGTTAACAGGGCATCCCGGTCAGTGGCTTTCAGAGAGCTAATATAATATTCAAAAACGTAACAGGTGTATCTTTGGTTTCCTAAAAAAGAGATAATATCACAAACTTGGTCATTATTCTTCACTGAGCAACATTTATCCATAACAACCTGAGTGTGCTATTTACAGACCCTTGGCCAATGCTGATTGATAAAAGCTCGGATTCCTGTTCCATCTTCACTAATAATGCTAACCTAGTATTTTTAAGTAAGTAGTTAAATTACTTGCTGTGAGAAATGAACTCAGTTAAAAGCATGACCACAGATATAGGCTTATCTAGCTACAGGGCCAGCCATGACCCTACCCACCCCACTTTCCAAAGGAATTTAATGAAAAGTACACAGCCTGGGAAGAGACCACCGTTCCTGGGATTGCTTTCTTCAAGAAGAGACACTAAAGTTATTAAAGTGGTACATGCAAAATCTCCCTAAGGGACCAGATGATAACACCATCCACAGCCAAGCTCTAGGAACCTCAGTGAGAGTGCATGTCTCTTGTTAAGACTACAGTGCACATAGGTTTACCCCAGGCCAATGAACCCAAACATTACAGGCCAAGCTGGCTAGCCCATACGTCTGACCCAGTACTGTTCATGTGGTAAACTTGTCCCCGGAGGGTCCTTATCTTCACCCCCTTCTCTAGCTTCTTGTTAAATCTCCACTTCAGTACAATCAGGAGTAAGGATGACACAGCGCACACCCGGCAATGGCTTTGCCGGTGGAGAAGAGAGTGAGATTTTTCATACACAGAAGACAGTAATACCAGAGTAAAACTGAAGAAAGCGTTCTCTAAAGAACAGTATCACAGGCATATCACACTGCCCTGGAATGAATTTATAATAAACTCATGACCTGGGGTTACTTTCTAAGTTATGAGGACAAGAACGATAAGATATTAGTAACCTGGTACTTCATCCCTTTTCAGAATGAGGCCAAAGAGAAGTGATAAGAGACAGACATATCAGACTCTACAACAGTGCTTCTCAACCTTCCTAATGCTGTGACCCTTTAATACAGTTCCTCATGGTGCGGGATCCGACCATAACATTATGTATGCTGATACGTCATAATTTTGCTATTGTTATGGACTGCAATGTAAATATCTGGTATGGATATCTGATGTGGGACCCCTGTGAAAGGGTCAGGGCACACAGGTCGAGAACCACTGCTCTACAGGAGCCAGAATATGTATTTTTTAAACTGCAAGGGGGAAAATCTACTTTGGATTTTCTGAGACCTGTGGATCTACAAAAACTGATAAGAGAACTTTTGATACTAGTTATGATATGGATTATTTGCATGAATAATAAATAATTCTTGACATAGAGGCAATGAACTCAGATGAGAAAAAATGCTGCTGCCAGAAGTCAGCATCACTTTAGATTCAAACCAGTAGCCTGCGGCTGTCATTAGAGATGCTCTCTCCTCGGCAAGACTGGTCCCCAGGCTCGCTCTTCACCTATCTCCTCCACTCCACAGCTGCTCCTGAGCTGAAGGAGGAGGACCTGCCCCAAGCTACCTGAAAAGGGCGGGGGGTCGAGTGTGGACTCCTCAGGACAGAACGGTTTATCCATAGCCCTGGGCAGGAAAGCCACCTGCTTTGACAGAGAATCAACTCTCAGCTCCTGTGTGCGCGATTATTTGAATTTCCTTTGAGTTTAAATCTAATAACTGCATCAATCACCTACTTAAGAAATCCAGCTTGTCTGATACCATCTCTAGCAGCATAAGTACAGTTTTAAACCACAAAAAAAAAAAAAAACCTCAAACAAGTTCAAGGACAAGTGTCTTGACATATATCAATGAGAGAATTATTAAGAAGTCTTCTTTCTGGGTTGTTGACTAAACAGTAAGACTAGACATCTATGTAGAAAAACAGGGATTTAAAAAAAAAACAATCTAAGTGCTTTCTGGATTGCAAAAACTGAAGTTCACAGAGCTGGTACATAAAGGAGCAGAGGTAAAAAATAACAGGTTACTCACGGATATGAAAAAGTCTGTTATTAACAAAGAAATTAGTTTAAATTTAAAAAAACTATGAAAGTCTAGATGGTTGGAAGTAAGTAAGCACATAGGGTGTTGAAAGCCAGCATGCTGCAGGAGACTAGAATGAAGGGTCACTCCGAGGCCAGAAGAACATGGCATTACAGATGTGCCAAAGTTCCTTGTCCCCACCCAACACAATGAACTGAAGGACCCAGCCACATGTAGGCTAAAAGCCATTGCAACCCAACTCCAGGAAATCACAGCGATGCTGCAGGACAGTGTTGCAATAAAAACTGTCACACACACACCACACACACACACACACACACACACACACACTCATTTGATCTGAACTAGTCCAGGGCAGCTAGCCTCACAGCAACCAGTCCTGGACTTCTACTAAGTCTGGCCTCCTCTGAATCCAGAGCCCAGCCCAGAAACATCCATCTGGGTCAAAGTTCCTGATTCCAAAAAGGCTGAAGGTCAAAATCCACCCCCCCCCCACCATAGAGATTAAATGGGAAACGCCCTTCTGAAATTTACAGGTGACAGAAAAGCTGCAATCAGAAGAAAGGATGGGGCCACAGACACTTTTCTGACGCAGATGGATTACTTTTTTAAAAAAAAGTGTGAACCAAGTAACTTTATATACAAAACCAAGTTTCTTCATACATTTCTCATTGGGGAATTTGGAAGGAAATCACTCCTGTAAAACCAAGAAAACTAAATGCTTACTACCGTAAATGCTCCAACTAAAAATAACCCAAAGGAAATTTGGATAGCACACAGGCACGCATGCACACAAACACACACCCCTCCCTCTCACACACACACCTCACACGCGTGTACACACACATATGCGCGCACCCCTTACACACACACACCACAAACACACCTTACATACATGCGCGTGCACACACAGACACCCCTCACACACACACACCCCTCTGCACACACACGCACGTGCACACACACACACACACACCTGACACTCTTAGGTCGGAGCTCTTAACTGATGGCGAAATGGCCCCTATAAAAAGTGAGAGAGCACTGGAGGAGCAGGACTGGTGGAGCCCCAAGGTGAGCAGACTGCACAGCACTGTAAATCACATCAGTCAGGGTCTGCACTGAGCTTGCTTAACCGAAGACTGAAAAACAACTACAAAGGACAAATACACTTTGCCACGTAATCTAACTATGTGGGCCAAAAGTCCACCAGTTCTGGAGTCTGAAACAGGCTCTTTCATCACACACACACACACACACACACACACACACACACACACACACACACAAAGTTCCCAAAACAATGACAAAGCAAAAAGACAACAAAAACCCACAAAAAGAAAATAATGCCCCCCCCCAAAAATCACAAGCAAAAACTTATTCGAGATTATCTGTAATAGTTAAAACAAAATAAAAAATACAAAAGAATTTAAAAAGCAGTAAGATTTAAAATCACAAGAAGTCCAACCAGATGTTTCCTTTCATTTCTGAGGTCTGTTTTTCTAAGACGGCAAAGCTTTGACGCTGGCTCAAGCTCATCCGACTTCTCTTAGCTGGGCACGCACATAAGACCCCTGTGCAATCACCCTGCTGACATACAGGCCTGCGGTTGAGGAGGGGAGATTGCTCTGAGGTGCAGCTGCCCAAAGGCTGCAAGGGATGGTAGAGTCCTCACTCATGCTGGGTGGGCTTTTCCGGTGATGTCCCTGCCCCAGGCACCCAAACTCCGGAGGTTAAGCAACCCCCTGACTCATATTCCTGTAAGTAATGCCAACAAATTCACAGGTTCAACAAGACTTTCACTGGCCTGTTGCCATAGCTCTTCATGGGGTGAACAGGCACCGCCTCATCTCTTCCTGGGAAAACAAAGTAGGGACAACAGTCTCAAGTAACAGTGACAAACTGCATTTCACCAATGACAGCCGTGCCGGGAAGTGTTCTGAGACCAGCTGTCTCCACACGCCTCCAAGTGGGATGTTTCTACCATCATCCCAGGGAGAACCGGAGGCAGGTTCCTGGGCAGGCTGACTGCAAACCACGTCTCCACAGCACTGCCGTGAGTGATGCTTCCACAGTCCAAGTCCAGGATGGTTTCTGCGCCACAAGCAATGCTTATCTGCTGGGCACTTGCCCTCCTCCCTCCAACCTCTCCAGATGTTTTCTGGTGGCCTCTTCTCTAGGTCAAGGCTGCCCTTGAAGGTTTAACCAGATTTTACAAGTATAAAAATATAGTGGTTAATGGTTTGTTTATGTGTTTTGTGTGTTGAGGAAACATTCAGAAAGAAGAGAGAACAAAGCGGATATTACTTCCCATGATCATTTATCAAAATCTTAAAATAGACCCTCAAACTGCAGAAAATTAAACAGCAAAACAGTATGAAGCCTGGCACTTAAGAGTGTTCAAATAATAATATAGTTCCCATTTCTCCCTATCCCATGACCCCATTCCCTAAAACCATTAAAAGTCAGTTCTAGCACCAAAGCCCAAAGAACCCCATTCCCACCACCCCCACCCCATCACCATCAAGATGACGAACTTAAATCAGCTACCACGATTCTGAGAAACTGGGAGGTAGACAGACTCCCCGGTGAGGAGACAGAGAGGGAAAGAGGCCCTGGCTAGGTAACAAAGGCGACAAATCTCCATATTGGCCAGCTTCTTCCTCAACGTCCCGACCTGATACAAAATCTACCTATCTGGGAGTCTATCTGACTCCTAGTGTCTCGATTCTACCAAGGCCCGCACTGAAAGAGTTCACGGAAACATCATAAAGAGTGACCTCACTCTCTAGGTCAGCCATGAGGAGGGCACCTATGAAACACAGGGTCATCTGTGAGCGAGCAGACAGATAGTGCTTTCCCTCCTTGAGAAAAGCAAACAAAACATCACTTTTTAGAAATAAAACAGTAAGTGTTTAGACTAAAATATTACATGCGTGAATGATGATTCTGAGCTTGGTCAGTATGCCCTGACCAGCATTTTCAGTCCGCCATTACTAAGTCTTTCTCAACAGATAAAATAAAGCAAGGAAAGAAAGTGAAGACATAACTATTATTCTGGATCCTGAAGGGCACAAAGCCCCAAGTTCTGATGCAATGGCTTGGAAGTAGAGGGAAGAAAGGCTCGGGACAAGGCCTGCTTCCCAGGGACAGAACCACGCACAGATGCCATCAGGTGGCGTCACAGTGGACTTCCTGACTGACCACCCAACTTCAATTAAAACTAGTAAAGATACCAAAACCAGGGCCCAGAGGTAGCTGACTTTGACCTGAGAGGGGCTGTTGGTCTACCTGAAATGCAGAGTGAGTCAGAAGAGCCGAAGCTATGGGCACCAGAGGGCTGACAGTGGCGCCATTCCATCCTCCCTGCTTCCCCCCAATACCAAAAACATCGGGGCCCATCCTTAAGTGTTAAGAATAATAAATGGGCTGCGAGGTGGTGGCACATGCCTTTAATCCCAGCATTTGAGGGGCAGAGGCAGGCAGATGTCTGAATTTGAGGTCAGCCTGATCTACAGAGCGAGTTTCAGGACAGCCAGAAATCCTGTCTTGAAAAACAAACAATAATAAATGGGGCTGAAATCTGCAGGCGGGCAAGGAAAAAATTATAAATATTGTCAGGAAATTACTCAGTCTGATCCAACAGCCATTCCTAGGAGCTTTCTTCTATTTTACACTTTTAAGATTCTATTCATTCAGTCATTTCATTCATACGGAGTCCCTTCTCCATGCAGGGCTATTCTAGGAATTAGGAGAGACCTATGAATAAGACTGAGGAGCTCCAGGGTTCACAGGGGGCATCCTTTAGTAGGAAACAGATATGCAACAATACAATAAGCAAGCAAGTTAGTGTTTGGGGGTCATGTAAGACAAATACAAGGCTGGGGATGTAATTCAGAGATAGAGCAATTACCCAGCATGTCTCAGGTCATGATTTGTTCCCTAGCACGGAGGAGATGATGGGAGATTAGGAGGAGATGGGGGATTAGGAGGAGATGGGGGATTAGGAGGGGATGGGGGATTAGGAGGAGATGGGGGATTAGGAGGAGATGGGGGATTAGGAGGGGATGGGGGATTAGGAGGAGATGGGGGATTAGGAGGAGATGGGGGATTAGGAGGGGATGGGGGATTAGGAGGAGATGGGAGATTAGGAGGAGATGGGGGATTAGGAGGAGATGGGGGATTAGGAGGGGATGGGGGATTAGGAGGAGATGGGGATTAGGAGGAGATGGGGGATTAGGAGGAGATGGGGGATTAGGAAGGAAGGAAGGAAGGAAGGAAAGAAGGAAGGAAGGACAAACTCAGGGATCTACACAGACTTCCAGCTGGATTAATTTGGTCAGGATAGGCTTTGTCTGTCTGTCCATTGTTTTGAGAAGCTCTCATTGTGTAGCTCACGCTGCCCAGGAACGCATTAGGAAGTCAAAGCAGTCCTGGTCTCTGAAATGCTGGGGGCTAAGTGGAGCGGTGGGAGCCTTCTTGGGGTAAAGGCTGGCTAATACTTGAAGGACAAAGGAGTGAACTGTAGAGATAGTTTCTTTTTCCAAGGCAAAGATCTTAGAATGGGTCATTCTTTCGGTACCATGTTAAGAACACTCTTCCAAAACGAAAACCAAAAACTGCTTCTGTGATCCATTTTGAGCCAATTTCCATAAAATGTGAAGTTTAAAACAGGATTTATTTTTGGCCACTGATACCCAGTCACTCCAGAACCATTTGCTGAAGACTGCCCTTCCTCCCTAAAACTGCCTTTATATTTTTGCAAAAAAAAAAAAAAAAAAAAAAAAATCAGTGAGAAATATCTGTGCAGGTCTATTTTTGGATTTTTCTATTTCTGTTTCACTGATCTACATATGTGTCCCTCTGCCAGCACCACACTCTCCGGAATACTGTAGATACACTCTAAGTTTTTTAATTAGGTAGAGTGATTATCCACAAAGGGATTAAATGGAACAAAGTGGCATAAACTGGCTTTACTTCTAAAATGTCAATCTACTGTGGTGAGCAAATTCAGGGTCACAGGAGACCTGGCCAGGCATGAGCTGTCAGAGGGTTTGACCAGTGACAGCAGAGAGAGGAAAAGTTAACCAAAGTCTAACTTTCATATGAAGATAAGCCAACAGAATATTCTGGTGAGTTTAATAGAAGGTGTAAGAAACTCACGACTGGGGAAGGCAGGCAAGGATAAAGATAAAGTTTTGGAACACAAAACCAGGTATTTGTTTCTCAGATGTTAGGTTTGAGAAGCCTATCAGAAACCAAAGTGGGGATATGAAATAAAACACCATACGTGAAGCCATGCTCAGCAGAGGGGCCTTTCTGGACTGGATATTATAATCCAGAAGTCACCCACATGTTGGAAGCTGTGACACTGGACAAGATGGTCCAGGAAGAATGAAAAACCCTTGGCCTTAGGGTCTCCAGTACCGAGGTCAGAGATAGGCAGAGAAGGAAGAGTAGGTGGCCAAAGGTGTGACCATTGAGATAGGAAGAAGTGAGTGCTGTCCAGGAAGCCAAGCAGGAAATGACTGCATGACCTTCGGATGACACTGGAGGAACAACCCAGGAGAGGAGCAGTCGCGGAATTAAGAGAAAGGTGCAGATGAAACAGAGAGGAGCGGGGAGTTGATGGAGAGGTTTAACAGGACTTTCAAAGGCTGCACTATGCAAGGGAACAAACCCTGAGGAGACAGTGGGGAGAGCTGTCCAGAGACGCCGTGTTCATGTAATTCTTAGGATGGGGGTCCCCATGTTGAATAAGGAAGAGAATGGCATGGGGGGTGAGGCTCTGACGCTGGAACTTGTTCCTGCAGAATAGAAACAGGTGGCGGGGAAGAAACGTCACATCACCAAGTGAGAAAGCAGAACCCAGAGGAAACATGGCGGCATGGGCTTCCATAGGAAGAAGCCGGGAAGCGTCTCCGAATGTGCTCTGTGTGTACTGAACTCCACTCTGTCTTACAACACAGGATCTGACTCAAGTGTTGCTCCTTGCTCTGTGGTTATATAATAATCCGGATTTCCACAACCAAGTCCCATTAGTGCTGAGTGACAAATTCCTCAGGACAGAATTCTACCAAGTGTCTGTGACGAAGAGATCCTGACGCTACCACAAAGGGCCATGAGTAGGAGAGGAAAACCCGACAGCAGCGAAGATGAGCTGGCAGCTGCGGTCCACAGAAGGCTCTCCTGTTCCGCCCCAGGGTTAAGGCTGAGCAGTTACTACGTCCAGGGCAGACAGCACTGAGCAGACACACGTGCAGCCTGCTGTCTAGAAGACAAAGCCCAGCGGCTAAAGAAATGCCCGGTCCTGACTGATGTCACCGTTAGCAGGTACATGCAACAGAAAGTAAGACAGAGAACTGTCCTCTCTGTGGAGCTGACCAGGGAAACAGGACAAGCAGGGAGGAAGAAGAACAAAGGCTTCAGGCAGAAATAAGTCTAGCTGGTTTGAAAAACAAAGCCATGGTGGACAGGAGACAGTGTCACTACCTGAGGTGGAAGAGGGCCACAGGCAGGGACCCATCACCATTAGATTGGGCAGAGATGGGATTTGATTCTAAATGCAATGGGAGGCACCAGGAAGGAGTCACATGACAGTCACATGACAGTCTTTCACAAGACGGAGCTTAGTTTTCTGGAAAATGCACTCCCTAGGGTAATGTTAGCATGCCTTAACTAGCTGAAGGCTCATGGTGCCACCAAGTGAACAAAACCAAAGGCCTGCTGCAGAGGTGAAGGTGAGATGGGCTGGAGACAGAAGGGAAGGGCGTTGAAGCCGGTGACAGATGAGCCCGGACAAAGATGTCCCAGCCACTCCTGTGGTGGCATGGGAGACTCACAGGAGAGGACTATGGGGCAGGAGAAAGCGGAAGACAGGAAGAGGGGGTGGGAGGGCAGCCAGACACACCCAGGGATGGGTCAGAGCAGCGGCTTCACTGCTGTCTTCTAAAGGCAGTCACTGAGGAAGCCTTCTCCAGAACCTCCACAGCCTCCTCACACACGCCTGATACGTGGGAACTGAACCTCTCTGGATGGAAATCACTCATGGTTTAAGTGGGTCCAGTGGCAAAGATCCCTATGCCAAGAACCAACTGGGCGAGACTTGAACAGCTCCTGTGAGAAACAGAATGGCTGTTTCCCTTCCCTTCTAGAAAGCTATGCAGACAGAAGGAAGACAGGAGTCTGCCCTTTCACCTCCTTCCATCTGTTTCACAGCTTGCCTTGAAACCTCAGAGCAAGAAAGGGCACTCCTACCATGGGATATGATTTCATTGAAAGCTATCCTGGTTATCTTCCAAACCCTATAGGCCTCAGGTTTGGTAGCGCAGTGCAGGCTGTATGCCCGAGCCAGCTGGGAGACTCTCTAAGCCACGTGCCTTTGCCTTTAGGAGGAGAAGGCTGCCCCCCATGCAGTAGGAGGTATGTTTTAGTGACCTATAACACAAATGTAAAGTTCTGTTTTCTTTCTGGTCTGATTTGTATGTATGTACCTGTGCAGCATGGGAATGCATGCATACAAGGATGCGTGTGTGCACACGTGTGTGAAGGTCAAAGGTTAACCTCAGGGACTGTTTCTCAGATGCTGTCTACCTTGTTTTAGGCACAGGGACTCCTACTGGCCTGTAGTTAACCAAGTGGGGTAAGTTAGCTGGCCAGTGAGCCTCAGGAATCTCCCCAACTCTGCCTCCTCAGTGCTGGGACTACATGTCTGCACCACCACACCTGGGTCTTTTTTTACATGGGCCCTGGGGATTAACTCAGATCATGTTTGTGGGTCGAGCACTTTATCAACTGAGCTATCTAACCCCAACAAGGGTTTTAGAACCAAACTGTCCTCGGCATTACAGCCTACGACGTAATGAATGTTAATAAACGTCCACTAAATGTTCCCTGCTATAGTTTTTATCACCCCACTGGGGAGGAGGGAATTAATAAGTGACATTTACTTGCATAGTAAAAAAATGGAGAGCAGGCAGAATGTGTTTTGTGTCCCAGCCTATGGTGGCTCAGCTGTACAAATCCTGGTGAACAAAAGAACAGCAGGCAGGAAAGCACTCTGGTACCAAGGAGCTTGCAACGCTGAAACAGTTGCATCCCCAGCCAGCAAGCCAGACAGTGTGGGCTTAAAGGATGTTAACACAATCTTATCCCTTCGCCTCCAGCTCCCTGGAGTATCCTGACTTCTTCCAGAGTCTCCCCAGGCTCCCACCGTCTGGACACTCACCCGACTAGAATATACTTTATAGGTATAAAAAATTAAGTTCATCTTTGTGATCCTCCTGACCAGAGGCCACCAAGACCAAGTTCTGGACGCCGCCTATCATAGAGCTTGGTGCACCCGATCTTCAACCCATTCCCATGGCTCCGATAACTGCAAGAAGCTCAGGAGTCAGCTCATAAATACAATTAAGGGTTCATTCCCAAGGAAACTACATCCCAGGAGACACCAAGAACGCACCTGTCAGATGGTCTTGCACATTGCACAAAGACAGGGAATAGTGCTGGTGCTGACGGCCACTGCGCCCATAGGACGGGCGGGTGAGTGCCGATAGTAACAGCTTTACATGTGAAAGGTGCCAAGCACGTTTCTGTTTGTTTGTTTTTCTGATAACTATACACACCCACATAACAAGTGCCAGGGATCAAATCCAAAGCTTTGAGCCTGCCATGTAGTATTCTGTATTCTGCCATGAAGCTGGACCCTCACCCCAAGTAGGCAGTAATCAAAATGTAATCATGTGACACGGGTATAGTGGCCCCGCTGGCCATCCCTGCACTCAGGAGGCTGAAGTGAGAGGACCATCTGTTGAAGCCCAACCTGCGCAAGACCTGTCTCCATAGTAAAACAAAATAGCAAGGCGTGGGGACGTAGCTTAGTGGCTTGTCTGGCACGCTCAAGGCCCTGAGGTCAAACCTCAATACAAAAACAAAACAAATTCCAAGCACAATTAACAATAACAACAAAAAAAAAACCCAAAATTTTTAATTGTCTGAACACCTCCTCTTTACGCGCTTTTCACGCATAGTATTCTTCCCAATGTCCTCAGACTAGAACCGGCCTTAGCACCACAGCCCGACGTGCTCGAATGAATGGAGGAGGACCAGAGTTATTCAGATTCTATTACACAAGACAGGCACTGTGGGTTGTCTCCCAGGGTTCTGGAATCTTCTAGAATAACAGATATCCATAGTAAGTGGTGATTAGCATCTTACCTAGTCCCTGATTTACCCCCACTGGCCTGTAGAACCTGTTTCACTTCCTTATTTATAAAATTTTCATCACCTTAAGGACAAAAAAGCGAGATTTAAGTGCCTTGAGTGTGGTCTGGAGCCTTTGTTTTGGTTTTCACTGTTTTAGAACAAAGCTGGAATCTATTTTCAGAAAAGGTACACCTCCCCGAAACAGCAGAAATAGCTAAAAGAAACTTAGGTGCATACCCAGGTGGCCTTGCAGGATGTCACATTGCGACCTGTTTACCCAGGATGCATAAGCCACTGCCATCACTGAGGGCTCCTTTGAATGTGACAACAGATTTCATCAAGACCCCAAAGCCAAAGCGCGTCAGAAGCTAAGAGCTTCTGCAAGGCAGAATGCTTTCAAAGGATATTCAAGACTCAGTTTAGAAGACAGGGGCATCTGGGGGCCAATAGGAAATGTCCATGGGGAGGAGGGTCAACTTGCCTTGTGACACAGTCCAGGAGATGTTATGTTACCAACACCCATGCTGCCCAGACGGAAAGGTAGCTAACAGGGTTATCATAGGATGCTTCCTTCCCTCCCATCCACAGCCTGTTAAAACCTGGCCCAACTGGAGGAGGGGGAAATGCAAACTTGTTCTTTGGCCCTAAACACCTGTTTTCATTTCAAATCATGATGTCTCAAATTTCTGTAATCATTAACCTGGTTAATAACATGGTCTGATAGGACAAGACTCAATTTCACAAAAATAAACTAAAAACCTACGGGTTGGAACTAAAAAAAAAAGAGGGGGTTTCAAAATATAGGTAATGAGACTTATAATCCCATTGCAGGCACCAGCTAGAAAGCAAACACCTGCGGCTGTTTAGATTGCCTTGGCAATCGGCCTGCCCTCCCTCTTGGGTTCCTGCCCATCCTTTGAACCTCTAAACATTATTTCAGCAAGACAGAGTTCACATTGCACAAGTAACCTTCAATCTGTGTTCTTGACCAGAAAGATAATTTTTCTGAATACTCCCCTATTTCAAGATTACCTTCTGGATTTACATGTTACCTACAAACACACCTGGCACTGCGAAGTGGAAACCACAGCCCTAGTATGCCCCTGACGGCAGCTGACAAAAGCACACGCACTCAGCCTGCTTTGGGTTCTGTTGTTTGTCTGTATGTCTTGTTTTGTTTTTTCTTCTAGTTTTGGTTTCTGGAGACAGATTGTCACTGATGCCCAAGCTAGCCTCTTTCACTCTTGGCCATTCTCCTGCCTCTGACTCTTGAGTTCTGGAAATGCTGAGATTACATGTATGCACATCACACCAGTCATGCTTCAAGTCCTGTGTCGGTGGCAGGCAGGCAGGCAGGCACTGCCACGGACTCCCTTTGCATGTAGGGATTGAAGGCACAGAAGAAGGCAGAGGGCAGAGTAGGAACCACCCAACATCACAACACACGCTTCCTCAACAGAAACGAGGGAGCGTGGCTACGTGGAGGGGTGAGCTGTGGAAACATAGCTCAAGGTGACAGAAAGTTCCAGTGGGAGGTAAGGAGGCTGCCCCCACCCCCCCCTTCATTTGTAAATTACCAAGGACAGACTAGTGCTCAGTTCACAGGCTTCACGAAAGTGCGAGGCCTTGAAATGTGGAATGGGAGGAAAAGGCAGAGAAAGTGGGCCAGACAGCCAGACACTCTGGTCTTGTAAAATATTTCTGTTTTAAGCCTAAGCCTATGATAACTGCATAGACTTAACAAAGATAATTGAAGCTGGAGGGACCTAGGAAGGAGAAAAGCTGTCTGGCGGCATGTCTTCGCAGCAGAGCTGAAGGAGACTTGTGTGAATCTGCAACCCGAACGGACACAGGCAGTTGTCTGCAGGGACCACACAACGCTGTGCACACAGTGAACCTAAGGACAACACTACCCTGGAGGTGGAAAACCAATGATTAAAACACTGTGCAAAACAAGCAGTCGTACGTAGGAAAAGCAAGCTACAAAGATGTCAAGAGGAAAAACCTGTCGACACCCGGCAGAATCTGGACATACTGAGAAGTCACAGGAAATACTCCTGCTACATTCCAACATGCTAGAACATTCATACACAGTGGCAGGGGTAAGAAAGGCAGGAGGGCACCTTGGTTCCTCTAACCCTCATGTCAACAGGACCCAACCGTTTTGTATCTTCCAAACTCAGCTCTCTTCATCATCTCCCTAGCTGACTGGCTCCTGGGGAGCATGTTGCTCAAGAAGTGTTCTTCCCAAGCAATTCTCAAAGACAGGGTGTTGATAACTTCGGGAGAACAAAGATTTGCTTTCCAACTTGTTTCCCAACTGAGTGGCTGCCTCTTAGGCCTTCAGCTGGGCCCAGGAAACCTGTAGGATCCTCTCCCCCATTTCCTGCCCCGTGAGAATAAAACAAGAGAATAAACAGTTTTGAATGGGATCTAATAATCTCTTCCTTGTTATCTATTTCAAGCATCTACTTTTAAAAGTCATACACAATGTATTCACTAGGAGAAACTGCATGGTCTGTGGGATATTTGGCAGGATCTGGAGACAGTGTCACTGTTAGGACGGGGGTACTGAGGACAGCTAGAGAGGCGACCTAACAAGTCAACAGGACTGGGTCTAAAGACCGTATTTTAGAGGACAACAGGACAAGTTAAAACTGCTTCATAGTATAAAATATCCCAATGTTTTGTTTTGTACAAATGCTACACTTTATTACACACACACACATACAAGCACGCGCATGCACGCATGAAGTCAAAAGGCACACTGTATGATTACAGATACCATGGCAAGGGAAGGGGCTAAAGGGACAGTTCCATGTGAGGAGTCAGGCACAGGGGCCTGGGTTCCTCATGTCATGCAGGCATGTCAGTTTGAGAAGCCAGGATGCAAATTTCCTCTGGGCTCAGCAGAAGGGAGGCAGATCTGAGTCCACACTGCACTCCATTTCCACCTAAATTGGAACCCCTTTTTATCCCTAACAGTCAAGTGTTTTACTAGGAGACATCAACTCCAAACTTGCATGTTTTCCCTGTGTTTGTTTAACACTGTATGCAAAAAAGGGCTCTTGATTTAAATTATAATCTAAAACTGAGCCTCTTCTTTTGCCTAGTTCACAACCAAAACAATACAAAACACAGGCAAACCATCCCCATCAATCAGAATTCTTATTTAATTGGGAATAAGTGTGTTGTGTTGTGACTCAAAGCAAAAGTGCGTCCGGAGGGAATAAAGATTAAAAATTACAACCTTGAGACCAGCATTGCCCAAGGAAATTTAAGCCATTTATTTTAAGCCATTTAAAACTTCCGAAGTAGCTTAAGGATGAAGCTCCAGTTTTCTGGCTGTACCGTGCTGCCTACCTGCCTACCCTAGTGCTAGCTCAAAGGGCAGGCTAGGGAGTCTTCCGGATGCCCACCAATCAGGCGCTGGGCTCCAAGTCATACTGCAGTAAGGTGGTCAACATTCAGTCTCTGCTGAGTGAACACTGGTGAACATAGAGGTCTCGACTTCAGAATGGCCCTGGAGGTGTCCCCTCCTGGACTTCCGACCCTAGCGAACCCTCTGGAAACCCACACCTCTTCAGACCAGCGGTCTCCAACCCGCTGGTATAAGAAGTCCACTCATAAATCTGTTCTACAAGGAGAGAGCCTTATATGCAAACACAAGACGGAATAAAATAAAAGGGGATCTTTTTAAAATCCTTGTGCGGTTATGCCCTCTCCTAATAAGTGGTTAGCATTTATTCAGGACCCTCCTGAACACCCTTAGGAACCCAGCTCTGGCCCGCAAGTATTCCTCCCGTAGCAGCCTGCAAAAACCGCTCACAAAGGCTAGGATGCTTCCCGACCTCCCAGAGCCATGCCCAGGTGTGCAAACCCAAGGCGCTCAGGAGCACAGACACAGGTGTGCACACGCAGGTGAGCATGCTCAGAAGCGAACACTAGTGTGCAGACGCGGAGGGCCCTCCTAAACTTACGCAAACGAATGCGTACTCACAGATAACGCCTATTCAGACCTCGGTCCCGGGTCACGCCGGGGAGACCCAAAGCCCGGGCTCACCCTCCCCGCGCCCCCACTGGAGCGCGCGTGCCCAGCTCACCTCTTCCAGAAACTTGGTCAGATCGTACACCTTGTGGTGCAGGATCACCCAGGTGCTCTTGCTGTCTTTGTGCTTCTGAATCTCTTCCAGGGTGTAGTACTTCACATCCTTGTTTGCCTGTCCGGCCATCTCGGAACAGTGAGCCTCCCGGGCCCTGCAACTCAACCGTGCAGGGTGGTGCGCTACTCAATTCTGAGTTGCCTCCGCCCGGGACATTCCCAGCCTCACCGGGACCCGTGCCCAGGACCGTGAGGTGGCGCCTCCCCCAGCGATTGGCCAATATGGTGCTCCCGTCAACGGTCGACGCCCTCCTTCGGTCCAATCACGCCCCTCAGCTCAGGATGCTGGTATTGATTGGCTACAAGAGGTGCCCTTCACAATCACCCGCTGCCTGCGCCGAGGACAGGGAGAGACTTTTCTGAGTCTGCGCGGAGGCAGCGGGTGGGGTCACTGTGTGATGAGGAGGCAAGATCGGAGGTCTTAGCACCAAACAGAAGAGGAAGCGGTACGGCCGGGCAAACTCCATCCCCAGCCTTAGGCCCTGACCTCCACGCTAATTCCTTGCGTGTTTCCTACTCAAACCGGCCTTGCGTCCTGATAATCACTTAGAACAAAAATTGCAGTGGTTCAAGTCCACAAAGTGACTGTAAGAAGATAGGAAAGAGAGTCTCTTCACAAGTGCCACAGTTTAAACCCTGAAATCGAATATGTGGTCCCAAAGAACGAGCCATGCATTTTACTCGGCCGGTACCTTAGGGATTGATGGCTCATCTAACAGGCAAACAAAGACTCTAAAGAAATTACTACATAAAAATTAGAAGCATACAATAATTTCTGTAACCTGAAACAGCTTCTGTGCCAGGACACCCCGAAATGGCAAGGACTTTCTCTTACCCTCCACAATGTTGTTAATTTAAATTCTAAATAAGGAACCAAGCTGTGCACTGTGAAGGGCACCCCCCTCCGCCTGGCACTCCCCTGCCCTTTTGACAGGGAGTAAATACCATATAAGATAGCAGGGGGCACAAAGACTCTTAACATATTTTAAAAGCCCTTAGTAGTTTATTTAAGTCTTTTAAACAATGAACTCCAAAAATAAATATAAATAAATGACATTAGTGATTTCCATCTCCGTGATTTCCGGGGAAATCAGGAAGGTCCTGAACACAGCAGGTGCTTAGAGGTAAGTTCCTTCCCCTTTCCCTTCTCCAGGAAGACCTACTCATGGGAAGAAAACTCTGGAAAGTACTCCAAACTACTTTCCTTGTTTCTTTCGTTTAACCAAAAGGAAGCATTTCCGGTTGTAACTCAGAAGTATTTCTATGGTAAATTATTTGTATTAGGATAGAAATCTGTTTAATTCACATACAACATGCATGGATTTTATTTTACATTAACCAACTAAAATATAAAGTAGGAACAATTTCCAAGAAGTTCAGTGGAGTTTTTAGTTTCACGGGAAGTTTCAAATATGTAACGATAGGCTCTCTGTATCCCTCACCTGGCAATATAATAATGTAACTATACAATAAAAGCAAAAGGCAGCACACACCTGCAGACCCTGACTCAGACAGGGGAGACAGAGGACAACGGGTCTGAAGCCAGCTTGGGCTACATAGCAAACAATTTTAATTTTGAAGACATCCCATTTTTGCTTGGTTCTTTGTGTTTGTTTTGCTGTTTTCTAAGACAGTGTCTTACTGTGTGGTCCAGTCTGGCTGAGAGCTTACTGTGTAGCCTACACTGGCTTCCAAATCCTCTCTGAAGAGGTCTTTCTGTCTGGTTCTTGAGTAGCATGGACTGCAGAACACCCCCACTACGTCCCAATTGCAATGCATTCCAAGCTCCCTTTCTTTGTGTAAAGTGAAAGACTCACAGTGGAGTTCCTTTTCCTTGCATCAAATTCCTCAAGCATTATTTGTTGGGAAGACTTGAAAGGAAAAGGAATAGAGTAAAATATACCCTGTGCACACCCTACAGTAATTCGTGTGTGGATTGGTTAGCTGTCCCTAACAATCAAACACGGGAGCTGGTTAGCAAGAGAAAGCACAGAAGTAGTGTTAACTGTATGTGCACATGGAGATTTACACTAGAGACAAAAGTCAAAATACAAGCAAAGCATGATGCTTTTATACATTTTAGATAAAGAACAATCAACTCGTGAGGACATGACGGACCTCTGAGCTATGCTGGTAAATTCAGGGAGGTCGTCAGGAGATAGATCGGCTGAAGGGAAGTGCTAGAGGAAGGCAAAGGTCATATGAAGAACTTATCTGTGTGGGTTTATGGCTGCCCTCATCAATACTTAGTGAGCAAGGCTGTTTGTACTCCTGGTGTTAGAAAGGTAAGATTTCAGGTTTCAGCTTGAAATAACCACTATTCCAGGGCCACATGATTGGAGACAAGTCCCTAACTCCTGCCATAGCCTGTCTTCAGTAAATTCTTTTGGCTTATTTATCAGATATTAGTGGAATCAATTCTGAATTGTATACTCTTTTCCACTAATCCATATATCTATGCTTCCACCAATATGATACAGTCTTGACAACAATAATTATTGAATAATTCCTGAGATCAGGTAGGATGAGTCCTCCTGCTTGTAGGCAGATTTTTTCTGTCCCATCAACCAGCTCCCAAATAATGGCATGGAGATATATTCATTATGGAAGCTCAGTCGATAGCTTAGGCTTACTTATCATTAGCTCTTATAACTGAAACTTTTATTCACCTACAAGTTGTCATGAGACTCCTGGCATTTGCCTGTCCTCCTGCCTGTCTAGCTCCCTCTCACTCTGGCTGGTAACTCCTCCTGTCTCCTCCTTTCCTCTTCCCAGCATCCTGCCTAGCTATTGACTATTCAGCTTTTTATTAAGCCAATAACAGAGACACGTTTTCACAGTGTCCAAAAAGAATATTCCACAACACCTGCTTTATTTCCTTCTCTAAAACTGCTTCCGATAATCTCAATTCCTTTCCTTGTCGCATACACAAAAGCGTAGCTAATGTCTGTGTCGGCCCCAGGCACTTTTCTATTACTGTGATAAAACACCATAGGGAGAGCAATTTACAGAAGAAAGAGTTTATTCAGGCTTGTGGTTGCAGTGGGATGAGAGTCTGTTAGCAAAGGGAGACATGGCTGCTGGGACAAGAAGCAGGATGGAGGTTGAAGCAAGAAGCAGGGAGCTCACATCTTGAACCAAAAGCACTGTAGTAATTTGAATAAGAATGCCCCCCATAGACTCATATATTGGATGCTTAGTCACCAAAGAAGTGTGGCCTTGTTGGAGGAAATGGGTCACTAGAGGTGAGCTTTGAGGTGTTAAAAACACGAGTCAGGCCCAGTGGCTCTCTTCCTACTGCCTGCAGACCCGGATGAGAAGTCTCAGATACCTCTCCAGCAGTATAGTATCTGCTGGTAGGTTGGTTGGCATGCTCCCTGTCATGCCGATTCTGGACCAAGGGTAAGCAGGACCCGTTTGTGTGCTTTCCTTTGTAAGAGTTTCAGCTTTCATGGTGTCTCTGCACAGCAACAGCACTGCAACTGAGACAAATAAAGCAGAGAGAGAACTGGAAATGTCATGGGTCTTTAAACTAAAGATCCCTCCAGGGCCGAGCTGTATGACAGCAAGGGCTGCTCTTGCAGAGGACCTGGGTTCAGTTCCTAGCCCTCACAGGGATGGGCTCATAACTGTAATTTCTGTAATTCCAATTCCAGTGGCCCCAGAGCTCTCTCTGGCCTCAAATGTCACCTGACATTTGCACACATACGGACAAACAGATGCACACTAATACACATTTTTAAATGACAGTTTTTTCATTAAAGCTATATGTTAAGCTGGGAAAAATTGTGCACTGCCACCCCTTCTAAGATATGAGCACAGAGATCTTTCTTAGATATTTTCCATCAGCTATTTCAATTTCAGCACACAAATCTTATATCTTCATTGGATATACATCAGAATGTTCTCACATAAATTTTAGGTATTCACTATCATTATTGTGTGTGTGATGTGGCGGGGGGTTTCACGTGTCAATGGCATGTGTGTGAAGGTCAGAAGACAGTTTCAGTACCCTCTTTCCACCTTTATGTAGGTTTGATGCAGTGGACTCACATCCCCAGGCTTGCTGAACAAGTGCTTTTTACTACCAAGGCATCTTGCCGGTCTTAAACATTTGTTTTTAGTAATTATAAATGGTGTTGTATTTTCTTGTATACCACTGCATATTCATTTCAACATATAATTACTTAGCTAATTTTTACACTTTCCTTGAGTCTATACTTTCATAACTCTGCTTCTTGGCATGTGTATTGAGATTGTCTTATAGCCAACTATGTCACCTGATAATAACCTATCTTTTTTTTATATAAATCCCTTATCTCATTGACTGTATCATGTTCAAAGGTGGCTGTATTACTAGATCAGGTACTAGATTGTCGCTGCAATAAAAACTGGGCAAAAACGCTTTAGAGAAGGGTAGGTTTTTCTGGCTGATGGTTTGAGGGTACAGTCCAGCCTACTACTGGGGAAGTAATGGCTACAGGAGTTTTTGGCAGATGGTCATGTTGTATCTGCAGGCAAGAACTCAGAAGAATGGCTGGAGAGACGGCTCAGCAGTCAAGAGCACTGTTTGCTCTTGCAGAGGACCAGGGTTCAATTCCCAGCACCCACGTGATAGCTCACAACCATCTGTAACTCCAGTTCCAGGAAATCCAACACCCTTCTCCACTCTCCACAGGCATCAGGCACGCATGTGGGGCACATACACACATGTAGGCGAGACATGTGTACATACAAATAAAGGCCATTTAAGAAAAGCCAACAGAGGTAACGCTGGTGCTCACCTGGTCTTCTCTTTTTCATTCAGCCCAGGACCCAAAGCCATAGAACAGGTGGGTCTTCCTACTTCAATTAGACTAGTCCAGAGAAACCCACACAGACATTGTCAGAAGCTTCCTTCCGGAGTGACTCCAAATCCCATGGAGTGGACAATTAAGAATGATCACTGTAGGTGATTGGTTATTTCTGTGGATGTCCCTTAGTAATTGAATTGCTTGTCGGTGTCCACCAGCTTTCTGACAGATGCTATCACTAGGGACGTAGAGCTTTAATCTTGTTTCTATCTGTAGAAATGGTCCTATGGTTTCCCCTCTTTAGCCTTTTCCAATGATAGAATGCATTGAGTTGCTGAAGGACAATGGTCTTGTGCCCTGTAAAGATTTGTCACTTGTATTGGTCTAATAACATGCTGATTGACCAGTAGCCAGGCACAAAGAATAGGTGTGGTGATCAGAAGAGGAGAATTCTGGGAAGAGGAAAGTCTCGGTCTGCTGTCATCACCCAGATGCAGAGGAAGCAAGATGAGAATGACTTACTGACAAGAGGTACCAAGTTACGTGACTGACATAGACAAGAATAATGGGTTAATGTAGGGTGTAAGAGTTAATACGAATCCTGAGCTAATAGGCCAATCACTTTACAACTAATGTAGGCGTCTGTGTGTTTCTTTGGGATTGAACGGCTGAGGGAGCAGGCGGGACAGAAATGTCTGTCAACATTGAGTTTTAAATATTGAACTAGCATTGTGCTTGTAGGATAAACCTCATTTATTTGTGGTGTTTATTATTGTTTTTAGCAAAATCTCAATCGTTTGGTTTAAAAAAGCATCTTTATATAACTTTCTTCTTATTTTACCTCCCCCCCCTTTAGTTATTGACTTCCGACTTTTCCTTTCTTCAAATAGATGCATTTAGTGAATGTTGCAGAATATTTGATCACACTTTCAACCCTGAGATTTCATCATTTACTTGAAAAAAAACCTGTTTATACTTGTAGTGTGGCTCAGCTCCAGCACACACCTTTAATCCCAGAGATTTCTGTTTATTATAAACAGAATTAAATGAAGTTAACTAAAGGTCAAGAGACAGAGCAAGCAGCCAGTTGACAGGAAATGAACAAGAAGAAAACCATAGAGAGCAAGAGGGAGTCAGGAGTGCAGGACATAGAAAGGGGAAGGACATTGAGTTGGAAGAGTCTTGTTTGAGACAGTGTTAGAAGAAAGGTCTTTTTCTGGGTCATTAGTGGAGAAGGAAGGCCAGATGGGTGATTTCTCTCCCCGTCTGAGCTAGCAGGCTTTCACCCCAGCATCTGGCTTCCAAGTCTTTATTGGTAAAATCAAACGATTGAGAGTTTGCTGAAAACAATATCTGGTGTCCCAGCACATGGCACAACCACACAGTCTGGGCAATCATGCCAGCTGTGGACAAACTGAGAAGCCATCAGATTTGGGAAGACACCTGGAAGGTTCTCAAGGAAGGAATTAAGTAATATTAAAGGGGAAAATCTTTCCCCTATCAATGATGGGAAATATTATAATACAGGGCCTTAGGAGGAAGTCAGCTGGGTGAGATCTCTGCCTCTCTGAGCTAGCAAGCTTTCTTTCACCACAGCATCTGACTCCCAAGTCTTTATTGGTAAAATCAAATGATTGAGATTTAGTAAAAACTGACAAGGGAACCATAATATACCTTTTTCTTTGAAACCCTAGGACTGCTGAATGACCTATGACCTCCAGCAGAGTCTTCTCTTGAAGTCATGGCAACCTCTATAATCAGACCACAGAAAGATGCTTTATTCTTAAGTAGATGCACAACTGTTTAAATTTAACTAAATATGCACAAGAGACAGAGACAGATATTTCTGGAAAGGAAAAGCTGTTCTGTATTAATATGATATTCAAAAGACACAAATAGGATGTAGCTTTCCTCCGTTCATATCTAAATTGGAGTCTTTTTGCAGAAAAGTTTATTTGATAAGGAAAGCAAGAGAGAGACAGACAGAAAGACAGAGACAGAAGAGATCGAGAGCAAATACTTCTTAAAGTATATATATTTTTGCACAAGGTTAGACGTAGAATTGATAATCTCAATGGTATTACAATGTCCCAGTTGTGGAAGTCAGGAGGCATTTGTAATATTTGTGTACTTTTAATTTCTTGGGTTTCTGTGTCTGTGAGAATTCCAGATACTAAACATAACTGTGCAAACCATTCAGGGTCCTTGACAGTCCCAGGACGCAGAGGTGACAGTGCCTCTCGGGCCGGGAGTTAGGGAATTTTCTAGGCAATCCTCAGAATCAAAGCCATCACCAATAAACTGCTTGTCTTTGCTTAGAAAACAATCACTTATTTTAAAACAGGGCCAGGCACAGAAGACTAAAGTCTTCTGAGGCACATTTTTTTTTTTCCATTCAGAGTTATGGCACACAATGACCTATTTAAGAGGCTCGAGGAAAAGGATTATCTGATGGAAAAACGGAAGTACTCCAGGTGATCTACCGGTACACAAAATTCACTAGCGTGGGAGGCCTTAACCAGCAGTTAGGGTGAGCTCGCTGGTGGAGCATCTGTTGCTGGACAAAGGGTCTAATAAGCATATCGTGTCTGAACTGCTGCAGTTTTGAAGAATATTATAGGTGAACTTTGACACAGGAACCTGCGTATCTGCAAGGAGAACGCTCGTTGGAATCTTGCGAAAGAACTGATTGCAGACAGGCAACGACTCTTATGATTTCTCAACTCTCCTTTTCTGTGGGTCGGACAAGAATGAGTTCACTTCAGGATCAGTAACTTTTCCTGCTCCGAGTAAGTCCTGCTATGGTGGTAGAAAATGCTGTTTAATGCTCCATCGCCAAACGCCTAGCAAACACCTAAGTGTGGCGTGTGCTTAATAACTACCTGTCAAATGAGTCCGAGGAGCGAGGAGCGTATCACAGCGGTGGAGCCTCATCACCACAGTTGCTTAGAGGGCAACCAGAATCTGAGCAGAAACTGTTCCTGTCACCAGACTGCGGCTCACACATCCCAGCCAGCAGGGTGGCCTGCGGCTTCACACAGCCTTTGCACACAGCCCGGGAACCATTTGCTCTTGGGCGGTTGGGTGACCTGCGAGGTGCTAAGCAAACTCTCGTTTTCTCAGGAAATCCCATGGGCCATGCTGGGGCGGTGACAGAAGGCACTGCATGTATTGCATGGTGGGGCCGACCCCTCCGGGCATATGACACAGAAGGCCACGCTGAAATCGGCTCCCTAGGCACCGTGGCATCTGTCGGCAGAGGGCACGCGGGGAACAAAGGTTGCGCGGGAGCAGCTGCCAGGGGTCATAGGTGGCACTGGGAAGCACAGGCCTCTGAGAGCTCCGGACCCCCTGCTGGGCGGCAGGGATGTGGGCTGGGAGCTGCTGGGCTGAGTGGAGGGCTAGGCCGACTGGGGCCAGACCCCAGGGCGGACCCTGCAGCGATCAGGGGGCTGATGGGAGCCAGCAATGTGACAGGAGCGTGGAAGAACTAGGAGCGCAAGGCAGCATGGGAGCTCCCAGGAGCCCAGAGCGCAGGGCCTGATGGGAGTCCGAGCGCGGGACTTGACAGGAGCTAGGTGTGAAGAGAGCACGTTCTGACGGGAAGACGGGGCTTAAGCATCCTAATAGCTCCTGGGACTGCGAGGACCAACTGAGGAGAGCACGGAGGCTGAGGAGAGCACGGAGGCTGAGGAGAGCACGGAGGCTGAGGAGAGCACGGAAGCTGAAGTGAACAGGGAGGCTGAGGAGAGCACGGAGGCTGAGGAGAGCACGGAAGCTGAAGTGAACAGGGAGGCTGAGGAGAGCACGGAGGCTGAGGAGAGCACGGAGGCTGAGGAGAACAGGGAGGCTGAAGTGAACAGGGAGGCTGAGGAGAGCACGGAAGCTGAAGTGAACAGAGAGGCTGAGGTGAGCCCCGAGGCTGAGGTGAGCACGGAGACTGAGGAGTGCACGGAGGCTGAGGAGAGCACGGAGGCTGAGGAGAGCACGGAGGCTGACAGACAGACTGAGGTAAGAGAGGACCGGCTGCAGGCGGCTTTGATGCCAGCCTGGCCTTCCTCACCTCCCCAGGAAGGGCTTCTCAGAGGCGCCACATCATTAGGAAGCAAGGAAAGAGATGAAGGAGGAGGTCAGGATCGCCGGTCGAGCGAGACCTTCATGATCGCCCTGAGAAAACTGGGGCGCTGCTTTAAGAACCACACTGAAGACCCCAGAGTTAAACAACCCGTGCTGGTTTTGCACTGGGATAGCTTAAGGGCCAGGAAAAGAATTCTGTTAAAACGATGTCATTTACTTCGATTTTTAGAGCATTAGAAATGTCTAGAAGTACCTTAAATTTGTTTTTAAGGGCTTCAGAGGTATTGCTGTCACTGAGAAAGTGGAGAATAAAGGAGGGAAGGAAACTTATTGTGAACTCATTTATGGGAAGCATAAGTGAACCCAGGACTGAAATATTACTGAAGAAAATTTCAAATACTGTGGTTTAAGTACGTTAGATTTGTTCAAGCCAAAGTTCAGGGCCAGCATTCCTCAAACGACAACCAAAGGCATTTGGTTGATGTGACCAGACTAAAGTCCACCCACACTTCAGATTCCAGGGCTGGTGGTTTCTCTTTAAAGAGAAAAGGTATGTTTGTGTAAAGTCTGCCGTTCTAGAGTCCAAGTCACCTCCCACTGGGGTACTTGGATTTCCCTAGCCGGCTCTGCTCTGAGGTTCCAGTTTTCTGTAATGCCCAACACACACTTCAAAGGTTGCCTGTGAACTAGCAGTTTTAAAATGTGCCCCCAAGTACAAGTTTTAAAGCCAAGTCATTACGTGGAAATGAAATCTACTTAATGGTTACACAGTGACATGTTTTGGCTAACCTTTTCTTTTTTAAAAAAATTATTTGAGAGAAAAGATTTCATTTTTTTTTAAATAAAACTTTAAGGATAGCCAAGATCTGTAGAAGGAAATTATTAAACACAATATGGTAGGCATATAGCAAGTATAGAAAAGACTTAGGCATTTAATAAATTAGAGCTATTAGTACAGAAATTAGCCATTCAATTTGTGTTGTAGAACTGAAGATTTAGAATCTTGGGAGAAGCAATAAAAGTGTTCTTTCTAATCTATTCCATTAATAGGTGTGTAGCTCTATGAATATAGTAAACAAACGTATTGAACTTATTCTAACTGGATAATCATTGGTGAATAATATTTTAATAAAACCTGTCTAAAGACAAGTGATTTAGAAGACCATGAAGCTGAAATGGTGATTTTTTGGCTTTTTGTCTAAAGTTTACTAATTCATTTTTATTTTCTTATTCTAACGTGACATCAAATACAGTCTGCTGAGTTAGTACTGAAACCTTATGGTTAAACTGTTGATGTGCATTTTTCTACAGCTGTGTGTCTGTGACGGACCTGCTTGCTGGAACACAGTCAGCACAGAAGTATGAATGAGACGAGGCAGCCATCCCTGTTCTTTATCCTACTCCCAGACTTACACAAAGTCTGTGCTGTCCAGATAACATTGAGTAGCAGCGTGGCAGAAACAGAGATCAGGAGTACACAGATCAAGATGTGCAGGTAAAAACATGTGCCTTCTCTCCGAGCCTTTGGACATTACAAATCCCATCATAGCTACTTTAGGGGGGGTTTCCTTCAAAACATCTACTAAATCTGTATCTCTATTTTGAAAGCAATGAATCCAAGTATATTAGATTACATTTTAAAAGGGAGTTAAAATGCTTGAGGTAAATATCTCACTGTTAAGTTTTTATATTTGTGACCTCTTGTGAGCTTTAAAAATTTTGAATTTTCAAGACTGCAGAGATGGTTCAGTGGTTGAAAGCCCTGTGTGCTCTTCCAGAGGACCTGAGTTCAATTCCCAGCACCCACAGGGAAGCTCACAACTGTCTGCGACATGTATGCAGGCAAAACACCAACGCACATAAAATAAAAAAATAAATTTTAATTCTTTACAAGACTTAGTTTTTGAACTAAATCAGACTCCCCCCAAATATACTAAGTAATATATATTTGCTATATACTCTTTACAAGACACTTAAAGATACAAAAAGATTAACATAATTTCTAAATTTCTATGTCAAAACATGACAACGGAGAATATTTCTACTGTGGGATAATGCTCTTGTACACTGTAAAGATGTGTCACTCGTATTGGTTTAAAAAACACTGGTTGGCCAGTAGCCAGGCAGGAAGTATAGGTGGGGCCACCAGACTAGGAGAATTCAGGGAAGAAGAAAGGTGGAGAGTGAGTTACCAACCAGATGCCCCAGAAGCAATGAGAATGCCTCAGTGAGAAAAGGTTCCAAGCCACATGGCTAAACATAGATACGAATTATGGGTTAATTTAAATTATAAGAGCTAGTTAAAAATATGCCTGAGATAATAGGCCAAAGAGTTTATAATTAATATAAGTCTCTGTGTGTTTCTTTGGGATTTAACAGCTGTGGGACCAGGGACAGGAACTTCTGTCTACATGTTTCTATAAGAATTATTTTACAACTCCTGACTCAAGATAATCTTTAAGGAACAGCTCAACTGAAATCTGATTGTTAAGGACTCACTGTATCATGCCTTTAACTGTTTGAGGTACCCAAAGGACTCAAGACAAATTTATGTGTTTAAATAACTATCTCAGAGGAGAATAAAGCCTGTAAGATTGCTAGGAGAAAGCTGAATGTAATACTGAGTTTACATAATCCCAGCAGTCTGGATGCTGAGGAGCAAGAATCTCAAATTAGAGGCATCCTGAACTATGTAGTGAGATGGTTGCAAAACAAAACAAAATCTTAAGGACAGAAGTGGGGAGGACAGTCTTGGAGTGCTATCCCATCTTAAATCCCCAAGTATATCAGAAAATCTGTAGCCTTCCTGTTTGGGTGTAATTTAGTCATACTTAATACAAGTTACCTCTGACCTCTTTGAAAAATAACAAAATAGGTAGAAAAGTGAGAGGCTCGATGAAGTTTCTAAATATTTCAGTAGCATACATGTATAGACAGTAGACAAGTTCAGTGTGAAAATAATGTGTTCCTTCTCCACAGGCAGCTGCTACTGCTGTATGAAGATGTTCTTACAGCACCTGTGCCTGGAATATTAAACCAAATCTGGGTAGTGATGTCGGTTAGTATCACTGATTCCTAGAAGCAATATTAATAAATAATAATAAGTATGGTAGCAGAAATGAAAGATTGTTTATGGGGACTGACCACCCCTATTTCAGTTTGAGTGAATGTCCCATTAACTTGATATGTGTGACATTTAAATCTATCTTGTGATTCTAAATTAATATTTAGCTTTATCTTATATAAGTGCTGAAATAAAGACCACTAATGAACAGAACATGTTATGGTACAATAGATAAGATAGCATGGGCTTCAATGCTTTTGATCAATATTTTAGTTATACTTAAATTTCTCATCTCAGTAAATCAACATTTTTATTATTCTTTGAGAATATCATATATTTATACCCTTTATTTCCATCACACCTTTCCCCCTCCAAATCCTTCCATACACACCTCTTCCTCCTCCCAACTTCATGTACTCTTTCTTAAAAAATTATCTTCGGACTCTAATCAGAGCAGGCATGCGTGGTGGTAGAACCATCCACCACAGTGGTCACCCTGACAGGAATCAAACCCTTCCCTAGCAGCCATCAGCTCTCAGTAACTTTCCAGCTTGTTGTGGGACCTTGGGTGCCCCTCCCTCACCCGTGTGGGAATGTTGATTGTCTTGATTTCGTGCAGGCCACCACAGTTGCTGGGAATTTGAGTGTCAGCTATGGAAGAAACTATTTCACACCAGTCCTCCCTGACCTCTGGCTCTTACGGTTGTTCTGTCTGTCCCTTCCTCCGTGATGTCCCATGAGCCTGAGGGGCAGGCAGTATGATATAGTTGTCCCGTTTCGGGCTGAGCTGCTCCTAGCCATTCATTCTCTACACACAGACTAGCCGAGGGTCTCTGTATTAATCACCATTGGCATAAAGACACTTCTCTGGAGGGTACTGAGAGCTGCGTAACCTATTGGCATAGATGTATGTATTTAGATGTCAATGTGATACCATGCCCATTTAGCATATAATGTCTGCTATTCTTTTAGTACTTACATTTCTTTCATTAGTAGGTGGAAACCTTTTAAATTTAAATTTCTATTTAGTTCATTTTCCACATCCACATCTAAGTATGTCTTGTATATTTAAAAGTTGTTAAGTACTTATATGAGATGTATTTGCCTTTTCTTTTATATGTCAATATAAAAGAATATGTCAAATACCAGGCAACTTCACCTTGGCAGTGAACCTGTCACAGATCCTATGTCAAGGAAAAAGTGGTTTTCATAGTCTCTTTCTTCAAATGGATATATAATAGAAATATAGAACGATAGCCAAAATCTGTGCCCTTTGTTGTATTTTACTTAAAATATTTATGTATAACAGTGTTTTGTTAAAGATCTATGTTTAGTCCTTTTTACAAAGGACTTTCTGTTACAGATACCGTTTTTCAAATCTGGGAGACTTCATGCCTATGTTGAAAAATATGGAGCTAAGGTATGTGCTTAAAATAATAATATCTAGTCTGTTTCTTTCCTCAGTGTCCTGGTGTGCTGTCTGTTGCTGTGTAGACACCATAACTAAAGAGCAACTTAGGGAGAGAAGTGTCTATCAGGCTCGTCCTTCCACACCACAGGGTCTCTCCACAGGCAGCCAGGGCAGGCATTCCAGACAGGAACGGAGTGGCAGGAACTGAAGAACAGACATGACCAACCATAGAGGAGCTCACCTGTCTGTAACATGGCCCACTTAACTCGCGTTTTTACATAACCAGGACCACCTGCCAAGAGGTGGCAGCACCCACACTGGGCTGCCCTCATTCCAGCACCAATCATTAATTTAAAAATGACCCACAGACTTGCCAATCTGATGAAGGCATTTTCTCAGTTGAGGTTCCCTCTTTCCAGATGACCCTAGTGTGTGTAGAGTTGTCAAAAATAAATAGATAGCCAAAACTAAACCAGCAAACAAAATTTGGAGTCTCTTTCTCACAAGTTGTTGTTAAACATGTGAAAAGACTTCAAGATTTTTTCACAAAAATTTATATAAGGACACAAAGAGAGAGGGATTTATTCCATTTTGACATAGAAAAACAACAAAATCCCAAGAGATGGAATTATTGCCACAATTATATAGCTAATATGCAAGAGAAACAAAACTGTAGACTGTATTCCACTAATGGTGAACTTAAAAGGCAGAAAGTGGGCATGGGTGTTGGGGCAGTGCGTCCTGGCTTCAGAGGGTTAGGCACATTGTGGTGAGAGGCTTAGCTGAGAAAAGCAGTTGGCCAATGTCACTGAGGTGGGGAGGGAAGGAGGGAGAGAGAGAGTCTGCACTCTCGGGCTTTCTTCTCCCTAGCCTCAGCTCCAGCCTGTGGGGATGGCACTGCCACGTTCACAGTGGATTCTACCCCCAGTCCTCCCTGTAAACCCCTGACACGTCCAGATGTATGTCTTACTCACCCCTTTGGCACTTCTCAAACAATCAATTTGACAATTAAGATTAACCGTCATATTTATGGATCAGTTAAGATCTCTACCACCAGGAATCGTAAGAAATAAATACCACCTCCCTTAAAAAAACACTTTTCTGGAAGAAGTCATGTCTGATTTTGTTATTTCTTCCCTAAATGTTTCATGAAATTCATCCATAGGGCTGTCTGGAACTTGGATTTTGTTTTAATAAATTTGCTTTGGTGTTCTCTTATTTTCCTTTGCTATAAAGTATTAAGTTATTTCTCCTTTCTGATTTCTTTTTCTTTTATCTTTTCTTTTCTTTTTTTTTTTTTTTTTTTTTGAGACAAGGTTTCTCTGTAGCTTTGGAGCCTGTCCTGGAACTAGCTCTTGTAGACCAGGCTGGCTTCGAACTCACAGAGATTGCCTGCCTCTGTCTCCCAAGTGCTGGGAAGAAAGGTGTGTGCCACCACCGCCTGGCTTCCTTTCTGATTTCCAGCATTGGTTATATGTGTGATCTTTTTTTAATTTTTTTCTTTTCTTTTTCTTAATTCTCTGATCAGTCCAGCTAGAGAGTTGACAATCATTGATAGGATTAAGGAGGGTGTTAGGTTTCATTTATTTTCTCTATTGTTTTGCTACTTTGTATTTCATTGATTCCCCCCACATACACACCCACCGCTTTGGTCTATAATATTTTCTTCTACTTAATTTGGTTTTGTTTTGCCCTCCTTTTTCTAGCTTCCTAACATGATGTCCGATGTCACTGAGTTAAGAACGTCATTCCTGCCTAGTACAGATATGTTTAGTGTTTGACGTGTTCTCTAAATAGTTCTGCCCTTTAACTTTTCAGTTACAAGTGCTTCCTAAGGTCTGCTACAAACAGGCTGCAGGTTTCCAAATGGTTCGCAGGGGTCTTTCTGCTACGCTTTCTCATTCAATTATTATTTAGAAAGATGTTTCATAAAGCTTTAATTTTAAAAAAAATTGATTTTTTAGGGTCCAGAATATAAACTACTATAGATTTAATAAATGTTCCTTGTCCTCTTGACAACAGTTTGTGTTCTGGTCTTATTATACTATTCAGCATTTTATAGATGTGAACTGGGTCTCATTGGTTGATAATGAAAAATCTACCACATTCTTGTTTTCTGTTTGCTTGTGCCAATGATTAGGATCAGGGTATCAAAATCTCTACTTGTAATTGTGGACATCCCAGAAATCAATACTGCCAAACAATTCTTGGCCCTCTGACTTCTCCACTTGCTTTCTTGCAGAGTGCAGGGCAGATCTTTCTGGATTGTATTCAATGCTCATGTCCACTTGGTTTTCATTCTGACTTCAGTGGTTTCCTCACCTGTGTGTACTGGTCCGTACTCAGCAAAAACCCAGGGACTCTGCTGGCCTGCAGTCTGTTCTCTGCAGTGTCCTCCTCTCAAGGGCTTTCTTGCTTCTTTGTCTTCTGTGGACCCTCAGCACTGTCTCTTCAGCTCACAGAGACTAACAGAGTCTCTCTAGATTGCCTCTTTCGTGACCACAGACTGGAAACCCCTCTTTACACAATAAACCAGGGACATGTTATCCTCTGTAGAGGAAAAGCCCACAAGATGGGCTCTATGATTTCCCAGGGCTTATCTTGTTGACTTTTCATCTATAGAGAATACCTCCTCCTTGTTCCATAATGTCCAGTATTTTATGAAGCATTGTTTCAAATAACTTGCCCAGTTTCTTTAGAAACTTCAAATGGGAGAAATAAATCCAATTCCAATTACTTGGGAGTCAGCAATGAAAGCATTTATATTCAAGATTGACTCTGTATATATAGATAAATGCTTGGTTGCATGAGTAATTTTGTACTTAGTCATTTCTAATGTTAAACTACAGTGGAAAAAATAAACAAACCAGAATATCATTCTTTCTTGAGTTTCTCTGTGTAGAGCGGGCTGCATGGTTAAAGACTGGGTACGGTTTAGACTTGAGCAAGAAATTTTGACAGTTAACAGTGCCGCACTGGTGGCTTCGAAATGAGCATCTCTTCAATTCTTTAGCCTTATAACTAAGTAGTATTAATTACAGGAACAACTGTTGTTTTTACCTAGAATTGCTTAGTTCTTTGGAGGCTGATCTGAGACTACAGACAGTATCTGAGTTTGTAGCATTATAGATATGTAGATATGTAGCATTGCTCTTAATTTGCCCATATTCTCTCTTTGTCTCAGATGGAGACTCCACAAAGAGTAATTCCTGTAATTCTTCAAAGCTGCCTTTCGTATTCCCTCAGCACAAGACTTGCTCCAGCCTGGAATAGAACAGGTCATCTCTTGGTACAAGGTGACTTCCCTTGCCAGTCACTGGACTGATTCTATATGAACTTCTATTTTTGATTTCAAGGTGGCTTCCTTTTAGTGAAGAGTTCCTACACAAGCCTACAATAACACCACTGTCATCTCCCTACAGGGATAATATGCAGAGCCCTGCTGGTGCTGCTTTGAAGTGCTTTGATTAGTAGAATTCTTGATACTTAAGAATGAACACGTTATGAAGATTTGATAAAATAAACAGATTGTCATTTTTGTTGGGCCTAAAGGGCCATCTTGAATTTACTTCTAAAGTTTGATGGTTTTCTACTTTATAGCAAGAGATAGATTGTTGAAGGAAGTATTGAGTATCTTGGTCCTTTTCAGCGAACAAGTATTTTTTGAGTGATTATATATTTTTCTAAGAGCTGTCATTAAAAATTTGTTTTATAATTTTCATAGCACTTCAAATGGTTATATTTGTCAATAATGATTATTTCTGAGTTATAATAATATGGTATTTTCTTTGAATTTTTTTAAGGAAGAGATTTTCTTTCTCATATGGGAAAGCAAAGTGCTGTTGGTAAGTAAAAGTGCTCAAAACAATAGAAAAAGCATTAAGATGACAAACAGTTGTTTAAAAACCAATGCTGAGTTGTTACAGTCTTGGTGATTACCATATGCAAGGAGACAATAAGACATAATTATAACCAGAACTCACTTAGGAAGTTACTTCTCATTAAAAACATATATTTACTTACTTGAGAAAAAAATTCACCTAGTTGGGAGGAAAGTTATATTTTAATTTCTCTACTTAAGAAAATGATTGTGAAGATGTTTAATTCTCTAAGTATTTTAATATATTTTCCAAAATCATATTATCAAAATTGTATTAATTATGTCAAAACTTATTTTTATTAGAATCTTATTTTTCTCCTGAAAATAATCTAAAGGAACATCAATAATCTCAAAGACAGACTTTATTATAACATCCAATCTAATTGATTGCTCTGTGTATTGCCTTGAATGTAGGTAGGTTGGTAAATAGTCCTACTGAGGTACAGATGGATCATCAGCTTCCAGTAGGCATTAGTAACCAGACATGGCAGGTTCTTCATCATTTGGACCCAGTCTCCCAGTCCTCATCTATAGCCCCCAGCTACTGGAGCTGAGCAGACTGCCCTGCTGAACCGTGATTCAGTTGACAGCGGCAGTCGCTAGGACCTCACTCTGGATGAGTGAGTTTGTTCCCTAATTTTAGCTTCATTAGCATGAGACCTTAGCTAGAGAGTTGAGATAACAATTTAGAAGAGAAAATTTCTTGGGCTTCTGTCAAAAGATTGTTTTTACTTTTGTGTAAATGTAACATACTTTGTTAAACCTCAGATATTTTAAGTGCATACTCGCTAAAGTTTTACAAAGTCAGAGCAGCCTTATAACTGGTCCTCTGATCAAGAAGCAGCATCGTCAACATCCCTGAAGCTTCCAGAGCCTCTTCGGATACTGTCTCCTTTCAAGGTCCCCATGACCCCCATATTAGCACAGCTTTATATAGGAGAGAAAGGAAGGTCTTTAGGAAGAAGCTTCAGGGACTACTTCTGAAGTCAGGAGCCTGGTACGAGACCTCACTGGAATTAGTAATAGATGTCAGGTTTGCGGAAAGTAGGTATTGAGTGTTCTGTAGGCTGTAGGAAGTCTTATCTCTCCTACTGTCATCCTGTCGTAGGGCCTCCTTCCCATATATAGCCTATGGTTTGTTATCTTTGTCTTAGAAGTGCAATCTGTAGGCTGCCAAATCTACAGTTCATTATATAAACTTTATTATATGTGTAAAAAAATTCTTAATGTATAAGTTGGATAAAGTAATATGTGTTACTAAAATGTTTCATTTTATGTTATGATAGAATACTAATTATAGAAAATTCATGGATAATTCTTTTCCAGTATTAGACATCAACGTAACAGAAACACAAGTTTGTTTGAGTGTAGACGTCTATACTATCAGATTGCCACCGCCTGAGGTACAAAATATTTGATTTCTATAAGTTCCTATATTTAAATACACTTAGTGTATGTGTGCTATTATTACTGTTTGATTTTAATTTTTAACGTAGAAGCTGATTGGAAGGGTTTGTTACCAAAGCAATTGCAATGTTTTCTCACATATGCAGGACATACATACATACACACAGACATACATACATGAAAACAGAAGGGGAGTATTTGGAGGGGACTAGCAGGAGGCAGCATAGACAGGAGAGACCAAGGGCTACTGTGAAGCGAGCACAAATATACACATCAATCAAAATCTTGGAGAAGCCCATTGTTTGGTGCTAGCATTTTAAAGGGCTCAGTGGTTGTTTGTTGCTCTTGTTTGTTTAGTTTTGGCATTCTGAAACAAGGTCTCGTTTTATAGCTCTAGCAGTTGGTATCTGCCCTGCTGGCCTTGAACTTGTAGCTCCTTGAACTTATAGCTATCTTTCTACCTCTGTCTCCTGAGTGCTAGGACTGTAGGCTTCTAATTTGAATTAGACAACTTACTACCTAAAATCTATTCTTCTAAGGTAGAAATTCCAGTAGTTTTCTAAACTTTGATCTTATTTAAATAACTTTTAAAGATAGTTTATCATTATTAGAAGAAATGGTATTTCAGCTCTTATTTTCTTTTTAAAAAATCCATACATATTTTTTAAATAATAGTTATTTCTCCAAATTTAAACTGTGTTAAACTATACTAGTTTCCTAAAACTCATTGTCTTGGGGTTTCTATCACTATGAAGAGTCACCGTGACCACAGCAACTCTTATAAGGAGAACATTTAATTGGGGTGGCTCGCTTATAGCTTCAGAGGTTCAGTCCGTTGTCATCATGATAGCGAGCATGGGGCATGCAAGCGCACAAGTGCTGGAGTAGTAGTTGAGAGCCCTAAACCTTGAGGAAACAGAAATGATCTGAGGAAGTGGGTGGTATCCTGAGCATCACAAACCTCAAAGCCCACCCCCACAGTGACACACTTTCTCCAAGGCCACACCCACTTCAACAAAACCACACTTCTTAATAGTGCCGCTGCCTATGAGATTACAGAGCCAGTGACATCCATGCTAAATTTATGTGTGTAAACTGACTCAAAGTGATACATTCAGATTATAATTGAATACATGACCACCTGAGGGATATGTTCCAAAAGTTTTATGTAATATTAAACTGTTGCCCTGAAATTTTAATTATATGGAAAATAAGCAACTGAAAGCCAATTTGTGTTTATTCTACAGACAGCCATTTATTGGGTATCAATATGTACATGTGCAAAGTGTCTCCTCCCAAAGATTTTGTTGAGGTCAGAAGAAAAGCCAGCATAAAGATGAGAACACTTACAAAAATACTCATTGTTTGCACACCTGAAACATTCAGAGTTGGCTTAGAATCACATTAAAACTCTCAGATCTTCATTCAATAACAGTGCCACTTTGAACTTACTTACTTAGTTTCCCTTAATCTCAGATTTTTGTATAAATTTTATTGTTAGAACTAAGAATTGAAACTCGGGTATCAAAGGTAGTCAGAAGGTCTCGATTCAGAGTTTTTCTTTCCACACTGTTCAGTTTCATTGATTTGCAACTAATTGGAGTCACGAACTCTAGACCAACAGCTGTGGAGCCTGCATGGGACCAGGATATGTTCCTGGTGCATGAGCTGGCTTTTCGGAGCCCATTCCCTATGGTGGGTTGTCATGCCTAGCCTTGATGCATGGAGGAGGGGCTTCGTCTTGCCTCAGCTTAATGCAACAGGCCTTGTTGGTTCCCCAGGAGTGGCCTTACCCTTTGGGAGGAGCAGATGGGGGAGAAGGGGAGGAAGGAGAGGTGGGAGGGAGAACTGTGGTTGGAATGTAAAATGAATAAAAAATTTAAAAGTTACCTCTTGTCCTGCATGGGACATTCTATGTCCTTATCAGTTCTGAGTTTTGTTGCTCTTACTATTTTTTTTTCTTCCTTCTTCTGCTGCTTAGGATAGAACCTGGGGTCTTTCATAAGCCACACAAGTACTACAACACTACTGTATGTCCCTAACATATCTTATCATCTCTTTCCATATTGATGTTTTCTTAGTTCCTCTGTTCCCTGGTTTCCATTGCTCTCTTTCAAAAGTTCTTTGAGAGCCAGGCACTGGTGGCGCACGCCTTTAATCCCAGCACTTGGGAGGCAGAGGCAGGCGGATCTCTGTGAGTTCGAGGCCAGCCTGGTCTACAAGAGCTAGTTCCAGGACAGGAACCAAAATGCTACAGAGAAACCCTGTCTCAAAAAAAAAAATCAAAAGTTCTTTGAGAGCTTCAAATTTTGTAAGATGTTTTGATTAGATTCACCTCCCCCAAGTCTTCCCGTATCCACTATCCCTCTTCACCCAACTTTTTGTCCTTTTTTTTTTAAAGATTTATTTACTTATTATGTATACAACATTCCTTCCATGTATGCTTGCATGCCAGAAGAGGGCACCAAATCTCATTATGGATGGCTGTGAGCCACCATGTGGTTGCTGGGAATTGAACTCAGGACCTCTGGAAGAGCAGTCAGTGCTCTTAACCTCTAAGCCATCTCTCCATCCCCCTTTTTGTTTTTCTTTAAAACCCTTTAAGACCAATGTGGGCTTTCCAGATATTCCTGGATGTGTGGTTTTTCCACTGGAGTATGGTCAACTGCAAGGGGACACATTCTTAATGAATATTGACCCTTACTTTCCCAGTAGTTAACAATTGCCAATGGCTCCATGGAAGGTGTGGAACTTTGGTAGTCTTAAGGAATGGAATAAGAATTCAGAAAAGTGATATTAGAATAAATGGGTGTAGACTTAGATGTGTAAGACTTTGACTAATAGGAGTTGAAATATCAAAATGTAAGTCATGCTTTAAGTAACATCACTAGCGTACTAATGGCTTCTACAGACAATGCAGTGTTAGCTATGTTAGGGTCTGGAAAGAAGTGGGCAATGAATGAAATGAGAGCATTGTTCCTCCGAGTTGCTTTGCTCTTTGTAGGGAGTGAGGCATCACGACACACATCTCTCTATCCTCAGTGTTCCTTACCCGCTAATATTTTATTTTTACTTGAGGCCTCCCTTTGTCTAAATTTAAGAAATATCTTATAGGACTCTTCAGAGCAGCTGAACTATAAGCTGTGAACATTTACTGTCTGTATAGAAGCTGGAATCCTCTCTGGGTAGGATATGTAAGCAAGAGGAAAAAAGCAGTCTAGGAAGTGGTTGGGATATCAAAGGAGAGTGTGACACCGGCTCTGTCAGAAGTTGGTCTTTTAAAAGTGTGATACAGGACTGGGATGTTCCCTGATCTGGTGATGTGTAACACAGGACTGGGAAGGTTCCCTGATCTGGGGGAGTATAACGCAGGGCTGGGAAGTTTCCCTGATCTGGTGATGTGTAACACAGGGCTGGGAAGGTTCCCTAATCTGGGGGAGTGTAACACAGGGCTGGGAAGACTCCCTAATCTGGTCTAGTGCTTGCTGGGTTGATCCACCAGATCCCACATTAACAAGAGAAGGGCATTGTGGAACCTATTTGTAATTCCAGCACTGGCGTGACAGCAACAAGCAGACCCCTACACCTTGCTGGCCGGCCTACTCGAGAGTTCCAGACCAGTGAGACCCTGTCTCAGAAAGCAAACAAAAAAGATTATATTCCCAGGGAATGACTGCCAGGGTTGCCCCCACTCACACATGACCACATGAACAAACATGTACACACAGATTCCTTCAGAAGGGATTTAATTTCTCTAAGTTGACATAATCAAAACTGACTGAGTTAAGCGTAAAACAAAAGCTCTGGATGAAAGGGAAGGGAAAACCTGGCCTACGAGGTGTCCTGTGTGGCAGAGAGGGGGTGTGTCACAGCACTGATTAGGTTGTGATTCAAAAAGACGTGAATCCCCGAAACGTTCATAACCAAGGTCAGTGTGTATTGTCATAATGTCTCCTTTTATGTGGCAAATTCCTGGAGGACTTATGTGTTGAAATCTTGTTTCCTTTAAAAGCTGCAGGAGTTTGATGTTTCTCAGCATGTTATAGAGGATTTTTATACCAACCAGAAGGCTGTCATTGAGAGACATTCCATTCTAAGCAACTGGTGCTACGTTTTGCCCAGGTAAGATTTTAGTTTGTAAGGCACAGCCGATGTAAGAACTTATTTTGCACCACCGTGACCACAATATCTAGTAGAAGAAACTTCAGGGAGGGGAGTTTTTTCTGGGCTGACAGCTTTAGAGGGTTCAGAGCATCACATTGTGGAATCACAGTTTGGGGCAGCAAAGTTTGTATCAAAGGCCAAGAAGCAGCAATTGGAGAATGCCGGTATGGCAGGCTTTATCTTCCCCCTCTTCTGTTATGAGCCCTCGGCTATGAGAAGTTCCACCCACGGTTAGGAAGAGCTTTCACTTCACCCTCAGTTAGTCCTTTCTGGAGTTTCTCCAAATGTCACAGAGACATTTAGAAGTGTTCTGTAGCCAGAACACTTAATTTAATTTAATTCTAAATCCAGTTGGGTTGGTAATGAAGATTAACCATCACTAGTGGACTCAGAATATTATAATACTTGATAATTTGTTTCTTAACATTTTGTTCAAAACTGTAAACTCCTTTGAACTTTTAAAAAACATAATTATAATACTAGAAAGTACTGGAGCAGGACAGGAGAGATGGCTTTGGTGGTAAAGGACACGTGTTGCTCTCGCAGAGGACCTCAGTCAGTTCTCCACACCTACATGGCAGCTTGCAACTGTTTGTAACTACTTTCAGAGGATCTGGTGTCTTCTTCTGGCCTCTTCCCCAGGCACACATGTGGTACACATACATTCATGTAGGCAGAACACTTATATACATAAAAAACAAAACTAAAAAGTGCTAGAACAGTTTGTCAGAGTTTGTAACTCTCCCTTCTTGAAGCACTACAATAATTTATTCTGCATTCACATTTTTGCTGGTTTTGCTTTTAATAAAGAGTAAAATTATCTAATTTCTCAGTACAACAATTCTAATACCAAATATATGAATGTTTACTTAATACTGATTTATTATAATTTAATGTGAACTGGTTTTGCTTGCATTATCAGAAAAAAATGATTCATTTCTATTACCAAAATGTTTTAACTTGCTCAGGAAAATTAAGAAAGGATTTACAGATGGTAAAGCATCCAAGGGAAGGGCATGATTGTGGCTCAGTTCTTACCAGACTTTCCCTCCATCTAACAAGCACTAGGCACACAGCAGATGGAAACATTTTTTTCTTCTATTTTGTGTGTATTTGTGGTTGGTGCATTGTTTGTAGCAGGTCGACTCAGTTTTTCCTAACCTGTTCAGTTATTAAGATGTAAGTGCCATACATAATAAACCCACAGTAAAGTCATTTTTAATGGTGGAAGGTTGAAAGCTTTCCATTAAGATCAGAAACAAGACAAGAATTTCTATTCAACCCAATACTGGTCCTAGGAGAAGAAAATGAAAAGCCCCATAACTGAAAAGGAAGAGGTTAACTGTACTGCTCAACAACAATTTAATGCTACAAACAGAAAACCTTAAGGATCCCATCAAAACCTAGAACTCTGAAGTGAATTCAAAGAGTTGCATGCTATAGAACCAACTTATAACCCACAGTATCTGGTACACACCTATAATTCCAGAACATAGGAGGCTGAGGTAGGAAGACCATGATCTCAAGACTAACCTTGATTACTTAGCAAGCCTGTGTCTCAAACCACCACTGTCAACAACAGGAAAATCCAGCAGCATTTCCATACTTCAATAGGGACTATAGAAAGAAGAAATTAATAAACGATCTCATTCAAAGTAGCTAACAAAAAGAAATTCTAGAATAAATCTAACAAAGAAGTGAAAGTTAAAATTTAAAAATACTTCTAAAAGGCATTGAAAAATACATAAATAATTGTAAAGAGAGCTCAGTCATGGATTAGAGGAATTAGAACCATTAAAATGTCCACAATCTAGTCTAGAGATTTTATGTAATCCCTACCAAATTATGCTATTCTTCAAAAATAGAAAAAAAATTACTTCATATGGAAATAAAAGACCCCAAGGAGCTAGAGCAATTTTGGGGGTATCACACTCTGATTTCAAACTGTCCTACGAATCTATAATAATTAAAACAATAAGCAGACACATAGACTGACAGAACAGAACAGCATTCTGTAAATTAAGTATGTATGAAAACGTCATTAAAAACTTCAGGAAAGCATCATGGCTTTGATCTGGGGGTGAATTTTTTATATGGCCCTAAACATTGTACAACAAAAGTAGAAATGGATCAATAGAACTTCATCAAACTAAAACTCTTCTGCATACCAAAGAAAATAGTCAAAAGAATGAGCATCACCATGAAGTATGAGAAAATGCTTCTAAACCATTTTCCTCTTAGAATATTTTGTGCTTCTATAATAGAATGTCTGGTCCTGGATAATTTATATGCAATGCAAACTTATTTCTCATATCGGGCTGGAAGCTGGGAAGTCTGAGACTGAAGTGCCTGCACATTAACTTTCTACTGAGTTCTTTGCTCTGTCATTCCAGAGTGAACAGGCAAAGAGAGGTCCAGAAAGACACACAAAAAGGCCAAGATTGCTATTTTATCAGGAACTCAAACCTGAGATAATTACATCATTGTAGTCACTGTCAGCAGAACCTCACCAGCATAATTGCCTCTTCAGTGGTTACAATGTCAATTAAATTTAGGAGGGAGCAAACACTCCCCACATCAGGGCAGACATACAAAAACTCTATTCAACAGCAAGATAACAACTTGATTTTCAAATTAACAAAGAAATAGGCATCTCTTTGTCCTCTCCTTCTTCTTCTTCTTGCAGACAGGGTCTCATTGTGCATCCCGGGCTGTCCTAGAAATCGCGATCAGACTTTGAACTCACCGAGTTACCCTTTCCCTCTGTCTTGTGAGTGCTGGGTTTAAAAGCAGATGCCACTAAACCCAACTTACATGGACAAAAGAAGATATCCCAGATAGCTAATAAACACATGGAAAAGAACATTCAATAATAATAGGGAAATCCAAATTGAAGTCATAATGAGATATAACCTCATGTCTGTTAGAATGGCATTATCAAAAATAAAAATATCAATAGAAAGGGCCTATATAATGTCACACCCACTAGCCAACATTCTAAATGGAGAAAAATTTGAAGCAATCTCATTAAAGAATGAGAGAGGGATGTTCTCTATCTCCATTCCTCCTTAATATAGTACTTGAAGCCTAACTAGAGTATTAAGAAAAGAGAAGGAAACTAAAGGGATACAGCTATCCCTATTTGCAGATAGTTTTATATTACATATAAGAGATCTCAAATATTACACCAGAAAATTAGAAATGATCACTTCAGCAAGTGGCTGGATACAAAATTAACTTACAAAGCTCAACATCCTTTCCACACATCAATAACAAACATACTGAGAACAGAATCCATGGAAACATGCCCGTTCACTATATCTTCAGGAGAGAGAGAGAGAGGAATAAACCTAACCAAGAAGGTGAAAGGTCTTTACAATGAAAAATTTAATTTCTTAAGAAATAAATGGAGGAAGTCACTAGGAAATGGGAAGACCTCCCATGCTCATGGATTGTTAGAATTACTACTGTGAAACATAATCCTACAAAAAGCAGTTTATAGTTTCAATGCATTCTCAGTTAAGCTCTATATGAGTGATAGAAAAACACCTCTAAACTTCATATGAAAGCGCAAAAGGCATGAATAATGTCAGCAATCCTGTATCTAAAAAATAATAATGACCCATTATCACCATACGATATTTTAGGTTACATTACACAGCAATAGTAATAAAACCAGCATGATACAAAAGTGGACTTGTAGATCAATGGAACAATAGAAGACACAGTCTCAAATTCACATTAGTATAGCCACTTGATATTCAACCAAGATGTCAAAAACACACCCTGGAGGAAAGAGAGCATCTTCCCCAAACAGTCCTGGGAAAATTTGATGCACACATATAGAAGATTTATATTTATTATCATGCACAAAATTAACTCCAAATAGATCAAAGACTTCAGGAAGAAACATGAAAGTCTGAAATTGCTAGAAGAAAACAGATTGTCCCTATAGGATATAGGTATAGAAAAGACTTTCTTTTAATAGAACTTCAATGGCCCAGGAATCAGCCCCAACAATAAACAAATGGGATCTTATAAAACTAAAAGTTTATGTGTAATAAAGAAAATAATAAGTGAAGAGGAGAGAATCTTTATCAGCTATAGATCCAAAAGAGAACTAATGCTTAGAATATTGCAAAGAACTTAAAACGATAAAAGAATAAAGAAAAACAATCCAATAGAAGGGGGCTATACATCTGTAGTGGTTTGAATGAGCATGTCTCCTATAGGATCAGGCATTTGAATTCTTGGTCTCCAGTTGATAATGCTACTTGGGGATACTTGGGGAGGTGGTACAGTGTTGCTGAAGAAAGCATATTACTTTATACTTTCTTTTACTTTATAATTTATAATTTTTTTATTTTATATCACTGGAGGCGGGCTTTGAGAGTCTAAACCTCACTGCATTTCCAGTTCACTATTTCTGCTTTGTGTTTGTGGTTGAAAATGGGATCTCTCACCTCCCTGCTCCTGCTGCTGTGTCAGCCACAATGGTCATGATATTTTATCACAGCAATGGAAAAGTAGCTAGTACAAGATAATTAACAGAAAGTTCTGCAAGAAAAACAAAAGTGGTTAAGACCATCATTAGCAAACAGGGAAGTGGAAATTTAATTACTTTAAGGTTTTATCTCACCCCAGCCAGAATGGCTAAGAACAAACAACTTACAGTAAATGCTAGCAAGGATATAGAGAGGAGAACCTTTGTCCACTGTTGGTAGGATTATAGAATGGTGCAGCCACTATGGAAATCAGTGTAGAGAAAACACACACACTCACATTCACACTCACACACACACACACACACACACAGAGAGAGAGAGAGAGAGAGAGAGAGAGAGAGAGAGGAGAGACACAGAGAGAGACAGAGAGACAGAGAGACAGAGAGAGAGAGAGACAGAGAGAGAGAGAGAGACAGAGACAGAGAGAGAGAGATCTACCATACACCCATAGGACTTGATATCCTTCTACAGAGACTTGCTCAGCTGTGTTCAATACTACTCTATTCATAAGAGCCAGAGAGTGGAAACAGCCTAGATGTCCATCAAGTCATTACTAGATAATGAAAATGTGGTACACATCCACAACGGAATTCTACTCAGCTATAAAGAAAGATGGAGCCATGAAATTTTCAGGCAAAGGAATGGAACTGAAAAATATTCTGCGTGAGATAACCCAGACCCAGAAAGACAAATGTTCTCTCTTCTTCGTGGGCTCTCAGTCTAAATCTATAGGTTTGAATGTATAACTTAGAGTAACCACGGAAGCCAGTGAAGAAGAAAGGGGCCGATGGGGGAGAGATGAAGAGTAGGGCTAGAGGAATGTCAGGACATAGGTGCTATGAAGGGGGAAGGGGAAGCGGGATGGCACATTTAACTGGTAGCAGTGAGGAAACATAATCTATGTATGATATATATGGAGAGTAAGAACATGTTTTGAAGCACTTACCCGACAGAACAGGATAAATTGCCTCTCAGAAGATTTAGACTATTTTACAAAAACCCGAGTGTCAGGCGGGGGACTACTTCACTTGAGTTGTTAGTCAACGAGTCTGTTGTTCCTGGTTGCCTAATAAGCGTGAAGGTAAGACCCTCTTGCTGAAGACACTACAAACTTTGCTCCCAGGACCTGTAGAAACCAAGCTGAAACTTATCTGGGAGTCTCTTCCCTGAAGGTAATTGTCCTGTGTTAGAAGGTGCTGTGCCAGATGCCTCAGGAGAAAAGATATCAATAGTCTTACCCAACTCTAAAGCCTGAGAGCCACAATAATAACGGGACTCACAAGATAGTGCAATAGTGGCCCTTGTATCCCGATGGCAGCCAAGCAGTGTCTAATAAGAACCGCTCACTTGGAGGTAACTCCTGCCTGCTAATATAAATTTCCCCAAGAATCTATACCTGGGAAGGGCCCATACTGTTAAAGTAATACAGCTGCCAGTTTTCTTCTGCATGCTCATCCATCTGCTCCTTGATAGAGGTGCCGCACGCACATCTCACAAGAGAAGCTTCTTTTTGCAGCAGACGATTAGATCCACAACCCATCAAAATGCAGAGAATAAGTGACTATGGCTTCCCCATACAGGGGAAATCTGTAACACAACACCTACACCTATGGCTCAGGGAACATCTTGGAAGTTGGGGTGGAAAGATTGTTAGAACCAGACAACTGGGATGCCTGCTCTATCTGTGGTGGTTTCTTCTGGACAGGGTGTTGCACCATGAACTCTCAACAATGTAGTTGCCTGTACAAAACCTACAAAGACCAAACCCATCAACACACCGATGTGGATTGGAAAAAATGTCATAAGGTTCCACCCCTAGATGAAAAACTGTAGGCAATGCCTGCTGAGGGACAAAGAACCAGCTTTTGGTGTTGTTTTGTTTTGTTTTTAGGGACAAGACCTCAGTTCTAAAAGGTCAACTTATTTATATTTGCACTTATGCAAATAAGTACACAGTAATTGGACTCAATAGGTCATACACACACATATGTAGTTGGTTTTTAAAAAAAATCTACTCTTTGGGGACCTGTCACTCAGCTCCCAAAGAAATACACTGAGACTATTTTTGCTTATGAATGCCTGGTGTTAGCTTGGCAGCCTCCCTTCTCTTTATTCTCTCTGCCCACCATTCCCCTGCCCCATTTCTTTCTCTTGCCTATGTATTGGTCGTTTAGCTATTTATTACACCAATCAGGTGTTTTAGGCAGGCACAGTAACACAGCTTCACAGAGTTAAACAAATGCAACATGAAAGAATGCAACACATTCTTTGCATCATTAAACAAATGTTCCACAGCATAAATGAATGTAACACATTTTAATATTCTACAACACACACATACATATACATATATATTTAACAAACAAATATAGAAGAGTTCATGAATTAAAAGGAAGTGGTTGGGAGGATAGGGAAGTTGAGGGAGGGGCAAAGGCAGGGTGGAAAGAATAGAAATACAGTATAGTCATATACAAAATCCTTAAATTAAAAGAATTGTAAGTATCCCATGTAACGGGGATGTCAACATGCTGTTCATGAGACTGTAAATTAGTACAAATACTATAGAAAACAATATGGAAATTTCTTAAAATGGTAAATATGGAATTATCATATGATCATTAATCCTATATGTCTAAAGGAAATAAGTCATCAAAGAAATAAAATCAGCATGTCAGAGATATTTCTGCACTCACATCCATTGTAGCACTCTTCACTGTAGGTGAAACATGGATACAGCCTAAGCATCTACCTGATAGAACAGATAAAGGTATGGTGTGTATACACATGGAGCAACATTCAGCCTTAAAGGAGGGCAGTCCTGTCATATGTGACAATACTGATGATGAACCTGAAACATGTTATACTAAGCAAAATAAGATAGACAAATTCTATGTGACCTTATATGTTGCATCTAACAAGTTGACTCATGAAAACAGTAAAATTGCAGTTACCAGGGGTAGGATGGAACTTTGGACTACAGCAGAGAGATGTTGATAATCACAGTTACCAGGGGTAGGATGGAGATTTGAACTATAGCAGAGAGATGTTGATAATCACAGTTACCAGGGGTAGGATGGGGCTTTGGAATACAGCAGAGAGATGTTGGTAATCACAGTTGTCAGGGATAGGATGGGGCTTTGGAATACAGCAGAGAGATGTTGGTAATCACAGTTACCAGGGGTAGGATGGGGCTTTGGAATACATTAGAGAGATGTTGATAATCACAGTTACCAGGGGTAGGATGGGGCTTTGGAATACAGCAGAGAGATGCTGATAATCACAGTTGCCAGGGAAAGGATGGGGCTTTAGATTACAGCAGAGAGATGCTGGTCAATGGTAAAGAATCTCAGACAGAAGGAATACATTAAACAATCTGTGTATGACACACTCTAGTGAATATCAACAAATGGTTGTCTTGAAAATTATTACAAATAGATTTAAATATTTGTACCACAAAACATGTACATATGTGAAGTAATGTATGTATGAAGCTGATTAAGGCATTTGGTAACCTATTTATAATTTAAAGCATACCAAATATATCTAAAATTTACATGTCAAGACCAAAGATTTAAGGTAATGGGGTTTAGAACTCGGTGCTAACGATTAGTTTGTCATTTATATGTGAATAGTGATATTACTCGCTAAGTCTTTTGGAATACTTTCTAAAGCACAGTTAACTTCTCAAACAATGCTTACCTATATTTAAGCAGCAGCATAACGTTGTATCAAATCTCCTTCTTCACAGTATGAAAATGGGGCAGATAATAAACGTTCTTCATACTCCACCACCTGACTGTCCCTTCCGTTCCTTCGACGATTTCCGGAGGCACTGGGACGACCTGGTAAGAAGCACATGGGCATCTCATTCAGTGTCATTTGATCTCTTTGCTCTCCGTGTAACACAAGGACAGACTCCCCCAGCAAGGTTTATATTGTGTGTTTAATTTATAGTATGGCTATAAACTTCCGGAAGACCGTGGAGACCTGAAAACATACTGCAGCATCTACTTCAGGATGACCAAAGAAAGGACCTTCACGTATCCTTTGCACACTGGTGACAGCAGAGACTTCCTGTCTGCCTTGAGAGCCAGGCTTGCTCATCCCCGTGCCGTCTTTATTTCATGGACCCGCGTTTCCTGCACAGCTGCTTTTAATTTAGCTCAGAAGATGATATTAATAAGAGTTTTTGTGGATGCTTATCTTGGGTATTTTTGTTTTGTTTTTGAGACAGGTCTCATATAACCCAGACAGGCTGGGAACTCACTGTGTATCCCAAGATACTCTGGAATTTCTGATACTCCCGTCTGTACTTTTCAAGTGCTGTTATTACAGGCATAGGCCACCACATCTAGGTTTTGCTGAGGATAGGATTGGGTCCAGGACTCACTGCAAGACTCTATATTACGTCACTCTTCCAGCTGAGCTACATCCCCAGCCTCTCATCTCCTAATCTCTAACAGATCTTAATTGCTTCTAATATGAAACTACTTTAGTGACAGGAAGGAGATAAAGTCTTGTTATGTAACCCAGGCTATTCTTGAACGGGCCATCCTCCTGCCTCAGTTTTCTCCGTGCTGGAATTACCACCACTACAGGCTATAAAGACTATTATTTAAAGACTATTGAAAAATTTAGAGAAGAAAAGAAAATTCAGAATAGCAAAAAGTATGTACATGTATTTGCTAGTAGAACATTGAGAAACCAATCATAGGACTCTCCTTAGCCAAGAGCTCCCCCCAGTGTTGCTCAGGCAGTATTGAACGGGTTAAGTTAAAGGTCACTAAGACCTTCCTCTTTGGAAGATTTGTTTTTTAGATTTGACTTGCACTTAACTCGCTGCATTAATATAGGAAAATAGCTTTCTTAATATTACTTTAAAATATACACAGAAACAGAACACAAGACCCTGGGTGGAGCTCTTAAATCTTAATTAGCATGGCTTTCGTCATTCTGACAGTGAGGTTTAGTACTAGAAGAACCAGTGTTCTGTGCTCTTTCCTAACCCAGGCAAAGCAGGATCAACACCACCAGCAATTCCCTTCCATTAGGTGCCAACACTATCCCACATGTTTAGAAGATTTCTCATTAGGAAAAGTGACTGTTTTCCTTGAAGGACTGGTTTTGAAATCTGGATATAATTGGTAATGGGTTTCTTCTCCGTGCCAAGTTTTTCATTGCTTTTGAAGATAAGAGCAGCTTAATGTCTGCTAATTTTGTCCTTATGCTCTGTGCAGGTGATAGATGGCATTGTGATCTACTCTACTTACAATTCTATTTATAAAACAAAGACATGGTAATTCATCTTGTCTCATAACACACACATGTAATTTTTAAATAAAAATAACTTAAAATAGAAGGGAAGATGGAATGCTTTTTAGCTTTGAACACAGAAGAATATAACATAAAAATAGAGTCTGTTTGTGTGCATCTTGTCTGCATTGCCGCCTTTTGAAAGAAGGAAATTGCTGCCTTGCAGACGGCCGCCTTCGTGTTGCTCTTTAACCTTTCCCCTGGCTCAGGTACCCTCTCAGCTGCATCAGGAGTCAGCCCATCCAGTTCTTCCCGAGGGTGGATTTGGAAGGTGTGCTGAAAAGCTTTCTGTCAGACTTAAAATCTAAACTTCCTCATATATGTGGATTTCCCATAAAGATGACAAGTAAGCCTTGCTACTACACACAGGAGCTAAGCAGACCACAAACACAGGTAAGACGTACTCTTCTCACTCAGGGTCTCGGAATTCTTTAGCAGATCACGAACTTTTCTTGGTACAGCATCTCGTAAGTGCTATTTGTCGTTACTGTTACTTAACTGTTTGCCCTGCCGTTGCGGTCACTGCATTTCATGACACACAATCATTATTCCTGATGTGTTCCATCCATATCTGGATATACATGGACTGGGTTACTGGAGATTAGAGAGAAAATGCTGTGAACTGCTCAGCTGCACAGACAGGGAAAGCCTGTTCAGGAGAAGTAGGTGCCTGCTGCCCACTGGGCGGGTGCAGCAGGAGAAAGGGCATCCCCGTGCCTGCCTCGGCAAGACATTAACTTCAGGAGGAAACCAGCATGCCTGGCTCCCCGCAGATAGACATATGACACAAGAAAAGAAATGGCTGCCTGGGGTTGTGTTATGTCCCAGACTTAGCAGAGCAGGGGAAGAAGATGCAACTTGAAATCAGATTCTGAGTCTTTATATTTTCTGGGGCTGGAAAGTTTTCAAGGGAGGAGAGTCACCTCTGGCTTTATCCCCCTGCATTTTAGAATCTATTTTTTTTTTTTTTGGTTTTTCGAGACAGGCAGAGGCAGGCGGATCTCTGGGAGTTAGAATCTAATTTTATTGTACCATATTATAAACATGTAGAAGTATATGCATACGTCTTGTTGAATAATTGTTTATGTAACCCAATACAGCGTACTTCCACCGTCCTCATTATGTGTTCAGAGAGGCAACCACTGCCGTGACTTCTGGGGCTTGCTCTTTGTCTTTACTAAGCATAGGCTTTAGTGATGTCCAGTTTTGAATTTCATGCAAAAGAAACCATCGTGTCTGTGTTTCCCAGTCCGTCCCTTGGCTTTAGAATGGTGTTGTGACGCTCAGCCGTAATGTTCCACTCAGCTGTAGCTCACTCACTTTCATTTCTGTGTGGTGATATGATTACGTTATCGTTTATTTCTCCAGAATATTGTTGATTGACAGCTGAATTGTGTGAGGGCTATCTGTGGTGATGTGGCAGTGAACCTTCTAGTACACACCCTCTAGGTGCACGGACATGAATCCCATGCATGCAGAATCAGCAGGTGTATTCCTAAGCGTAGAACATATGCTAGGCTCCTCCTAAAGTGTCTGTAGCCGTCTCTGAGCCTCCGGCTGTTGCTTCTTTCCCTTGTTCTTATGTGGCATTGCTGGTTTCCAGTGATTCTCGCAGATACGCTTGTTATGATCTGCTTTCAGTGTGCGTGTTCTTGATTATATATAATATATATATATATATATATAATGATTATATATAACCACTTGTGTATAGTGGTTATTTGGATATCTATTTTGATATATCTCTAGTTTTCATTTACAGATATTATGGCATGCTAGGTATGAGTTCTTCGTCAGCTGTGTAGGGCTCCTCATCTCCCTTTTTTCTGCATTGTGCTTTCCAGAGAAGGGAGTGTAAGTGGACAGATACCTATATGATACCTATATTTTAGTCTTAAAGATAGGTATGAAGTTTTTTTTTTTATTTTTGAGATAGAATCTCACTTTGTAGCTCTGGCTTCCCTAGAACTCACTCTGTAGACCAGGCTGGCCTTAAACTCACATAGACCCTCCTGTCTCTGCCTCCCGAGTGCTGGGATTAAAGGTGTACACTACCATATCTGGCTCGCATAACAGTTTTTAAAAGTTAGACTGCTTGCCAGATCCAATCTAAGGAATTGCTGCTGAGCAGACACTTATATCGTATGTCCGTATTGACTGCTTTATACTGCATATCTTCAGCCATACCTGCTCTGTGAGTAGTAAATCCAGACAATGTGCAAAGCTTGCGTCTTAAGTGTACAGCAGCACTTCCCTGAAATCGTCTGCACACTGCTGTTGACAGTAAGAATTCATTCTGCCTTGTCTGTTATTCTATTGCGAGGACCCACAGCACAGAGCTCAGGTGTCTTCGCCAGCATGAAGTAAATACACTTCTGACTTAAAAATGAAGCCTGGTCAGATTCTTAGCATAATAATCAAGAAAATAAATTAAAATTAACCATTGATTCCTGTCTGAGAGTTCGGGCTCTGAGAACTGGCTGTCTAGACCCAAGTCCTTGCCATTGTGTACTGGAGTAGACCTGTGATTGCCTTGCGTCTGGCAAACAGAGTGAGGTGACAGCGGTGATGTCTGAGCTTGGGCGGTGGGAGCAATGTAGGCTGGAGTCCAGGCAGCCCTTAGAGCTGCATGGGGGAAGCTAGGAAGGAAGCTATGGACAACCCTGTCAGGAGTGCTCTTCATGGGGAACAATAGCTAAGCTGCATAACCTTCTGGAACTTTCTACACGCTGCTGACTTTTTAAAAAATTAATTTTCCAGGAGTGGTTAGCCAGACTAGGTTTGCTTTTAATTAAGGAAAATTTCAAAACTACTTAAGAGAAAATAAGTTTTAAGTAGGGGTAAAATGGGTGTTTTGAAGCAAACATCAGGCAAAATATTATTTCATCTTCTCTAAATCCTGTAGAATATATTTGTACCACATGCAGCATTGAAAAAGCATTTTTCACGTGGCCCGATGTCACTATATACCAAACAGGATGAATAGTTCCTAAGTATCACCAAACCCAGGTCATACACTTCTCATTTATCTCAAAGATTTGTTTTTAAGGCTTTTGCCAAGTTAAAATCTAAACAGGACCATCTCAGATCACTTGGCCATTCTATCTGCTAAGTGTGTTTTATTCTATAGCATTATTTATGACCATTGCTTGCTAGATACAGGAACACTTGCCCTGGAGGGTATTCTACACTCTGGATGTGAGCAGCTGCTTCCTTGTGTGATATGTCATTTAAAGCCAACATTTTTATTTCTCATAAACTAGGGGCTTGGCTTTAGCAAAACAGACAAGTGTGATGCCACACGCAGAACCAGACTTCAATAAATAACCCACATCTGATTAGTCATTCTGCTTACTTTTCCATTTTCTTTTTAAACATTTTTAAATTTTCTCTCTACCTCCCCTGACATTTTATAACACTTGCCCATTACTGCTAGTTGAGGTAGAGTGTGCCTCTCTGGATTACATTATCTCCAGTTTCAGTAATCATGGTGTGTGTGTGTGTGTGTGTGTGTGTGTGTGTGTGTGTGAGTGCATATGTGTGTGAGTGCGTATGTGAGTTTGTTTGTATGTGTGTTTGTGTGCGTGCATGTATGTGTGTGCATTTATATGTGTGTACGTGTGTTGTGTGTTTGTGTGTGTGCATGCGTGCCTGTGTTTGTGTATTTGTGTGTATGCCTGTATGTGTGTGCGTGCATGCGTGTGCGCATGTGTGTGGCTAAGCCTAAGCATACTGACCTCTTTTTGCCTCAACTTTCCTGAATGTTAATGGTTAACAGGATGAAAGACACTGTCCTGATTTTCCCACACCGAAAGCATGGATGCAACAGAAGAGCTTTCCCTCTCAAAAACATCCAACCACATAGCCTAGATAAGTCGTGGGCTTCTCAAATTCTTCTTAACGGTTACCTTAATACTGGAATCCCGTTAGATAACTGTAAAATGTTTAGTTTCACAATTCTATATTATTATCCAAAGTTGTATACGTTATGTGTCAGTGCGAGAAGTTAAAAGTCTACTAAGCTGCGTTTCCGACAACGCCTAGAAGAGAGATGTGAGCCGTGAAGCACATGCTCTTGAGCTGGCTCACGGCTCCACAGAGCTTCAGCTGTTGACAGCTTAAAAATGTTTAAGTTCTGTGAATTATTTATGATCTCATCTGCTGTTTACACAGGCCCTTTTTGCTTTTCTATACATTTTGAATATAAGCCTAAGTTTCCTCCCTTGTGGCTATGTACAGTATTTTAGAGTTAAAACAATGAGTGACAATGTATCGACAGGCTAGGGAGCAAGCGGTGCCCCGGGCACGACTCTCGCTGATGTGCGCTTCAGACAGGGCTGGAAAGCGGGTGTGAGTGTAGCTGTCTCAGGTGCAACTGGAAAGCGGGTGAGAGTGTAGCTGTCTCAGGTGCAACACACACGTTCGCAGAGCGCAAGTCGGTTGTCCTTATCCTAATCCGCCTAGAGTTTTCTTTGTGCATCTCAAGTAATAGGTACATTTTTAAAAAAATGCAGTTTGTGAAACCCAAGGATTAAAAAGCAAGTGTTCTTTGCTTGTCTATAATTAGTTTCAACTTAGTTCTCAGATATGTTTCTTTCAAGGCAGTGGGAAAACACTCGCTCTCCAGAGTGACGCCATCTGTTGTGACAAAGTGTCTCCTGGTATTTGATGGGATAATTTAAGAGTATTTCCAATGACAGCATCTGTGTGTGTATGTAGCACAAGGCAAGGGCTGTGGTTTGTGGGGAGTGTGTTGGGTGTCTACTGCTCTCTGAGAAGAGCAGACACCCTAATGTCGGTCTGCACTGGACCCCGAAATCCAGTGAGTGAACAGTGCGACTTCTCCCTAACAGTGACTGAAGTCAAGGGAAGTGTTTGTAGTTGACTTTTTCAGCAAAGCTGGGACAAGCATTGCTTCCCCTTCTTCCAACTTCCCACAGTTGATATGTGCGTCTAATTGACAGGCTGTAAGTCAACACTCTAAATATCATTGAGAAAATGGCACATTGAACTTCACAGGTGCTTGTTCCAGAAGGAACAATGGGAAGAGTAGAGGCCAGGCTCCCATCGTGAGTGGGAGATGCCTGCTTCTTGCCCGGGTCTGATGGTAGCAGTAGTCTTTGCTCATATGATGTCTTGACAGAGAGGATATGCTATGCCTATCAGATAGCTTTTAGTTTGTTGTTAGTTCCCATGAAAGAGGAGAGTCTGAAAAATGTCTGTATCACCCTTTTCATTCTCCAGACCACAAGAATTGTGCCCCCAAAGTGTATATATTGAAGCCCCATTTTTGTTGTTTTTTTTTTTAATTTTAAGCCACATCATTTTTATGTGCCTTGTTATGCCCTAGATGACTGGGTCAATCTCATCATTTTTTGTGCCTACCTATAATTCTAATCTCCCTGAACTCTCCACTGGTGTCTTCCCAGCCTCATTCAAAAACTGGAACTCGGTAGAAGGAAGGAAAAATCAATTGTTCTGGCTTACATATTATTCCTATAATTTTTATGGTTTTTGTTTGAAGCTGTGACATATTTTTAATCTGTAAGAGTAAGAAAATAAATCTGTGACCTACATTTCATATTATTGTCAAAATTTACTATATTACTTTACTTTCTGTTGTAAATACCATGACCAAAAGCAAGCAGGTTGGGGAGGCATTTGGTCCACGAGATAATATTCAATCATTGAGGAAACTGAGATCAGGAATTCAAGTAGAAGCAGAAATGGAGAAATGGTACTGATTGGTTTGCTCTCCGTGGCTTGCTGAGCCTACTTCCTTATAGAACTCAGGAACACCTTTCTGAGAGTAGCACCGTCCATGGTGGACTAGACCCTCCAATATCAACGATGAATCATGAAAATACCTCCACAGGCGTGCTCATATGCCAGTCTGACAGACGTCATTCCTCAGTTGACACCCCCTTTTCCTGGTGACTCTAGTTTGTGACAAGTTGACAAAATCTAACGAGTTCTGCTTTTCTTATACAGCAGTGAAAGCCCAGTGTATATTTATTTCAAAACAATAGAAACACTTCCATCAGCAATTGAACAGATAAGAAAAACATCATATATACATACTGTACAATAGTCAATCACAAGAAAAACATCATATATACATACTGTGCAATAGTCAGTCACAAGAAAAACATCATATATACATACTGTGCAATAGTCAGTCACAAGAAAAGAGATCCTGATATGTGCTGCAACATACCTGAATCTTGAAAAAAATAGTATGTTAGGTGAAATAAGTCCGACACTAAAGGAAAATATTGTATGATCTCGTATGAAGTATCAGGAATGGGCAGATCATAGCAAAAGAAAATAGAGCAGGTGTTGCCAGCATCCTGGAGCAAGGGGAAGTGCGGATTATTATTTACAAAGGTCTAAGTTTTGGTTTTTGTGTGGGAAGAAGAAACTGTAGGTGACAGTTCTGACCCCCCCAGGGCAGTGGTAAGTGCGCTTAGAGTCCTCTGAATTGTGCGCCTATACTGAAGCAGTGGAAACGTCTTCTTTCTTTTGTTTCTTTATTTAAATATGGGGCACTTCACAAATTTGCTTCATCCTTGCACAGGGACCATACTAATCTCTGTCTCGTCCAGTTCTAGTCTGGGCTCACAAGTGAGCACGGGACAACTTGATTTCCTATGCAGACAGAGTTTTTAAAGATGAGGACACACTTGGATTTCTTTGCTGTATCTAACTAGTCGTTTTGAGACGGTCTCGCCGAGTTACTGCTAGGCACCAGAAACTGGTGGTGCAAACACAGGCAGGCTTAAGACATGCAACCCTGCCCTGAAGTCAAAACCCCACTTAGAGATCCCAGGCAAATGCATGCACCCCTCCATTAGATCTTACAGTTGATTTACATGGGGCTGAGAAATCTACACATTGCACCAGAAGGCTCGTTTGTATTTTTCTCTTCAGCGGTTCTATGCATTTTAGTGTTACTTTGTGTTCGTATTCTGATACTTTGTATTTTCTTTCTTGTTTCTCTTATATTATTAATATTACATTTTTACCTTTCCCTAATCTCCATCCTTCCAGGAAAACAAAGTCAAACCCCCCAATCTGACGACGAAAAGCCACTTCAGAGTGGCTCTGACTCAAGCCACTTTGCTGAAGCCCACAGGGGCTCTGCCTTTAGTCCCACAGCCAGCAGCAGCCAGCCACAAGGTGGAGCCTTTGGTCAGCCCGCAGCGCGCAGGCTTGTCTGCAGCGGGCCGCTTCCAGCCAGGGTCTCCGCAGCCCAGACAGCCCGCCTGGCCTCTCAGGGCGCCACCCCTACGTGTGGGGGAGTCAAAACCCAGCAGTGAAAATACACAGACTCAAGGCGATAATCTTTGCTCACAAAGTAAGAGGGCCCCAGCGTTCATACCAGTTTTCCAAAGGAAATCTGAGCAAGTGAACAAAGACATCTCAACACTCAACAGCGCGAAAAGAAAACAGAGCGCGGTTACACAACCTACCCTACCGGCGCAGAAAACCAGCGTAACCCAGGGGGGCAAACCAAGTTCAGGTTCAGCTCCGAGAAAAAGACCAGATAGTAACATTCAAGTCCAGGCTAGCAATTTAAATCAGAAGAACGTCAGACCTCTGCTAGGGAAAAGCGCTGAGTTCTGTGAGCCTGAGGGGAAACGTCCCTCTTCTGAGGTGGAGCGGGCTGTGCACCTCACTGAAGGTGGGCCACTGTCTACCAAAGCCATGACTCAAATGTCAGGTAGTTTAAGTGCTATAAAAAGTGCTGTTGACAGCCACACCAGTGGAAAACGCAATTTAACAAGCAGATTTATAACACAAATTTTGGGGAAAAGCCATGAGTCACTAAAACTCAAAAGCCAGCCACACATTTTTGAATCAGACTTAGAAACGGAAGACTCCCAACTCCAACCGCAACAGTTAGCAGATCGAACTGAAGAAGCTGACGCAGCCAATCATGGCCTAACAGAGAGCAAAGCATCCCACAAGCACAGACGGAAACTAAGCCTTGAGTCTTCACAATCTTCTACAAAGCATCGTTCTAATGCTGCTCATCAGAGGCAATCTGGTTCTTCTAGGAAACAGGTAAAGGTTTGTTTTTCTTTCAGCCTGGAAAAAATTCATGGTACGCTGGCTAGACTTTTAGAGCCTTGAATAAGAACGTAAGTAACTTGCACAAGTCGATGTAGAAATGTGGTTATTAAGAAAGCCAACTCTGTTCCAATCCTTAAAAAGGATGCTCAGCCTGGCATGTTGGCACCACTCTTAATCCCAGCATTTGGGAGGCAGAGTCAGGAGGGTCTCTGTGCATTTGAGGCCAATCTAATCAGGACAGCCAGGACTACACAGAGAAACCCTGTCTCGGAAAAAAAAAAAAAACCAAGTGACAGCAAATAGGACATCTAAGGACATTCACGGTTCACAGAACATTGTAGAAAGGGAGCAGAAAGGATGTAAGAGCTGGAGGCTGGGGTGGGATGGGATGGGGGATGCTATGAAACAGTGTCTCTGGACAAGACACTGCCCATGCAGCCATGAACACTGTAGCAAGAAAGACCTGAGGAAGACTGGGGCCCCCACCCCCAACATTTCATGAGTTGGGGAAAGAGGATCATGAGTTCCCACTCACTCTGAGAGAATATGAGCTGTTTAGGCTTGCTTAGATGGTGTAATCACTGACATGTTGACCATGCTCCAATAAATGACTTCCCACCATGCTCACACAAGTCACCAAAATTAAACTCAGTTGTTCAGAAATTTCAAGGCATCAGAGTAGGAGCAAGACTTGTTTTAAAGGGTTTTGGTGGAAGAGGGAGGAGGGTTGGAGGATGGTCTGGGAATGACAATGGCTAGAATTCACTATATATATATATATATATATATATATATATATATATGAAATTGTCAAAGAATTTTAAAAGAGAGACTAACTCTCTTAAGAATCAAAACTGTTAGTAATCTGGTTAATTTGTAACAAAATGCCGTTCTTCAATTTGATACAGGTACCTAAGACAACAAAACCTAAGAAGTTCTTTGGCATTCCTGAGACAGAGTACAGTATGGAACAGAGACCACCCATCAGGTAACTGCAGGGCGTGCCCTTGTTTATATTACTTAAATAGAGAGATCTGCACTTAGATTAGCAAGGGAATGGGAATAGCACTCCTGTGGATAAGCGACTGTTTTCCCTGTGTGGACCCCAAAGAAGAATGGCTTTGAGAAAGGACCCCTCGGGCTCCCTTCTCTTTAGCTCTGGGTCCCACAGAGTAGGAAGCCAGTGTCTGCCTTGTGGTCACAGCAGCTGACTGAATATGTAAGACTATGGCCCCACTAAAATATCCTTCTTCTTGGGCATGACCGAAATAGCAGACCTTAGGTGATGTCCCAGAACTAACCATTACACTGAAATTGACTCACGAAGTGGGACGATGCCAGCTACGCTCAAACTTGAGATTTAACTTTCATTCTGGGTCCCTGGCACCAAATTCACAAAACTGTACATCTGGCAATGACATTTTATCCCTTGTTGCCATCTGCTCTGTCCTGAGAACAAACATGACTGAAGTACCCACAGACACTCTTCTCATAAAGCCATTGGCTTGCGTTCAGATCCTTTAAGAGCCAGCTAGAAAGTTGCTTTTCTGTTCCAACGCCAGTTCTTTCTAGAGTTAATAGAATTTTCAACCTGATTTGAATTAACTAAAAGGTGCCTAAGTCTATTCTTATATAAATTATGATGTGGTATCTTATGTAGTTTTAAACATCTTCATTTTAATACTCTCATGTGCCTGAGGAAAATATTGTATGTGCCTTGGGCATGGCTTTTTGCATTTTTAGAAATAAGAGAATCTACTCTAGGTCCCATGGTCTTAGAAATATGGTCACTTTCTCATTTTGAATTGCTTAATGCCTGACGTGTTAACATGAAATCACTATTAGGAAGAATATCATGATGAGAAAATTGTAGTTTCTGTATCCCCCCACTATAAAATTAATACATAGTTATGTAAAAATTTTTGAGTAACATGGAGTAATTCAGTAAACAAGTTTTAAAAAATTGGTCACTGGAGAGATGACTTAGCAATTATGAGCACTGACTCCTGTTCCAGAAGACCCAGGTTCAATTCCCAGGACCAACATGGTGGTTCACAACAATATATAACTCCAGTTCCAGGGGATATAATGTCATCTTCTGGACCCTGTGTATAACAGGCTTGTACATGGCACACAGTCATATATGCAGGCAAAACACCCATACACATACAGTAATAAATTTCTGAAAAGTGAAAACCACCTACAATTGCTCTTTCAGGGATGATCTCCCAGAACCCAGATGAAGTCTTCCAGACTGGGCCTGTGGGTGAGACGCAGGCTGTGTGTGCTGCCCTGGGACTTGCTGCTTCACTCGGCTCTTTTCTTCTCAGTTTTTGCACAGTCTTTTATTGAATGTGGATATGCCATGCTTAGCTAGCTCCCGACTGGTTAATACTTCAGTTGTTTGCAAACTTTCACTATTATAAGGCATGTAAATTGTTCTATACAGAATGCTGCAAGTTACTGAATTTATATGGTACATTATTTTTGTAAAGAAGGAGTTTCACTCTGTAGCCCCAGCTAGCCTGGAATTGCTATAAAGATCAGGCTGACCTCAAACTCACAGAGATCTCCCTGCATCTGCCTCCCATGTACCACTTTATCCAATAGAGTGTTGGGTCCGGGGGTTGCACAAGGATGGAAAGAAAACCACCAAGTCTGTTAAACCAGAAGCAAACTTCATTCCAGGAAACGATAAAGGGAAAATCTCTGCAGGGCACAGAAACATATCAGCTATAGCAATGACCATAGCCAGACTGCGATTCTGAGACTGTGGCCATGGGCAGTTTCCAAACTCCACTTTTTATAGCAAGAAGCAAGCATTAGGCATGAACAAAAGAATTTTTACAATCCCGAGGTAAAACTCAGATACAAAGTGCTTTTTTCTTATACAGTTTCCATTAATAGGGTTTTTCAGTCAAACTAGTGTTTGTATTTAGCCCGTTGTTTCTATTTGGCACTTTCCGATGGTGTTTACCAAAGCTCTGCAGTCTCCGGATACTGCCAGGTTTGCTTAGCCAGAAGGGTGTGGGGCAATGCACAATAAAAGTTAACTCAGCTCACATCAGTGGCTGGTCATGAGTGGCTGGGGTGGGGGATATCTCAAAGCTCACCCTTAGTTTGCAGAGGGATGGCCTTGCCCTGAAGGCTGAGTCTGGTCTTTAGCAAACTCATGTAGGCTGTGGCTCGGGCTCAGGGTTATGTAGGTGATGGAGCAAGTGTCCAGAATCCCCTGCTTGCCCTCCATGAACAACCCTCTCACACTGAGAGGGACGGGAGTGAGAAGTACAAATAGTGCTTCTCACAAATGAGAATTCCTCTCTTTCAAAACTTTAAGACTTTAAGTGGATTTGATAACATACCAAAGATACTTTTAAAGTCAAAATTCTTCACTGCATGTCCTACTACAATAATCCTTCATCATATAAAAGACCCAGCAGGGAATCAAGTGTAAGCTGACCCATGATTGTTTACATATGGTTTGCCGTTGCTACCAATCAATTCGTCAAAACACTGGAGTTAGACAAAGCAAGTCCTAACCTCCTTCCCATGTGACTGTTGCTCCTGCTCCCAGAGTTATGCCTAGTTTAGTTTGCTTTGTGCCTTACTGTGAGCGCTTCTGTTTCACAACTATCTCTAGTTCCTAGTTTATCATCTTCATAGGAAGAAAGTACATTTAATTCAAAGCCCATTTTAAATGCTTCTTTCTCGTGAAGCCCATGCTGTGGAAAGTCAGCTGACCACAGTAAAGACCAGGACATTGTTTTGCTTGTGTAGAAATGTATTTCGTTTTGAGAGTGATGTACTGAAATATACATGTGTGGTCAGCACAGTCATCCACACACGTGGTTATTCTTGGACCAGGCTTCCCGGGTGCTTCCTGGAGCTGCTCCATCATCGCAGCTTAGGCTAGGAAGACATCGTATTGCTCAACTCAGCAAACTACGCTGAGTCCATGCTGAAGCAATGTACAGTGCTTCCCAGTTCGTCACGGAATCTTTATGATCCCTCTTCCTCCACTCTACTAATCTGGACTACTTAGAACTGACAGTGTAACATTCCTTTCTGCTTTCTTCTTAGACGGGCATCACATAGCCCAGGTTGGCCTTGAACTCACTGTGTAGGTGGACTGGCTTTGAACTGCTTCTCTTCCCACCTCTGCTTCCACGCTGCTAGGTTATAGCTTGCTCAGTTTACGCCATGCTGGAGACTGAATCCAGGGTTTGTGTGCGTGAGGCAAGCTCTCTACCAACTGAGCCACAGCCTACACTAGTGCTTCATTTTAGATGAGTGTCCACATATGTACAGGGTTTGCTGTGCTAACATGACTCTCTATGAGTCTGTTTTCATCATAGTACATTTCTGTCTTACAATTGTTCTAATGAAACACACACACACCAAAAATCTGTGCTCAGATTACCAGAGAAATCAATGAAGATCTTGGTTCATATTAAAGATTTCAGTTCTGGGGGCTGGAGATGACTCAGCAGTTAAGAGCAGTTGCTCCCTTGTCAAGGATTCACGTTTATTTCCCAGCACCATAGAGCTGCTCACAACCACCTGTACTCCGGTTCCAAGGGGATCTAACGTCTTCTTCAACCTCCCAGGCACCAGTCACACATGATACACATACATACATACATACATACATACAGGAAAAAAATAAATGTTTTTAAAGACTTCCATTTCTGAGAGCCAAAATAATTGCAGTCAGTTGGGGAAAAAAACAGATTTTACTTTGTATAGGGTCTTGATGCTTTGTTTGTAGTTTGGACCCCTTCCAAAAAATCCTTACTTTTTAAAATTCTACATTCCAGGGCCATTCCAGGGCTAAACAATAAGCAGTTTTATGTTTGCCTATATCCAGAGATTTAGAAATCAACCACCACACCAAAACAAACTTGTGGAAATAGGCGAAACTCAATGCCAAGAATCACATTTATAGTTATGTAAAAATGTGTTTCTCATGTATATTAGCTTCTTGCTATATTTGTATTTGGTTTTATGTTTTTATTATATATTACAATTATTTTTACTTTATTTGTGTCTATTACTTTATTTATTGTGTCTGTCGCAAATAAGATAAAATTTTGAGCATCTCGTTGAATGGCTCTTATTTGTCTGGTTTCCTGACCAATTTTCACTCTCTGTTTCCAAACTGCTATGATCTGCTTTTATTCTGGACATGCTAATATATGACTGTTTGCTGATAATTATAAATAATCAATAAAAATATTTAAAGATGCATGACCCTTATGTGCTTATGTTTAGAATGTTCATGCTGTATATTATTTCAGATGACAAACAGAGAATTTCAAATGTATGTACTTTTCAGATGTCTGTACGGGTGACCGTACAGAGATGGGCCGGCTTACAGACCCTGCAAATTCGTTCCCACTGTAGTTCATTTCCTAAGCCAGCTTAGGTCCTTAGTACATCACAGAGTTTTACTCTCAAAAGATCTTCATTTCATCTTAAAAAGTTACTCATTAGCTGGGCGGTGGTGGTGTGTGCCTTTAACCTCAGCTCTTGGAAGGCAGAAGCAGGTGGACCTCTGAGTTTGAGGCCAGCCTGGTCTGCAGAGTTCCAGGACAGCCAGGACTACACAGTGAAACCCTGTCTGGGAAAAGAAAAGGGATATTCATTAAAGTATTTGCCATGTGTCAAGCACTTGTGAGGTTTACAGCAGGGGAAGAAAGATGAGGTTCTTAGACACAAAACCAGCCTGTGGCTCAAGGAGCACCAAGGAGCCTAGAGCGGCTGGAGTAGAGAAGCCAGAGGGAGGATGGAGTTGACCACACCGGGTCCCATGGGCCCCTGGAGAGCATTTGTTTTATTCCACGGGGTGACCCAATCTCACAGGGTTTGGCAGGCTACTGTAGCTGCTGTGGCATGGATAGATTAGGGCTCAGGGATAGGAGAGAAGGTGAGAGACCAGCTCAGAATCCTGGCAGTTGATAAATGCAGGACCACCGTGGGTGCAAGTAAGGAAGTTACGAAATGGTCCTGGTGTCCTGTGAAGGGTAGAGCCTACCAACTGGAGGGTAGGGGTTTCCATGCTATCTACAATAGTGTCTATGGCTTGATTGCTTAGAAGGATGAGATCCTAGCTTACAATGCTGAGCTGAGACTTACCAGAGAAACTGTTATTTTTTACAGTTACCAACAGAAAGGCCAGATACTCAGTCTCCTTCACCAGGGAGTCCAAAGTTTCTCAGTGACACATTTTCCTGGCCCCTCTGGTCTCCAGACCCATACAGTTGGCCAGTGGTGAGGGCAGAAGCATTGAGTGCAGAAGAGCCCTCTGTGTGTGCTGGGAACCAATGACATGCCCTCTCATGCTGGGGACCAATGACATGCCCTCTCATGCTGGGGACCAATGACATGCCCTCTCATGCTGGGGACCAATGACATGCCCTCTCATGCTGGGGACCAATGACATGCCCTCTCAGACAATTTCATGAAAGCTCAGCATAACTGTGCAGGTGGGAATAAATGATTATGACATATATTTTCATAATAGGTACTTATTATAATATATAAGTATAATAAAGAAATGAATATTATTATAATATATAAGTATATATTATAATAAATACATATAAGTATATTATATAAAGACCTTTATATGTTATAAAGTAGAGAAATCCCTGTAACCTGCAAAGCAATAATTCTGCCTGCCTCTTTCCTTCTAAGAGCCAGCTTTTGTACTTTGTAAACCAAAATAACCTACACTTAATATGGGGTTGTAGAAATGAAACAAAGGAAAGTGTTTTAGTCATATTTTTCTCTGACCAGATTTACCACATTTCATTATTTTGCTGCCTCCCATAGCTTTGCAGTCCCTAAGGAAAGAAGGAGATGAAACCGAGAAGAGCAACAGAAAGTAGGATACTCGATACCCCAGGATGCGAGCACCCAATCCAGTCACACGATGATTAAATTTAGCTCTTGTTAACCTGATTTCAAGTGCAGTTCAGTTCTGAGGGATGATGAGAAACAGAATGTTTGTTACACATCATCAGAAAATATTTTCATCAGAACATACGGCTTGGCTTTCCCTGCCTGATAGAACATCAGCATGGCACAGGAAGGGTCTCCTTTCAGAGACCACTGAATAGTCCGCCTGCTGGATCTGCTCAGTGAGGTGTATGAAGCCAAGGAGAACATTAACCAGCATGCCTTGCTGCTCTTCTCTCTACACATGCACACAGGCATGCTCACCATCTCTACCTGTCCTGCCCGGGCAGGCAGTATGGCCACCTGATGCTGGAACCTATGATGTTCTTGACGGGCAGCCTCATCTTTGGAGGCCTCAAAGTATAAAGAAACTGCTTACATTCAGAAGGGGACTTTGAGATATTCAAAGATGGTTCTCTAGCAAGGCTGTGTAATTCCCAAAGGATGAGAATTGGGGAATAAGAAATGGGGATTTACAAATCAAACTGTTTTACTGGGTTTAATTAATCAGTAACTTTGCTGGGTGTGTGGAGATGGTCCGGGGGACTTCTCAACATCTCTCTAAGCTGCCTGGTGTGTCCTATGTGCCAGTGTTAGAGGAGAAAGTGGCCTTCCTCCACAGAAATCCAGCCCCTCTCTGGAGACCATGGGAAGAGCAAGGTATGGATGCCTAAGGTTTCCACTGGTCCAGCGGGTGTATGGCGGCATCCTTCATAGGGACAGCAACTGACATCTCCCCTCGGTGAATGGTGTGGGAATGTCAGATCCTGACGCATTTGTTACTGCGCAGCCCAAATCCAAGTTACCTACCACTCACAGAAGAAGTATGGGCTCGCAGAACACCTTGCTCAGAACCTTGGCCTTCAGTATATCCACCCCACTCTGCTGCGCCCTCAGAAGGCTCCCTTGCAAGGAGCTGGTAACCCCTGCCCTGCATAGCCAATAATAGATGCAGCCATACACTTTGAAAGAAAAGTATTCCCAGAGCTGGTAAGGCGGTGCAGCACTTAGAAACGCTCACTGAGCAAGCCCGATGATCCGTGTTCGATCGCTGAATCCCACTGTGGAAGAAGACAACCAACTTCTGCAAGCCGTTCTCTGCTTTCCACAGGGGCGCTGTGGGATGTCTGCAAGCTCACAGACGGAAAAACTCAGAGAGAAAGAGATGCACATATCATATATATATATATATATATGAAAAACAGAAAGATGCACATATATACACATATCACACATATATACACGTGTGTATATGATAATAATTATTAATTAAAAAGATCCTTCACGGAAATCTGCTCAATATTCTCCAAGAACTTTAGTGTATGCCCAGCATCCATCCCTTTCCCAGGTCTGCCTTGTTCTAAACACTGCATCAGGAGAAACACTGATGCTCTTATATCCAGCCCTGCCCTGGGCCCAGTTGCTTCTTTCCTTAGCCCCACCCCCACCTGACTGTTCCTTCCTTTTGTCTTCCTTATTTTCTCTTCCCATTTGTCAATAGTCTCTCCATTTCCTTTTTGAGTCATCTTTTCCAGAGGAGAGAAGCTATGTAGTATTTGTCCTCCCAAACCCAGAGATCTTTTTTTAGAGTCACCCAGGAGGTTCTATGCATCATCTCCACAGGAATAAGTAATAAAATCACAACAGTGCAATTCAAATCAATCCATCTTTAGGGAAGAGAAGTATTCTAGAACTTAAAGAAGCACAGTCTGAGAAACGCAGCTCTGGCGCAGCAACTATAACCTGCTGCTACTGAGCAAACTCCTTCCCCACGAGTGTGGTACATCTAAAGAAAGATGTACATGCATGTCTCAAGTTCAAACCTAAACTCCTACCCTCTCAAAGCAAAATATTACCACAAATGAAAGTCTTCCCTCGCTGAAGACTTAGATATAAAAATCTTGGCATCTGATATCACCCTGGGTCACAGTTCTTTGCTGTTGTTTGATAAGAAGGGGGGGGGATCACATGTTGATCTGGGAACACGAGCTAGATGATGTGCAATCCACTCTGTTCTCTTTAAGTAGTTAAAATAAGTACTTAACGAGTAGTTAAAAACATGGCCATAGGAGGCGACCTGAGCCTCAGGGTCCTCTACCTTCTGCCCTTCCCTAATTATGCCAATGTCTGGAAAGGGTGCCTGCAAGTCAGAGCTCAGCACATCAGAATGCCAAGTCCGGGTTTCACCACATCTGTTTCCCAACACTGTTTAATCATGTTGTGTAACAGGCGGCTTCAGCCATGCTGGGGGCAGGACAAAGCAGCGGCTCTGTGGAGAAATCCTAAAGTCTGTCTGGACATGACATGACATGGTGACTGTGATTATCTGCCAGCCAAACTTTCAGAATGGACGGGGAAGGAGCCTTGGGGGCCGCCCCTTTGGTAGGAACGAGGCAGTTAATAGCTGCCGAGGGAGGGAGAGTCACTCTCCTTCAGACAAGTGGCTACCGGTAGGTTGCTCATGACCCAGTAAATGGCGAAACACCAGTGAGCATATGGACAGCAATAATTGTACTCAGTGAGTTATTAATAACAGTAAAATAGACATGAAGTTAGGAGGAGGACGGGCTGAGATGGCAGTAGGGGGAGCTGAAGGAGGTAAAGGTATAATAATAATATATATAATATGTAATAATATAATCAATACACATTGAATAAATATATGAAACTTTGAAAAAATAAAAGTATATATTTTAACTATTTTAAAAAAATCCTGAAGTCTGTAGCTTAAAATCCTGTTAATACTTAAAATCCCAAATTTTAAGCAATTTGGTGATATTTTAAAAGAAGAAACAGAGTAATTTCTGTCACCCAGAACATCATAGTTTGAAAGAGGAGATGGAATGAATTAGAGCAGCTGTTGAGCAAGGGTAGCAATCCTTTGGTCGTTTGCAACAGTTTTAACCTAAGCCAGCTTGGAAGCCCTTCTCACTCTCTTTAGAAGTGTGTTTCTTCTTTGGGTACTAAAACCATGTCTCTATCATTTTGCTGGAGGAGTCTGCTTGTCGGTTCCCGGCTGCTCAGCTCCGAAATAACCACTCAGAAACTAGTTAATTAAATCACTGCATGGCCCATTAGCTCTAGCTTCTTAATGGCTAATTATTGCATCTTAATTTAACCCATTTCTAGTAATCTGTGTATTGCCACAAGGCTGTGGCTTACCAGCGTCTGAGTCTGTGTCTGGAGGGGCTACATGGCTTCTGTCTGACTCCGCCTCCTTCCTTCCAGCATTCAGTTCAGTTTTCCCTGCCTAGCTCTGTTCCCCTATAGCTCTGCTATAGGCCCAAAGCAGTTCCTTTATTAACCAATAATATTGACAGCATACAGAGGGGAATCCCACGTCACCACTTAGCTGGGAATTCCTAGCCACTTGTATCCACTTGTTTGAAATATCACATTTACATCTCTGGTCAACATCTTGGAAAGTTCTGTGGTAATGATTATCCCTTGTGTTCTGTTTCTTCACCCAGCTGCATCTTTGAATCCCACAAACCATTTAACCACAGCCTGATGAGAAGAAATGTCATTCCACTCTTAATATCTCTAACGGAAATAGGAGCCTCCTCATGCATGATGCAGCCAAGACAGGGCAATGACAATTCACATGCTCTCCACATTTTTATTTCATGTCAACTGTTGGCACAGCCCTGGTGTAGCCAGCCACCAGGCCCTGGTGCAGCCAAAATCCCATGAGTCTTTTATACAAGTTTTCTAAAACCAGGTCACGTATAAATGTCACTACTTACCAGGCATGTGGTTCAGAGTTCTTACTTTCTCAACAGCAGTGTGCTTTGGAAGTTTCTGCTGGCCTTCTATTACAGACTCCCTCACCTTCTCATGGTGGACTTAAAAGACTTTGAAGCTGGTGGATAGTTTTATCTAAAATTATTACATGGAAAGTAATCCACAGAGGAACATATTTGAAGGAACCAATGGGAGGGGAGTAGGGAATGGATGGGAGCAGCAAGGCATATGTTGAGGGAATGAAGAGTCTCAGAGGAAAACGTGGGCTGTACTGAAATCCAGAGACCCCGTGTAAGGGAAACCATGGGTAGCATCTTCTGTCCAGTGCCCCCTAATGGTTTCAGGGCTTCAGAGTTGCAGTTACAGCTTCCATAGCTTAGAGTTAGCAAAGACACGGGCTGTTCTACAGGACCCAGGGAAGAAGACTCGTGTGCGGCATGATGAAGAACAAGGGGGCACTTGCCACCAGCACGTAGATGACAGAGCTGCCTTCTCGAGTGCGCCTCTCTCTAGATCATTAGGGAAGACTTCTCAGTGAGCTGGAGATGTGAGAGAACTGAGAAACAGACATTTGCAAACTGAAGATGTATAACACCCCAGGTATTTCGGTGGGAATAGGGAACCCAGCTTGGCTAAAATGGAGGGACAAGACAGACGGCTGGGGCTAAGACAACAGGCTGTGCCGAGACAAGCAATAGAATGGAGCCCAGCTGGGGCCTCGCCTTTCGTAGCAAACGGTGGAGGGAGCATGCACAGCTTGGGTCTCTGTTCCCAAGCTAATGACGCCGTTTTGCACATCTGCTGCCCTTTCCTCCAGATGAAAGGAAAACAGGCATCCTCATGATTAAAATAAGAGAGGGGAAGGAAAGAAAAGAATAGCAGATGTTTCCCAGCAATGGGACCCAGCAGCAGGTCACCAGACACCTCCAGTCTCCATCCTGACTCATTCAGCAAGTGTTAGCAAGGACCACTGTGCCCAGAGTACACTGAAGGCTTGCTTATTATAGAATCATAACAATTCAGGTAAGAATGAGCCCAAAATAAATGTAATCCACAGAGCCCTAAACAGAGACCTTCTTGAAACCTGCGAGTAGAAGCACTATTAGTTGCCTAAAGCCATGGGCAGGTGAAGCCTTTTCCAGCTGTATCCAGCTGTGTCATGATGTCTACTGTTGTCATCTTTCAGGTCATCCAACCCTAGAAACAGTGGCAATGTTGGTGTTCAGAAAGACATTGTGGGTAATTCTGCTCACTACTAAAATCTGCCCCTAGGACCTCTGTGTTCCCCTTCGTCTGCTGTGATGTCTGTCTGGCTGTGGAGCATCACCCTGACTGAGACTTGGTTTCCCTTGACCAAAGGAGTAAATGCGAGTTTTTGCCTTTGGAGCTCCTTAGACAGGGGACTGGCTAGTTGCACCTTGTGAAAAAACGCCATGGGAAAGCAGTTTCCTGGAGAGCTTTAATGCAAACAGAGTGGAACTCTCAGTTTAGTTGACCAGAAACAAGGAAATGCTGCTTTCAGGTTCTGCTCAGGACAAGGTTTGGGCACCTGAGAGTACAGTAACAGGAAAATATCCAAGTCTTTCTTTCATAGTGTGGGGACTCAGGGGCCAGGACTTCCATTTATTTGGGAAAAGAAAGATTAAAATGGTAGCAAATATCTTTCACTTCAGGAACCCAGGCCAGCGGCAGATCAGCGAAAGGCTAGCTCGTTGCTGTATAGACACACACACACACCGCACGCACGCACGCACACACACACTGCACACCACATACATACACATACATCACACACACACCCTGGGATATGGAATCAGAGACTTTGGCACCTGGCTGATCCTGAGTGAGATTCTGACGCATGGCATTGATATGCACATAACTGAGCAGCAGTTTCGTCCTACCCACAGTCCCCTGGGCCTTGCACCCTGGTTCCAGGGTAGTCAGCTATACTCGCTGGCTCTCCCAGACCTCTCTTTAGGGCTAGGAGTTTATGACCACACTCTTTGCCCCGTCTCGATTGTCCTTTTACAATGTACCCACCATCTTTGCTCACAGTTCTGCTTCAGGGCAACAGGCATGAACCTCATGTGTCACACAGACATCCAGTGGGGAAGGATTTACTGTACCCTGTTCCTGCAGACACTGGGGACCTTCTATGGGACCCATTGGTCTTCAGCCATCTGACTTCAGGGAAACAGCAGAGTATCTCTTCCTCGCCAACAGGAAGCAAGGAGTGTGACCCCAGACTCTGAAAAGGTCGTGCTGTCTTCCCTCAGCCATCCCTGGTAGATGGGGGCCCACCAGCTGCACTAAGGGCCTCTCAGAGAGTCCGCAGACATGCAGCTGATCCTAAAGCTGTGGTTTCAAGGGTTGGGGTGCAGTTCTTAGCACCTCAATTCTTGTCCTCAAGGCAATGAGTATTAGCAACTTCTCGTGAATCCTTAAGCTTACCCACATGTACTTTTGAGTAAATGTAACTCTATTGATCAAATTTGTTATACAAGAGAGACCTGCCCATACAGTACACTGCCCTTCACTCTGCATATTTTATTGGGCCTCTTCCTATGGCTCCACCACTGTGCTGACTGATTTATGTCAACTGGACACCAGCTGGAGTCATCCAAGTCGGGAGAGCCTTATGACACCTAACAGGAACAATATAACTTGCAGGTCATGGGTTCTGCTTGCAGTTAAGACAGTTAGGAATAAGTTCCTGTTTGTCCTTTGTCAAGTCCTTGCAAGTTAAGGTTTCTATTTCTAATTAAGAATAAATTCCTGTTTCTTAGATCTGAGGTTAATGGCTTGAGACCCCATTTAAATGATCTACATCCTTACCCTCAGTCCTTCCCTTTCATATCGTCTCTCTAACAATGTAGAACGGCCGACGCTCTCACCCCTTTATCTCTCTTGTGAAAGGGACTTCAAGAAGCCAGGAGGACCTGCTCTCAGAAAGCCCAATTACAGTGAAACAACCTTCTGGCCAGCAACACAGCTCGCTTTAATTAGACAATTGTGAATTTGGTCTTTTCACCTTGAGAAAAATTTCAGTTGAGAAAATGCCTCCATAAGATGGGATTAAAGGCAAACCTAAAAGGCATTTTTTAATTAGTGATTGGTGAGGGAGGGCCCAGCCCATTGTGGGAGGTACCATCCCTGGGATGGTGGGCTTGGGTTCTATAGGAAAGACTGAGCAAGCCATGGGGAGCAAGCCAGTAAGCAGCTCCCCTCCATGGTCTCTGCATCCGTGCCTGGGTTCAGGTTCCTTCTCTGAGTTCCTATCCTGACTTCCTTCAATTTATGAACAGTGATATGGAAGTGTAAGCCAAATAAACCCTTTCTTCCCCAAGTTTCTTTGGGTCATGGTGTTTTATGACAGTGATAGCAACCGTAAGACAACTGCATTGGTAAGCTCTGGCTGCCATCATCTCCACCCTGGTTGGTACACAGTTGGTGCGAACTTTGCTTGTGGACTGCGAGGTGCACAGCGCTTTCTGCCAGCAGAGCTCAAATCTGGTCTGTGTGATGACTCGGATTCCTGGAGGAATGGATCCACAGGAAGCCTCTGACACTCACAAAGGACTGTCAGCAGTATCAATACTGTAGGAAAACTCAAAGGAATTTCCAACCACATTGGCTGCATCAGAATCCCTAGAAGGGCACATTAGCCATTCCACACTGGGACCCCATCCCAGCTGGTTCCTTCCGCCCTCCAGGAGTGAACTCAGGCCTCTATGTGGACTTGAAAACTCAATGGGAGACCCCCAAAAATGGCCAAAGTTTTTAACCTCAAAGACTACCAACAGGAGCAGAAAATTCAAACTAGGGGTGAGCACTGGCGTCTACTCACTGTAGAGAGTAAGACAAATCACGCTAGCTACTAGGTCATCTCCCAAGAGGCTTTGCACCCTCTCCAGTTTCTCTGCATGGTCACGTTCTTCAGACTGCATATCTCCAAAGAAAGCAACCCTGAATCAGGCCACTAGAACAGATCTTCAACCCGTCTCACAACTCTTGTCAAGGACAGATCTGTCTGCAGCCCCATAAGTGTAAGTTAATCCTTGAGAGGGAAATCTATTGGTTCTATATCCCAGAGAGCTGTCCCAATAATGAGATCTTCAACTTCCTCCAAGTTGTTCTCAGAGCCCAGGGCCTCCAGCAACTGACAATAAGCTCTGCTCAGAAATCTGAAGAAATCAGCAGATAATATCCTAAAGACACTACCTGTTGTATGATATGTTTACTCTTTTGGCTTTTGTGGGGCCACCTCCAGCTCTCCAATAAGTCACACAGAGTCTTATTCTTAGTTATGAATGGCTGGCCTTAGCTTTACTTGTTTCTGATCAACTTTTCTAAGTTAACTTATCCCAACTACCCTTTGCCTCTGGACTTTGATCTTTCTCTATTTCTGTGTACCTTTCTTTCTTTCTCCATGGCTTGCTGTGTAGCTGGGTGACTGGCCCCTGAAGTCCTCTTCTCCCTGGTCTCTTGCTCCTCCTTCTTTCTTGTTTCTCCTTCTATTTATACTCTCTGCCTGCCAACTCCACCTATCCTTTCTCTTGCCTTGCTATTGGCTGTTCAGCTCTTTATTATTAGACCATCAAGTGTTTTAGACAGGCAAAGAATTACAGCTTCAGAGAGTTAAACAAATGCAGCATAAACAAAAGCCACACACCTTAAAATAATATTCCCCAACAACTACCAGTATCTAGGATGCCCAACTACAAAGCTCAGCAGATCACATGAGCTGAGCACTGCTCAAAACCTTCCAGATGCTCAGAGCTCCAACCTTAGATCCAGTTCGGAGGAACTGATTTTCAAGATGGAGAACAGCTGAGACCTAAGTCGTGTAGAGAAGCGCAACTGTAGGAAGAGGGCAACTCCCAAAATACTGTTGTTGTTTCTCAGAGAGGAGAGTAATGCTCTGTCTATAAACGTGAGTAAGATTGAAACTCAGTCGAAGAATGAGAAAGAAGAGTAAGGATAGAGAAGTTATGACGAAGGGTTACCGGTCAATAACCTTCAGGTGGATGAGGTGGAAACATCCCTGCCCTCAGCAGTAGTATGTGCCCCGAGTGCACAGCCTCGCTTATGAATCCTGAAATCTGGTAGTTAAAAGGATTATCCAGTTGCTTAGAAACAGTTTAAAAGAAGACAATATTTCTTCCTTCTTTCCCCATCAATTGTTAATAGTTTCCAGTCCTACTGAGAGTCAGAAGAAAAGCAACCCCTAGCATCCCAGGTCCTTACTACCTAGCAGATATGACTTCCTTTACAGGGACAGGGTGTGCTGGAAGGTCAGGCACAGGCTATAGACAAAATGGCTCATAGTTATGATGAGGGTGGAGGGGCTTGTGCCCATTTCTTTCTGTTTCCTTAAATGGTCATGAGCTTCACAGAATTCGACATTCTTAACTGTCAAATGTATGCATCTCATTCTCTTAACTTATTTGTCTATATAACACTTTAAATTTGTGATGAGATATTTTGTATTACAAAATTCATGGAAAATCAAATTTCCTTCCCACCCTTGACTTTTACATACACAGTTTCCTCCCAGTATCTGACAATTATTAACATGTTACAGAAATTTTGTCTATGCTGTGGTTCGGTGTCCAATGGAGTCAAGTGTTAGTTCATGAGTCAGGGTCCATATTCAGCTGGTTGGGACGGATCATGAAGTTAGTTTCCCTGACCGACTGGGGAAAAAAAGGATCCTGGGAAGAAGAGGTGGGGCCAGAAGGTTGCATGGTCCTTTTGAGCTGGGAAGCAGATGGTGGTGGTTTATGTCATGGTTGCTTTCAATTATCTCAGGTTTTTATCTTTAATATTTGTTCCTGAGTTTTATTTTATAACAAACAATAAACAAAATTGCTATATCTGAAGCCCCATGTTAGGCGCCATTTGTAGGCAGAGTTTTTTGTTTGGACTCCCAGTCATCTCTGCCCTGCCAACCAGATCCCAAATAACCACAGTGAGACTTACTAGTAATTGCAAATGCTTGGCTGATACCTTAGGCTTGTTACTAACTAGCTCTTCCATCTTAGGTTAACCCACATTTCTTATCCATGCCCTACCATGTGGTGGTACCATTTTTCAGTACGGCATGTTTATCACCGGCTTCATCAGCGTCTGGCTGGAGATCCCCCGACTCCACCCTTTTTTCCCACCATCCTCTCCGTTTGGCTCTCCTGAATAAACTCTTTCTGCCTAAATATTGGCCAGTTAGCTGTTCATTAATTCAATCAGAAGGTGTCTTGGCAAATGGACAAAATGTACAAAAAGATTATTCCATAACACCAACATCTTTTATATCCTTCTAGAGACATTCTACACGTGTACAAGAATATCCCTGCTCCCCCACAGTCCACTCTCCATAGCAGCATCTTTGAAAAATTTTCTGATGATCATCTATCAGTAGCCGGAGATCTCCCTGTAACTAAGTATTATGTAGAATTCCCTCCTTAAATGTCTGGGAGTTCAGTGAGTCCTCTGCTGATGAATATTTCAATCCCATTGTCGCCACTGCTGTCTTTATGCTTTGGGCTCTTCCCCTCTGCACTGAAGATCAAGTTGAAGCCCTCCTGTGCTGAGCAAATCTTTACCCCAGCTAGGACTCCAGCCTTATTTTCACTCTTTGAATAGTATATCCCACAGTGCCAAAGTTACTCTCAGAAATATACTATTTCCCTTATCTGCCAGGCTATCTGCTAAATAAATTACTTTAAATGTAATTTTTGGATCAAGGAGGGATTCATTTTTAATATTGGCAGACATTTTGCAATAAAAGCCATATGTCTCAATGGTGTTTATCACAGTGGTTTAACACTGAGAAAGTAAAAATAACTGAGAAAATGTGATGAGAAATAAAACCTCAAATGACATGGACAGAAAAGAAGGTATAGATGAGGACAAGTCCAGAAACCAGACCAAAGAAAAAGTGAAAGGCCTGTATGGGAAAAACTTCAAGTCTTTGAAGAAAGAAATTGAATAAGATATCAGAAGGTGGAAAGATGTGCCCATGCTCATGGATCAATAATAGGATTAACATAGTAAAAAAAAAATCTTACTGAAAGCAATCTACAGATTCAGTGCAATCCCAATCCAAATTCCAACATGATTCTTTACAGACCTTGAAATAACAATACTCAATTTCGCATGGAAAAAAACAGGACAGCATTTGCTTAGCTGATGGAGGAAGGTCATTGGCTAATAAAGGAACTGCCTTGGCCCATTTTATTGGTTAGGACATAGGTAGGTGGAGTAAACAGAACAGAATGCCGGGAGGAAGAGGAAGTGAGGTCAGACTCGAAAGCTCTACTCTCTGGAGCAGACGCCTGAGAGAGATGCCATGCTCCTGGCTCCTGGGCAGATGCACGCTATGAAGCTCCAACCCAGGATGGACATAGGCTAGAATCTTCCCGGTGAGGGCACCTAGGGGCACAACACAGATGATTAGAAATGGGCTAAATTAATATGTGAGAATTAGCTTAGAAGAGGCTAGATAGAAATGGGCCAAGCAGTAATTAAATGAATACAGTTTGTATGTTGTTATTTCGGGCATAAGCTAGCCGAGCGGGCGGCTGGGGTGCTGGGGACGCAGCCCCGTCGCCCTTACTACTTCACTTAGCTAGAAGTAGATTCATGTCCCCACATTAGACAGTTCAAGGAGAGCACAGTTCCTCATTTTGCATATATGTCCTGAGCTTTCTCATATGACAAGCACCCCTAAGCTCCCAGGTTCACCCCAGTCCTCTGCCCTAACCCTGTGTACAAACCCGTGGGAGCACCTGGCCTGTTGCTAGCTAAAGAAGCTAGTAATGAATAGTGAGAGCCGGGAAGGTAAAGTGCACTGCTCATGTGCACAGCAGAAAAACAAGACCTGAAGGCTGACATTACCACTGGGAGATACGCTGAGACCCTACCGTCCAGCCTACACCAGGAAGAAGCATTGCGACCAACCCGGGCCCTATCAGACCCTAAACTGGGAACGTAGAAAGACTGACCCCAGCCCTGAGAAAACAAGGAAACACTCTTCCAAAACAGAGCGTCTCAGCAGTCTCCACTTCTCAGACTCAGAAAGCATGTGTCCGGAGCCAGACCTCTGGGCACGTTCTCAAGAAATACTGCTACCCACATCTATTAAAAGCTCCCTGGAGAGCGTGGTCAGTACTTCGGATTCCACTTCATATATTATGGTCTCATGTTTCCCAACTTGAAATACCACAGTGAACTTACCAGCATTGCAGGGCAACCCCCGGTACTCACCGATGTCAGATTTAATCTGCTCTTTCCCTGGCACCTGCAGAAATTGGGAGCCAGGAGGAAAAGAGGCGGAGCAAGTGTGTGTGCCTTGGGCAGCCTGTTCCTACCTAAAGCACTTTGAAATGCTTTTAAGGTATTTTATTGCTCAGCACCTCGCCTATGAAAAGGCAGCTGTGGCCTAGGAAACTTAAAGTAGGACACTTCCAAATTTGTGCCACATCGATGTGCGTAACTTCAAGGCCACAGAGTCATGGTGTGTCTGTGCCAAGTGCCAAGATGTGCTTGCTGCAGCCTGTCACCCTCCCACGAGAAAGGGCTGCTTCCCCTGGAGCTCGACCACAGGACTATTCCCATCACCTGTGATGTTTACACTGGGGAGCCCCCGTGTCCTCACACGTCTGCATCTCATCATATCACACGCCTGTGGTAGCTGTTAAAGGCCATGTTCTCTGAAGCAAGGCATGTGAGGGACCACAAATCTTTGGCTGTGCGGTCAACTAGCTGATGGTGTAGGAAATGCCGGAGGAGCCCCTAGACAAGAAGGACTAGGTGAGTAAAAGTGCTTCTCAGCTCCGCTGTTTTTGAAAAGAGAAGGGTCAGTCTCACTGGGAGAGCATTGCTGCCTGTGCTAATGGATGAAGTTCGTGGATGGACACACAGGAGTTAGGGTGGGGCGGGAAGTGAGATCGAGATGGAGTCGTAGCTTCCACGATGGGCCCTTCTTAGAAATAAATTCTACTTGCCATAGCCAAGAGGATAACTATATGTTTTTCCTTTGGTTCAACTTCTTACTTAGCTTCTTTAGGATCACCAATTGTAGACTCCGTGACCCTTATTTATGGCTAGAAACCAATTATGAGTGAGTACATCCCATATTCATCTTTTTGGGTCTGGGTTACCTCACTCAGAATAGTGTTTTCTATTTCCATCCATTTGCATGCAAAATTCGAGAAGTCATTGTTTTTTACCGCAGCGTAGTACTCTAATGTGTAGATATTCCACACTTTCTTCATCCATTCTTCCATTGAGGGGCATCTAGGTTGTTTCCAGGTTCTGGCTATTACAAATAATACTGCTATGAACATGGTTGAACAAATGCTCTTGTCATATGATAGGGCATCTCTTGGGTATATTCCCAGGAGTGGTATTGCTGGGTCCAGGGGTAGGTTGATCCCGAATTTCCTGAGAAACGGAAACACTGATTTCCAAAGTGGTTGCACAAGATTGCATTCCCACCAGCAATGGATGAAGGTACCCCTTCCTCCACAGCCTCTCCAGCAAAGGCTATCATTGGAGTTTTTTATTTTAGCCATTCTGACAGGTGTAAGATGATATGGGGGTGGGGTGGGATGGGGGTAAGGGGAGATGGGGAGAGAAAAGGGAGAAGGGAAGGAGGGGGGAATGTAGTAATAGGAGCGGCGGGGCTGCGTCCCCAGCACCCTGGCTGCCTGCTCGGCTAGCTTATGCCCGGAAATAACAACACACAAACTGTATTCATGTAAACACTGCTTGGCCCATTCTCTTCTAGGCTAATTCTCACATATGAATTTAGCCCATTTCTAATCATCTGTGTGTAGCAGCCCAAGGTGCACTTATCGGGGAGATTCTAGCCTATGTCCATCCTGGGTTGGAGCTTCATCCCAGGAACAGGGCATGGCATCTCTCTCAGGCGTCTGCTCCAGAGAGGAGAGCTGTCGAGAGTGAGCTCGCTTCCTCTTCCTCCCAGCGTCCTGTTCTGCCTACTCCTCCCACCTATCTTTCAACCAATAAAATGGGCCAAGGCAGTTCCTTTATTAGCCAATGACCTTCCTCCATCAGGGGGAACTTGGGGAAAAAGGAAGATTGGGATAAAAGAAGGTAGGATAGGGGAGCACGGAACCACAATTCTTAGTTAAGGGAGCCACCTTAGGGCTGGCAAGAGACTTGACCCTAGAGGGGCTCCCAGGAGCCCAAATCGAGGTCCCCAGTTAGTTCCTTGGGCAGCTGAGGATAGGGAACCGGAAATGACCCTAGCCTATAGCAATACTGACGAATATCTTGCATATCATCATAGAACCTTCATCTGGTGATGGATGGAGATAGAGACAGAGACCCACACTGGAGCACTGGACTGAGCTCCCAAGGTCCCAATGAGGAGCAGAAGGAGGGAGAACATGAGCAAGGAAGTCGGGACAACGAGGGGTGCACCCACCCATTGAGACAGTGGAGCTGATCTACTGGGAGCTCACCAAGGTCAGCTGGACTGTGACTGAAAAAGCATGGGTTAAAACTGGACTCTCTGTGTAGTAATAAGGGCGGCGGGGCTGCGTCCCCAGCACCCCGGCTGCCTGCTCGGCTAGCTTATGCCCCGAAATAACAACACACAAACTGTATTAATTTAAACACTGCTTGGCCCATTCTCTTCTAGGCTAATTCTCACATATTAATTTAGCCCATTTCTAATCATCTGTGTGTAGCACCCCAAGGTGCGCTTACCGGGGAGATTCTAGCCTAGTCCATCCTGGGTCGGAGCTTCATCCCGGGAGCGGGGCATGGCGTCTCTCTCAAGCGTCTGCTCCCAAGAGGAGAGCTGTCGAGGCTCTGAGCTCACTTCCTCTTCCTCCCAGCGTTCTGTTCTGTTTACTCCTCCCACCTATCCTCTAACCAATAAAATGGGCCAGGGCAGTTCCTTTATTAGCCAATGACCTTCCTCCATCATTTCCCCTTTTTCGGTTTAAACAAAAAAAAAGGCTTTAACATAGCAAAATTACATATAACAAAACAGTTATCAAGTAAAAGTTACAATAATCTTTATTATAACTAAGGAAAACTATAACTAACTATTCTTAACTCCATCAAAGACTCCAGAAAGATACACTACTACCTAAGCAAACAAGAAAAAAGCAACTTTTAAAACTCTAGAAATGACAGAGACATCTCGCTGCCTGGACAGTCACCCAAAGTTCCTCTGTATCGTTGGGGCATCCATCTTCAGCCTTCAGGCCCATGGTATCCAGCAGACATTTCCATAAAGCAGGAAAATTCCAAGTAAGTTCAGTCACTATCTGTTGTGTCCTGCAGAATGTCTCGCAGACTCTTTCATGAATCAGGAACCCCAAAAGATCATCTCACCTTAGGCAAATTCAGTAGTCCTCTCCCTGTGGGTTCTCTGTGTCCAGTTTATGCAATAGTCCAGGCAAGAGTAGTTTCTTGCCCAAATGGCTATCAAACTCCATAAGGTGCCTCTTCAATGCCCATCTTCCTCTGGAAGTACATTGGTGCTGTCAGGAGCAGAGTGTCTCATTGTCATGAAAAGTCCTCAGTTATTAAAACATTAAATGTCCTATTCTGTAATCTTTGAAAGACATGAAGAATGTCTATCTAAAATATATCTCTATATATCTAGAAAATCTAACTAACATGACTACAAGCTTTACTATTATTGATGATTATCCATTAACAACCTATATTTCTTAATTATACAGTACATATTTAAATGAACTACACAATCACAATACCTTAATCAAAATCAGAAACACTTATATATATATAACAAAATTGACCGTAAATCTCTATCAATAAAGCAAAATCTATACTAATGCAAATTATTCATACCTAGATCATATCCCCCTTTAAATGTAAAAGAATATTTATAAACATTTTTTGGGAATATGGGCGCAGTTATTTCTCTCCAAACTGCTTCCTGCTGAATGGGGGCGTCGTTAACTAGGTCTTTCATGGTATAACCTGTGTGCTAGTTTCATCTCAGTTGGCAGCTGAGCGAAGCAATTTTTTGAAGGCGTTCACACCAACCCTTCAGGAGGGCGTGGTCCATCATACCAAATCGGAATAGAAGAAGTGAACAGCGTCTTATCCTCTGTGAAAACAAAATAAGAAACTCCTTTCCAAAGCATCCTTTCCTTAGATCCAAATTTCAACGTCAAGGCATCAAAATATCTATGTTGGATTAGTTCAGCAGCATTTATAAATAAATATCTTTTAGCAGCTGTTGCTCCTTCCTCAGCATTCAAACAATTCAAAGAGAGCATAATAGCATACAGTATCAAAATTCTCTGTGTATTTTCCATCTTTGTGCAGCTTTGTTTTAACCTCTATTTTGTTTATTTTTACTTTTAACTCTTTGCTTTTTGAGACAGGTTCTCTGCATCTTTGACCTGAAGTAACTCTGTTGACCAGGCTGTCTTTGAACTCTCAGAGATCCGCCTGTCTCTGCCTCCCAGGCATTGGGATTAAAGGCGTGTGCTACCACACCTGGAAGTCACAGAGGTCTATCTCCCTCTAACTTCCAAGTGTTGGGATTAAAGGTGTGTACTACCACACACAACAACTCTCTTTCTTCCTTATTTTTGTTTTTTACTTTAAGAACTTTAATTTTTAGTCTGCATATATTTTAACACACTGTAAATCATTTAAAAATTTTCTTTGTCTTTGAATCTCTCTTTACTGTATATCTCTCTTTTTCTGACCACATGAATCTTTAATTTACCAAGCAATATCAGTATGATTAAAGGCGTGGCTTTGCCGGCTGGATCCAGCCCATTCCTTAGCTTTCCAGCCTCATGGCTGAGGTACTGGCTGTAGCCATGTTTACTGTGACAACTCTACAGCATTTCAAGGTCCCTACCAGCAAGCGAGCTTCAGCAGCCTGTGCTTGCAAACCACACAAACCGCCTGCGTAAAAGAGTCAGAGTTTGCCCTGGCAGGACAACCCAGAAAGCCGGCATTTTTAAACGGCGCAGCTTTTTTCCTGCTATGGCTGAAAACCGAAAAGCATGCGTTCAGCTTTTCGTCAACACCGTTTAAGTGTTTCGTGGCAGGACCTCTTAATGAGCTGCAGGCTTTGCAGCTAAAGCTGAGTCAGGAAGCCTCTCTTAGATGAGGCGCTTGCTTGCCTCTGGCAAGCAGAGTAGACCCGAGAACACAGTGAGTCTAGTTGCCATCAAACAAATCGTAGCACTTTACTCCAAATGCTCTATTCAAAAGCTCTGTCTCCCACAGGAGCCAGACAGAGATTGCAATGGCGGCATAGCCCCAGGAAGTCACGCTTTAAAATGACACAGCGTTTTTTCTGCTACTGTTGCCGAATCAGGAAATCTCTCTACAGCATGCTACCAACAAACAGCAAAAATCTGTGTTAAACTCTCTTTCCCTTATTTTTAAGCCTTCTCAGGTTTTTTAAGTGGGTTTAGTCCATCAAGTGGGCGCCAATCTGTTGTAATAAGGGGTGGCGGGGCTGCGTCCCCAGCACCCCGGCTGCCTGCTCGGCTAGCTTATGCCCCGAAATAACAACACACAAACTGTATTCATGTAAACACTGCTTGGCCCATTCTCTTCTAGGCTAATTCTCACATATTAATTTAGCCCATTTCTAATCATCTGTGTGTAGCACCCCAAGGTGCGCTTACCGGGGAGATTCTAGCCTAGTCCATCCTGGGTCGGAGCTTCATCCCGGGAGCGGGGCATGGCATCTCTCTCAAGCGTCTGCTCCCGAGAGGAGAGCTGTCGAGGCTCTGAGCTCACTTCCTCTTCCTCCCAGCGTTCTGTTCTGTTTACTCCTCCCACCTATCCTCTAACCAATAAAATGGGCCAGGGCAGTTCCTTTATTAGCCAATGACCTTCCTCCATCATCTCTGAACATGGCGAACAATGAGGGCTGATGAGAAGCCAAGGACAATGGCACGGGGTTTTGATCCTACTTAATGTGCTGGCTTTGTGGGAGCCTAGCCAGTTTGGATGTTCACCTTCCTAGATATGGACAGAGCGGGGAGGACCTAGGACTTACCACAGGACAGGGAACCCTGAATGCTCTTTGGATTGGAGAGGGAGGGGGAGAGGAGTGGTAGGAGGGGGAGAAGGATGGGAGGAGGGGGAATAGGGTGGGAGGAGGGGGAGGGAAATGGGAGGCTGAGAGGAGGTGGAAACTTGTTTTTTTTTCTTCCTTTTCTCAATAAAAAAAAAAGAAAAAAAAAAGAAATAAATTCTAATGGGGCATTTCCAAGGGTGCCTTGAGACAGCTTAGATCCAACTACAAATGAAGAGAAAGAACTAGGTCTCTGCAAATGGCTGCTGGTCTAGCTCATAGCCCCACCCATTCAAACTCTAAACTACCGTACAGACACACACACACACACACACACACACACACACACACAGGTTTGTAGAAAAGTACGAGCAGCCAGACTTGCCTGCAAGATCAAGGGTCTTTAAAATAAACAGGATGGAAACTGGAGCGATGAAGCCTCTGTGGATGGCTCTTGTTGAAAAAACAAAAACGGCCGGGCAGTGGTGGCGCACGCCTTTAATCCCAGCACTTGGGAGGCAGAGGCAGGCAGATCTCTGTGAGTTCGAGACCAGCTTGGTCTACAAGAGCTAGTTCCAGGACAGGCTCCAAAAACCACAGAGAAACCCTGTCTCGAAAAAACAAAAAATAATAATAATAATAAAAATAAAATAAAATGCTAAAAAGTGAAAAAACAAAAACGGCAAACTTGACAGAGAAAGGCAAGCTCTAGATAACCTGTAAGATTGCCCCTCCTGATTATTAAAAAGGGAATAGAAGCCATGTGCAGGGTTTATAAATTGTTCCCTGCACTCAATCAATGCGCCTGCCATTCTTAGGCTGACACCAACTTTGTCAAGTCATAAACTGTCCTGAGGTCATGACTCTCTCTGGTGCTCTTTATATGAAATGACACTTTTTTTTATTGTGCAGTAAGGATTATTGTTTCTCACAGCCCAAAGTTGCCTTTGGATATGGTTCTCGAGTCTGTGCTGTTTCAGGACTGCTCTTGACCCAGACATCCCAGGCCTTCTAAGTTCCCAGGCATGGCTGACAGAAGACTGGTCCAAGAAGCACCCCTGGGCTGGAGTCTTTCCTAGGTAGCGGACTCCCAGGAAGAGAGCTGTAGTCGGACACTGGATGGGAATGATGGCCTGTGTGTGACCCTCCCAGCCGCCTCCTTAACTTCTGTTACTGAGAGCTCAGTCATCCTTGACAGCTGTAATAGACAACCACGGGCTGGGACTCAAAAGAATAACCACTTATTGTGCAGAGTTTTACAAGCAGGAAGTAGATTGGGTTCCAACCAAGGCTCTAGAAGGCTGCAGCAGCTACCTCCTTGCTATATCTACACATGGTAGAGAAAACAAAGAAGAGCATCCTGCGGCCTTTCTCATAGGGCACTAATCCCTTCCAGGGAGCCTCCGTCCTTTGATCTAGTCACCCACAAAGAACAGAATGCCACCATTTGGGGAAATGATTTCAATATATGAATTTTACAGAGGCACAAGAATTTAGTTCATAACAACAAAGCAGATGAACAAAATCACGCGAGAAAAGAAGGAAAGTTTTAAGAGAGAAAAGTGTAGCTATTAACTGAAAAACAAAACCTCCTAGGCTTGGAAACCGTCACCTTTCAAACAGAAAGCCCACGGGCTCCTGCTGTAAATACCCAGTGTGCTGTTCTTTTCCTGTCTCCAGTCTAGAACACATTCGCTAAATAACCAATGTGTCCTTCTACACCCAGAGCATGTGTGAGCATTGCTGCTCGTCAAGGGAAGAGCAGAAAACCAACAACCCAGTCTATGGGCTGGAGGGAGGCTCGGTGGCTAAGTGTGCTTGCTGCTCCTGTAAAGGACTGGTGTTCAGTTCCCAGTGCCATGTCTGGTAGCTCACTACTGCCTGTAACTCCAGATCGAGAGGATCAGACACCCTCTTCCAGCCGTCTCAGGCACCTGCACACATGTAGCACACCACACACACACACACACACGCACATTAAATATCAAAACCAACCACAACTCAGTCTATCATTGAGGCTGTTGGTCTGTGGGTCAAGTGCTTGCTTCTCATCCACAAAGCCCTGGCTTCCACCTCAAACACCACACAAGCTCGTCCCGGTGGCAGAGTTTATAAGCCCAGCACTTGAGAGATAGAGGAAGAAAGGTCAGGAGTTGAGGGGCATCCTCAGTTCCATGATGAGTGTATGCTATGCTGTACAGGATGAGGGGGGACAGTGCCAAACAGATGAAGACTTGATCTAAAGTTGTGGCATGTTTCTGTCCTTAAAATGCACATGACCTGCACTGCCCCCTTTGCCTCAGAACCTGCCCCGCCTCTCTCTGCCCCACGGGAGCACTTAGGGATGGAGAAAGGCTACCCACCCCCTTCCTGAAGTTTTTATCCCTTTGTTCCGGCAGGTTCTAGAATGTTTCTTCCGCAAACGAAAACTACAAAAAAAAAAAAAGTATATGGAGACTAGTATCTGCAGTCAGTGTGGGGCGAGAGGGCTGGGCAGAGGTGTGTTTCTACCTAGTGGCCGCGCAGGGGTGAAGGGAAGTCCGGGAAGTGTGGGGAGAGAGGGCCGGGCAGAGGGTGTGTTTCTGCCTAGTGACCGTGCAGGGGTGAAGGGAAGTCCAGGAAGCATGCAGTGGTGAAGGCTGCCCAGCCTTGTCAGCACACTGAATTACATACCTTACAGCAATGTGACGGGTAAATTTTATGCTATGTATGTTTTACTGCAATAAAAACTGCTAATTAGTGAGCCCAGCTGCCAGCATTGCTGTCACTTAGGAGGCAAGTCTTCTCGTCAAGGACCTGCCTTGCACTGCGGGAGGATTTCCTTCGCTTGAGAGAGAACACACTCGTCCCTGGAGGCACCGTCACCATCAGTGCTGCTGTTACTATCAGGCTACTGTTATTTTATCTGTTTTCATTACTACTGCACCGTCGTTACTGCTGTTATTACTGTTATTATCACTGTTCTGTCCCCATCAGTACCACCACCATCGCTATGACTATTATTAACCATCTTAGATTTCTGCTTCTCTGATAAACACCTTGACCTAAAGCAACTTGAAAAGAACAGGGTTTATTTCAGCTTACAATCACGTATAGTCCATTGTAAAGAGAAGCCAGGGCAGGAACTCAAGGCAGGAACTGAAGCAGAGGCCGTGGGAAAGCACTGCCTACTGGCTTGATCCCCATGGCTTGCTCAGCCTGTTTCCTTGTGTCACTCAGGGCCACCTGCCCAGGGGGTGGCCCCTCCTACATCAACCTTTCACCAAGAAAATACTACAAATGCCCACAGGCCAGTCTAACAGAGACAATCCTTCAACTGAGTTTCAATCTGCCCAGATGACTCTGGCCTGTGTCAAGGTGGCAAAAAAAGTCAGCCAGGACGTTATTCTTATTGTTGTTAATATCTCGCTTACTGTTGCATTATGATTGTTATTACTATTTTATTAGTACTGTTACTGCTTTATTATTGTCACTATCGCTATTATCATTACTATGGACTTTATGTTTACGTAGCCCAAGAGGCATATAAAGCTATTGCTGCACCCTAGAACTCAGCTGCAGATTCAAGGAGCCTGAGTGCAAAATGTCGGTTTTACTGAATAGTCATGAAAAGGTGGAGATGGATATTATATTATATTATATTATATTAAGTTATATTATATATCTCATTGATTTCAGAAGTTCACCTAAAATCATTCCTCCAAGATGATTTCCTGGTAGCAGTTGATACATCCCCACTCTTCACCGCCCTTCCATTCAATTACTCTCCACCCTGAGCTTTGCCACTTTGCACACGATAGCCCAGCCGTCTGCTGAAGAAGACAGACCACCAAGTGTGAAGTTAGTGTCAGTGCCAGTGTTAGTGCTAATTGGCAGCTTAACAAATGCAGACTTAACTAAGACGCAAGCCTTAGGCCCTCCTGCAGTGGACGGTCAGGTCATCTTAGCCCTTGGCTGCCCCTCTAAGGGTTACTCTTTGCAGGTCGATCAAAGTGGGAAGACCCACCTACCATGGACGGGACAGTTCCTTGGGATGGGACCCAGGAAGAAGGAGATGTTCACAAGTACACATCACTCTCTATCCTGACTACAGATATGATGTGACCAGCTGTTTGAAGCTGCTTCCGTCTGGATTTCCTCAGTGTGATGGAATGGGAACTGTGAGCTGAAATAGACCCTCTCTCCCTAGGCTGCTTTTGTTGGGATGTGTTAGCACAGCCACAAGAGGAAACAAACCTAAGACACCAAGTGTGTCCCTCACGGGCTTCGGGAAGGTATCTATACTCCAGACCCTCCGAGTGGGGATGTCCTGACACTAAGGAGGTTGTAAAGTGTGCCACACCAATGTTCTATGTTCAGGACAGTCTCCAACCAATCTCATAATATACTCAGTGTTTTCTCATAAAGGGGGCTTCATGATAGATGATTTTTCTGGGCTTAAACTGTAGTGTTCTGTAGGATAGGTGTAAATAGTGCATTTCCAGTTCATGATATAATCACACTGTGATGGTTTATCAAGACAGTCCCAGTATTAGCTGGAGGACAGCTACATGACTTCACTAACATGCTTTGAGCGGCCGCCCTCCTTCCCTCTACCTCATATGAGTGTCATGACTGTCTGGTGCATCTTTGAGTCCCTGTCATTCAGCCTAGCACCTGACTCCCTGGAACCTGGGACTCGTGGAATGAAGGATGATGGGTAAAGTTGACTCCATAATTCCCCACCCCCTTTCCGATTGCCTCCCTCTCCTTGGCCCATCGGGAGTCAATGAAATCCACAGCTCTCGTGAACTAAGAGGTGTGACCACATCAAGACCAGGCTCCCCACAGTAGAACATTTCCTACCTTAGATTTGCACAAAGCCCGCAGCTGTCACCTCCTTTCCTTCTGGACAGGGCACAGGACAGGAGGACCAACCTCGAGGCAAACGCATTTCTAGGTTTCATGTTTCCGTGGCTCTGCTCTCTGCTTTCCTTGGCTTTAACCCAAGCCTCTTGGGCAATTATTTTTGGCTCATTCAGAAATGGCTTTAAGCCAAGTTTTCGTGTCCTGAATACTTGATGTAGGGCTTGTCTGCTTGTAGCATTTACGGCATTGCTGCTGGTTTCTTGGTAGTAAGTCTTTTCATCCCTAACCCAGTTTTTTGCTTGTGTTCTGAGAAGTCGGCTGGCCCAGTAGGGAACAGAGTAGACATGAGTTCTGCAGGTAAGAGAAGTTTCTCGGATCTGTCTAGAATGCCCAGAGGGTTTGATCTGTCCAGATTAGCAAAAGACATTACAAATCCCTAATGGTGTGGTCAGTGGAGAGGCTGAATCCAGAGTGCGTCTGCTTCCTGTTTCCTGTGGATGCAGAGTTCACATCAATTGGACTGAAAATGCATTGCCTTCTGTTCTGGGCTCTAGTACTCTGTGTTCTTGCAGATATCTTAGACTTTTTTTTTTCTCTTTTTGTTGATTAGAAAACCGAGACACAGGAGGCTGGGGAGATGGCTCAGTGGACTCACTGCACAAGCATAAAGACCTGAGTTCTAATCCCAAGCAAACAAATAAGCAGCCATGTATGGCCACCTGCACCTGTAACCTATTGAAGGAAGAGGGTGGAGACATTCAGATCCCAGGAACTCTGGCTTGCACACAAATGTGTGCACATGTACACACACATGCACACACACACACATAATACCACACAAAAATTAATAAAACTAAAGCATAGGCAAGTAACTTGTTGTACTGTCTAGTTATATAGGAACTTGACACAAACTAGAGTCATCTGAGAGGAGGGAGCTTCAATTGAAAAAACACCTCCAAAAGGCCAGGCTGTAGACAAGCCTATAGGGTATTTTCTTAATTAGTAGCTGATGGGGGTGGGCCCAGTCCATTGTGCATGGTGCCATCCCTGGGCTGGTGGTCTTGGTTTTATAAGAAAGCAGACTGAGCAAGCCAGTAAGCAGCACCCCTCCATGGTCTCTGTATCAGCTCCTGTATCCACCTTCCTGCCGTATTTGAGTTCCTGTCCTGACTTCCTTCAATGATGAACAGTGGTCTGGAAGTACAACCCAAATAAACCCTTTGCTCCCTGACTTGCTTTGGTCATAGTGTTTCACCACAGCAATAGTAACCCTGATGAGGACACCTTCTATACCACACAGCTATGCAGAATTAGGATTAGGCTTAGATTCTAGGGGAGGGGTATGTGGACTGTCTCATGAACAGTGGCCTAAAGTTACTGTTTCATCATAGGAGGTCAACTGGAGGAAAACTGATTTAACCTAGATTGTTTGTTTGCTCTTTTTTCTTTTTTGCTAAAAGGCATGAAGTTAAATTTCCTTTTGAGAGCCTTTTCTCAAGCGGGATATACATTTATCCCAATCTTAAAGGAGAGACAAGTGGAAGACACTCACTAAAGAACAATCAGTTTTGCAACAAGTCTGGACTTTCTAGGCCCCAAGCGGGAAACTAAACTGTCTGTCTCCAGGAAGGAGAAAGACTTGATGCCATTTGTGCATCCCCCCGCCCCCCGGAGCGTTTGTGTGCTTTCTCTGTAACCTCAGGAGATACAATGGCATTTGATCTGTAGATGGGAGCTCCAATGAGTACCAGCTGGCTGGAGTTGCAAGCCAGCACAGGTGAAGAGCCATCTGATGAAGGACACCCAACATAAAAGCAGGGCTCTGCCCCATCTGACCAGGCCAAACCAGAAGGAGGGTCATCGTACTCTGGTCTTCCCAACCTTGCCCACAGATTTCAAAAGCCTGGTAAAGATGACCAGTAGTTATACCACCATATTCTTGGCCATTTCCATGAAGACACAGGATGTTTTCATAATACATTTCTAGACACTCATGTCTGCATTGCCGGTCTCTGCACTCACTATAGCTCCTATCAGGCAATATTTCATACACGATCACATATCTTTGGTTTGATTGATCACTTGATGCTTAGTTTGATTCACAGCACTGTTTTTAACAGCAGCTCTATCAACTGTGTTTTTAAATCACTTACTGATTAAGGAAGATTGCTAATTTTCTGAATTTTAACCGGTATTTCATCTGTAGATACCCTCTTATGGGCTTCTGCTGCTGTTGATTCTAACTGTGCCTCCTGACCACCGTCTTCCATCCCCTTTCCTCTTGACCCTTGTCCTAGGTTCTTTCTGTTGCTGTGATAAAAACCACTCTGGTCAAAAGCAACTTTGGGGAAAGGGAGGTTTATTTGGTTTATAGTTCTTGGTCATAGACCATCATTGAGGAAAATCGGAGCGGAACTCAAACAGAAGCCATGAAGAACACTGCTTCCTGGCTTGTCCTCTGGGTCTCGCCCTGGCTCATGCTCAGCTGGCTTTCCTACATAGCCTAGTCCCACCCACCTATGGACAGTGCCACTCATAAGGAATGGGCACTCCCATATCAATCGTCAGCCAAGACAGTCCCTCGGAGACATGGCCACTGGCCACTCTGATCACAGTTCTTCAGTTGGAATTCCCTCTTCCCAGGTGCCTTTGTTAGGGCCTCTGTTGCTGTGAAGGAACACCATGATCACAGAAACTTTTCCAAAGGGACACATTGAATTGCATCAGCTTACCATTCAGAGTTTTATCATCATGCTGGGACATGGCGGCATTCGGGACCACATGGTGCTAGGGAAGGAGCTGAGAGTCCTACATCTTGATCCACCCGCAACAGGAAGTAAACTGTGTTCCATAATTAGCATAGCTTAAGCAAAAGGCCTCAAAGCCCACCTCTACAGCGACACACTTCCTCCACCAAGGCCACACCTACTCCAACAAAACCACACCTCCTAATAATGCCACTCCCTTTGGGGGCCATTTTCTTCAAACCATCACACTAGGTAACTCTAGATTGTGTCAAGATGACAACAAAAACTAACCAGGACACCTCTGCAACCATGTAGCCCTGCTTCTGGGTCTCACGTTTTAGATGGATACTCTGTAACTAAGTAACCCTGCTTCTGGGTCTCACATTTTAGACGGACACTCTGTAACCACATAGCCCTGCTTCTGGGTCTCACATTTTAGAGGACACCGCTGTAACCACTTAGCTCTGCTTCTGGATTTCACATTAAGATGCCACATGTAAGTGGGACCACTTGCCTGGGTAACTTCATGCAGCACAATGTCCTCCAGGCTCATCCAGTCAATGTTCAAAATAACAAATTCTACTTAAGACCATCACATGATTCAAAAACCAACAGCAAGTTTGTTTCTTTCTTCGCGTGTTTGTAAACCTTTTTAACTTTTTATTATATTTGTGCATTGCCATGGTCTTCATCCACTTCCAAATAGATTCTTCCCAACATAGTATTTTGTTTATTTTCCTTGCTTTTTATTTAGCTCCTTTCCCTTTAAATTTTTAAAATTTGGTTATTCAACTTTCTTTAGTTCCCCTTTCCTTTCCTGCCTCCGTTCCCACATACATTTCTAACTCTCAAAGCTCCAAATGTTAACTCCTTATTCACAAGGCATCTGGGAACACTCTGAGCTCTGAAATATTCTACCAGCTCTAAGTCAAACTTCCTACTTGGCAAGAGCCCCTAACCCTGACAGCAGGTTGCAGCCTTCTCACTGCAGCATGGTTTTGACCCGATGCAAGTCTTGTTAGTCTCAGGATCCCAGGCAGTCAATTCCTCCCTGACTCACTGCTGAATAAAAACCCCAGCTCTGCATTAAGTACAATGTGTTCAGTGGAGGAGAACATCCTCAGATACCCTGTCTTTCTGCTTGCAGGGAAAACAAAGCCTGGCTGAGTTGTGGTGGTGCACGCCTTTATTCCCAGCACTTGGGAGGCAAAGGCAGGCGGATCTCTGTAAGTTCAAGGCCAATCTGGTCTGCAGAGTAAGTGCCAGAACAGGCTCCAAAGTTACACAGAGAAACCCTGCCTCGAAAAACCAAAACCAAAACAAAACCAAGAGTCCTGAGCCATGAATTTCCCTTCCTGGTTCTCATCTGTGACTTTGAGTCTTTCTCATTTTTAATCAGAAAATTCTCAGCAAGGTCTTAATTTTTGCATGTTTTGGGTCTTTATCAGGCATCTTCATGTGCTGTCTCCCAACCACCGTGATGTGCTGCCCAAAGTCTCTATCACGGATGGTATCAGCATTTCTAATGGTACAATAGCCAAGTCTGGCTTAAAGGGAAAGGCTCACTATGGTGTAACTTGTGCCAACAGTTCATTCTCCACTCTGAAAGTTGCTACTGCCTCCTTCATGGAGGGATAAATCTTAAATCTCCCCAGCCTGTGTCTGCCCTGCCTGTAACTGCAAAGCGATGCCTTATTTTCTCTAATCTGTATAACCTTTGGAAGTGTTTTTATTTTTTATTCTTCTTTTCCTTGTGGTAAAATATGCTTGGCATCTTAGGTGTAGTTTAATGGTATTAAGTTCAGCATAAAGTGGCGCCACCTTCATGACCCTGTCCCTGCACATCTTCTTCCAGCCTGAGGAACTTAGACTCCATTCCCACTGAGCACAGGTTAGCTCCTTATCCCTAGTCCATGGCCAGCCCCAGCAACCATGGTCAGACTTCTGTCTCTCATAACTGCTTTAACTAGAAGTGTTTCCAGCTCCAGCTTTGAAATGCAAAGATTGGTACCGGGGAGAAATTAGTCCCTCTCCTACCTGAAGTCTTTCCCAGCCTTTGAGGCTCCTGCTGTGTTATGGATTCTGCCTACTGAACACATGAACTCAGGAGGCAGGGAAGAAGGAGAGGGAAAAGGAGGGAGGGGATGGAGAGGAGAGGAGGCATATTCCACCCCAACCCCCCATAATCTGGAAAATGAATAGAGAATTTCAACGGAGACAGATTTCAAGTCATATGATATTTTTGTGAGAGAGAAAATTGGGAGTGGATATGATCAAGATATACTGCACACACATATATTATCAAAGAATAAATAAAAACATTCCTAAAAAGAATGTTCGATACCAATTCAAACATCCAAAGTTGTTCCTGGGAGTTAGGGTGTCATGGCTAGGGACACTTTGAAAGGCTGCCTGCCTAGCAGAACAGGTCTATGCAGATTTTCCCATGCCCCGTTCTGGGACTCCTCCAGCAGGGCTGTTTTCCTGTCTATTCAAGGCCTCCCATTCATTGGACTACAATGGCTCACTTGATCTAACCGATGACCCAAATAGCTTCAAGTAGCTCTCAGTGGGTGGCCAACTAATTACGAAGGGTGTCTAGTTACTGCTGCCCATACCAGGTACATTGTCCTTCCCATAATGGCTCTGTGAAGGGGATGGGGCAGTGTCCTGATTAGGATGGTCCTATGATACCCTCTCTGGAGAGGAGAAGGGAGAGGCCCGTTTGTCCCAGCCATGGGCACTGCAAGCTAGGGGAAGAAAAAGAAAGAGAAGTGACACAGCAGGGTGGTAGAACACCTCTGCCAGGGTCCCCAGCCATTGAGCTGGTCATTCTGCACCTTTCCAGTCTTGAGGGGACTGTGCATGCTCAGAAGGGATCCATCCAGACCAAGGAGAGGCAGAGATCAAGAGTTTACAGAACACACTACAATCTGTCTGGAGTATGCGAGGCCATAAGCAGCAAACTACACAGAGACATTCTGGGGGGTGGGGGGAGCCTGATGGGAGAGAGCGTATGTGTTGGCACTCGGGGAGTGTTTCCATGACACTGTGCCCTGGCTGCCACGTGAGACACTTGTGTGGCTCCTATCTGTGTGGGTAGGTAGACATTTCCCTGCTTTTATGAGCAGTGTTTTGCAGGAGGACTGGCTTCCTGTAAAAGGCAGCTCAGGAACCCAGATTAGAGTCCTCATGGTCAAAGCCTGCTCCAGGGACATTATCACCACACCTGATGACCTAAGTTTCATCCCCAGAATAGGAACCTGATAGAAAGAGAGAGCCAGCTCCCTCGTAGTGTCCCCTGGCCTCCATATGCCCAGTGTGGGGTGTGTGTGTGTGTAAAAATAATAAATGTGATTTTTAAAAATGGCATCCCTACACCCTAAGACAGACTGTATAAAGAATTGTTAATTATTTCTGGTTCTGCCCAGAGGTTAACAGAGCTCTGAGACCAGCCTGCTTGAGGCAAAAGCAGCCTTGCTCTGGGGTTAGGACACTGTCTGCTTTAAGAAGGCCAGAACTTGGGCAGTGGAGTTGGCTAGGTCACTGAGGTGCCTGCTACGCAAGCATGAGGACCTGATCCAAGCCCTCAGGATCCCCATAGTAAAAGCTCACTGGTAACAGCTCTGAGACCCAGGAGTGGATGTTGGTCACTTCCTCCTGCTTAACACCCAGTGCTGGCCGCTCTGGTGTGGGTCTGCCCTCTGGAGCCATTTGCACGGGCATCACTCGAGAGTAAGTGGCTATGATCCATAGCTGGGTATTCTGGGACTCTTGTCTCGGTGTGAATGTGATTGAGCCCTAGGTCATCTATGCTCTGGAGCAGTGCCCAGGGTGCCTATCTAGAAAGCAGCCCATGGCTAGACACCAAAGTCAACACAGATAGGAGGCTCTGGCAGGAGGCATGGTTCTTCCAGGTCAAGTGGTGTAATCACTGGCAAAACACAGGCACAGCCATGGGGTCACATAAGAATACAGCAAGGGACAAGAGCAACAGAAGAAGAAATCTATGTCTGATCTCTCAGATGTCATCCGCTCCTGACAGAAAGGAATTCTCCCCTGAGGTCAGACGCGGAGCTCCGCAGTGAGGTCCTGTTACCATCCACAGATCTTCATCAGGTTCATCTTTTCTACCAATTAAAGAATTAGAAAGCAGGAAAATTCTCAGGCACAGCAGGCAGTGACAGGCAACAGATTTATTAAAAGTGAAGATGTATACACAACAAGACACAGAGAAGACCACCCCCAGGGGGCAGAGAGGGCACCTGGAAACCAAAGACTAATTTCCCCCAGAGGGCTGAGGGTTTTAAGTGGCTCTGGTGGCCTGGGATGGGACTCCCTCCCCTAATTCTGGATTGTTCAGCTTAAACAAAGAAAGGGTCACATGTTTAGAACCAACCCCAGCATGGTTGACCAACTAGGACCAATCAGCTAGAAGGAAGCCCTTGCTGGGAAATGCCCACCAGGCCTTTATCTCAGGTCAAGGGGGCAGGGAAAAAGCTGGAAGTTTGCCACTGTTCTTTTCTCTCTGTGGTCTCTTTCTCTGTCTGTCTGTCAAGGATCTAGTGAGCTCCTAGCTCCTCAGTCAGCGTGTAAATACAATAAAAGATTATCAGGGAAAACCAGAGTGACCCAGCAAGGCCCCATTATGATGAAGAGCTCACAGTAATGTGTATACTGGAAAGAAACCAAGCTGTACGTCGGAGGAGAGGAATCTATAGTGGCTGACATTCTTTCCAGGGAGAATGATTTGGGGAAATAATTGGCCTTGCACCATTGGAAAAGCTTTTGGGACACAAGCAGCGTTTAAAACAGGACCTTCCCACCCACTTGCTAAAGGTTCTGAGGCTTAGCTTCCACCAATCTCAACATGCGTCCTAGCCTTCTTCTTCTGAGAGTGTGTGTGTGCGCGCGCGTGCGTGCACGCGTACATGTTGGTGACTTCCTCAGTCAGGGTCTCTCACTGAAACTGTAACATTTTGTGGACTGACTGGCCAGCAAATCCCAGTCCCTCCTGTCTGTGTCTCCCCAGTGCTGGTCTTACAAATGTGCACCCCACACCCAGCCCCTCCTGTTTGTGTCTCCCCAGAGCTGGGATGGCACTGTGTACCCCGCACCCAGCCCCTCCTGTTTGTGTCTCCCCAGGGCTGGGATGGCACTGTGTACCCCGCACCCAGCCCCTCCTGTTTGTGTCTCCCCAGGGCTGGGATGGCACTGTGTACCCCACACCCAGCCCCTCCTGTCTGTGTCTCCCCAGGGCTGGGATGGCACTGTGTACCCCACACCCAGCCCCTCCTGTTTGTGTCTCCCCAGGGCTGGGATGGCACTGTGTACCCCGCACCCAGCCCCTCCTGTTTGTGTCTCCCCAGGGCTGGGATGGCACTGTGTACCCCGCACCCAGCCCCTCCTGTTTGTGATTCCCCAGGGCTGGGATGGCACTGTGTACCCCACACCCAGCCCCTCCTGTTTGTGTCTCCCCAGGGCTGGGTTGGCACTGTGTACCCCGCACCCAGCCCCTCCTGTTTGTGTCTCCCCAGGGCTGGGATGGCACTGTGTACCCCACACCCAGCCCCTCTCTGCTGTGCTTTTCTCACTTCTGCTTGACTCCAGGCTGAGGTGACAACCCTCATGACCTCATGTTCAGTACAGGGGAGAACTATCAACCAAGCCGCAGAGACGAGATTAGATAGAGTGGCCATTTTAAGTAGAAAATCAGACTTGGGAATGTTAATTGATTTTTTACGGACTGTGATCACCCTCCATTCTCTAGTCACAGAGCTCGCTAGTTAGAAACACTGTCACATTCAATAAACATGTGTGAGCGGCCGCTATGAGACGGGCACCGCGCTGGATGCTAGAAACAGGAGTGCAGGCCGAGTGATGGGAACGTGATCGCAGAGCAACGACAGCACAACCCTGCGGTAACTGTTCCTGACACAGCCACCTGTGACTCTCAGACAGGGAAGACAAGGGGTGCTCCAATCTATACTTTTATTTTTTCCAGCAATAGCCTGTTTGGCCTGCCAGGCTGCAGCCTTCAAGGCTAGCTGTGCCCTGGGTGTGTTCATCAGCACCTCATGCTGACACCCAAGACTCCAAGCCAGCAACACATCTCCCACATTAAAAATCAGACCAGGAGCGGTGCAGCCAGGACAGGAGCTGTCTTCCATGGGAGCACGGACACATGTCACCGTGCAGCCTTTTCCCTGAGACCCTGACTTTTTGCAAGGACCTGCATGACTTTGCCCTCCCTGGGGCCTCCTCTTGGCTACCCCAGCCACACAGATTCTTTTCCCTTTGGGAAAGCTGACGAGGGAGAGAACACATTCCCACACTCAGGGGGAACCCAGAACTGCATTTCCAAGTCATGGCAAGCCCTGGCAGCTCAAAGGGGGTTCCGTCTTAAATGACTTTATTTGGTGTGATAGACAAAGGCATTATTCGCCCTTTCTTTAAGGAAAAGAACGCCTGTCTGTTCAAGCGAGCTAGTTTATGTGTGGTTCTATCCACAGTCTCCACGGGCTTTGAGAAGGCTTCCCTTGCTCTCCACCCTTGTCAGGCGTGTGTTGATTTGTGCTCTGTGAGCCTGTATTGTAATATCCGCAGCTGTGAAGCTGAGAAACACCCCCAGGTTCCCCTCAGTGAGCATTTACTTCACAGGAGAATAAGATTTCTCAGAAGAGTGTGGCTCTGGGCTAAGGGGAAAACTAAGCAGGCAAAAATTGTTTCCATGATGCCTCAGTGTGGAATGACCTTTGGGGCTTGGGTGACAGCAGTAATGGGCACAGGTCTTGACGTCTATGACGCTGGCCCTCTGGCTTAGACACAGAGGTTGTAAATCGGTCAGCAGGAGACTCTGCCTTTCTCTCAGGTGACAGTCACATGGGCCTTGCCTTCTCGGACTCGGTGCGTCTGACATAATCACATCAGATGTGGTTATGGATTCTTCTTTCATGTGTTAAATAAATATATATTGTCCACAATATGCAGGCCTGGTCTACGGCTGGATATCCAGCCATTAACAAAGAAACATGAATTCCCGCATTGATGAGACTCCTTTCTGAGTGGGAAAAGAGACAATAAAAGTATCAACAGTACTAAGAGAAAAGTCAAGCAGGGAAGGAGTGGGAATGATGGGAGACCTGAGAAGTGAAATAGCGCTGCACGCCACACGTCCCCCAACACACCGAAGAAGACATCATTCCATAAAGACACAAGGAAGAAGGAAAGTATACAAGGAAATCTCAAGGAGGGAGAGACCCTGCAAGCAGAGGGCTTGAGCGAGCATATATAGCATATCTGCACATTCGAAAAGCTGCAAGGAAGTAGCCAGTGTGACTAAAGATTGAAGAGATGGAATGCAGAAGTCATGAAGGAAGAGGAGTACGAAGGCCTTTTGGTCACGTGAGACATCATTTCTCTCTCATTCCAGTGAGTCGAGAAGCCAATGGAGGCTGGTTTTTAAATATATTCATTCTTTGAGATTTTCAGACAGGTAGGCAATGTATTTTGATCAAATCAATGCCACATTCTCCTCTCAGCCTGCCTTGCAGTGTCCCTGTTCCAATTCCATGTTCTCCATTCACAGCCCTCTGGATCCGATCAGGGTTGTCCATTTTTGCATGGCAACAATAGATGTTGCTTTTCTGAAGAAAACTGGCTCTCCCATCTCCAGCGACCTTCAGTTACCTTCTCAGCTAGAGGGCTGGGTTCATGAGCCCCTCGCTCATCTATGCTTGATCGTCTGCATGTCCTGTTTGGACAACCAGTGCCATGTGGGCTCACGAATATAGCAACCCTGTTGTGTCCAGAAGGCAGTTCTAACCATTCTGCCTAACCTCGGCTCTGAGTCCTTCTGACCCCATTCCACGATGTTCTCGGAGCCGTGTGAGAAGGGGTAGATACGGATGTTCCATCTAGGGCTGAGCGGTGCACACTCATTCTCTGAACCCTGACCAGCTGACACTCTGGGTTAATTCATGTCTACTGTGAAGAGAAACTCCTCTATTAATAGTTAAAATCTATGGGTACAGATATAAGTATTCAAAGGCAGTTTCGATATTGTGTCAATTTCAAATAGTAAGTTCACCCCTCTGGTCTGCAACATCCCAGGCACCAATTCTTAGCAAGGTTTACAGTACCAGGAATTCCATGCTGTGGAGTGGGCCTTACATTAGATTAAGGATTTTGAGACAGACAGAATATCCTAGATATGAGGGTGGGTGTGGCGGATGCAATTCAGAAATGGAGATGATATAGTAATGAAAACAGACTTTGGAGTGGTAGGGCCACCATCCTAGAAACATTCACCACTACCGGAAGTGGGGAAGGCAAGGAAAGAGGCTGACCTTGCTACCTCACAATTCTGTGACCTATGACCCTGACGCAGTGACGCTGACTTTGTACTTCTGACCTCCAGAATGGTAAGATGCTGTTTTAAACTCCTAAATGTGTGGAATTTGTTGTATCAGTCATGGGAGATGCTCTAGTTCGGATGCCATTGGCCTCCATTAGGTCACAGGTGCGGCTTCATTACAGTGGGTGTGGCCTTGTTGGAGGAAATGTGTCACTGTAGAGGTGGGCTTTGAGTTCTCTTGCTCAAGCTACTCCCCGTCTTAGAGGCCATTTCCTGCTGCCTACAAGATGTAGGACTCTCAGCTCCTTCTCCAGCACCATGTCTGCCCGCATGCCACCGTGTTCCACCATGATGATAACGGACTGAACCTCTGACACTGTAAACTGCCACCTCAGTGAAATGTTTTCCCTCGTCAGAGTTACCGTGACCATGGTGTCTCTTCACAGCCACAGAAGCTCTAACAGAGACAGAGGGCAAGACAGAGCATGCAAATTAGGTCCTTTTCTAAAGTTGCTGTGAGCAGTGTCTAAAGCAGCAGCTTAAAGAAGGTTTGATTTGGCTCACTGTTTGAGAGTTTATTTGTGTCCACAGTCGAGAGTGAGATGTTGCGCTTTGAAAGAGAACTTGGACCTTTAAAATGTTGAAAATTTTCCAAGACTGTGGTACTTTTACAGTCAATTGAGAAAGCACCTCCATTAAATTGCCTTGTAGGCAAGTACAGGGAGAAATTTCCTTAATTAATTACTGATGTGGAAAGGCCAGCCCACCGTGATGGCGCCATCCCTGGCTAGGTGGTCCTGAGCTACAGAAGAAAGCAGGCTGAGCAAGACATGGGAAGCAAGCCAGTAAGCAGCACTCCTCCACAGCCTCTGCGTCAGTTCCTGCCTCAGGTTCCTGCCTGGGTGTCCTTCAGCTGTGGACCGTGAACTACAAATAAACCCATTCCTCCCCAAGTTTGTTTTGGTCAGTGTTTTTATCACAGCAATAGAAACCTAACTACAATACTACATTTATCCCTAACAGACTTCAGGGGCTCTTTAGAGCTGAAGATTGGTGGCGGGGCACGATTCGGCACATAGACCAGCCCCTCTTGAGAAACTGCAGCTGATCATGACGTCTCAGATCAGAGTTGCCATCCACGACAACAGTGCCATGGTGACCGGGAAAGACAAGGCTTCTCTCGTGAAAGGGTTCGATGCTGCCAAGGGTGTGTTCTTGCCCACTCTGTCTCTGTCAGTCACCAAGGGTGTGTTCTTGCCCACTCTGTCTCTGTCATTGTTCATTATTTATTTTTAGTTTTCCTTTCCCAACTAATTTCTTTGTTTAATCCCCAATAAACCTTCTTTTATTGATTCCCATTTATGTCTTGCAAGGAATTCAAAGGCTTAACGTCAATTTCGATTTCCAAAGCTGGTAGCAGTTGAGAAAAGAGCTTTCTTCAGATCAATAGCCCCTCTCAGCTTGATACTGAGCAATTAGTAATGACCTGGTATAGGGTTTGTCTACAAAGAAGCAGGAGCCAATAGCACACAGACAGAAAACTAGTCATTTTCCCCTCTACCGGGTTTTTATGTAGAGATCGCAAATGCTTACAGGAGCAGAAAGCTGCCCCTTCCACTGCGTCCCATTAGTTGTGGGTGTCATTATGGCTTTGCCAGTAATTAATGAAGTCCACTGGGCAAGAAGCATCTCAATGCCTCTTCCTGCCAGCCCTGTAACAACACTTTACTTCCCTCTCACTGATGGCAAACTGACAGCTTCACTGTCTGCCTCTGCACTTTAGAAGCAACTCACAGCTGCTAATTGACTTGTTGGGATCCCACCTTAGTTGACCAAGGAAGCCTTAGGCGGCTTCTTCTCTGAATGTGAAACCAGGTGACTCTTTCAGGACTGCCCAGGTCCCTGTGTGAGTGCTCCTTTCCCCTCACATTAGAATCCCTTCCTAGCTTTAGAGACTCCTTCAGCAGAGGATGGCGGGGCTCGTGGTCATAGCTGGTCACCCTCCCACTCCCAGCACATGGAGATGAGCAGATTTTCCTAAAAAGTTGAAGGAGAAAACAGAGATTTAGTGTAAGTGGTGTAGGGTGTCTTCTGGGAGCAAGGCAGAGCTACCTGTAAGTGGTACAGGGTGTCTTCCTGGGAGCTAGGCAGAGCTACCTTTGCAGGCTCAGGAGGCCCTAAAGAGAGGCTGAGACCTTAACAGTGTCAAGCACTCCCACCAGGAAACAGCCAGGTGTTCTCTACTCCCCTTTAGCGAACACGCCTGGGTACCAGAGTGACCTCAGCTGTGTGAGCTCCCCCTACATTACTGTGGCCTCTTCCTCTATTTCAGATGTTTCTCTCCATCGAAACATCAGGCTGGCACTGACTGGTAGAAAATATAAACACACATTCACATTCTCTCACTCATTCACACATGATCCAGACACACTCAAACACACTCACATCAACTTTCACACTTGAATACACATTCACACACGCACACATACCGTCCTAAACACCACCCACTTTCAAATACATGCTTGCACACACTCACATATAATCACACACACCATGAAACAAGTGTGCCCCCCTATACGCTAGTAATCAATTTTAAAAGAGCAGGCACAGCTCCCCTCGTATTTCAAGCTGAAGTAACTACAGCGTATATTCTTTAAGGAACTACTACCATGGGACGGAGAGGTGAAGAAGGGAGTGTACGGAGGGTAGATGCTATCTATATAATAGAGAGGCAATCAAATGGATGGGTAGACAGTGATGGGTGAAGAATAGATGGGTGGGTATGTGACCCGCTGATGGATAAAGAAGAAATAGTTACTCTCTCCAAAGCTGATCTAACTCCAGCCATTCTTCAGAGCAGGCGCCCAAGAAATCCTGCTTCCATCTTTCTTCCCACACAGCTGTTCTCCCAGCAGCGAGGAGACAGCTTCCCTGACAACTTCATTAGGGATCTCAGACCTGCGTACTCCAAGGAAAATCCACACTAGGATTTATTATGATCCCATCTGAACCCTGAGGAGCAGCAAAGGGAGCAGCTGCTGCCTTCTGGGGCCCTTGCCAAGGACCTGAAAGCCAGCACACTCCTGACCATCTCCCTACCTCCACATGAAGTTTCCAAGTCACCATCTGGCGCTTCCTGTCCTCCCTAGTCCCTCCCATTTGGCCCCTGGTAGGGAGCTTGGAGCCCTGGGAAGGTTTGAGAACACAGCAAGGACGGGTCCAAGAACAAAAGGTAGAGGCAGCACACAGATGCGCAGGAGCTCACGTCCAACAGACCTCACACCAGCTCAGGCTGGACGCAAGAGGACATGCGTGCGTGCTCACACCTCTCCTTAGTACAGAAAAGATGTAGGTCAGATTGTAGTCACAGCTGTCCTCAGAGTTCAGAAACAGACACATTGTCTCAGTAGTCCTCAGGCCAACAAACCAAAAACAAGCAGCAAAGACCCCAGCAACAGCCTCAGGAGACAGTCATCAGAAAGAACACCTCTCACTCCCTTTGCCTGACACACCCGCATCTTCTGCTTGTTTCTTCAAAGCCTGAGAAAAGGACTTCAGAAATTCCATGTCCGTGATCAGTCTCTCTGTAATAGCAAGCACCAACCACAAGCTTGCTCCATCTTTGAAGAGGGAGGAGGGGATTTTTAAAGCCATGCCATGTGTTTCTACTTAACGCTTAGCTTATATTTAAGATACAGCCCTACTAATCTGTCTTAAAATAACAGTATTTATTTATTTGTTTGTTTGTTTATTTATTTGTTCTGAAGGACATGGCATGTGAGAACAGATAGATTCATATGTGATATGTTGTATGTGTTGGTACACGCATGACACAGTGTGTGTGTGTGGAGGCCAGAGGATACTCTTACCAGTCAGTATTCCCCTTCCACATTGTAGGTCCTGGGGGCTGAACTCAGGTCATTAGACTTGGTGGCTCACACTTTTATCCACTGAGCTACCTCACCCGCTCCAAGCCTCACTCATCTTTGCTACCCAGTTTTCCTTATCTCAAAGAAAAAGGGAGCGGGAGATGATAAAACTGCATAACAGGGACTTGAGCGCTGGCTCAGCCATCAAGAGTACTTACTGTTCCTGCAGGGAACCCAGATTCTGTCCATGGCACACACATGGGCTTCACAGCTGCCTGAACCCCAGTTCTGTGGAACCTCATGCTCTCCCCTGGCCTCGGAGCACTGCATACACATGGTACACATACATACACCCAGGTACACACATCGAACACATAAACATAAAAGTCCTCTTTAAAAAGAAAAGAAAGCGACTTAAACTAATTTAAAAGCAATAGCAGAAGACAAGCTAAAATTGAGCTAGATTTGGTATATAAAATCGAGCCTTATTTGGGTGGACCGGGCAACCCGCACTTCAGATGTTACGTCATGCAGAGAATGAATGCTTGGCTCAAATATGGGATTTCTTCCTGCGCTGGGCATGGCCTACCATAGAAGCTTTGTCTCTCCAGGGTCATTCATACAAGGCTTTTCACAGACACACAGGTAAAGATCACTCCAGGCGAGGCGCTCAATCACATGTAGGGCAGGGTTCATGGCTTCCTCCACAGAACAGCTCTACGCTGATGGCCGGAGCAAAAATAAGCTCGATTTTTATAGACCAGGACTTTTTCCCCAAGGCTTTGGCCCATAATCTTATTAAACGGAACAGTTCAAAATAAGTTTCCCTGGGAAACCGAGAACTAAGACCAGAAAGTCCCTGCTTTGGTTTTAACGTAGTCTCTCTGCTGACCACCTCAGAATTCAACCCCAGCATCCGTCTCCAGAAACATCCACTTACTGGACGCTTGGACGTGGACAGACAGCTGTACTTAGCTTGTTGAAGACTTAACTCTCTGCTGCTCTGCCCACAGTCTATGTCTTCAGGAATGGCAGCCCCATCTTGCAGCCCTGGTGGCTGGAAAGCTTGGAGAGTTCCCAGAATTTCTGTCTGCCCATTACCCAGTCAGTAGACTCTGTTCAGAAGCTGTCTGTTCACTGGGCATGCCGGGGAGTCCTACTAAACCCCCATGTTGTCTTCCTGGTGCCTTTAACTCCATTCTCCACAGCGCTCCAAACCCTGTCTCCTGGCATTTCATAAAAACCCCGTCCCCGGAGGAGCCCTTTGAGCTCCCATGCAGTCCTCTCTCTGCTTGTGGCCGGGTACATGCGGTCTCCTCCCCCATTCCTCTCATGCCATGCTGGGCCAGCTTCATGACCTTTTCCTAACTGTCTGGACACTCTCCTCTCCAGCCTCTCCAGCACACTCAATTGCTTCCTGGCCAGGGTCCACCCATTTGTCCTCCTCTGCCTCTTCCCAGAGTACTCAGCATCTCTTCTCATGCATCCCCTACTGCTAATACATAATTCACTACACATTATACATGTTATTTATTATCTGTTCCCAGGTGCCCAGCCCTGCAAGTGAGAAATTCTCCCCTCAGAGCAAGAAAAGCCAGTGACCTGGGCCAGCCTGGGATGCACCTTTCTCTCAGCCATATTGGTTGTGAATGTTCCCAAACAGCCCAGAGTTCTGTGCTCCTAAAGTGGTTCATCATTATGCTATTCAAGAATTAAATCTGGCCATTTGCCGGCAAGAGCCTACATAAATTACGTTATTGTAAAAAGGAACACTGTGATTGTTTCCAGGCTGCAAACTGCTTCGGGGAAGATGTGGCTTCTGTAATGTGCTCCAGCTCCTGGGGGTCTGAGTCACCAAACCTGAACTGAAATACGAAGTTCTTAAAACCCAGGCAAGAGTTGAACTTTTGATTAATAGCTTTGCCCCTTTGCCCTTCCCCCACACGCTCTCTTGTTCTAAACATTTATAGCATCCCTCACTGTAGAATTAGGGAGGAAGGTTGGTTCTCTCCTGGTTAGTGAGGGCTTCACCTCTGTGTAGCATCAGCTCCTGGCTGCTCAGTTCACACAGGGAGAGCAGTGGGTAGGAGCATCCTGAGTCCCCTCCCATTGTTACTCCCTGGCTGGTCTTCAATCCAAAAGTGTCAGTGCGCTTGCCCCTGCCCTCTCCAAGGACATCTTTCACACCCTGCTTGAGTGATGAAGCTTTGCTTGTCTCCAGGAAAAACAGGTCTCCTCCAACACTACCCTGCTCCACACTCTCTGCTATCCAGAGAGATTCTATGTAAAATCCTGTTGTCTGTGGATTTGTTCTATGCCCTGTGCTCCCAAGCTATGCCAGTCTGGTACCCCAACCATGGTGCCTGGAAGTTGGGACAGCTGCCGGCTTGTGTGGTGCCCTCTTCTGTCCTCTGCGGGAGCAGAGCCAGAGACTGCTGAAGAGGAAGGTGATGGGGGAGCCAGAGACTGCTGAAGAGGAAGGTGATGAGGGAGCCAGAGAGAGACTGCTGAAGAGGAAGGTGATGGGGGAGCCAGAGAGAGACTGCTGAAGAGGAAGGTGATGATGGGGGAGCCAGAGACTGCTGAAGAGGAAGGTGATGGGGGAGCCAAGTGGTTAGAGCCTCCAAAGAGCATGAAGGAGCTACCCAGAGCTAAGCTTCTCGAGTTCAGGACCCAGAACCCAAATACTTGTTTCCAATCAGGGCAGTTTCCCAAACTCTGGGTTTCCCTCCTGGAAAACTACAAGATTGGAGGAAAGCACTGGGCAGAATCTTTCACTGTGTCTTGGGTGGCTTAGGAAAGTCACCTGTCTGGGGTGACAGGAGAATGAAGAACAGACAAACACCTCTCCAGACGTATGGGCCATGTACTCAGAGGGAGGCATGTCACCAGCAACAGTGGCCCAGTAGCTCAGATGGAGGTGAGGAGGTGGGTTTGTTGTGTGACTGGAGCAATTCCTGGGGTTGCTCCTGGTGCAGGCCAGCTCTCTGGACACCTGCTTGCATAGAATTCATGTTCTGCAAGGCTGGGTTGGATTGGACACTTGCTGACCCCATGGCAACTCTTATAAAGGAAAACATATAATTGGGTCTGACTTACAGTTTCAGAGTTTCAGTCCATTATCACCATGGTGGGGAGCAAGCCAGCATGCAGACAGACATGGTGCTGGAGACGGAGCTGAGGGGTCTATATCTTGATCTGCAGACAGCAGAAGTGAATGCCTCACTGAGCCTAACTTCTGAGTCCTCAAAGCCTGCCTCCACGTTAACACACTTCCTCCAAGGCCACACCCCCTAATAACTCTCTATGGGACAAGCACTCAAACACACGAGTGGATGGGGGCCATTCCCATTTCAGGAACAGTAGTTCCTCAACCTCAGAAAGCCACAAGAACAAGTGAGTGGGTAGGGGCAGCTCTCACTTAGAGTTCACGACATCAGGTAAAGAGCTACAGTTGCTAATGCCCTTGGAGGCCTATGTAAATCAATACTCTCTCCTGGACAGAACTATGGTTCCCAATGACAGCATGCCTATGACATGCTCACATGCCTGGCCAAGGCTTGCTGCTTAAGCAATGTGAGACAATGTTCTAACATACCAGGACCTACGATGCCAGGAGGAGATGCCAAGGACTTAGTAGAAATTGACTTTTAAAAAACTAGGGGTGGGGTATAGGCCAAAATTGCAAAGCCCCACCATAGCCTGCTAAGCATGCCCAGCCTATGAGTGACATGCAGGCATCCATGCAGAGACACGGCTGGGGAATGCCTGCCCTCTACACCCTCAGGCTTCTGAGTGTATGTCACCTGGTCGTCAGGCTGCTCCAGCAGGTCGCTGTCTCCTCTATGCACATGCTTGCATGCACCTACACCTGAATTCCTGACAACCAGGAGCTAAGATGTGCACCAACAGTGCTACTAGAGAGTACCTAAGCAGCCTGAGCCTTGGGGATGTTTCTGGTGGTTCCTCCCATGATACTCTGCCCTAAGAGGAGCATTGTGAGCCAGGGAGAAAGGTCAGAGGCAGGCTTGGGCCCAGGGTCCACTCATTGTAGACACAGTTTGGCCTAATGTTGCTTTAAATAGCCAATGAGGAGAGAGAGAGAGAGAGAGAGAGAGAGAGAGAGAGAGAGAGAGATAGAGCTGTGCCTTGTGTTAGCATGAGTGCACACACGTGTGAGTATGAGAACACAGATAACGCAGGCCTTTGGTTTGATCTCTGTCTATTGTTTAGCACAGAAACTGGTGGTTTAGAAGCTTAAAGTCTCCTGTTACACTTTGCTTTGCTTTGCTTTGTTCGGACAGCTTCGCTCTATAGCCCAGACTGGTCTATAATTCACCATGTAGTACAATCTGTCCTCAGATCCTCCATGAGCTTCCACACCCAGCATTTCAACACTGGCACTGCCTGAGATTATAGACATGATTTGTTATGATGGTATCAAGTTCTCACTAAGTAAGGTTTCCCTTCTGGGAAACAGCAGCCTCACCAGTCTCCAGGAAGCCTCCCGCTATCATAATCTGTAGATGATTACAATGAAGTCGTCCCACACTAGCTCAGAGTAGAGTACACTGAAGAGTGCTTTATTTAGGGGTAGACTCACAGATCAACAGTCCTCTGCATGAGCGGGGAATGGGAACTGAATCCAGCAGCCAATAGAGAGCCGTGCAAGCTTTACATCTGCATTTATAGTACAAGAGACCACGCCCAAGTGGGCTGCTATCTTAAAGGCTACCGGCTGAAGGAGTTCCCACAGCACTAATCCTCTGGTGAAGTGGCAAACTTTGTATAGTGTATATTTTGACACCAGGACAAGAAAACTCGGGCTTATTGACTTCATTCTTCAAGTGCAAGCTAAAACACTTGTCTTTGCTCTGTCTCTTTCATCTCAACTCTTGCCGTAAAAATTGGCCTCATGTACAAAACCCTCAGAGGCAGCAAGATCTTTGTGTTCCCCAAATGAGTGCTCGTAAAGTGCAGTCTGTCATTGGCTGCTTCTAAGTGCTCCCTCGCTGCCCTTCCTGGATCTTGAAGTGAGGACGAAGCTCACAACATAAGACACTCCACAGAGAAAAGACTCTGGAGGCCTGAGGAGCCTGAAGGGGGTGGGGTCAGAGGCTGCCTTAGTCACTGTTCTACTGCTGTGAAGCCACACCATGACTGCATTTAATTGGGGCTTGTTTACAGTTTCAGAGGGTTAGTCCACAATCATAATGGCGGGAAGCAGACGGTCAGGGGAGCAGTAGCCCGGGGCTTTGCATCCTGATCAGCAGCAGGCAGAGAAAGAGAGACCCTGAGCCTGGACATGGATTTTGAAACCTCCCAGTATCACCCCTAGGGAATCACCTTCTGCAACATGGCCACACCTCCCAATCCTTCCCAACAGCTCCTCAGGTGGAGACTAAGCATGCAAATATGTGAGGGCTATGAGGGCCTTGCCATTTAAACCACCACAGGTGGCTGGGGAAGGAGTGCAGTTCCCAGAGCACTGGTCACTTCTTTACCATGGACACCCACCCGAGAGGTTCACAACCTCTGCAGTCACCCGGTTGCTAGTGAGGATAAGGAGTGTTTCATTGTACCTGGAATAACTAAGATCTAGTGAAGAATTGGCCTACAGATGATTCCAGCAAATGTTTTAAAAAAATAATAGCCAAGCTTACAATTGAGCAGCAGGAATGTTTGCAATAAGCAAGAACCCTGATCAAAAGCGCCAGTTTAAAGAATGGTGTAGTTTCCTCAGAATTATGCAACTTCTTATTACACTGTTCACTCCGGTTTCATCTCTCAGTCTTCAAAGAAATGCCAGGACCTGGTCAGGATGAAAGGGGGAGTGATTAAAGGGAAGAAAATGGCACCACAGGAGGGCTCAGAACCTTGAAAGAGCCTGAAGGAAGGCCCAGGGAGTCTGAGGCAAGCCAGTGAATGCCCTGACTTTGTATTCCTGTATGTTCTCTCATAGTTGAGCTCAACACCTGGAAAATGTGCTTTTAAAGAGGGGAAACTGTGGCTCTGCTCTAGCAAAACATCCAGGTCTTCTCTAATGTCCTGAACAGAGTTCCAATAGATATCTGCCTCAGAGACAGAGACAGGAGAAAGCATTGTAATTCTGCCAGCACTGCTGAGGTCAGATGGAAACACCAGCACCCTCAGCAATGGGAGGGAAGAGACAAAGTGAGAGGAAGGGTAGAGCTTCCTGAAGAAATGCTGGAGCCACTAGAAGGACCCTGCAGTGTCATGGGGGTGTGTGACAAGATGATGACTTCTGGATGTGCTGGAATTCTATGTGGCCTAGACCACAGAACCCTACAGCAGTGCCCAGCGCTCAACAATGACACAACACTGTCATCTAGAACTTCACATCCAAGAGCCAAGCAATCCAGTTACAAAAAAAATGCAGAAATAATTTCATAGTTTTTAATATAAATTTAATATTTGCATTGACACTGACCTGGGTTCCACTTTTTGTACTTTTGGGGGGAGGGTTTTTACTCTAACAAATTAGAAATGCTACTGAAAAGCTAGAAAAGTGGCTCAGCTGGTAACTTGCTACCTATATAAACTGTCTACAGAGCTGTTCCAAGGTAGAGCTAAGGCAAAGGGTTTTACTGTAGATATGAGGGAGAGAGCAGGCAGAGGCATCTGAAGGAGTCCAGAGCAGAGAGAGAAAGTGGTAGACTGGGCATCGCTAGCAGACTGGACCTGGCCAGGAGAGAGGCAGAGTAGAAGTGAATGGGAAAGGGTAATAGATGAAGACCAAGAGAGGACCAAGAGAGACAGAGGTTTCTGTCCTGCCTTGTCCTACAGCCTTTCAGTCCCCCTCCAAAAAAAAAACACATAGAGGTCCACATTAATCATAAACTGGTTGGTCTATTAGTTCAGGCTTCCTATTAACCCTTATAACTTACATTAACCCATAATTCTTGTCTGTGTTAGCAACATGGCTTGATACCTTTTATCAGAAAGGCATTCTCATCTTGCTTCCTCTGTGTCTGGGTGATGACTGCAGACTGAACCTTTTCTCTTCCCAGAATTCTCCTGTTCTGGTCGCCTCATCTATACTTCCTGCCTGGCTACTGGCCAATCAGCATTTTATTAAACTAATACAAGTGACAAATCTTTACAGGGTACAAGACCATTGCCCCACAGCAGAGGAAGACAAGAGGAAGCACACCGAGGAAATATCAGGGTTATAAGGAGAAGGTGAAGCTATGGGAAGGAAAGTTCCTGATCTGCAGGGAGTTTAGGGTAAGGGGGAAGCAAGAAAACTCAAGAAGAGCTAGGATGCCAACACTGACTCTGAAATGTGTAACAGGTACTTGTGATGCTGAGGGAGTCTGGAGGCCACCATGCACTTTAATGCTGTAATTATTTCTTCTCCATGATAAGGGAAATAGCTCCGTGGGCAGAGGCGGACCAACTTCACAGCTTGCAGAGGATGCTGGCTGTTGTTCAACTGATGGAATTTGGGGAAATGGAGTTTCCTTACACCTGACACAACCAAGCCTGCCCACATGCCTATGATCCCTGGAATCCATGGTGGAAGGAGAGAACTCATTCCCACAAGTTATCCTCTGTTATGGTAAGTTACACCACATGTGGGCATCTCTCTCTCTCTCTCTCTCTCTCTCTCTCTCTCTCTCTCTCTCTCACACACACACACACACACACACACACACACACACACTTAAAATTAAAAGTGCATGTATAGGATATTTTTTTAAAGATTTTTATTCATTTTTATTTTATATGCAGTGTTTTCTTCATGTATGTATTGCACTGGGTGTTGTCCGGTGACCATAGAGTCCAGAAGAGAGAACTGCAGTGATAGGTGGTTTTGAGCAGCCATGTGGGAGCTGGGGACTTAGCCAGACTCCTCTGCAAGAGCAGCATGTGATCTTAAATACTGAGACATCTCTTCAAACCCCATAAGAAGCTACAATTTTCATGAAAAGTCAAAGTGAGTAGCTTTATTTCTGGATATAAAACCAACCAAACAAACAAACAAAACAAAAAGAAAACAAAACTCGCATTGAGAGGCTTTCAGGGGAAATACTTTAATCCCACCTTCACCTTGTTCCACAGTGGTTTGCCGTCTGGATGGGTTTCCACCTGAGGAACGAGTTTTCCCTGGTCCCAGGGAGCAGAGAGGGCAAGCAGACATGGTAGCGTGCCCCTTTACCAGTGGAGCCATCTGGCCAGCTCTTCTGTAGCGTTTCCAGTGAAGCTCAGCTTCAGCAATTTGTTAGAGTAAAAGGCACAACCCCTGAAGAGCACAAGGAGCTGGACCCAGGTCAGTGCCAGTTATAAAATGTCTTCCATGTGGGCTTTAAGTGCAAAGGGTGGGACAATTGTTCAGAACGCGTTCGCTTACCCCAAACTGAAAACCAGAGAAGCAAGGCAAGGGCACAGCCTAGGAGGCAGACGGCCCTTTATTACACCATTCAAAAAGGAGCCATCAAAGGTGATGTCTTGGATCTGGAATGTTCCCCAAAAGCTCTTACGCTGGAGGCTTGGTTCTCAGCTGATGGCGCTATTGGGAGGAGGTGGAGATGCCCACAGGTAGAACCAGTTGGGGGGAAAGGGCACTGAGCACATGCCCTTGAAGGATATATGGAAACCTTCTCTTCCTTTCTCCTTTCCTTCCATAGCTCTGTTCTTTCCCTCCCCCTCTGGCATCCTGACCCTCACACATGGACAAAATGGGACATCCTACAGAAACCAAGGGCCAGATTAACTGTGCATCGTCCCACCTCAGAGGATCTAGATTAAAGGTGGGTTTCTCATTTCAAATGATCTAATTAGGAAAAATCTCTCACAGGTGTACCCGGCCATTTGGATTTTAGTTAATTCCGGATGTTGACAGCATTGACAACTCAGACAGCCATCACTGGTGATTATTCTCTCTGAGAAAAGATGGGCCGATGGGAAATGAGTGCAGTCTAGGCACGTGAGATCCACCAAAGAGACGGACATATTGGTACAATGAAGGCATCTTCATGCCACTTCCTCATCAGCAGAGAATCTCCAGAGGAAACTTGGTTCTGTTGGGGTTTGGTTTTGTGTGTTTGTTATGACACAGTTTGAATCTGTAGGTCAGCTAGTCCCGAACTCACCGTACAGAACTGGCTTCACACTCATCATGTAGCTCACGCTGGCCTTAAATCTGCAGTCTCCCTAAGTAAGAAGATCACAGGTGCACACCACCACACCCACCTGAGATACAGTTTTCAAACGAAAATCACCTCCAGCTCCGTCAGCCTCTGTGCTTGGCACAGACTTCATCTTCACATATCAGGAAAGGGAAGACAGTGGCAAAAGGTGTGTGTGTGCACGTGCATAAGTGTGCATTGCCTGTGTGTGTGCACGTGTGTTTACACACATTATTTGTGAGACCATGTGCACCATCCACTCATGTACACACAAACCCACCTGTGTTTGCACACATTAACATACTCACATATACACAGTGCCCATTCACTTATACAAACACGCTCACACACTCATGGATGCACATATACACACACTTATTTGCAAACACACTCATCTGTATGCCCACACTCACACTTTAGCTTGCTAATGGCGAGCAGGGAGCAGCTGCCTTTTGTCTCCAAGGCAAGGTATGGTTGCACTCGTCAGAAAATTGCACACTGCAACTGCACAGGTCAAATACTCCAAATCCCCTCCCTTGGCTCACTTCTGAGGGAGTGGACAGGACAGAGGTCAGCACCAAATAAAGTCGAATCAAGCTGGGCAGGAGCAAGGGTGGTCCACACCACAGTGCCAGAAGGGAAAGTCGGTTGCACTCTCCAGAAGAACCTGTCAATGGCGGGGACAGCGCGTTTGCATGGCAACAATAGAGGCCATCACTTGAAGGTCGCTTCTTCTGTCCACTCTTGATGACTAAGACAAGAAAGCAGCTACTTCTCCACCTCCTGCAGCTCTCTCAGAGTGGCCTGCAGGAGCCACCGAAGCTTCCAGAACACGCCGGAGGATGCAGTCCTGGAGTACCCAGAGGGACCCCCTTGGTGAGCACACTCCTGAACAGCCTGCTGTAGCTGCAGCCGAAGCTGTGGGGAGACGGCAGGGCTCCTGTGAGTTGAGGAGAACCAGCGTCGAAATATTTTATCACAGATGACCTTAGGGGAAAGTGAGAAGTTAATTCATGGAAACAAGCCATTCTTGGCATCCCCTGGGTCTCAAGGACACCCTTTCCTTACCCCTTTGGGGAAGGCTCTGTAGAGAGAGCCTTAACATTGAGCAGGAGTTTCCTTCCTAAGCCTTCAACCACTAAGCACTGGGAACAGGGTATGTCTAAGAGCACAGAAGACTTCCTCCCTCTGAAGCAGAAAATTCCATTTCCAGCCCCAAAGCAGAGGGAGAAAATTCTGGGTGATACTTAAACAAGAATAAACATATTTCCAAAGAAAAGAGCAGAGCCAAGTCGAGCAAGGAGTTGCTCGCTGGCAGGGCAGAGGGCAGCTGTGCCTGTTCCATCCCTCAGCTAGATGGACTGCCCCGTTCACAGGGGATAATAACAATAATAACTGCCCATAGCGGCGTCCTGAGAGTCAACAGGTCATTCATAAAGAAGAGCATGCAAGTGTGAGCTTTTATCTTTATAGTCCTAGGACACCCAGGGGAAAAGTACATCCCAGGGGAAAGCTGTACAGGCACAAGGCTGTGCAAGAGGCGTCAAACTGCTTTACTTTAGGGAAAGAAGAAAAAAAGGCACTGTTTCATAGACTTAACTGCTAATAGGCCATGAAATTCAATGAATAACAAGAGCTCTTCAGACTCTCCACACATTATCTGCCAACAGGTTTTGAGGTCCCCAACCCCACAGTGGGGAGCACTGCCTGGAGCTGCACTGAGAATGTGCCTAACTTACCTTGACCAGGCTTTCTGTCCACCTCATTTACCAAACACCTTTATACAAAGTAAGTTCTGGGGAAGCCAGGACTGTTACATGCAGAAACTTTGTTTCAAAAACCAAAGGGCACAGAACAGACACTGGATGTGGCCGGCAGTGAGGTAACCCACCTGTGGAAGCAGCTTGGACATCTCTCTGCTTACACTCAGCACCTGGGCATCCGGGGGCCCAAGTTCACACACGCCCTTCTGAAAGCATCAGACGAGGGTGGAAGGGAACAATCCTGGCCAAGAGAAGGGCTTGTTCCCAGCTGATGGGAGAAACATTCAGCCCTGGGATTGGAGTCGCCTACCTGCAGGTTGCTGTTCACACGCTGGGCTCCACACCGGTTCACTCTCAGATCACACCTGGAGAAACAGTCAAAGAAGGTGCAGTCTTCATCTCCTGTGCAGTGTTGCTCAAGGATTTCCCTCATCTTAGGCTCAAAGAAGGCCATGTCCACGTCGATGGCTACCACCTGAAATCAAAGAGGCACGTGGCAATAATGATAGCATGGACGGCAAACAGATAAGAGCAGGGGCCCTGTAGGAGAACCCATTCCTGGCTCCTTTTCCAGTCCTGAGGTCACACGGAGCAGCATGACTGTGACCACGAGTCCACCTGTCAGGAGACCACGCCCAGCCACGCCCTGGGAAACAGCTCATTTCCCCAGAGTACCCACAAATGCTTCCTTTGTCACAAGTCAGTATCCTAGATCATGTCCCAACGTTTTACTGTAAAAGATCCTTTGGTATCACCAACTTGAGCCCAGGATTTGGGACTGTAACCATCCATATCACCTTCATCTTTGGACTTTCTCTTGACTTTTAAATGCAGAATATGCACAATAACTTAAAATGAATTTTCTTTCTGTTGCTTTCTTAAAGTTTGTTTTGATTTGCACTTAGTGTATGTGCGCACTTGTGTGCATGCATGTGCCATGCGTGTGCAAGTACCTGTGAGGCTGACAGAGGACAAGGCTCTCCTGGGGCTGGGTTACAGGTGGTTGTAAGTCACCGGGTCTGGGTTCTGGGAACCAGATCAGGTCTCCAGAAGAACAGCTAACACTACCAACCGCTGAGCCGTCCCTCCAGCCCCCTCTTCTGCTTCCTTTTTGACCGTCTATGATACTTGTCACATAAATAACAAGAACACTCAGAGAAGCTCGTCCAGAGAGTACTGGTATAAAGCAGTAATGTGTTGCCACGGTAAGACACAGGTAAAACATAGATAGGCTCATATAAAGAGGTCAGGGGAAGGGGAAACTTTGGAAGTCAAAAATGAGGGAGCCGAGGAGACAGCTCAGTCAAAAAAGTGTGCGGGACCTGAGTTCAATCCGCAGAACTCATGTTGAAAAATAAATAAGTTAAAAAAGCATTGTAATTCCAGAGCTGTAGAAGCAAAAACAAATACATCCTGGGGTTCAGTGGCCAACCAGTCAAATCTACTCGGTGAGGCTCAGGCTAGAAGGAGCTCCTACACACACAGAGACAGGTATTCACACACACACACACACACACACACACACACACACACACGTGCAAACAACCCAACACATAAGACAAAAGTAAGGAGAGTAACATCAGAGATCTTGAAACAACCATCCTTGGTCACAGAGATTAACAAGCTTTGCATCCGTCCAAGGGTAAACACACAGTAGTGAGACAGACGTCCTCAAGTCCTTGCTGACTGTTCTGTTTAAGGCTGTGTTGGCTTCTGTGGAAGACTGCAGATTTGACAGAGTCCGAGTGACAGTCACCATCAGGCACAGCCTCTTCCTTCTCTCCACTTAGTTATCTCTGTTGTGAGAGCTCCATTTGACCCCACTAAGTTTCTCATTTCTTCACGCCTCTCGGAGTGAGGATTTTAAATGTCTTAAGAGACACATAATTGAGCCCCAAGACTACGAACAATCACAGGCTGCTCTGTTGATGGCACAACTAGTATCCAAGTCAACTGACCGGTCAGATGAGCCATGGGGAAACCGCAACTGACATTAGAATCCGCATTAGAATCTTTATATGCCCAGGTAGAACAACATCAACCACTAATTCCACTGTCAGAGTAAGGACTGGGGACTGCTGGAATTTCAAATTTATCCTTTTGGCTTCCAACCAAACAGGCTTCAGTAAAAAAGAAGAAGAAAAACTTATAAATTACTCAGAATTCCCTTCACCACCTGGATCCCCCAAAAAAGTGAACTCAAATCTGCTGGAATCTAGGGTTTGCCCAAGTTCAACAGCTAATAGCTCGAGATAAGTCGAGATAAGAAGTCATTACAAAATGTGACATCTTTGATGGAACTGGCATCCCACAAGCCCTCACAGGTCACTGTGAAAATGTGAGCCCTCCCCCCTTGCCCCCCCCCCAGCATCACAGAGAGGGCTTATTCGCTGGTTGTCATTTGGCTTCAGAAGGCTTGTTCATTGGTTCTACTTTCCTTTTCTTTTCGGCTCAGGATCGATGCTGGGAGTGGACTGGCTTCCTGGGGATTATCAGGAAAACATCAGGAAGAACATAGATTATTTTAAAATGTGTGCAGAATAATGAGAACAGAGCACAAAGAACTTCTCCCTCCTCAGTGATCTTCGCCTAGTAATGAACTCAGGCACGGCAAACAATTCATTGCTGCTGTTTGTTTTGAGGAAGTTGATGTTTTTCTTGGTTTTTAATAATATCTTTTCATCTAGTCTTTGACGATTTCATACATATCTACTATGTGTCTTGATTGTATCTACCCCCACTTCTCCCTTCCTACAAGACTACACACATACACACACACACACACATCCCGTCCTTTGTTTCTATTTGGGGGGAGATACTGGGGAACCCAGGGGCAGCACAGAAGTCGGTAAGCATTCTACCACCACTGAGCCACACCCCTAACCCTAATTAAAAGAGGGGTTTTTCCTTTGGTAATGCTAAGAATCGAGCCCAGGACTTTGTGCATGCCAGGATGGACTCTAGCACTGAGCTACATCCCAAGCTGATACAATTTATCAATCTTTCCTGTCTCATTATTTGGTCGAAATTAATAACTAATCTCATCACTCAGCTTGGTTAGAAACACTAAAAATTAACAAGAACTGGGGGCCGGAGAGTAGGCTTGTCCATTAAAGGACCCAGGTTTGGTTCCCAGCATCCACATAGTGGCTCACAAACATCCATAGGTCCAGTTTCAGGGAACCTGGTGCCTTCATCTGACCTCTTTGGGCTCCAGGCACACATGGTTCACACACATACATGCAGGCTAAACACTCATTTACATAAAGTAAACAACAAAAGATTTTTAAGTAGTACATAGAAATATATCAGGCAAAACACCTATACACATAAAATAATAAAATAACCTTTTAATTAATGAGAGCTATGCTAATGAACCTATTTTCTTTATAATTTATTGTTAGGGCAAGAACCATTTTCTCTCTTATTTTCTGGCACTCTCCCCAGCCTCTGTGCCCCTCAGCCTCATTTGTAACACTGTTTCTCTCATCTCCTGGTGACAGTCACATTTATATTTTAATTTATAGTCTGTAGCCTAGAATGAATTGCAGCTCTTGTGTCCCTAAAGTAAGAACAGCAACAAAAACAAATAGGAAACCCTTCATAATATTGCTTAGCATCAGGGGAATCAGAGACTTTATCCTGCACAAAACGACCCAAGTAGTACCCTCTACTCAAACCTCCTCTGGGCAGCAGACTGGAAACATGGAGACAACCCTCTCCTGAGCAGGAACATCTCACCTGCTTGAAAGCCCTGCGGGTGGTTTGGGGTCACCTTCACTTCCCAGCTGTTCAGTTGCAAGTGTTTCCTAAAGCCTGAGAGCCTGCACTGGGAGAATGGGGATCTTCCTTTCTCCTGCCTCAGCGGTTAGATCCCCTCCCTCTGCTCAGGGCAGGAGTCAGCCAGGGCTCAAGAACAGAACCCCCTTCTGGAAGTTGGAGTGAGAGTTTCTCAAACTTGAACACAGACCAGAGTCACCTAGAAGGTGCCTGATCTATTAGTTTGCTTGCATATTTTTGAGACAGCATCTCATATCATGTAGCCCAGATTGGCCTTGAACTCACTTGTTGGTCTTCCTGAATATTGGATTTGATCACAGGTGTGGCCTCAGCTGTCTCTAGAGTCTCAGACTCGGTCTGAGGCACAGTGTGAGAATTTATATTGTGGGGCTGGTAAAATGGCTGAGCAGGTAAAGACACTTGTCACCAAACCTAGGACCTGAATTCAACCTTCATGGTATTGAAGACAGAACTGACTCCCATCAGTTGACATGGGTGCGTATGCTATAATAGTCGTGACTTCCACACACAAAATAAGTATGTAAATGTAACAGAAAATGGAATTTGTATTGCTAGCAAGTTCTCTCATGATGAGGATAACCGGTAATAAGTCCTCAGGGAGGAGGGGGACTCTGATGACAATGCTCCTCATGAGCTCCTCCCTCCCTCCCACTGTGGATCACAAATGGACCCAACATTGTTCTCTCACGCAGGTAATCACAACTGTGGAGGTCTCAAGGGGACGATGCCTATGCCATACCCAGAGGACAACTTTCCATATCCCACTGTCCCTCCAACTCAGGTGGTTATATGCCCTATCCCAGGTGCCTGTGTCCCCAGGGCTCATAAGGGCTCTATCCATACCTCAAGTGACTGAGACAAGACTTTCTGGGTGTGGCGGGCAACTACCCATCTTTCTACTGCACAATCCTGCTAAGGTGGAGAGCCTTGGCTAGAAAGGCCATCTGCTCTGAAACAGCTGCTGGTGGCACATTGTCTGAGGGGCTTCATCTGAGACGCCCTAATGAACTCACAGCAAGGATATAACACAGGACTGAGCACCCCCGAGCCCCCTTCCCAGTATACACTCTGCTGGAGCCCACCAGAACTACCCTGCATGCGCTCCATCTTTTCCTACTTAAAGCTACCCCTGGATTTTCATCCCCTCTGGGGCAGCCCGGGAAAGGGCATCAGGAGAACACACCGATGGCAAATTTAGTTCCCTAGATTTCAAACTGCTTTTGAAGGTGTATGCCAATCCCGTGCAGCCCGCCATGAAATCCCAGGGCCCAGCAAGAACTTATTTTGTCCCTCCGTGTCCTAACCAGGATGAAGAGCCTTGCTCCACCATGAGCGGGTCCCTGCAATGAGCAATCCCATTTGAGCAGCACTTGCACCTAACCTGGGGGGGGGGGGGCGCCTCAGAGCTATTTCTAGCCAAGAGGGGGAGGAGTCTGATGCCATCTTATAAAACATACAGTCTCTCTCGTCACTTTTTATCCACCACGCAAATCTCCGGTGCCGCTGCAGAGCCCCAGAGAAGAGGATAAAAGTGCAGCTTCCATCTGCAGGAGCTGTGGGGTCTCCTGCTCTCCTGGGGGTCTTCCCTGCTAACAGGCACGGAACTCCACGTGCCTCTCTAGGTGTCTTACTGCAGGCTTAAAACTGACTAGAATCTCTCCAGAAGAGAGATTTGGAAGCACTGGCTATCTCAGCATCCTGGTGCTGTGGGCACAGAAGGCCTGGCCTGGAAGAACAGCCCTAGAGGCTGTTCCCACAGCCATCTGAAGTCCAGGAAGCCCCCCCACCCCACCCTCCACACCCCGCAGACCACACAGATCCTGTGCTAGCACTAACTGGTCATCAGGGCTGCCCTCAAGAAAATGAGGCACTTCCTCTTTGCCCTGCCTGGCCTCTGCCTGCTCTGGGCTCCTTCCCTGAACTTCTACTCCAGAAGCAGAAGATATATCTGTTTAAATCCGCTTGTCAATGCAGCAAGGAAGTGGTCTGGAACGGGAATGACCAGGAGCCACGAGGCTGCCCAAAGTTACACCACCTTCCTTCTGAAAGCAGACATTTCATTTCCTCCCACGCAGACCAGTTGCCTCTCTCCACAACAAACAGAGCAGCCTGCTTGCACTTACCGTGAAGTCCCTCTTGATGGCAAAGTTTTCGGGCTTGACATCACAGAGGTGGAGGCGGTGGGAGAAGTCACTGTCGAAATGGCGCACCATATCCAGGAAGCTGAGAGCAATGTGGCTAATAGCCTGTGCCTGGCCAGCTTCACCCAGCGGGAAGAGAGCCCTGTGGTGAGGGCTACCGGCAGCCAAGTACTCCACTGCGTAAAAATGGCCACAGGAACCCAGGACCGGTAGGATGTGGCGGCTCAGATCTGGCAGCACACTAAAGTACACGTATTCCTCTTGCTGAAGCAGTGACCACGCACTGGCCAGCTGTTGCCGCCAGCGAGGGCCCTGCCTGGCGGGCCACAGAGGAACTATGCTGTTGTTGGGCAGCTCCAAACCTAGTGTGTTCTTCACTTCGCCAGCCACCATCAGGAGCAGCTCAGCGTCGGGGATGCCCGGAGCACCTGGCCCCGCTTCCTCCCCCAGCAGGTTGAGGGGTGGGAAGCTGGAGAAAGCCTCCCTCTTGGATTTGAGGACCACAGTTCGACCTCTCCACTGGGCCTGCAGCACCTTCTTGCCACGCTCATAGTACAGGCAGCGTTGGTACAGCAGTTCCCCGGCCACGCACAGGTCCTCGCACAGCGCACCCGTGAGCCAGCCGCCGCGGTAGTCCTGGCACTGGAACGAAGGGAACAGTGGGTCACAACAGGGCAGGGATAAGAGGCAAGGGACAACACGTATTGGCATGCTGTACTCAAAGGCTTTGACATTAGGGTGCCCAGATGAGAATGCTGGAGGTCCCTGGGCGGTGGGTTCCACAACCTCCTGGACCTGTGAGATCCCAAGCCAAGCCTCTACTAGAAATTCTGGTTAGGTACTGTACCCCCGCAGAACACGTACAGACTATTTCATCTGCCGTCACTCCTCTACAATAGCTCAAGGACTTTGCAGTGGGCATCATAAGAAACACAGAGGTGGTCCAAAGCCTGGGGAGAGAGGGGCATAGCTACTATACAGACACTCGGCTGTCATAGAAGGGACCACAACCCTTGGGTTGAGTGCTGGTACCCAGTGAGGTTCCAGAACAACTTCCCTGCAACCCTGATTTGGTGACAGTTAGGGAGGCTCTCAGGATGATTATGCCACTAGACAGAGTTGAGGACCTGGCCTTCAAAATCACACATCTAGAAACCAAGGGCTCAGATATGTCAGCATGCTCTCCCATAGACGGATGTACAGTCAGATACGTCAGCGTGCCCTCCCATAGACAGACGCACAGTCAGATACGTCAGCGTGCCCTCCCATAGATGGACGCACGGTCAGATACGTCAGCGTGTTCTCCCATAGACGGACGCACGGTCAGATACGTCAGCGTGCCCTCTCATAGATGGACGGGCTGTTTCACGTTAGTCAGCTCTGCTGCTCCTGAGTCAATTATAAGATGTGCCTGAAAGTCGAGAAAATAAACTTCGGGTGCTCAGACACAAATAACGTCAAAACCAAAAACTGTCTGGAAACCGCAAACGTTTGTGACTCATCTGGCCACGGGTGGTGTCAAGCTAGGCTAAGATGAAGCATACACAGTTCCTGTTTAACTCTGCGACTGTGCTCATTCGCCTAAGAATTCCTGGCGGCCGCTGCTGCCCCATCTCTGTAGCAGGCAAACAATGTGAGTTCCAAACTGGAACCCCCAGCAGTCGGTAAGAAATTGTGGACATTTATGAATACTAAAGACGAAGTGTTTGAATGCCTGTTAACAAAGAACACACCTGTGCTTCAGTGCCTGATTTATGAGGCCACTTTAAGACAGTAACTTCACAACTGCCCCAAATCCTGAAACCTCAAGGAAGGTCTGAACTGCCCCTTCCCACTGGCTTCCTGCTGAGGGGTCCTCTTGCAATGGGGGCCTTTAGAACTCTCTAGACCACAGAGACTGAGGCTCACACTAGTCAGACACCAGGTTACGAGACTTCGTGTACCAGAGTTCTGCAAATAGAAAGTCTGGGATCCGGGACTTGGAGAGGTGACTCGGCCGTCCATCATGTTGTTCTTGCCGAGGACCAGGGTTCAATCTCTAGAACCCACATAGTGCCTCACAACCATCTTCAGTTCTGACTCATCAGGCACATGGGGTGTGCACACATAAATATAGTCAATGCTCAAATACATGAAATAAAATAAATAAAAATTTAAAACAGAAAAAAGTGCTGGACTTGATCTCCCAGCTAAAGAATGGCACCGTATGCCCAGAGTTTTGGTGAAGGTGGTGGTGGTGGTGGTGGTGGTGGTGGTGGTGGTGGTGGTGGTGGTAGAGGAGGTGGTGGTGATGGTGGAGGAGGAGGAGGTGGTGGTGGTGGTGGTAGAGGAGGTTGTGGTGATGGTGGAGGAGGAGGTGGTGATGGTGGTGGTGGTGGTGGTGATGGTGAAGGAGGTGGTGGTGATGGTGAAGGAGGAGGAGGTGGAGGAGGTGGTGGTGATGGTGGAGGAGGAGGAGGTGGAGGAGGTGGTGGTGATGGTGGAGGAGGAGGTGGTGGTGATGGTGGAGGAGGTGGAGGTGATGGTGAAGGAGGAGGTGGTGATGGTGGAGGAGGTGGAGGTGATGGTGAAGGAGGAGGTGGTGATGGTGGAGGAGGTGGAGGTGATGGTGAAGGAGGAGGTGGTGGTGATGGTGGAGGAGGTGGAGGTGATGGTGAAGGAGGTGGTGGTGATGGTGAAGGAGGTGGTGGTGATGGTGATGGTGAAGGAGGAGGTGGTGATGGTGGAGGAGGTGGTGGTGATGGTGATGGTGGTGGTGGTGGTGGTGGAGGAGGAGGTGGTGATGGTGAAGGAGGTGGTGATGGTGGAGGAGGAGGTGGAGATGGTGGAGGAGGAGGTGGTGATGGTGAAGGAGGAGGTGGTGATGGTGAAGGAGGAGGTGGTGGTGGTGAAGGAGGTGGAGGTGATGGTGACAGTGATGGTGTAGCAGAGGCGTGTGTATGCCTGTGCATCTGTGCATATGGAGGCCAGAGATCAACTGTGGGTTTCTTCCCTTTTTTTTTCTCTTCAGGATCTCTCCATGAACTGTAACTCACTATTTTGGCTACACCGATTGGCCAGTGATACCCAGGATCTGCTGTCTCTGCCCACCCCCAGTGCTGGGGTCACAGGTGCATGCCCCCATGCCTGGCTTTCAGTGAGCATACACACTCAGGTCCCCATGCTTGGACAAGCACTTTGCCCGCTGAGACATTCCCCAGCCTCTTGACTGAATTTTTATGTCTGGAAAACCAACAACCATAATGCAACTGTATACAGGTACTCAGGTAGAGTTGTTTAAAACAGTCTTTCTTGGAGCTGTGCTTGTGTGTTGGATGTTCTTGGGTCTTAGCTTCATACAGAAGAAATGCTGTCCTTTGGCCTTAACTCTGGGGCCTCTTTCCTCGGCATGGGGGCAGGGAGTAGGCATGGAAATGTCAGAAACTTTTGGGTCAGTCTCTCTGCTTATGTGTTCCCGTAGTGCTCTGGTAAAGAACAGCCAGTCAGGCTTCAAGAGGCCTTCCCTGATGGCCTTAGGAAGGTACTGGGACAACCAGTGAGTGAGGATATGTGGTCATACAACAGTGTGAGTGTGTGCGCGTGCATGCGTGTGTGTGTGTGTGCATGTGTGTGTGTGCATGTGTGCGTGTGTGTTTCCCCCGCTTTATCTTGTATTTATAGTCTCAAATCACTATAATGAACCAGATAAGAAAATGCAATAGCTTCTCGAGTCCTTTCAAATTAAACAAAAGAAGCTGTGTGATATCCAAACGTGCCTTGGATCAGTTTCACAAGCATTTCTCCGCTATTACTGCATTAGTAATTTAATTGAAAAATGCTCTTGCGTGAAGTACGTGGCAGAATTGAAGAGTGCCATGTGTGGTAAAGGAGAAGACCTGAGCTGGGCACTGCACAATCTCACAGTGCTGCAAAGGGGCAGAGGAGCCAGTCCCTGGTGCAACCTAAGGCCCTGGAGACAAGGTCACTGGCAACGGTCCTGGCTAGGCTCTCAGCCAGGCCACAGAGCTGGTCTCCTTTGTTATGAGTAAAAAAGTGTGTGTGGCAAGGGACCTGGCTACCAGGACCCTCCCTCTTCCCCTCTAAACTGAGCTATCATTGCCACAAACCAGAGTTAGACACCTGCAGATTCTGGAGCCAGCGAGTCCCATGAAGATTGACATGAAACAAGGCCTTGAAGCTTTGTCCCCCACCTTGACACAGTCAAATTAACAAAGACACCTATTGGAATTAGCCCGTTTGTGAGTGAGGTCTCATGGTAATGTGGGAGTGTCATATATCAATCTGTTGATTTCCTTGGTTAAGTAATAAACAAACTGCTTGGGCTCATAGCTTAGAACATAGGTGGGTGGAGTAAACAGAACAGAATGCTGGGAGGAAGAGGAAGTGAGCTCAGACGGACAGCCCTGCTCTCTGGAGCAGAGACGCCATGCTCCCCGGCTCCTGGGCAGACACACGCAATGAAGCTCCGACCCAGGATGGACGTAGGCTAGAATCTTCCCGGTAAGCACACCTAGCTGTGCTACATAGAATATTAGAAATGAGCTAGTCCAGGTGCAAGAGTTAGCCTAGAAGAGGCTAGATAGAAATGGGCCAAGCAGTGATTAAAAGAATACAGTGTCCGTGTGATTATTTCGGGGCATAAGCTAGCCAGGCGGCCGGGGTGCTGGGAACGCAGCCCCACCGCTCGTATTACTACATCATGGGGCCACCTTCCCACCACAGCTCCCAGACTCAGCTCACAGCAGACATGACAAGCTCGAGACTCCTGAGCAATGGCAGAGTGTGCACAGTGTGGACAGGAAGGGAACACAGCAGTTTTGGCTCTGCCCCTCACAGGCTGGGCAGCTTGTTTCTAAGCATGTGCAATGAGGACATTGTCCAGGGTTGCAGGATGTCACAAGGTCCAACAGTCAGAAGCACCATCCCCAGCGATGTGGCCCTGGGCCTTAGACGCTCCGCTCTCCAGCCTCCCAGAGCTGGTTATGAAGAGCAGGGTCAGGGCTTTCTCTTGCAGGACAAGAACTGACCTCAGCACTAGCAGCCAAGGGACCCTGCTCAGCAGGCAATAAAGCACAGGGCAGTTCTGTCACAGTCCAAGATTTGACGAAGCACCAAACGAAAAGGTGCTTCAGAATGAAGAGCAGTTAAAGCACCGGCCTGAGGCCAGACTGGAATAGTCTATCCAAAGTGCTGTCCCAGGGCTTGGAAGTTGACTTGTGGGTAAAGTGTTGTAGCCCAGCCCTGAGGACCCAAGTTTATATCCCCATTGGGTGTGTTAGCACTCATCTGTAACTCCGGGGCTCCTATGGTAAGGAGGAGGCAGAACCAGGAGAATCTCTGATATACATGGTGGTAAACAATAGAGACCCTGTTTCAAAGAAGGTGGAAAGTGAGGTCCAACACCCAAGACTGCATTCTCATTTCCACACGTGCTCTGTAGGATGTATACATACTCATGCACACACTCATACATGCACATACACACATATACACACACATACACACATGCACACGTATACACATACATACACATTCATACATTCATAAACACACATGCACACATATGCACATACATACACATTCATACATTCATAAACACACATGCACACATATACACATACATACACATTCATACATTCATAAACACATGCACATACATACACATGCACACATATACACATACATGCATACACATATGCACACACATACTCATGCACACATATACACATGCACACACTCATAAATGCACATATGCATACATACACATGTACACACATATGCATGCATACACTCATACACTTACACAAACATACATACACACTCTTCACACACACACAAGAAAGTCTTTTAAAATGCTATTTTAAACTTAGCATAGTGATCTTAGATAGCACTGGGGAAACTGGAATGGAAGGATTGCCACAAGTTTGAGGCTAGCCTGATCTATAGTAAGACAGTCTCACACCAACTACACCGCCAGAAAAGTCATTTTCCTGTCTGCATCTCACCTTCTTCTTCATCTGTTTCCGAACCTTCTATCAAACCCTTAGAAAACTCCCTCAATCCTGCTCTCTCTCTCTCTCTCTCTCTCTCTCTCTCTCTCTCCCTCCCTCCCTCCCTCCCTCCCTCTATTTCTGTTCCCAGCTCTCGCTAAACCACCATGTAAGTGCTGTCTGGATTGTGCTCACCAGCCTATTGCTTTATATACACATCTGCTTCCGCAATGAAATAACAGAAAAACTATTGAAATGTCCAGGATATTCACCCCAGCAAATTTGGAAGGCAATTTACAAACAGGAGTCAGAAAACACTCTGAAAGATGGTGTCATTACTGAGTTTGTAACAGCCTAAAGACCTGCTGCTTTCTGGCTTGCTGAGAAGTCCAGCATCAGAAAGGGCAGGATGTGAAGTGGGGTGACCAAAGGCCCCCAGACCTGCCAGCTATTACAATGTCTCAATGTCCAGGAAAGAGAAATTCACATTAGAATGAGCACTGGGAAGCATACATGAGTGCCTTTACTGCAGAGTGGCCATTGTAACTTTGTGTCTGATGCACACAGTGCATTTATTGCAGAGCAGTTTCTGTAACTTTGTGTCTGATGCATGCTTTGCACACAGTGCATTTATTGCAGAGCGGCTTCTGTTACTTTGTGTCTGATGCATGCTTTGTTTCTTAGCTCCCACCTGTCTTCTACACATGGAGAACTCTTTTGCCTGTGGTTGGCTCATTACCAGAGCTAAACTATACACGCTCTGGAGCTTGGCATGTTTGTGTCTGCTGGATACAGAGAAAGACAGTCCAGCAAATCAGAAGCCAATAAACTCAATGTACATAATACAAGTTTAAAGGGGGAACTGGAAACTTTCATTATGTGAGTGCTAATGGCTGGGATATTTTATTAGCAGCATATCCCATTGTTTCAATACAAGTTGTTTAAGTCTGTACTAAAAATTGGACTATTTCTCTCCCTCCCCACTTCTAGGATTACAAGCATTGTATCACCATGCCTGTCTGGCTTTTTACGTGAGTTCTGTTGCCAGAACTCAGAACCTCATACTTGCAAGGAGAGTGCTTTAACCTGTCTCTTTGGCTGGCAGAATTCTATAGTAACAAAATTCACAGCAAAGCTGTGCTTCTTGTGGGCATACATAAACACACACCATCACATCTTTCCCCCTCCAACCCCTCCCACGTCCCCTTCCCAAATGTAAAACCTCTTCTTTATGTAGCCTATACACTATAACATACATACTATTCATGTAACACACATGGATATACGACTTACAGAGTACATTTGGCATTGCTTGTATCTACATGACCAGGGCTGACCACTTGAGATTGGATCACCTACGAGACTGATAAACAGCACAAAGGAAGGAAGGAAGGAAGGAAGGATCCTTAATGTAGGCAAAAGTACTAAATCCCATAGCATCTAACTTGTCTCCCCATACCAACAATCTGTGGGGAGATTGTGAGGCTTTGGAAGCAGCAGCTATGGAGGGTGAGAAATCCCCTAAGCTGCTTCTCAAAGTTTGCAGCTTAGAGGCGTCTTACCACCTTGAGGACTCTACTGTCCAAGGCACAGAACAGCGTCTTAGATCCTCAACATATTCTAGAGTTTGTTGAGAGGATGCAGTAATAAGGCTTGTATGTTGATCATGCTGCTGGCCAGAGTAGACGCAGTCACCAGCTGTGAGCATCTCCACTCTCATTTCTGCTCTGTAAGGCGCTCACCTGCAGAAGCTAGGGGTGTCAGTGATTATGCGCCCCAACCACTCCTCAATCCCACAGAGCCTCAACACACAGCTCCCTGGAGAAATAAGGCTTTAACATCCTCATAACCAACCCAAAAGAGTTCCCCTTCCTCAATTGCGGCAGAGCTGAAAAGCCACACAAAGGGATCAGGGAAGACGTGGGGACCCAGGGCTTGAAGCTTCCAAAAGAAGCCAAGCTGACTTTCCATGGAGCGCTTGTCTTTGTGAGTGTTGGAGACCTAGGGGGACTTGCAGACCCTCACCCATCCACTAGTCAGCCTTTTAACACCTGGTTGCTGTATTCTGCAGGTATGCTTCCCCTACCAGTTAGCAATGCCACCTGCCACTCTGGGGGCTGGGAACACAGACTGCCGGCATGGGAGATTCATCAGGACTCCGGGCTTTGCCAGAGAGAATCTCCCTTTGGCTCTAATGTCTTGTGTGTTCTGGGTACTCAGAGTGAAAGCTAATGAGAGTCTGGAGGCCAGTCAGAAAAATAACAACCGCTTTTATTATGTAGGATGAAAGCCAGGAAAATGCAAAGTGTTGGGGGAGCTGGGACACAGAGGCCCAATTCAGATGCAGTCCTCAGAAGCCACAGTGCCAGCCTCTGCTTGGCAGCTGCCTGGCATTTTAGTCTGTCCTAATTTAGGGTCTTAGGTAAAAGTCGAGTCCGAGGACTTTCTCAGTTTCGCCCCAGCAAATTCAGAATGAAGGCATCAAGAAAGGAGACGTGAGGGTAAAGAAGGGCATTTGCTGTGTGAAGAACTCACACAAGTCATCCATAATGCCCCCCCACCCCAGTAGTTCACCTGTGTGAACTCCAGCAAACTGGGGAAATAGCTTTGGCAAGAGTTAAGATTGAGAGTTGTCATACTAAAAATGTCTGTCATACTAAAAATCCCACATGGCTGCATCAAAGACAAATTGGTAAAGCTCCTAAACCAAATTGGTTTTAATTTACAGCCTGGAATGCTGGGAAAATTATGACTACCAATTACTTAAATCCTATCAGTCAGTTTAACCACCATTAGGCCTTTCTCACCATGACCAAAGGTAAATAAATAAATAACGGGTCTTGATTCCTATTTTAATCTAAAAGGTTATATTAAGTTTGTAAATGGGACCTGGGTCTTAGCCAAACTATTAAATTTTGTTGTCTTAGTCAGCCGGCGTCACCAAAATAGCAGGGGAAAATCTCTACAGGCAAAGAGATTTTTAGATGGTTACCGCGAAAATCAATGAGATCTTGCAGCTTAAAACCTGATAAAACTTCAATTAAGCTGTGAGCCATGGACAGAAAGTCCATGTTCCTGTCAAGGAAGCAGGCTAACACGGTGGCAGGAGCATCCTTAGTTCGGAAACATGCTTTGGTTGCTTAATTTTTCCAATCTCCTTTGAAAGAGCCTTAGAAAAAAGTACTTAATACCCTTCGAAATTCTCACAATCTGAAAACAAAACCAAAAACATCTTTATAAGCAAGTGTGCTGAAAAGCCCCCAAGCATTTCTTCGAGATTTCAAACCAAATGAGGACGTGGTCACTATTTTCGGACGTGAACAATCACTGGTAAGAAGCAAGTACAGGCTCCTTTCTCCTCCTTCCTAAATGTCTGTCAGGGCTGCCTGTACTCAAGTCTCCCTTTAAGCATGAATTCCCAAGCAGAATCGGGGCGGGGTGCTGGTGAGGGTGTGAGCATTTTACTTCAGGGAGGAAGGCCCAGGCATTCAGCAGTCCGCTGATGCGATGTTTCTTTCTGTCCACAACTGCCTGGCCAGGTTAAGGAGCAGCTTGGCGAGAAAATTCTCTGACCCTCTCGCTTTAGGGGATCATGATAAAGCAGGGGACGCTGTTTCCCTAACTGCTAAGAGTTTGCCTCCATTCCTCAGGACCCGAAGAGCCAAAAGCCCTGTCTTTAGGTCACCAGGAGAAGAAGTCCAAACAGTAATCACAGGGTTTGATCAGGTGGGGATGATCCGGCAGTCCATGTGGGAACACTGAAGGGCGGTGGCCTATCGCGCGAGGTAGCCCAGGAAGGAGGCATATCCTCCAAACCTGGCCACCTGAACTGGATGTAGGCACCAGAGTTCAGGAATCGCCCGCAAACTTTCTTCTGGAGCTGAGGCTTGGGATATCCTGCCGGAATACTGTCCCGGGATTCAAAAGTAATTTTGGAGAAAAGGAGAGGGATGTTCCAGATCCACACAGCGGACCCCTAGTCCTTCGCCTAGGTATTTCATGCACGCACAGGGACCTCCACTCGCCTTGGCGGGTGTCCCCTGATCACCCCATCCCCCGATTGGGTTGGTCACTACGATACTGCAGCATCACAGGTGACGCGGTGACCAAGGACCCGGGGAAGGTGGCTGAGAACCCAACCCGGACGCGCGACAGTGGGCAATGCGGCGGCGGGACCTACCAGCGCGGCCAGGATGCGCCGGCTCTTCTCGTCGGTGCAGCGCTCCGAGAGGACGCTCGGGTGCGCGCGGAGCAGCAGCGCGGCTGCCAGCACCCAGCCCGCGGTCCACGCGGCGAAGGCGAGGAGCGCACCCCGCCGCCAGCGCCCGCAGCGTGCAGCCCGGCCCCGCGCGCCCGCGGCCCGCGCCATCGCCAGCCCGCGCTCCGGTCGCCGCTCCGCAGCTCTAGGGGCGGAGAGGGGGAGGGGCGACGGGAGGGGAAACTGGCCTCTGGGCACAGCGTCCCGGTGCTGCGTGGGGATCCGCTCCCGGCTTCTGCGACCTACCCACCCTGGCCACCTTTCCACTTTCTTCTACTCTTTTCTTCCCCAAGACTAAGCCTCTCGCTTCCCTGGATGGCCTTACTTCTTCCCTCTTTCCTAGACTGCCGCCCCCTGTCTAGCCGCAACACTTGCCCCTTCCCAGGACCCCACTGGACCCATTCACCCTCTGGGCTGCTGCACTCTGCCCATCCCCATCCTCTCCACCTAGTCTGACCTCAGCTTAGGATCCCTCTCGGCTTCCGGGAGAGAGGTTTCAAGGTGTGGGGAGAAGAAATGGGGACAGTGAGGGACCACGGTCAGCAATACCCAGACTGCACCAGACTTGAGGACTTCACCAAGTACAGAAGGACGAGCTGTCAGCGTTAACACAGCCTGGAGAGGTTCGCCAAAGCGTTTTCACCAGCTAGAGTCTGTGTTGCATGCGCCCTTGGTATATGCATGAAACCCTGCTCTCCAGACCTTTCTCCAGCAAAAAGAGCGTGCATGGTGGGTGGCGTGCCCGGAGTCCTGCCGGGTATTGTCAGCCTTGAAGGGCTCTGAAAAAGCTGGGGCCTCTTGCCCAGGCATTCATCAGACAAAAGCACTTCCCGCGGGATTCTGGAAGCCCCATCCAGAGGCCCTCCTGCTGCCCTGTGCCCTAACTTCTCAGGCTGTTTCTCACCCTGATTTAAGCATTCTCTAAGAACCTCTAGAGAACTAGTGTCCCAGCTTATTCTATTCTGAAAGTCTCTATTTAAACTTGGTTTTGTGGCTGATTCTGGGGTAGCTGCCTCCCAGAATTTTAAAACAACGTGAGTTCGGCTTTAAGATGCACTTGGGATATACCACAAATAAGTGTTCCCTGAATACAGCAGACTCTGGAGGTTTGGGGGAGCACCCAGTCAATCACAACATCCTTTCACAAGCTCCCTCCAAGGGAACCCTAACCTTCTGCTTCCCCAGCACACGTGTGGCTGTGTGAGAATGGTCTCAGAGGCAGTGGTGTGGTTCCGGAGCACGGGAACAAAAGAGTACCGGCACCAGCCTGGTCTACAGAGCTAGTTCCAGGACAGGCTCCAAAGCCACAGAGAAACCCTGTCTCGAAAAACCAAAAAAAAAAAAAAAAAAAAAAAAAGAGTACCGGCTTCAGCCCCTCTGCTAGGGAAGGAACGAGAACAGGAAGGAGACTGAGGTTAAATGGTGGGGTGTGTGGAATGCCACCTTCAGGAAGATGAGGAGGAGGATGGGGAACTTTGGAGCAGGCCATGTAGTGAGGACCTCCCACCTCCTGCCACAAAGAAAAAGCAGCAAAAAGGTATCACCCCTTTCTTAGGAGGAGGACAGATTGTAAGACTCAGAAAGTTTCCAAAACTTATAAGACTCAGGAGGCACCTCCCTGCGACCACATCACCAGTAAACAGTTGTTGGGACAGAGGAGACAAAGACACCGTTTTTAAAAGTAAACTTTTTTTTGAGATTATGTCTTTTCCCCCTTCTCTTTCCTCTCTCCAAACCTTTTCATATACCCTTCCTCACTCTCTTTTAGATTCATGGTCTCCTTTATCGTTAATTGTTGTTACGTGTGTGTGTGTGTGTGTGTGTGTGTGTGTGTGTGTGTGAACACATATATTCTTAAATACCCTGCTATTCTGTATAGTTATTTTGTATGTATGTTTTCAGGGCTGACCATTTCATACTGGGTAACCAACTGGTGTGCTCTTTCTTGGGGAAGACAATTCTCCCAATCTCTCTCTCTCTCTCTCTCTCTCTCTCTCTCTCTCTCTTTGGATTTTTGAGACAGGGTTTCCCCGTAGCTTTTGGTTTCTGTCCTGGAACTAGCTCTTATAGACCAGGCTGGCCTCGAACTCACAGAGATCCGCCTGCCTCTGCCTCCCAAGTGCTGGGATTAAAGGCGTGCGCCACCACCGCCCTGCTCTTTTTTCTCTTTTTTTTTTGAACTTTAAACAAAATTTTATTACACAAAGGTTGTCACATAATTGGATACTTCTCTACTTTGTACAGTTATCTCGCTCCACAGAAAGGCTGCCTCTGACCTCTTGTCTGGTGGCACAAGCACCACAGTCCTGACCGTAGCAGACGGACCAGCAGGCCTGCGTCGGTGACTCAAGATGAAAGCAGGACACTGGTATATGGCTCTTGCACCCAGTATCAGGAATGTACAAATGTCTTTATTCAAAAATACAAAATAAATTATCTGTAGGCATGGACAATGACAGCAGTAAACCATTATGTATTGTCAATGGGAACCAGTAACTGATGGTTATAGTGATCAGCCAGCCTTCTCTTCATTCTCTTCAGGGGCTTCTCTGAAGGTATCGGTGAGGAACCTGCCTTGAGCTTCCTGTCACAGTTCATTGGTAAGGGCAAAGCGCTATTCTAGGAATTAGAACATGCCACCTCCCATTCCCCCTCCCATTCCCCCCATTGCGCCCATTCCAGGGTCCTTCTCTTCTTTAGGAATTTTGGTCACTACAGCTTCTACTGTCATTAGCAAAGAGGCCACCCCAGCAGCATCCAGTAAAGCAGTTCTTACGACCTTTGTTGGATCAATGATTCCCTTTTTCACCATGTTCACAAATTCCCCGAGCATGGCATCATACCCAACTTCTGAGGAACTCTGCAGAATCTTCTCAACTATCAAAGACCCTTCAACACCCGCATTCTTAGCAATGGTCATCGCGGGAATTTTGAGTGCTCTTTTAATAATGTCTATACCTATTTTCTGATCCTCATTGGAAGGCTTTAGGGAATCCAAGGCTGGGATGCAGCGGAGCAGAGCACAGCCCCTGCCTAGCACGATGCCTTCTTCCACAGCTGCTCGTGTGGCGTTGAGCGCGTCTGTAACTCTGTCTTTCTTCTCATTCACCTCCACATCGCTTGTTCCTCCAACCTTCAATATAGCTACACCATCTGAGAGTTTTGCGAGTCGCTCATTCAGCTTCTCCTTTTCGTATTCACTAGTGGTGATGTCGAGCTGCTCAGTGATCTCCTGAATGCGCTTCTCAATTTGAGCCTTATCACCTTTTCCTTTCAAAAGCATGGCGTCATCTTTAGTGACAATGACCTCTCCAACTTTTCCTAAGTCGTGAGCTTGAACATCTTCAAGGTTTAGATTCAACCCCTCTTCTCCAAACACCGCACCACCAGTAGCAATAGCCATATCTTTAAGCTGGTTCTTCCTGTTGTCCCCAAACCCTGGGGCTTTGACTGCCACAACCTGAAGACCCACTTTCAGCCTGTTGAAGACTAGTGTGCTTAGAGCCTCTCCATCAACGTCCTCAGCAATGATGACCAAGGGCTTCCGATGAGCATTGGCAATTTCCAGAGCGGGCACGATGGACTGAACACTAGAAATCTTCTTTTCGCTCAACAGAACATAGGCGTCTTGGAATTCACATTTCTGACCTTTTGATGTGTTAATAAAATACAGGGAAATATATCCTCTGTCAAACTTCATGCCTTCAATAATTTCTGACTCATCATTCAGGGTTTTCCCATCCTTTACTGTGATGACACCCTTCCTTCCCACCTTCTTCATCACATCAGAAATGATGTTTCCAATGTCTTTGTCTCCATTTGCAGAAATTGTAGCAACCTGAGCAATTTCTTCAGGGGTTGTCACGGGTTTAGATTGTTTTTTCAGTTCAGCAATTACAGCATCAACAGCCAACATCACACCTCTCCGGATTTCTACTGGGTTGGCCCCTTTGCTGATCTTCTCAAAGCCCTCCTTGGCAATAGAACGTGCCAGAATGGTAGCCGTGGTAGTGCCATCCCCGGCCTCTTTGTTTGTGTTGTTGGCAACATCCTGAACAAGTTTGGCTCCGATGTTTTTGTATTTGTCCTTCAGATCAATTGACTTTGCCACAGTGACCCCATCTTTCGTTACTTTGGGACTCCCCCAGCTCTGCTCAATAATCACCGTTCTTCCCTTTGGCCCCATGGTAACAGCTACAGCGTCGGCTAAAAGGTCTACACCTTGAAGCATTAAGGCTCGAGCATCCGCACCAAATTTTACATCTTTGGCATAGGCCCGAGTGAGATGAGGAGCCAGTGCCCGGGACACTGGTCTCATCTGGCGAAGGACTGTGGGTAGTCGAAGCATTTCTGCGGGGCGGCGGTGGGAGCGCAGGAGGCGAAGCAGGCCGTCGGGGGCGAGTGAGGGACCGAGCCTTTTTTCTCTTTTTAAACTAAGGAATAGGAACTATGAGGAATGTAGGCCGGGTGTGGTGGTGCACACCTTTAATCCCAACACTCAGGAGGCAAAAAACAGGCAAATCTTTGTGAGTTCAAGGCCTGCCTGGTCTACACAGCAAGCCAAGACAATCAAGGCTACATAGTGAAAACCGTCTCAAAAAACAAAAACAGACAAACCTATGGAGAATGGGAAGCAAACCTTGATATTAAAATTAATATTAGGATTAACTTTTACTTTGTGACTTTTAAAATATATTACTATGTTTTAGCATTTTTGAGGTATATAAAACAAAAAATGTAACTCCACAATAAAGGGATCCATTTAACATTTAACATTGTTTGAACGCAGAGATTAGAATGCTCTTTAGAGCCTTCGACTGACGGCTCTACACAGAACTGCCATACTGTTGTGCACTTTGTATGCTGCACAAAGCCAGGAACGATGAGGTTCAGCAGCGTTCATTTCACTGTGCCCTTTTCCTGGGAGCGTAGATTCTCTAGAACCCAAAATAACTGGTACACCTGATGAGGGCAGGGAATGGATCTCTATGGGTTAAAAAAAATGTACAATCTAGGCAGTACGATGTGGGTGCATATCAACCTGATTTAAGCAGGTTGGAATCTAAGCTGCTTTCCCCACTCCCTTATCATAGAGTAAACACGGGAGTCATAATATTGAGAAATGGAACAGTGGTTCTTCCCATCACACAGCAAATTTCCTTACGCAGATCTTCATGAAGTTGTTTTCCTTTGCCTTGAAGGCAATGTAGGCTTAGCTCCGTATCACAGAGTCCAAAGTTCTCTGAGCAGACAAGACCCCCCCTAAGACACCCCCAGATTTTAGAGTTCAGTGATCATGGCCTGCACCCGAGTCTTTACCATTTTGCTATGTTCATGACTGTGACAAATACTGGAGAAGAACAATTAAGAGAAGGAAGAACTTCCACTCCACAATTCAGAGAAGGAAGGACTTCCGGTCCGTGATTTCGGAGACGTGGGTCCACGGCAGTCTGGCTCTATGTCTCCACGAGGCAGGCTATTACAGTACCTAGTGGCTGTTCAGTAATGGCCGTCAAGAAACAGAAGCCAGAGGGGAAGTGGGACAATAGAGATTAATCCCCGGTGGCCTACTTCTTCCAATCAGCCCCACATCCTACTTCCTACTTCCTATCACCTTCCGATGCCTCCATCAGAACACCAATCAGTCAATGGATTAGCCCATGACCTAATCACTTCTCAGTGATTAGAACTATCAGCTCGGGACCAAACCTTCCATACGTGAGCCTTTGGGGGATACCTCCTACACAAGCCGTGCTCCCTGACGCTCAGCACAAAGAAGGCCTCCTGCTGCTGAGATATTCTGTTTCAGTGGAACATCGTGGTACTGCCTTGGCATTGCATGGTCGCTGAACTGGAGATCCTCAGTGGTGGGGCCGAATCTTACCGTGTTCTGTAGTCCTCAATGCGGTACCCAATGCAAAATTCTCTCTGACTTGCCTGATGCATCAGAGAGTAGACTAGGGAGCTAGCGTTTCCTCCTGAAGATCAGAAAGCTGTAAACCCCCTGAAGAATTTTTCTTGACAAAGTGCTCCTAACACATAAATATTTCTGTCTGATTTCTGCAGGCTATGTTGAACAGTGCAGACACATTGCAGGATAGGGAATACGTTTGAACATATCTTTTGGGCTCTGAACTTGTCCCTGGACAGCTGAGCTTGTCACTCAGGACAGGATATGGATATATTGCTTATAAGCTGTTACTGGAATAAACTGTAATTCTACAATTTCCTGGACACGTGAAGCTATTAATTCTCATTCTGCTAAATTTTATGAACTCACAAACACTCCTAAAAGGTTCTTGAAAGCAAGAACTCTGGTTTGCAACTACAAAGTGTTCTATTTAATTTTATTCATTAGCTCTTTCATTGCCACCGAAGACCCAGATGCACAGACTGAGGAAGTAGTACTACCCCACGCGGGTCCTCTGGTCTCTGTATGATTGTCAGAAGAAAGAGCACCGCTAGAAGCCCACTTGCTCAATGCCCAGTTCAATATTCTCAATATATGATATATATATATATATATATATATATATATATATATATATATACACACACACACACATATTGCTGTTGAAGTGAGCATGGATAATGCTCTGAACAATCCACCTTTCACCTGTATGGTAAAGACATTGTTGCAAATCAAGGCAAAGGAGGAACCCTCATACACTGAGCTTGGAGTACCTGCTAGTCTACCCACTGTGGAACTCCGCACGGAGGTTTCTCAGCAAACTAAAACTGGATCTACTGTATCACCCAACTTTGCCACTCCTGGGCATTTCTCTGAAGGACTCCAAGTTAACACATCACAGAACTAGTGTCAGAGGCTTCAGTCTGTGGTCATTGGCTGTGGATTTGCTCATTCCATGTGGCCAGGAGGCAGAGAGAGAAAGGAAGAACTAGGGAGCAAGCGTACCTTTCAGGACCACCCCTAGTGATTTTACTTCTGCAGTCTAGACCCTACATCTTGTTTTCTATCATTTCCAAATCATGCTTTCAAATTATGGCTCCATTATTGGATCTCTGGCCCAATCAATCCATTGATTAGGTCAGAGCCCTTGGAGTCCAGTCATTTGCAAAATGTCCCACCAGTGAAGCAAGCACACGAGGTCTAGGCATATTATCTAAACAATCACACTCCGTCCATATCATTGCTGTCTACACAGGCATCGTGCCCCAGGCTAAGAACAGTTTCGACAGTTGCCATTTTTTACCAGACGTTTGAAAGAATTTGGATAGAACACGATTTTAAGTTACGCTAAGTTTGCTCTGACCTCTTTGTTATAGCAGCAGTGGCTACCACAAACACATGGTGTGAGTTTCTGGCCACCTTGAAGGGAGTGAGAAAGCCCGGTTTTCTCATCATCAGCTAATAATACTGTTACACCCCAGGTACAGCCCGGGCACTAGAAACATTAGTGACATCGTCATTTGGGGATTACTTTTCCAAATTCTTGCTTTGCTTTCCTTTAAGCGAAATGGACCCAGTTTTCAAAAATGAGACTTTTGTTTGATAGTCCATGGCTCGGTGAGGTTCTAAGCTCTGGAGGCTGAGATATTGGTATACGAAGGGACAAATTTCCAGAAGACGAGAGGACTGGGGAGATGTGGCCAAGGAAAGGGGAGTCTAGTGCCCCCCAATACCCGGGTGCAGTGACTGCAGTGACTGAGAGCATAGCCAGGCTTGGCGTCGATAACACCAATAACACCGGAAGTAACCTAAGTGCGCACAGTAGGGATTAAATAAACCTTAGTCATCCATCTCCCTAAAGATACGGCATAAAAATTATGGCAGAGTATGTTTCTAGGAAAATATTAGAGGAGAAAACTGTCCTTTCTATTTTTTCTGTGCCCAAGTTTCCTGGAAAAATCAGTTGTTCACTGGTCACCCCGGAGTTGTCCACTCTATAAATGTGAGGTGGACGTGTGACAAGCCCTTAGAGTGTCACATCTCCCAACCACATGACTGGCCAAGGCGGGCTCAGCACCAGTCAGAGTCAGGGAGACGCTAGCCTCAAGCTTTGTGGGACTGTTGGACATGTGGGTGGCTGCATGTGTTCACATGTGGAGGACTGTATATGTGCACACATGAGGCTGTATATGTGCACACATGAGGCTGTATGTGTGCACACGTGAGTGGCTGTATATGTGCACACATGAGTGGCTGTATATGTGCACACATGTGGGGACTGTATATGTGCACACATGTGGGGACTGTATATGTGCACACATGTGGGGACTGTATATGTACACACGTGGGGACTGTATATGTACACATGGGGGACTGTATATGTACACATGGGGGACTGTATATGTACACATGGGGACTGTATATGTGTACACATGGGGGACTGTATATGTACACATGGGGACTGTATATGTGCACATGGGGGACTGTATATGTACACACATGGGGACTGTATATGTGCACACGTGGGGACTGTATATGTACACACATGGGGACTGTATATGTGCACATGGGGGACTGTATATGTACACACATGGGGACTGTATATGTGCACACATGGGGACTGTATATGTGTACACATGGGGGACTGTATATGTACACACATGGGGACTGTATATGTGCACATGGGGGACTGTATATGTACACACATGGGGACTGTATATGTGCACATGGGGGACTGTATATGTACACACATGGGGACTGTATATGTGCACATGGGGGACTGTATATGTACACATGGGGACTGTATATGTACACACATGGGGACTGTATATGTACACATGGGGGACTATATATGTACACACATGGGGACTGTATATGTACACACATGGGGACTGTATATGTACACATGGGGGACTATATATGTACACACATGGGGACTGTATATGTGCACATGGGGACTGTATATGTACACATGGGGGACTGTATATGTACACATGGGGGACTGTATATCTGCACATGGGGACTGTATATGTACACATGGGGGACTGTATATGTGCACACAAGGGGGGACTGTATATGTGCACACGTGGGGACTGTATATGTACACACATGGGGACTGTATATGTGCACATGGGGGACTGTATATGTACACATGGGGGACTGTATATGTACACAAATGGGGGGACTGTATATGTGCACATGTGTGTAGGTACACATGCTTAAATCTGGGTCAGAGGATGGTGTACAGCCCCCTCTTCTATCACTCTCTGACTTACTCCTTTGAATCAGGGTCTCTCCTTAGACCTGGAACGCCTGTTTACGTCCAAGATGGCAGCTCTCAGGTCCCAGCCGTTCTCTTGTCTCTTTCCTCCATGACACTGGCGTGACAGACACACCCAAGACGGCGCTCAGCACTTTAGCAGGCGTCGGGGTTCGAGTTAGATCCTCATGGCTCACACGTGTTTTTAACCACTGAGCAATCTCTCCATGTGCTAGACTTAACTTTCTAAGAAACACAGCTTATTTTTCTGAATGATTGCACCATTTCACATTCCCATTGGCTTTATCAAGGATACCAGTTTCTTTATATCCCTGCCGACAAGCTTTAGTGGAAGTGGCTATAACATGCCAGAGGCAATCCACTGCCATGTCCTGGGATAGTGAACTGTATTTCCCTACAAATACTCATTACTTCTATTTTCAAGAGGCAGAAATGACCCTACAACTTGAGCAATTGGTTCTGTTGTCCCACAGTTAGGTCCATCTATGCCAGAATTAGAATTTAGGAATTTCCAGTTCAAATCCTCAAGCCTTGTAGGACCCAGTTTGTCAGAGTCAAGATCTGTGAGGGAAGAAAAGAATTGGCTGGTCCCAGATTGGAACTGTCAGGAATGTTGGGCGATCTCCTGGGAACACAAAGGGTTGTCCTGTGATCTCAGAACACCAACAACACTGCTGAAGGCCCAGAAGCTGCGAGGGTGCAGCTCTTCCTGCCTGTTTCCTCCTTGCTGAGGACCTCAGGGGGATCTCTCCACGAAGCCTGTGCTATTCTGCTTAGCTGATGCCTTCCTTGTTTGCTGAGCTTGATGGGAATGCCTTTCACTAAGTAAATTGCTGTGCTCCTTTTGGACTTAGCTAGGTTTGATGATCCTCTGGGGTTTTCCAACCACCCACAGTTGCACTGAGATTTCTGTAACTAAACCTTAGAAAATATGTAACCTTTCCTTGGCCTCCCTGGCAGGTTCAGCTGCAGCTTCCAGCTGCAATCTCCAGCTCACTCCAGCCACAGCTGCTCCTTTGGATTCCCCTCCAGCAAAGCAGAGACACATGTCACCCTCATGCTAACCTCTGTGCATGGGTGTCTTCCTGTGAGCACTTGTCGGAGATGCGCATCAAGCCCACCAGGTTCACACAAGAGTGATGTACAGGGGAAAAAATGTGTCCTGCCACTTGGCGTTGAGATGCTTATGCAAGCCTCCTTTGGAAAAAGTGACACCCCACAATTGTCATTTCTCATTTGGCAATGGCAGGAAACTCATTGCCAAGGTCTGAGCTCAACCATAAAACACGCCTGAAGGAGTCTGCAGCCCTGACTCTCTCCTAATGAGAATTGGCCCTCCAGCACCCTCTGGGCCGAGGATGTGGAAATCAAAGACGCCTAAATATCTGCCCTAAAGCCGCTTCATCAAATAAGTGGACTTCGAAGTTAAAGAATTGAGTCCTCCTTACAGAGGGATGAGGGGCTGCTAAATGGCAGCATGAGAAGCCAAGGTCACGCCAGCACTGCTGGGAGATGCTGTCGGCCTCGGGAGAGAAAGACTGTTTCAGAAACTGAGACCAACGACAGAAGGACCGCTGTCCACAGGCTGAGTGTGACCCTGAACCCCAAAACCAGGGTTCAAAAAAGGCTCAGCAGGGACGTGTGCTTACACACCCTGTCCTGGGAAAGCATAGACAAGCAGATCCTTGGGGCTCACTCCAGTCCAGCATACCCAGCAAGCTTTAGGTCTGTGAGAAAGCCTGAGCCAAAGAACAAGGCATTTGGCTCCCAAGGACCGACACTGGAAGTTGACCTCTGACCTCCAGAGGCACGCACCGTCATGAACATGCACAAATAAATGAGGGAGAAGAGATATTACCCAGAAAACTTTGTGCTTCCCTGGTCCCCAGGATCAGGTCCCAGGGTCGTCTAAGTTCACCTGGCTTTGACCTGGGCTACTGCAACACACTCCTGAGGTCCCTGAAGCCCCTGGTGACCACGATGTCCTCAGTGGAGTCCTGGTCCCCAGAACATCCTTTCTACCCTCTCTGAGAACGCAACAGAGATTCTTTTTTTTTTAATTAATTTATTTATTTATTATGTATACAATGTTCTGTCTGTGTGTATATCTGCAGGCCAGAAGAGGGCACCAGACCTCATTACAGATGGTTGTGAGCCACCATGTGGTTGCTGGGAATTGTACTCAGGACCTTTTGGAAGAGCAGGCAATACTCTTAACCACTGAGCCATCTCTCCAGCCCCCAACAGAGCTTCTTTTTGTTTGTTTCTAAAATGAACTTGGTCCTGGGAGGGGGGGAGTTCTTTTGTTTTGTTTTGTTTTGTTTTGTTTGTTTTGAGACAAATCTCCCGGTAGCCCAGGCTGTCCTTGGACTTTTTAGGGGAAGATGATCTTAACTTTCAATTCTCCCATCCCTACTTCCGAAAGGTTGGGTTTACACTTATGTATAACAATTTCAAACTTGGAGGGGATGTTTTTATTGTTTGTTTGTTTGTTTGTTTTTGAGAAGGGCTAGCTTCATGGTACCAATAAGAGAGGTGGGCACAATGATTTCCTACCCATACCCCACCCTTACTGGCCTGATCTCTGGTCATTTTCATCCTCCTCCGACACTTCACACCAGGATATACACAGATGCTTTGGACTCTAAGACACGTTAAACAAGACTCTTTTCTATCAAACACTATAGAACTATTTTATGACAAAGAATTCAAATCTTTTGATCCCTCCCACCCCATAAAACCCTTACTTGCTCAAAGACTCTGGTACAGTTTTGGATTAAAGTGGCCGATCCCTTCTCCCCTTCAACATCTTAGTACTGATTCTCTTTAAAGTCAGCCAAAAGTGGCCAAAGACCATGAAGTGGGCTGGCAGACAATGGGGAAGATACAGAATAAAGAGTGCATGTACTTCCTGGGCTGGTGTGTTTCCTGCACCGGTGTGCTCCCTGTACTGGTGTGCTCTGGTGTGCTTCCTGCACTGGTGTGTTTTCTACTTGCAGTGTGGCCTCTCCATCAGGAGTAAATTTTGCCTTGTCAAGATGCTTCAGAAGGAGAGGTGTTCTCTCTCTCTCTCTCTCTCTCTCTCTCTCTCTCTCTCTTTCCTGGAATTTATAACAATACTTACCAATGCCCACAGTTCACTGAAGGTCCATTCTGGGTGTGATGGAGGAAGGTCATTGGCTAATAAAGGAACTGCCCTGGCCCATTTTATTGGTTAGAGGATAGGTGGGAGGAGTAGGCAGAACAGGACGCTGGGAGGAAGAGGAAGTGAGCTCAGACTCCACAGCTCTGCTCTCCGGAGCAGACGCCTCAGCAGAGACGCCATGCCCCGCTCCCGGGATGAAGCTCCGACCCAGGATGGACTAGGCTAGAATCTCCCCGGTAAGTGCACCTTGGGGTGCTACACACAGATGATTAGAAATGGGCTAAATTAATATGTGAGAATTAGCCTAGAAGAGAATGGGCCAAGCAGTGATTAAAAGAATACAGTGTCCTTGTAATTATTTCGGGGCATAAGCTAGCCATGCAGGCGGCCGGGGTGCTGGGAATGCAGCCCTGCCGCCCCATATTACTACAGTTGGCGCCCAGACGTGTGGACAACTAAACCCATTTAAAAAACCTGAGAAGGCTTAAAAATAAGGGAAAGAGAGTTTAACACAGATTTTTGCTGTTTGTTGGTGGCGTGCTGTAGAGAGATTTCCTGATTCAGCAACAGTAGCAGAAAAAACGCTGTGTCATTTTAAAGCGCGACTTCCTGGGGCTGTGCCGCCATTGCGATCTCTGTCTGGCTCCTGCGGGAGACAGAGCTTTTGAATAGAGCATTTGGAGTAAAGTGCTACGATTTGTTTGATGGCAACTAGACTCGCTGTGTTCTCCGGTCTGCTCTGCTTGTTAGAGGCAAGCATGCGCTTTCATCTAAGAGAGGCTTCCTGACTCAGCTTTAGCTGCAAAAGCCTACAGCTCATTAAGAGGTCCTGCCACGAAACACTTAAACGGTTAAAGCTGAACGCATGCTTTTCGGTTTTCAGCCATAGCAGGAAAAAAGCTGCGCCGTTTAAAAATGCCGGCTTTCTGGGCTGTCCTGCCAGGACAAACTCTGACTCTTTTACGCAGGCAGTTCGTGCGGTTTTCAAGCACAGGCTGTTGAAGCTCGCTTGCTGGCTACAGCCAGTACCTCCGCCATGAGGCTGGAAAGCTAAGGAATGGACTGGATCTAGCTGGCAAAGCCACGCCTTTAGTCCTACTGATATTGCTTGGTAAATTAAAGACTCATGTGGTCAGAAAAACAGAGAGAGATACAGTAAAGAGAGATTCAAAGACAAAGAAAATTTTTAAATGGTTTACAGTGTGTTAAAAATATACGCAGACTAAAAGTTGAAGTTCTTAAAGTAAAAAACAAAAAAAGGAAGAGAGTTGTTGTGTGTGGTAGCACACGCCTTTAATCCCAGTGCCTAGAAGGCAGAGACAAACAGATCTCTGTGAGTTCAAGGTGTAGTAGTGTACACCTTTAATCCTGAATGCCTGGGAGGCAGAGACGGGCGGATCTCTGAGAGTTCAAAGCCTGGTTTACAGAGTTACTTCAGGTCAAAGATACAGAGAACCTGTCTCAAAAAGCAAAAAGTTAAAAGTAAAAATAAACGAAATAGAGGTTAAAACAAAGCTGTACAAAGATGGAAAATACACAGAGAATCTTGATACTGTATGCTATTATGCTCTCTTTGAATTATTTAAATGCTGAGGAAGGAGCAACAGATGCTAAAAGATATTTGTTTATAAATGCTCCTGAACTAATCCAACATAGATATCTTGAATTTGGATCTAAGGATATGATACTTTGGAAAGGAGTTTCTTATTTTGTTTTCACAGAGGATGAGACCCTGTTCATTTCTTCTATTCCGATTTGGTATGATGGACCACGCCCTCCTGAAGGGTTGGTGTGAACGCCTTCAAAAAATTGCTTCGCTCAACTGCCAACTGAGTTGAAACTAGCACACAGGTTATACCATGAAAGACCAAATTAATGACGCCCCCATTCAGCAGGAAGCAGTTTGGAGAGAAATAACTGCGCCCAAATTCCCAAAAAATGTTTATAAATGTTCTTTTACATTTAAAGGGGGATATGATATAGATATGAATAATTTGCATTAGTATAGATTTTGCTTCATTGATAGCGATTTAAGGTCAATTTTGTTAAGTGTATATGTATTTCTGATATTGATTAAGGTATTGTGATTGTGTAGTTCATTTAAAAATGTAATGTATATAGGTAGTTAATAGATAATCATAATAGTCAAGTTTGTAGTCATGTTAGTTAGATTTTCTAGATATATAGAGATATATTTTAGATAGACATTCTTCATGTCTTTCAAAGATTACAGAATAGGACATTTAATGTTTTAATAACTGAGGACTTTTCATGACAATGAGACACTCTGCTCCTGGCAGCACCAATCTACTTCAAGAGGAAGATGGGCATCGAAGAGGCTCATTATGGAGTTTTGATAGCCATTTGGGCAAGAAACTGCTCTTGCCTGGACTATAGCATAAACTGGACACAGAGAACCCGCAGAGAGAGGACTACTGAACTTGCCTAAGGTGAGATGATCTTTCGGGGTTCCTGATTCATTTTGAAAGAGTCTGCGAGACATTCTGCAGGACACAACAGATAGTGACTGAACTGACTTTGAATTTTCCTGCTTTATGGAAATGTCTGCTGGATACCATGGGCCTGAAGGCTGAAGATGGATGCCCCAACGGTACAAAAGAACTTTGGGTGACTGTCCAGGCAGCGAGATGTCTTTGTCATTTCTAGAGTTTGAAGTTTCTTAGTTCTTGTTTACTTAGGTAATATTATATCTTTCTGGAGTCTTTGATGGAGTTAAGAATAGTTAGTTATAGTTATAGTTTTCCTTAGTTATGATAAAGATTATTGTAACTTTTACTTGATAACTGTTTTGTTATATGTAATTTTGCTATGTTAAAGCCTTTTTTTTTTGTTTAAACCGAAAAAGGGGAAATGATGGAGGAAGGTCATTGGCTAATAAAGGAACTGCCCTGGCCCATTTTATTGGTTAGAGGATAGGTGGGAGGAGTAGGCAGAACAGGACGCTGGGAGGAAGAGGAAGTGAGCTCAGACTCCACAGCTCTGCTCTCCGGAGCAGACGCCTCAGCAGAGACGCCATGCCCCGCTCCCGGGATGAAGCTCCGACCCAGGATGGACTAGGCTAGAATCTCCCCGGTAAGTGCACCTTGGGGTGCTACACACAGATGATTAGAAATGGGCTAAATTAATATGTGAGAATTAGCCTAGAAGAGAATGGGCCAAGCAGTGATTAAAAGAATACAGTGTCCTTGTAATTATTTCGGGGCATAAGCTAGCCATGCAGGCGGCCGGGGTGCTGGGAATGCAGCCCTGCCGCCCCATATTACTACATGGGTGTGTTACAAAGACATATTTCCCTGGAACCCAAAATGCAGATGAGCATTCTCAGAGACCGTGTGATTGTCTGATCCTTCTACCCTCCCCTGTAACTCCTGGTAACCACTGATCTTTTTATTGGAATCAAGCAATATACAGCTTTTCAAGCTGGCAATGTGGTCATGTTCTTCTATGTCTTTTTGTGGCTTGAACCCTCGTTTCCTTTAGCATCGAGCAGTATTCCATGATGGAGATGGATTAGTTTATACACTTGCCTATTGTGAATCTTCTTGTTTTCTTCTAAGTTTTGGAAATTATGAATAAAGCTGCTGCAAGCATCCACGTGTGGATTCGCATGTAGGTATACACTCGTAGCTCATTGGGTGGAAACGCACAAATGAGATGGGGGATCACACAGTGGAACATGGCTGGTTTGGTACCATGTTGCCTACCCAGCAGTTGCTGCATTTGGAGGGGAGCAGTCTGGCATCTGGTGTGCCCATGGGTGGTGTCTCTTGCTGTTTGCACTCTCTGACAGCACATGTTGGTGGTTTGTGATGAGCATTGTCAGCATGAGCTTAGGGAACAAAGACAGCACAAAAACAAAAGACTTGTTGAAAGTATTTTAGATAATTGGTTTGGAATATTTCATGAAAAGCAATGAAATTGTCACCACCAGAAACCTAAATCTGTTAGACTCTGTTTTCCTTGATCTATTTTGAGAACTACTTCAAGTTGACTTTGTTATGAAGAGCACCACTGGGATTAAGTGCTCCGGGATGGCCCTCTCTGGCCTCACCTCCAGGTAGAAAGTTCTATCCAGGGCATCATGGCATCGCCTCTCCCTCTTCTTAGAGCCACCACTTGCCCGGCCCTGCATAGTCTCTACGCTCAGTCTGTTCTCTCCTACCTCTGCCAAGCTCTGAGCTACTACCATGGAAAAGGAAGCTAGGACTCTTTGACTGTCCTGTGAACAGATCAAATCCAGGACCATTCTCACCTCCCTGGAGACAGGCCTGTAGTCCCACACTACCCGTGTGTCCCTCAGACTCCATCACTGTGGAACCCCTGGTCCTCCCTGGCTCATGTGACCCTGCCCTTCCCGACAAACTCCAAGACTGACTGCTGGAGCTCTCCTCCAATTCCTCCTGTCTCCACCCCTTCACTTGTCACTTTCTACCCCATGTGTGAAGACTTGATGGTGTGGTGTACCTGTGTATGTGCATCTGTGTGTGTGTCTGTAAGTCTACATGTGTGTGAATGTGTGTGTGTCTATGAGTGTTGGTGTGTCTGTCTGTCTGTGTGGTGTATGTGTGTGCGTGTGCATGCATGTGTGTGTATGTGTGTGTGTCTGTATGTGTATGTCTGTCTGTGTGTGCTGTGTGTCTTTCTGTCTGTGAGTGTGGTGTATGTGTCTGTGTGTTTGTAGTGTGTGTGTATGTGTATGTGTGTGTCTTCTGTGTATGTGTGTGTCTGTCTCTGTGTGTATGTGCGTGTGCATGCATATGTGTGCATGTGTGTGTGTCTGTCTGTGAGTATGGTGTGTGTCTGTCTCTGTGCGTGTGCATGTACATGCAAGTGCATACGTGTGTGTGTGTGTGTGTGTGTGTGTGTGTGTGAAAAGAAGCTGGCTATCTACTGAACAGAGAGTGTCTTAAAGACACACACAATGTCTCACCCCCACAGCATGCTCCCCCTACCATATCTCAGGATGTCAATGAGAGGAGTGTCCTTCCTGCCATCCCCTCCACCACCTCCAGCCTAGAGACTCAGATCTACAGAAGAGCCCAGAAGAACACCATGAAAATAGTAAACTTGTAGAAGACAGCATCCTCAAAGAGGAAGGGAGGTAAAATCTGTTTCAGCGGTACTCACTGGTAACATCAGCCTTAAGATGCTGAGGCAGGATTAGGAGTTAGAAGCTAACCTGGGCTATACAGAGAGACCCTATCTCAAGACAAGGCATGCAAATTCGGGAGCTGAGGTGATCAGGATTTTAATTTAGTGACAGATTTCTCATCTTCTAGCAAGTTACAGTTCCTGGGTTTGATCCCAAGCATGGGGAGATGGGGGAATAGGAGTCCAAAAAAGGGGAGGAAAGGGAGAGCAGAAACAGGAGAGGACAAGGAAGGAGACAGGAGAAAAGGGAAGGGGATAGAAGGAGAGGGCATGAAGAAACAAAATGGACAGGTCCTGGGGTATATAGCATCCATGGAAGACGATCTCCGTCCTCCATATGCGCGTGCGCGCACACACACACACACACACACCGACTGAAAGATGGCTCAACAGTGAAGAGCACTTGCTGTTCTAACAAAGGACCCCTCCCCTCCGATTTAGTTCCCAGGATTCTCATCTGGTGACCTGTAACTTCACTGTAACTCCAGTTGAAGGGAATCTAATGCCTTCTTCTGACCTCTGTGGGCATCTGCATACAGGTGGTGCACATACAGATAAGAAGGCACGCACACACACACACAAATAAATAAATAAATAAATAATTTTTTTAAAGTTATAATGGGTATGGAAGCACCAAGAATCGCCTGTTGCTCTGTGGTGTTCCCACTCCCACCCTGCAGTTCACACCAGCCCTCTCCCGTTGCTCTGTGGTGTTTCCGTTCCCACCTTGCAGTTCCCACCAGCCCTCTCCCTTTGTTCTGTAGTGTTTCCGCTCCCACCCCGCAGTTCACAGCATCCCTCTCCCGTTGCTCGGTAGCCTTTTGCTCCCACCTGCAGCACATTACAGTTTCTCCTTGACCACCAAGGTTTTTGTTTATGAAGGAGCAGCAAAGGCCCTCCCAGCCACTCCCTAGGTCCATGTGCACTGTGTTAAATCTTCTAAAAGATCCTGGCACTGAGACAATGGATAAAGGATTAAAAAAAATCATCACAAAAAGATGAACTGTGAAAGCAGTTCATAACAGATTAATGATATTATCTATTTTCCCTTGTTGACATTAATATTTAATGATAAAGCAGATGCCTGGAAGAGATATAGCTTCCCATTATAAAACACACATTTGCATTGTATGCGTAAATAGTATTAGATTTACGGTGCTATCACTTTAAACAGCAGTGGCAGTCAGTATGCTCAGACTCCGGCAGCCACTGCCCTTGTCTTTCTCATACTTCCAGATTCAAACTCTGACCTCATTAGGAACTAAGTCCCGTGTCTCCCCTTTTATATCCCCTGGTAACCTCTATTCTACTTTATCCTCTGCGAGTTTGACTATGGAAATGTGAAATGAGATCTCCTGAAATAAAGCCGATCTAGGTTAAAGATTCTGCAGATCAATTGGCTGCTTAGAACCTCAGGATGGCGGAGAACTGGAGTATTGCAGATCGTGAGTCAAATTATCTTGGCCTGGCTTTAGCTCTTTTAGCAGACAGTTATCACCGGTCGCTGCGTTTGACCTAGTATCCTTTTGACTATCATGCGAAACCCTTGGAATGTGTTAGTTAGTAATTAGTGGGTCACTAGCTTTTATAACCCTCAAGCTAAAAATGTCGTCAGACAGACTCCAAGACCTAGAGCAGAGATATCCCTGCTGTCCTGTGACCAACCCACCTGATGTCCGCACCGCTGTGCCTGCCTTCCTGTTAATTTACTGGTGACTTTGGTTCTGAGACTATGAGAGTTTTTGCAGCTTCTTACTTGGTGAGAAGGGACTTCAAGTTTCTGGGCCATGGTTGCTGAAGGAACTAACTCTTATTCTCTTTGGAGCAGCACCTGTTTTGTGTCGACACAAGCTAAATTATAGCTTAGATCTTAAGTATCCTCCAAAGTTGCACATGTTCAAGGCTTAGCCCCTATGTTGAAACTACTGAGGTTGCAGGACCTTTAAGAGGCAAGGCCTTGTGGGCAGTATTCAGTCTATGGAGCTGTGTCCTCCAAAGGCATGGTGAGAACATGGTCTCTTTCTGGGTTTTTCTCCCCCATATGACACATATCATGCCTAGGGATACTTGATTAAAACTAACATGTGAAGTCGTGTCTTAAAAAAAAAAGTTACAAACTTTTCAAGCTTGCCAAGGCCCAAGATTACAGAAGTCAACAGCATGAGACCAGTCAACACATGAAAACAATGCTAGTCAAAGCAGACCAATAACTGCACCCCGTCGTCTTCCTTTCCACCCACACTGCCAAGTTCTTTCACTCTGTCATTTTTTCCTTCAGGGATCCCTTAAGCCACATGCCGTTAACATTTGAGAGATTCCAGTGTTCGTGGGAAAGCCTCACTGTGGTGGTGTCCACTCCAGATGGCCGGGGAAATGGTGCTTTTCTTGCTCTGAGGTGGGCCTGCCATTGCAGCTTCTCCAGCCCGAGAGATGTGTGAACAGATGTAGAGCAATGTCCAGAGCAGGCCCTAGACTCCTGGGACGGGAGGCAGGGAGACCAATGCTTGTCTTCTCGTGGTGTGACCAGAAAGCAGGTTTTAGCCCCATAGCATCTCCTCTCCAGTACCCTGACCCCTGATAGTTTGGCCTTGCTCACAACTCAGGCACTTTCAGCGCCTTTTCTAGATGGGAAGGCAGCTAATACTTTTTAACATTAGAACTCCAGAGTTCTTTAAGAATGCACTCCTTCCCAGACCCAGGCCAACCTCAGACCAGAACATCTGTAGGGAGGGAGTGGGAGGCTCCATCCTCCTCTGCTTAGAAATAATGATGTTCCCAAGTTTTTCTTTCCAACCCTTATGTCTTTAATTATTTGGGGAGCTCTCTTTCAAATTGTTTAGCAGTAGAACTAGGCGTTCATATTTTGTTGCTTTATTATTTTTTCCTGTATCTAAACCAAATACTTGATTTGTGCAGCATAAGCAAACATATATAACCACCATAGGAAGCTTTAAGGAGTTCTGTAGGAGGGGCCTGTGAGTGTGTATCAGTGGAAATGCCTCCACTCTCAAGGCCCTTCTTTCCCCACAGAAAAATACAGATAGGAACCTTTACAACTTCATCTGTTTGTTTTTTGTTTATTTTCTCTGTGTAGCCCTGGCTGTCCTGGAACTTGTCTTGTCTTGGAGAGAGAGAGAGAGAGAGAGAGAGAGAGAGAGAGAGAGAATACATATGTATGCGTGCACTGGCTGTGGAAGGCAGAGGTTCCTTGAAAGCCTTCCATCTTATTTGAGTACAGTCTCTCTCTCTGGGGCCAGGTTCTAACTAAGTTGGCTCAATGGACCGGCCAGTAAGCCCTAGAGATATGCTGGTCTCCGCCAGCAATAGGTTTAAAAGTATGTGCCACCGAATCTGGCTTCTGTGTGCTTTCTGGGGGTCTTGCTCAGGTCCTCACACTTGATTGGCAAGCACTTTACTATCAGCCAGCTTCCCTGCCCCTCCCTCTGCCATTCTTACTATCATCCTCCCCCCACCATACATCCTGTTATGTATTTGCTGAGGTTCATCTCGAAGTTCTTTCTAAATTCCCTTGTGATCTTTGAATTTTTGCCCATTGTTTATGAAAGAGTATATTCTTCCATTTCTACATGTTTGTGAATTTCCCAAACTTCGTTCATTTATTTATCTTAACTCCATTTCTTTGTGGTCAGAAGAGACTGTGTATGAATTCTTTTAGCTTGTTATGGCTTGTTCTGTGGCTCGGGGTATGGTATATTCTAGAGAATGGGCTTGAGAAAAAGTATATGGTATTGCTGTTGCCAAAACGTTCTGGGTACCGTTTGGGTTATAGTAATGCTCAAGACTTCTGTTTTTTTTACCCTGGTCTTCTGGCCAGCTGTTCTCTCCACTGTTGAGAAGACAAGATTACTAATTGAATAGCCTCGTTTGCCTTCAACGCTGCCAATCTGTGTTCGTGTAATCAGGGACCCTGTTGTTACAGATGTATGTGCTTATGTTTGTCTTTGTGAAATTGAAGGGTCCAAGAACAAGAACATAAAAATGGAGATTCCAGAAATAGGAATGTAGAAATAAAGAAATATGAAGTTGTAAGCCTGGGAGGATGAGAACAGACTGTCAGCAGCTTTCTCAGCAGCTTGAGGATTAACTATTGACAGTGGGTTACTCCGCTTTATAACCCATCGCTCTATTTACAAGGCTGAAGCATCTCTCTGCAAACTGAGAGCTAGCCTACAGATATGAGCTGAGTCACCTTTTAGGAAATAGATATAGGACCTCTGAGTTACACATTATCCCTGCTATGTGAAACTGGCAGCATCAAAGGGGAGAGCACAGGGCGTCAGTAAACACCACCGGGAAGTACCAAGGAAGACAATAGATTAAGTACAAACACTAATTTAACTAAAAACCCTGTTAATGGAGATTGTAAAATAAGGAAATCAGTATCTGAGTTTTACCTAGAGAGTGCAAAAACTTCTTTGTTCAGACCTAATGTTTGGCGCCCCTACTACAAAAAGGTGGGTTCAGAAACTGGCCTTTGCCACAGACTTACAAAATCCATCTCTGGCTGTGGTCTCAGCTAGCTGATAAGCTTTTTGTGCTCCATGGAGATTTTTTATTTTATTTTTTTATTTTTTCTTGGTTTCTGGTTTCTGGAATAAAGTTTGCTTCTGGTTTATTAGACTTTGGTGGTCTGCCCCGTCTTCGTACAACCCCCCTGGACCCAACAAAATCTTTTCTAAAATGTCATTATCTGTACTAATAATTTCATGAAGTCTGTTATTTTGTCTCAAGAGAGCTAGTCCATTTCCCTTTGGGTACTGATTATGTTCCATGTTTGCTCCTCTCTTTTCTTTCCACCCCTTTGCATCTTTGAATTTAAGGTATGTGTCCTATAGATGCGTTACCGTGAAGAATGGAATCTACCTCTGGGTGGAGACATGCCTTGTCTCTTTCGTTGAGAGTTAATACATTTGGGTCATTCAGTTACCTGGCCAAGGGACCACCCCTCAGGGAATTGGGTCACATTAAGTCATCCTGAAGAGATCGGAGGAATACCTGTCCCTTTAATGAAACGATGTCCTTCCCTTCCCATGGAAAAGGCCAGGACTGGCTCTACAGGCATGTGACCCAATGCTGTGCTGGAGACAGGAGGATCAATGAGGCCTCCAGCCTAGCTCAGATTCAGGTCTCAGAGGAATACAGGCAGAATACCTGACATCTCCTCTGGCCTCCTCAGAGGGGTGGGCACTTGGACACACATGTGTACATATACCACACTCAGAGACAGACAGACAGGCACACAGACACAAACACACACATACATACACAGACAGAAAAGAAAAACTTGAGGTACCTAACTAGGCATGTGGGTTAGCATGTGCCTCCCAGCACTCAGCTCCTGGAAACAGAAAGGTTTCCAACTGAGGTTGAGGCCAGTCTGATCTGTATAGTGAGACCCTGTCTGGAAGAAGAAAGGAAAGAGCCCAACAGAAAAGAAGGGAGACTCTCACCTCATAGCTGTCCTTAACAATAAACTGCTCCAACTTAGAACTAAATAAAGATGTTTCAAAAAAAAAAAAGCCACAGATTGCGACATGCAGTCTCTAAAGGTTGTTTTGGCAGAAATCCACCAGAGACTTTGGCTAAGGAGTGTAGTTTTTGGTGAGAGCACATATTTCTATCATGTTTAATTCACCTGTGTCTTTCGATTCGAACTAGGCTGCAACAAAAGTAATTCAGCTCAGCATCTGGCTCCTCTGAATACAGCTGATGCAAGATGAGTTTAAAGAAGTGTGTGTGTGTGTGTGTGTGTGTGTGTGTGTGCTTGTGTATCTGTATAATGTACGTATGTGTGTTCTGAATGAATTAGGAACATAATGTTCAAATATTTGCAGACTCTAAAACGTAAGTGAGAAATGAAAAATATAGCATTTCAAAACATCAATAGTTAACACAAACCAGGCTTGGAGGCACATGCCTGTAATTTAAGTACCCACGAGTCTGGGTACTCGGCTGTCAAGCTCAGATCAGGCGACAAAGAGAGTTCAAGGTTGGCATCAGAGAGGGGGTGGGGGGGGGGGGAGCCAGGCTTACAGTAAGCCAAAGAGGTTTCCACAGGGACCAACTTCCTCCTCAGAGGCCCCACCTCCCACAGTTTGCTCAATTCCCGAAATAGTCCCCCCCACCTGGAGACCAGCCTTTCAACACAGGAGCCTTGAGAGACCATTCCGCATGCAAACGCTAACAGGTGGTAAATCTCAATTAGCATTGTTCCTTGTGAGCTTCCAAAATTAGTCTGAAATTGTTACAGCTCCAAACCCAAACTCAGGAGCACAGCAGAATAGACAGATGTAAGCGACTAAGAGTGGTACTGGGCCTCTGTGACTCCGGCTGACGTTCCCACGCGGGTGGAAGCGGGACCCAGTTCCCACGCGGGGCATGCGTGGAAGCGGGACCCAGTGAGCCAGCCCAATACACAGCACTGCGCTTCTCTGCTGTCTCGCAGCCGCCAGGGCCGCCAGCCCCTGCTAAGGTGCCTCTGTCAGCCCTAGTGTTCCTCGGGGTCCTTTTACGTCCTCCATCACAGCTTGACTTCAGTTCCTTTCTCACGCACAGAAACTTCTGTAACTACAGATGAAGCTATCATTTTCTCTTTTACACTCATCACAGAAAAGATGAAAAGCTCTGTGAAGCTGTACTTAGAGACGCCAAATGGGAACAAAGCTGCTTTTTGCAAAGGCTGTGAAAATTTTTTGAACACTCCTTACTTTTTTTTTTCTTCCAAAAAGAGAGTCTGAGGCCAGCCAGACTACAAAGTGAGACCCTGGCTTTAAAAAACAACATCAAAAAGAAACAAAAGAAAATACCGTAAGACTACAAGCAAATAAGGATATGTTCAATAAATACAGATTAAACATTTTAAATATTTAAAACACTATTAATGTATTTCAACAAACTCATAATATTAAAATCATAAAAATATAAGCAATACAATGTTTTTCATACTAAGAGAGATACGTTTTTAAAGTCTTGATATTATTGCACAATTAATAGATGGCAATAACGAATGCATGTTTTCTTAGGCCATAGAAAACCAAAAGACAATCTGCTTTGGGACCTTTGCGTTTCGCAGTGACCTGGCACAAAACACAAAGTCTCCCTGAGTGCTTAGGGAACCGGTGGTATCCCATGGGTACCCAGCCTGGTTCCGATGAGACTATGGGAGGTTCAGTGGTTTTCTGCAGGTCTCAGGAAATGACGAACGTTTCCCGCTGGGGCCTTACTTGGGTTGACAACACAGAATGAACAGAGAGCCCAAAAGACTCAGCAAGATCAGCTCTGGGGTAAACTAGAGCTTCCCCGGGGCCAAGAGTAAGGAGGCGGAGCTCATTGGCATCCATCCCCCTTAATCTGCTTACATTCTGATTTCTCTTGAACGCCATCCTACTTGGCAGTTCTCCTTGGTCACCAGCGCGTTCTCTGTCCATGATTATGAAGAGTGTGCTCTCTCCAAATCGGTTTCCGTTCACAGAAAACTGTTTGCCAGAGAGGTGGGTGACCCTATCGTCTTCATGTCCAGTTAGTTATACTGCTTTATCAGAATCCAGCGGGGTTCTGGAGATGGCACGGCATCGTTCTGTGAACTGAAATAGCAGCAATTGGAAGTGTGCACTAATGTTGTGCAAATGGATCAATAATTCTGTGATGCTTGCATCCCCTGCGTTCTTAGAAGGAGGTCGCATGATTCCTCTTTTCGAAGCACCCAGTCTCTTGTCTCCTGTATATACACCTCTCTCCTTGCTTTTTCTCTTATTGTTCTTTTGCTCTCTAAGTTCAGCAAAGACAACACTTGTAGTTCCTGACACTCCTGTTGCTTTTCAACCTGCTGTGCGTCCTTTAAGAAACTGGCCTGTAGCGCCCCCTGCTGTATACGCAAAGACACTCCTTGCTGTTTGGGGCGGAGCTCGGTTTGGACGTCAGGGACCCTGAGCTTTCTGAACGGGGCTCTCAAGCAGGTTTGAGTTTGAGGGTTTCAAAGTCCAGTTGCTCACATTCCGCAGGGACGGTCCCTGGGACTGGTGGCCCTGAGAGCGTGCGGACAGCAGAGGGCGCACGCTCCATGTCGGAATGAGGAGTCACCCAGATAAAGCCCTTGTGCTTGTTAGGATAGGGCTTTTAGCAACCCAAATCTTCGCACATTGCAAAGGCAGAATTGCAAATCCAGCACTATCTTTTTGGAAGATGCCGCCTTACTGACTTAGCCACGGTCAAAAGCGTGTTTTGCATATTTCAAAGGATTGGATCTAAAAAGTTTACCTTCTGGAGACGTACTTCCACAGAAAATACCCAACGATAGGAATAAATTTTGGGTTTTCTTAACATTTGTTCGGGTTCATAGGAAAAATGTTTTCACCAACGATAAAGTCTCATAAATGCATATTCATTTTCAACCCGGCCCCAAGCCTCCTGCTAGCGTCGGTTTACAGCGGCTTCCTTGCTTGTTTTCATAACCCCACCACGTGTGCATCAACGTACCTAACAGGAATGAGCTATGGGTTCAGCCCTGTCCACCTCGCTGCAGCTGGGCGTGTTGGTGCCTGTAACCTGCGCTGAAAAGCAGGAACGTGTTGGTGTTGCTCAGGGGCCAAGCTTTCAGCAGACCAGAGAAACTGGGGAGGAGATGTGGAGTAGCCGAACTCCTGGACAAACACACAGACACACGTGGACACTTCATTGGAGGGCCAAAGATTAATTCTTCATTTTATTTTTTTCTCTGCTGCTTGTTCTTCCTAGTCTACCCTGGTGTGCTTTTCCTCCTTCTTCTCCCCCTCCTCCTCCCCCTTCTCCTCCTCTTTCTCCTCCTCCTCCTCTTTCTCCTCCTCCTCCTCTTCCTCCTTGTCTTTCTTCTCCTCCTCCTCTTCCTCCTCCTTTTTCTCCTCCTCCTCCTCTTCCTCCTTGTCTTTCTTCTCCTCCTCCTCTTTCTCCTCCTTTCTCCTCCTATTCTTTCTTCTTCTCCTCCTCCTCCCCATCATCCCCCCTACTCTTTCTCCCCATCCTCCCCTCCTCCTCCTCCCTTCCTCTTCCCCATTGTTTCCCTTTACTTCTTTTCCAATGTTTTCCCTTCTACATCTTTTCTTCTCGATTTCTTGGTTTTCCTTTTATGCCTCCTAATACAAAACTTTCTATGGAAGAAAAGATTACCTCAAAACCACAAGCTACATAATTTTCAAAGACAAATTAAAATCTTTGCACAAGAAGAAATCACATGATGAGCACAGGTTACATGTTTTCCTTAGTCACCCACAAATAGTTCCCAACCCCTGCCCTTAGATCACGTGTTTTTGGCTGCATGCTTTACCTTATTCTTTCTCATATCAATAATAATTACATTTGCAGAAAGTGATACAAAAGTTCTTAAAACCTCAGTAGATTAGCAGCTACGATTAAAGCATTCCAAGATTTTCCTTTTTTAAATTTTTATTTATTTATTTATTGACAGAGTTTTTCTGTATAGTTCTGGCTGTCCTGGAACTCAATCTGCAGACCAGGCTGACCTCAAACTCACAGAGATTCGCCTGCCTCTGCCTCCCAAGTGATGGGCCACCACTGTCTGGCCCAAGATTTTACTTTTAATATCTAAAAGTATTTTTGCCAAAATGTGAAATAATTTGGGATTTTTAAGTCATTCATGTACTAATAATCATGATCATAATTTAACCCAGAACAGTTGTATTTTTGTTTTTACACAGGATCTCACGAAACCCAAGCTGGTTTCGAACTCCTTGTGCAGCAGTTTCTTCTGCCTCTGCTTCTCAAATCCTGGTGTTCCAGGCATGAGCACCATGCCCAGTTCCAAAGGAAAAAAGTAAGCAGCCAAAATAAATCCTAACTTAAGTTTATAGATACAGACTGGAGAGATGGCTCAGCAGTTAGAACCATTGCTGCTCTTCCAGAGGACCCAAGTTCCCAGCACCCACATAAGGTGACTCACACCTTCTGTAACCCAAACTCCAAAGTATCCAACACCTCGGGTTTACACATACCCAGACACATAATTAAAAACACGGTAAATACAAATTTCAAAAAGTTATATTTTAGGTCAGGTGTGGTAGCAGACACCAGCAAATCCAGCACTTAGGGAAACTGAGGCAGGAGGATCAGAAGCACAAATCCGGCTGCATAGCACTTCTAAGGTCAACGTGGGCTACAGGACACTTATCTCAAAGAAAAAAAAAACACAGACAAAACCCAGAAACAAAAAGCAAATTATATCAGTGAAACTGTGTTTGATAATGTTTAAATCACTGAGTTCAATCTTTAATAAAATAATAATTATTATTATATGTAACAATAATAATAAAAGAAAAAACTGTCATGAATTGGAGAGTTCAGGGAACATGGAGGGGATGGTGGGAAGAAATGAAGAGGAGAAAGATGTAATTATATTTTAATCAAATAAAAAATTTAAGCACGCGCGCGCACACACACACATCCACACACACTCATAAAGTATGACAGAGCCATCAGTTAAAATACTATCAGTATAAAACATTACACTTGACAAAATTCTGAAGAAATGTTCAAGAGAAAACTCATGCAAATTTTAAGGCGGAAAGGGTCATTTTATTTTAGAATATTTGCAGTATGTGAGACCTTGTCCCTTGCCACTCTGAATGTAGGACGGTCTGGAGGGATGGCTCAGAGGTTGAGAACACTTGTTGCTCTTACAGAAGACCCAGCCTGGATTTCCAGGACCCATGTGGCAACTCACAGCCATCCCTAACTCCAGTTCTGGGGAGCCTGATGCCCTCTTCTGGCCTCTTCAGGCACCAGGCACACAACATTCGGGCAACACACACACATACATAATTTTTTCAATTAAATACTTAATTAAAATTAATTATTAAAATTAAGTATTTCATTAAAAATGGGCAAGGCGCTTGCACGACGCCACAAAGTGGACATTCCAGCACTGGGTTATGCTTTGTAACCAAACGGATCTAAGCGGAGGGTGTGCAGGCGACAGAATGTCCGTTCCCTCAGGAGAACCACGCGAGATCCTCGGAAAACTGAGGGTGAACCCCTCGATTCTGGGTTTCAGCGTAGCACTGGGGCGACCTCTAGGGCGCAGGTTCCAGAGCGGGGGACACCCGCAGGGTAGTCCCGCCGAGGAGGGGCGTGGAGGAGGGGCGCCGAGGAGGCACGGCTGAGTCAGCGCTCTGCAATTGCTCGGCGGCAGGAGGGCGGGGCGACCGAGGGGCGGGGCTATCCAGAGGAGACCGGTCATTGGCTGTTGGGGAGGGGCGCGTCGGCGGGGCGGGGCAGGACCAGACTCAGACCTCCGGGCATTGGCTGGTGGGGCGGCCAGGGACACGTGGTGCGGAACCGGCGCGGTAAGCGGTCGCTCGCCCTGTGGGCCTTCCTTCCACGGAGGGCGCTGCGGGCTGGGCACGGGCTGGGCACAGGACAGGGCGGTGTGGGAGTCACCCTGGTCTGCGATCAAGTGCGGGACCCGGGGCATCCAAGTGAGAGCGGCGGGAGGTCCCAGATCCCTAATGCACAGTCAGCCCAGGCCTGAGTCATCCCAGGCCCCGGCGAGGGCCCGCGTTCTGGAGGAACTTAGCCCGGGACTCAGGCCTCCCAGCCGCAAGAGCAGGTTCTGAGCGGCCGATCCCCATAAGTACCAGCTTCCCCCGGGCCACCCCCAATTCTCCCTACAGGGCCGATGGGCTGTGCGCCCAGTCCAGCCTGCATGGCGACTTGGGGCTGAAGGATCGCAGGGAGCAAAGGCCACGCCGTCCTCACGCCTACACACTGAGGACTCTGCCTGGCTCCAGACAGCGCCTTGGGTGCAAAGGCCCTGGGCAGTGTCCAGCTGGACCTTGTCCCTAGGATGGATCCACAGGAGAGAGGTCTCGCCTTGCCAGCTTGCTGGTGCGAGCAGGCCTCTCATTCATTCACCAGTTTCCGTTTACTCATTTGTAGAGTAGAGTAGATGTTTGATCCGCTGTACTAACCCTTGAGAATCTGCGGCCACCAGAGTTCTCCCCAGAGTCTGTAGTAAGGCAAAGCCCCTGTCATGGCACCCTGATTGTACTGCTGCTGGAAAGCTTAAGACTTAACAGGTCGTGAAATTGTTGTCATGTTTGGCAAGAAGTTTGCTTGTTCAACCCACCAATACTGCTTTTTACCTTACTAAATGGTTTCCGATTGATGACCTTGATGGAGGAGGAGTCACCAGAGCTTGGTGGGACGGAGAAGGGAACCTGGCTTGACTCGCTGTGTCTGAGGGGACCGTGTAAAGAAACGGTTTGCTTCCATCTGCCCTGGGAACTCTGCTCACTGTTATTGTTACTACCCTTAGTGAACGATGTACTGCAGATCGTTACATCTTTGCATAACAACGTTAGCAACAAAATTGTTAACTGTGAGGATGTGATGCTGGGCCAGGGTGTTTGGCATTTATGTAAGAAGCCCCAGTGAAAAGTGCCCAGTGTAGCAGATGGTTCTGCGGGATAAGGCTTCATCGGATAAACAGGTACCTTCCCTGAGAGTAGCTGGCGACAGATGGGTGGAACTTAACACTCATAAACACCTAGGTAATATCTGTAGAGTCTCCCAGAGGCCCTTGCAGGTGAGGCGTGTGGGGTGTTCATGGGTCTAGAAATGTTTCCTCGACTGCGCTAAGTTTTACAAAGGAGGGGAAGATCGTGAGGACACTGAGGACTTAGCAGTTCAGTGTCCCGCCCTTGCAGCAATCCCGTTTACCATTTGCAGCACCCTGAGATTTCACATTGCTCGGTGCGCTGCATAGCCGCCACGCTTTGCGTCACAGGAAACCAACTCTCCTGGGATCCTGTACCAAGAAACGGTGCTCTTTACCATGTGTGGTGCGTGGCCATTACTGTGGCACCCTCTTGAGACCATGTAGCAGCAGTGATGCCAGGGTCACTTGGTGTCCCTGCAGGATGAATTTTCTCAGCACAAATGAGCTCTGTTTCACCTATGCTTACTCAAGTCGGAGTCTTGCTACTTGAAGAGAGAAAACACCCGTTGCAAATCTCAGTGCCTGGGTCAGTTCTGCTTCACATTGATTCCCTATTTTAAAAGCAGTGCTACAAATTACTTTCTAGAGTCTCAGGCATGAAAAGTAAGTGTTGGAACATGTGCAGAAGGCTGGTAGAGTGCTTGCCAAGCTTCCGTGAAGCTCTGGGTTCCATGCCCAGTACCACATATGGGTGTGGTGATACACACCTGTTTTTCTAGCCCGTGGACAGGGAAGCAGGAGGATCAGAAGTTCAAGGACAACCTAGGTTACTTAAGATCCCGTTCTTGTTTTGTCTTAAAAGGGGGGGGGGGTGGAAGCTGCCCAGAAAATGCAGACATTGAGTATATTTGTGGGGAGCCTGAAATGTGTTCATACATGTGCGTATGCACTGTATAGTATGCAAACTGGGACGTACAACTCCTCAGACATTGGCCATTTCCTTGTGATGGAAACACTGAATATTCCTTCTAGCTTTCTTTAAAAAAAAAAAAGTGCACAGCTGCTCTCCACAGCCATGCTCATGGGGGGTGGGAACTTTCCCATCTTTGGCCCTTAAGGAGGTTGAGTGCAGCCCGTGGCTAAGGTTGTCAGTTGTCCCCAGCTGAATTCATCTTGCCTTCTGTATCCGAAGACAGGGTGTAAGTTTGCAGTTGAAGAGGCAGAATGTGAGGGTTTATTTGCTTGCTTTTTTGAGACAGAGTTGCACTCTGTAGCCCTGGCTGGCCTACAATTCATAATGTATAGTCCAGGCTGGCCTCATACTTTCAGAGATCCACCTGCCTCTACCTCCCCTGTCCTGGAATTAAAGGCATCTGCCACCGCGCCCAGCCTGTGACATTTTTATTGAGATTTTTGAAATGATTATTTCCTCTAGCATTAGCAGGTTAATAGTTCCCATTGTGCTTTAAGAGTCTGAAACTGTAGCTCACTTGGTGGGTGGACTGCTTACCAGACAAGCAGTGAGCTGGCTTTGATCCCAGCAACACATAAATCAGGCTTGGTGGGGTTTGGACAAGTAATTCCAACATGCAAAAGGATCAGATGTTTCAGTCTAGTTCAGGCCACAAGAGGTCCCGTCTCAAAAAAATAAAAGAATAACGTTTTAAAAAGTAAATGACAGCTAGGCATGGCGGCACACACCTTTAGTCCTAGCACTTAGGAGGCAGGTGGATGTCTGTATGAGGCTGGCCTGGTCTACACAGAACATTCCAGGACAGCTGTAGTGTGACCTTGTCTCAAAAAAATAACAATACACTGTAAATCCCTGTGAGTGGAAAGTACCCACTAGAGTTTTCTTCAGATTGTCTGCCACCGGGGCTCTCAAACTGTCCTGGAGCTTTTCCAGTGGAGCGAGGAAAGGAAATGAAGGTCAGTCTAAGCCCCTGGCTGGTTCCCAGTCACTTCCTGGAGAGTCTTGTGATAAGTGTTGCAACCAATGCTGACAGGAGGGTGGAGGAGCACTTCTCCATCCCCAGGCCACTGCCCTTCAGTCCCAGCTGCGAGCCCAACTGGTCTGACTCCTTGCTCTCTCTGCTCAGTCTCCAAGGTCTGAAGTCTGCCTGAAAGATGTCAGCCCTCAAAGCCATCTTCCAGTACATCGACAACAATCAGGACCGCTATGTCAAGGTGAGGGTCTGCCCCTTCTTCGTGAATAGTGAGAGCTGCTGCAATCTTGTCCAGCCAGAGAGATTTTCAAGAAACTTGTATGAATTATGCCATTTTGATAAAGCATTAAAAGTTCATGTTTCTTTTCACGATGGTGAAGGTCGCACTTTCGTCATTTGGCAGTTAATTATCCCTGTCTCTATGAGTAATGTTCATTCTTTATTTTTCTCTAAGGTCATCTATGGTTTCTTGTGATAGTTATAGATTTAAAAAAGGAGAAGACAGCTTGAATCCAGCTCGTTCTGAGTGATTATATGATGCTATATTTAAAGTGTTGCTTGGTTTTTATCTATAAGAATTATGACTTCAGTTTACTTTTGGAAGAATCATTTTAGATGAAACATTTTGACTTCTCCCACTAAGAATTACATCTTGGAGACAGGGAACTAACTTGGATCATGACTTGACTTTGCAGTATGTTTTCTCTCTGTTGCAATTTTGTTGACTTGTGCTTAAAAATGCATGTTCTGACATCTTTCCTTTCTGCTTAGTTTGGGGGGGGGGTAGGAACTTCCAGTTGTGTTGGTTTTTAAATGTAGATCAGGCAAGCTCCGTCTGCTCTGTGCATAAAGTGGTGTAGCTGTAGTAGAGTCCCATTGACGAGCCCACCCCTGCCCTTAGAGAACAGCGTTTCAGAGCCCTTTCCACTTGCCCTCTACAACAGAAACTTGCAGAATGGGTGGCCATCCAGAGCGTGTCCGCCTGGCCAGAGAAGAGAGGGGAGATCAGAAGGATGATGGAGGTAGCCGCCGCGGATATCCAGATGCTGGGGGGCTCCGTAGAGCTGGTGGATATCGGAAAGCAGAAGGTACGAGCACACCCACCGAATTCTCCCTGGGTCTGGGAAGAAGCAGCCAGGTCTTGTGTGACCTTTGACTGCAGATGGTCAGCTCTAATTCAAAGTAAGCTTGGAGTGCCTCTTGCGTACATCTCACTGAGGGCAAGGTAATAGTTTTGTGATTATTCAGCATGTTTTATTCCAGGAAGGAGAACTGTGGACCAGTAACTCAAAGGTAGGTGAGAATGACTGTCACTCTTAAGAAGAGCTGAAATTCCTTTCCCAGAAATCAAAGCTTTCACAGTTAGAAGTTACACATTATCCGAGTCACTTAATAAATAACAAAGCTCTCTGTTCCGGGTCCTCTGCATATGTACGGTAGCTTTCAGAGTGTGAACGAGTGAGTCTCCAATTCGTGTGCCTTCTCTTGGGTGCTTTTCTTCATTTGCCTTGCCTTGTCCAACTTTGATGTGATGGGTTTTATTTTATCTTATTATGTTTTATTTTGTCATATTTTGTTGTTTTCTCTTAGAAACCTGTTCTTTTCTAATAAGAAATAGAAAGGGAATGGGTCCAAATGACGGGGAACTGGGAGGAGCAGAGAGGGAGGGAAAACTGTAATCAGGATATATTGTATAAGAAAAAAAATCTAGTTTCAATAAAAGGGAAAATACACTTGAAAGCAAAAACATAAAATAAATAACAAAGTCCCAGCACCCCCACTCCACACCCCAGTACTTCTTACCAGGAACCTGGGAGTGGAGAGGGCACCTTAAGAACAGCTTGTTCTGCTTCGAATTTTGTTACTGGTTTTGGTTTTGGTTTTGGGTTGAGACAGGATCTAACTATATTGCCCTGGCAAGCTAGAACCCACTAAGTTAACCACACTGGCCAGAACTCACAAAGCTCCTGCTGCCTCTGTCCCCCACATGCAGGGATCTAAGGTGTGGGCCACCACATCCAGCTCTTTATCTGACATCATGATACATTTTTCTGCTACTTTAGTTTCAACTTTGTCTGATAAATTAGGTGTGCAGTTGGAATGAGCAGTTCTGGAATTAGCCATTCAATTTACTGTGCATATGTAATCCAGGGGGTGGTGTGGTCATTGGGAGCCAAGTGCCTTCATGGCAAAACCAGAATTCAAACCCAGGCTTTCTGACTCTCGGTCCAAAGCTTCTCGAGATTTTCTTTGAATGACAATTATTGATAGTTAATATACAATAATAGCAGCATCCGAACAAATGCCCCCCACAGGGGAATAAACTAAGTTTCTTCATATTGTTTCCTTTAACTTTTTTGCTTAGTCTTTTTGAATTTGTAATTGTTTATTTATTTCTTAGACAAGGTCTCACCCTGTTCCAGTCTGGCCTCCAGGGCTGCGGTGTAACCACGCACTCACTCTTGTTTCTTTGCCTTGCCTGCCTGCTGCCTCGCCCACTCTTCTCATCGTATTAAACAAAAGACAAAATATGACTAGGTGCGATGAATCACTTTTAAGAGTTCCTTTACAGGGTTTTTGGAAAATAAATAAATCAGCCAGGGGTGGGGGTGGGGTGAGGGGAGCCGTACACCTTTAGGACAGCCAGGACTACACAGAAGAAACCTTGTCTCGAAAAACAAACAGACAAAATTACAATAAATAAATCTATTCTGTTACCACTGATGTGCTTATCTTTAAAGGCCTCCATAAAAGAATACAGTGGCTGTTATACTGTTTCACATTAGGTAACACCCATTTTCATCAAGGCCTCAAGAGAGCTCCGTGATCAGGCCAGCTAAAAGCCAGCTGATGCAAACGGCCATGGACCCTATGTACCCAAAGTTTAAGGCATGGTTCTCTTCCCCTGGTGCCTACAAGCCAACCTCATGAAATCTGATGTGCAGGCCCAGCCCTCATAGCACACGCTTGGGGCTGTCAGGATCAAGAGGTACTTAGGTATTTTATCAGCGAAGTTTACTGAGAAAATAAGCCAGTATTCTTATAAGAGTCCCTATCACCTGCTGGGTGTGGTGGTGCTCGCCTCTAATCCTAGAACTCCTGGCAGGAAGGAGACAGTCAGGCCTAATCAATGAGGTGTGTCTCAAAAATAAGAATTCTAACCACCCGCTGAGTTCTAGAGTTCTAGTGTGCTCACAGGCTCAAATCTGAGGGAGGAGAATTTTCCCAGCCCTCCCCCACACCGTCCTTACCTTGTCAGCTTTAGTGGCTGCGTCTTTTATCTCTTAATCACAAATTGTTAGTCTAGCTTCTTATCAGACAAGATAATCGGTACATCGGGCAGTGGTGCGGGTGATGTGACTTCAGGGCAGTCTGGCTCTGACTGCTATACCAGTTAGTCTGTGCATTATGGTTTTTCAGAGACATTTTCATAATGACTCTCAGGAGTGGTTTCTAGTCCATCAGCACATGTGCGCGATGTTCTTGCTGAAACAGCCCCTTCCTCCTCCCAGCAGACAGATGCACGCGTGTGTGCTCGTGTCCTCCCCTGTCAACTGCTGTGTGCTTTGCTATGCTCACCAGCTTTTCCTGGCCAAATACAGGAGCTAGTTAGTAGAGGAGGCGCATGGGCTGCAGGGCGTGAGGACATTGTGCTCGGGCCACGGAGGCACAAGTGGTCACCACTGACCTGATGTAGAGGTAGGAAAGACGGAAGACTGGTTTGTCTAGAATTCTGCAAGTGGTGTCCTGGATAGCTGGCAAAGCCTTGGGGGAATGTCCAGGGCGAGCAGCAATCACCACCATTTCACTTGGCAAGCGTTATGTAAATTCTCTATTTTGAAGATTTTTTAAGTGTGTATATGGTAGGTGTATGGTGTGTGCTCACAAGTGTCTGTAAGCAACGCGTCTGCTGGTACCCAGAAAGGGTGGAGGAGATCTCCAGATTCCCCTGCTGTTGAATCACAGGTGGTTGTGATTCCCAATGTGGGTGCTGGCACCTGAACTCGGGTTCTCTGGAAGAGCAGAAAACACGCTTACCTGCTGAGCCATCTCCCCAGCCCTGATTTCTCTTAATGCCCTGGTTGATGGTCCATTCTGTTCATCTTAGCTGTCTACATACAGAATTTCAAAAATATAGCCCTCAGTTGCTATTGTAGCTGTTATTTCAGAAATGAGTGCAGTTTATCCCAGACTGTTTCGTTATGTATTCTGACGGGTTTCCTAGCAGCCTTGATCAAACTAGTTGTCGGTGTGGTTCAGTTCATGCTCCCTGTGTTTCGGGAAATCATTGGATTTCAGAAGCATGGAGTCCTTGTTAATTAAGAGCTGTTAAATGATAGGATCTTAAAACTGTGCAGCAGAGGTTGAAGGATGAGAACAGCTAGATTGAATGACAGCTGCCAGACTATTAACCAGACTGTCTCCACTGCTCCTCCCCCTCAGCTTCCGGATGGCTCAGAGATACCCCTTCCTCCCATTCTGTTGGGTAAGCTGGGCAGCGATCCCCAGAAGAAAACGGTGTGCATTTATGGGCACCTGGATGTGCAGCCTGCGGCCCTGGAGGATGGCTGGGACAGTGAGCCCTTCACCTTGGTGGAACGGGAAGGTAAGGGCACCCAGTGCTTGCCACCCAAGTGCTCAGCATTGGAAATAGTTCTGGAGATGCTACATTTGGGAAATCACTAATATTCTCCTGGGGTTTTCTCTTTCTGGTACATTTCTTTAAACAGAATCTAGAGACTGGGTTCTGGAAATTTCTCATTTGTGCCTCGGTTCCTCAAAGTTCAGAAACTTTTCTTTTCTTATGACAAGTCCTTGGTGGGAGCCTGCCAAGCTTCCTTCAATGCTAACATCTTTTCCAGAACATTCTTTGTGATTTGGGGCCACAGAGTCTGCAAAGGCAGCCTCTCCTTCTCACTCCCTGTGATGCCCTCGGCTTGCATTCTGTTGTCACTGCTCTGTCTGGAGAGCCCCCTAGGGCCCAATTCCAGGCCTCCTGAGTGACATGTCCTGACTCCTTGTGGACTGCTCCATGCCTGTGAAATAGGAAAGTTATTTTTATTTAACACATCCGTATGAAACCCATCCGATACTGGGGTCCTCCTCACCACCTAACTGGGACGTACCCATTGCTGTTAGACCTCCACCGGCACTTGGGTTTCTCCTGAGTTTCAGACCCACACGTCTGTGTGGTAGTTCACGGCCACATGACTTCAAGCTGTCTGGACTGGGCATCCCCTTCTTCCTTCCTCGGACCCTCTGTCATATCCTTTGAACAGCACCCTCTTCCACCACCTATACCAGAAACAGGACTGTCCTGTCCCTGCCTTGGGCCATCTCTAGTCCCTTCCCAGCCTCTGTCCTGTCCTTGCTGAGAACACCCCGGTGTGGATCCTGACAACCCAACCACACTTCTTTGAACCTAACACCCTTCAGCAGATTCAGATTAGGGTTCCAAATTGGGACGAGAGGATAGTGTGTACTTAGTGATTTGTGACCATGCCCATGGGCTTCCAGAGCAACCAGGCTCTGCATGGTTGTGTTAGCTGTGTAGGGCACATAGTTTTAAAGGGCTAGCCACCTATAGGGTTTCCTGGAGACGCGTGATGAATCTCTGTGAATCCTGGTCCTAGCCATCGCTGTGAAAAGGGAAAAGTAACACAGACACCAACATGACTGCCTCTTGGATTGCAAGAAATTGTCTCTGAATTTAGCATAGGGTTGGATGGAGATCCAGGCTTTTAAAGTGTAAAAGGCCCTCCCTGCTCAGGACAGCAGTGTGAGTTGGTGTCTCAGCATTACCAGAGGTTCACTTGAGGAAAGGTCTTCAATTTGTTGTCTCTAACTGGATCTGCTGACTGTTGCTCCAGGCAAGCTGTATGGGAGAGGCTCGACGGATGATAAGGGGCCAGTGGCTGGCTGGATGAATGCCCTGGAAGCCTATCAGAAGACTGGCCAGGTACACCCCCACGTCAGATTCTGTCCACTCATCAGGTCGTGTGAGTAGTGGTGTAAAGATCACTCGAGAGGAGAAAGCGAGCCCCACCTTGGTCAGCAAGGGAGACTTAGATAGAAGATTGCAGCTGTTTCTATTCTAGAGATCATTAAACAGTTCATTGTCCTAAGGACGCTCAAAGGTCAGGTTATCACCACGCTGCAGGATTCTTGCCAACCTTAGAACATCTTTGATTCTCTCCTTTCCTTCTGTGCTGGGATCAAACCGATCCTCATGCACACTGGGAAATTCCTGTACCACTGAGCTGGATCTCCATCGCCAGTGGGAACTGAATTTTATTTTATTTTATTGTGACTGTTTTGGGGCTTTTTTGTTGTTTGTTTTGTTTTGTTGATATTTTTGTTATTGTTGTTTTATTCTTATTTTTAGGTTTTTTTGTTTTTTGTTTTTTTAAAGACAGGATTTCTTTGTATAGCCCTGGCTATCCAGGAACTAGCATTATAGACCAGACCAGCTTCTAACTCACAGAGATCAATCTGCTTCTGCTTCCTGAGTCTGGGATTAAAAGTGTGTGCCACCATCGCCCAGTTTGTTGGTATTTATTTTGTTGTTGTTGTTGTTCGTTGATTTTGAGATAGGGTCTCAGTGTAGCCCTGGCTGGCCTGTAACTTACAGAGCCTGTAACTCTGCCTCTCTAGGGCTGAGATTATAGATGTGCACCACCACCCCCGGCTCCCAGATGTGACTTTGGTGGATTTGTTTGTTTGATACAGAGTCACATTATATAGCTCAGGCTGGCTTTGAACTCATGACAATCCTCCTTCCTCAGCCTTCAAGTGCTGGGATTATGGGCGCGTACCACAAACTTGACTAACATGAATTTTCAACCTTTGACCTTACCCATGAGTATGGTCCCTAGCCAGAATGTAACAGACTTTCTGACGTTGCACAAATTCTTTTCTCTATGTGGTTTATATGCTCCTAAAAAATAAATTTTAGATTATTTTGAGTGTTTCTTTTTTTGGGGGGTAGTCTCAAAGTTCAAAATTGATAAAGTATAGAAAATGGGGTGGGGGCAGTTCTAGAAACCTAATTTTCGATAGCTTCTAGTGTTGTTCCCTACTCAGTTTTCTGATTACCTTTAACCTGGCTGTGATCATGCTGTTTGGACAGTCTTTGCGTATGAATTTTATTTCACAAACGTGATAAAATAAGTAGTTTTGTCAAAGTGTGGAATTTCAGATCAGGAAAGAGTCTCCCATGCTCTTTGTCTGGGGAGCATCTGCATGAGAGAAAACACGTTTCCAACACACACGCTTGGCCTGTCCAACAGCCAATCCTAAAAGCTGGGCACAGAAGCCGGGAAGACTCAGCAACTGCAGGGCTCCTCAGGTGTTGGGAGGATCTGGAAGGGAGGATATACAGGACAGAGCACTGAGAACCTTCACTTAGAGCTGTTGAATATATCGAGGTTCCAGGAAAGATTTCACTTGGGACAAAAGATGCAAACAGGTGGGAGATGGGGCTTCCAGGCTTTGGACCCTGCGGTTCTGTCCTGTGTGTGGCCCTAGCCAGCTGCCTGCTCGTGTGCAGCCTCCTTGCTCATCTGTGGATAGGCTGGCTCCCTGCTTCATCCTGTGGAGCCAGAAGAGCTCTTAGAACATGACCCAGATTCCAGCGCTGTGCTGAGATTCCGGTGAAGCACCTCAGGACCTCTTGGCTTCTGTGTTCAAAGTGATGCTGGCAGTGTCGATGACCTTCCCAGTGCAGAAAGGTCTCACTTACACTTAGCCGATTTCTCTCCTGATTCCTCTTAGTGTGTGTGTGTGTGTGTGTGTGTGTGTGTGTGTGTTACTTGTGTGTGGGTGTCTGAGAGAGACACAGAGAGAGCTTGCAAGTGTTACTTGTGTGGGGGTACATTTGCCCAGGGGTATGCGTATGTGTGGAGATCTGAAGCTGAGTTACAGACAGTTGTGAGCAGCCATGTTTGTGCTGGGAATGGAACCCTGGTCCTCTGTAAGAGCAGTCGTTGCTCTTCAGACCAGTATGCATTACCCTTCTCCCTGCCCCATGGCTTCCCACACACATTGGCTCACCCTGTCATGGCATGGATCCCTGGGCAGGGCATACCTAGGCATGGTACAGGGCTTTTCCTTCTGACTATAGACTCCCACAGGCCAGTGAGAGAGATCTCATATCTGAAGCTAAATTTCAGAACAGTCTCTTGTGTGTGGCTTCTGCAAGAAAAGTAAGAAAACCGACTGTCTTGTGATGTCCCTGTCCCAGGAGATTCCTGTCAACCTGCGGTTCTGCCTGGAAGGCATGGAGGAATCTGGCTCTGAAGGCCTGGATGAGTTAATTTTTGCCCAGAAAGATAAGTTCTTCAAAGACGTGGACTACGTCTGCATTTCCGACAACTACTGGCTGGGGAAGAAAAAGCCGTGCATCACCTACGGCCTCAGAGGCATCTGTTACTTCTTCATTGAGGTAAGAGCTGAGTCCCTCTAACCCACAAGCCTCTGTGTTCTCCTGTACCCCGACACAGGCAAATAGCAAGAAGTTAATCACACGGGAAAGAGGAGCTCTGAGCTTCCCAGGGCCCCTATTGGGTTCCATAATCCATCCTAATCCCCCAGGCATGCAGCTCTGAGATCAGAAGTCCAATCTCATGGCAAGTTCAAATTAAGACGGTATTATCTGTGATATCGTATTACAGTGGATGAGATGACAGCAATGCCAGGCCTTCTAAGATGACTTGGACAAATAAGCACTCAAACCCTTCCTTTAAAAGTTAAAACATTCAGCCGGGCAGTGGTGGCGCACACCTTTAATCCCAGCACTTAAGAGGCAGGTGGATCTCTGTGAGTTCGAGGCCAGCCTGGTCTACAGAGTGAGATCCAGGACAGCTAGGGCTGTTACACAGAGAAACCCTGTCTCAAAAAACAAAAACAAACAAACCAAAAAGTTAAAGTGTTCACACTTTAGCAGGTAAATTCTAATTCCACATCTGAGTTTTCTTGAGAGGATGGGGACTCTACCAGATGAGCAGGGAGTGTGGGCAGACTGCCACACAGGTGAAGGTCTTCTCCCACGGGCATGACGATGTGGGTCCTGCTGAAGGTCTTTATCGCCTCATAGGGCAGAATCCATGGCCATAGCTGTACTGAGACTATGTGCATGTCACAATTCTGAACTGTGAGGGAACTTCCCATTCCCTTTAGAGATGGAAGTCTAAGTACCTGGTGGTTACCTGGCTTGCCTGGTTGTAAGACTAATTAGTACTAAAGTGGGTCTGATCCACTTTTTTCATGTTAGTGGGTTCATGCTTCATGCTTGGTGTTGCCCTCTGAGGAAATATGTGCAGGGTCTCTGCAAAAAAACAAGATTCTGTTAAAGGGGTTATCAGTGTTAGAGAGGCTGCTCTGCACCATGATTCTACCTGTGGCCACCATTCCCGGTGCACCTGCAGCCAGCATTCCCTGTGCACCTGCAGCCAGCATTCCCTGTGCACCTGCAGCCAGCATTCCCTGTGCACCTGCAGCCCGCATTCCCTGTGCACCTGCAGCCCGCATTCCCTGTGCACCTGCAGCCAGTATTCCCTGTGCACTTGCAGCCCGCATTCGCTGTGCACCTGTAGCCCGCATTCCCTGTGCACCTGCAGCCCACATTCCCGGTGCACCTGCAGCCAGCATTCCCTGTGCACTTGCAGCCCGCATTCCCTGTGCACCTGCAGCCCGCATTCCCTGTGCACCTGCAGCCCGCATTCCCTGTGCACCTGCAGCCAGCATTCCCTGTGCACCTGCAGCCCGCATTCCCGGTGCACCTGCAGCCCGCATTCCCTGTGCACCTGCAGCCCGCATTCCTGGTGCACCTGCAGCCAGCATTCCCTGTGCACCTGCAGCCCGCATTCCCGGTGCACCTGCAGCCCGCATTCCCTGTGCACCTGCAGCCAGCATTCCCTATGCACCTGCAGCCAGCATTCCCTGTGCACCTGCAGCCCGCATTCCCGGTGCACCTGCAGCCAGCATTCCCTGTGCACTTGCAGCCCGCATTCCCTGTGCACCTGCAGCCCGCATTCCCTGTGCACCTGCAGCCCGCATTCCCAGGAGTCTGCACATCCAGGATTCTGTCTGGTGTCTGGTTTTCTAATTGAAAAATGCCTTGCTTTGCTTCTTAAAAGAGCAGATTTGGACTAGAAAACTGTCAGTCTTACAACTGTTCTTTGTCAATGCAATGTCACCTAATTAAAAGAAGTTCCCACTAAGCCATCAAATAAAGTGACCTTTTGTTTCTGTCCAGGTGGAATGCAGTGACAAAGACCTCCATTCTGGGGTGTATGGTGGCTCAGTGCACGAGGCCATGACGGATCTCATTTCACTGATGGGTGAGCTTAGGGCTGGAGCTCTCTGAGTCAGCACTTGGTCACTTAGGGAAGTGGGCAGGGCACTTTTTCTAAGCTATTTATGCATGTGCCTGGTATGTTTCAGCATCCTTCATGAGCCTACCCAGCCATGTTTCTAATTAAGTTCCTTTCCTCTGGGCGTTGTTTTATTTAAAAGGACCTGTGTTTCATCTCTGCCCCTTCCTGTCCTTCCTGCACCTATCCCATATGTCATCACCAGCTATAGAGCTGTTCTCCATCCAGTGGATTGGCCCTCAATCCTGCTCAGTCTGTCCCTTAGAATTCCTGGATGCTGTCGTTCTTGTGGGCATGGTTTTTACGTCTCTCAGAAGGCATCTGCTTTGATCTGTCCCAGCTGGCCACAATTAGGTTCACCTATTTGGTCAGCTTCTGGAGAACAAGAACCCCAGCTTCCTCCAGCATCCTACTAGCATAAAGCTGAGTGGAGCTATTGCCTCTGTGTGGTTTTGTAACCTCCTTCTCTCATCCTGCATCCCAGAACAAGGGCCCTGCAGGTGAAGTGACATTGCATCTGTAGTTAGAGTCTGCCCTGTTCCACTAGGAGGGTCCCTCGCCAGCTGTAGAGGACCAGAAATGCTGGCTAGTGTGGGTTTTTAGGTTTGTGTCCAGGTGTGCAATGGGGGGCTCATGTACCCTCCACCTGCTCCTCAGTCTCTCTCTCTGGAAAACAGGGGTGAGTAGTGGTCCTGCTCACTTCCGTGGGGCTACCTGACTCACCAGCATGATGCACCCGGTGCTCCTGGCCCCCTGTCGCCACCTGGCCATTTGCTCTGGTGCCTGAGCTTTTGGAATCAGGGCCACCCAGAACACTTGTGCGCTGCCCCGGCTAAGCATCCCACCTTCTGCCACTTCCCCCAGGCTGCTTGGTAGACAAGAAGGGGAAAATCCTCATCCCCGGCATCAACGAAGCCGTGGTTCCTGTGACAGATGAAGAGTGCCAGCTCTATGACCACATTGACTTCGACATGGAAGAGTTTGCCAAGGACGTCGGGGCTGTGACCCTTCTGCACAGCTGCAAGGTACCACTCCCTCATGCCATGCCCAGGACCCATCTTCACAGCTGCAAGGCGCTGCTCCCCCCTCCCCCCACACACACAGGCCACCATGCTGACAGGCTCGTCCACCTCGCCTCAAGGACATCCAGTGTCAGAGGTTCTTCCTCGGAGGGAACACGTCACCAAAAGCAGGGTGTGGTCAAGCTGTTAGGGTTTTCAGATGTCAGGATCAGCCTTTGACCAGGTTAATCTCCAGGTGATCGACCATGACCTATGTCCATGGGGGACATGTGCAGAGCGGGCAGAGCCCTTTCCTGCCACAAATCTGTTTGTTTCCTATGGGTTTGTGGACACCTTGTTCCCACAAGGCCCAGAGATTAAGCCAAGCATGGAGGCAGAAACTGTCTGCCATTACTTCATTGGTAGGAGAAAAATTGTTATCTTAATATAGTTATTGTCTTAGGGGTGTGGATATCAGTTCATCACCTCGGTGTAGCCATGATTAACAGAATCCTGCACCAGCTCCTCTAGGACCCGGGGACGGGGCAGGAGAGGAACAGGCCAGGCTGGCTCCTGAGTTTCATCTTCCTCGGAGTCAAAGGAATGAATAACTATAAATGGCTGTGCCATCCGTCAGGCTGGGCACAAGGCTGGAGAGCATGGCTAAAAAGAGGTGGCAGGCCCGGCTAGAGTCCTAGGGAGTTGCTCCTCAGTTTGACAAGAGCAGAGGGAGGAGCGGAGGAAGGAGCGGAGGGAAGGAGCGGAGGAAGGAGCGGAGGGAGGAGCGGAGACATCTCAGCCTGTTGAGGACTGAGGCACACAGCATGTCATGCCAGCGTCGTTTGCCATCACCTCTTGAGGCCACGACGGCTGCACGGCCCTCCTCCGAAGTCTGAGGTGGTGATTCCAGTACACTGGGTGGACTCTGACCAGCCCTCCAGGGTGGGGGTCCCCGTGTCCTCATCCACACCTCCAGTGTAGACATCCCATCTCCTTGGTGAGCAGCTGTGCTCTCTTGTGCTTCTGCAGAAAGACATCCTGATGCACAGATGGCGGTACCCGTCCCTGTCCCTCCATGGAATCGAAGGGGCCTTCTCTGGTTCAGGGGCCAAGACTGTGATACCCAGAAAGGTGGTCGGCAAGTTCTCCATCAGGCTCGTGCCAGACATGGTGCCTGAGGCCGTCAGCGAGCAGGTACGGGGGATGCAGGACGCCAGTGGGGGAAAAGTTGTGGGGTCCGCATGGCAACCGAGAGCTGCTGGATACTAGAATGGTAAGATCTTCCTCCTGGACCAAAGCCTCCAGCTCGAACTCCTGCCCCTTGACATTGGTTGTAAGAAGCAAGGCCGCGTGAGCGAGCCTTACACACTGCAGACTGCGGAGGCATGTGAAAATATGACCTCTGGCCTCACCCCAAAGCAAAGGTTCATGCGTGGTCACATGTTAGCTGCTTCCCTCAGAGGTGAGGATGGAAGGGTGGATCCGGGCAGCTGCGGGTCAACGAGGCTCGTGGAGGATGTGCCTTGTTGATGAGAGAGACTTGGTAAAGAGATGGAATCAGAGGCTTCTGGGAAGCGGGCACTGGGGCCTCCCTCCAGAGCACAGGCTTTTCTCTTGAGGGAGCAGCTCTAGATGAACCCCAGCCCTGGTTTTATTTGTTTGTTGTGGTCTGACGCTTTGTTTACATTTATTTGTTTTGTTTGAATGCTTTGCACAGATATATGTCTATGTGCCACGTGTGGTCCTGGTGCTCACAAAGGCCAGGAGAGGACACCAGATCCCCTGGACCTCGAATTAGACGTGGTTGTGAGCCATAATGTGGGCCCTAGGAACCGAAGTACTCTTAATGCTATGCCGTCTCTCCAAGCATCCCCCACCTTGGCTTTATGTGTCTCAGACCGGCCCAGAACCTTCCTGGCTGCTGGAATGGCGGGTGTGCACATTGTATAGCATATATTAGTGTTTTTTCTCTCATTACTGTAACAAATATACCTGAAGAATACAAAATATAAATATAAAATATGCCCAAAGAAAGCAACTTAAGGAACAAAAGGGGGCTTATTTGGCTCACAGTTTAGGGGTACAGGCCATCAGGGCCTGCACCTGAGGCGGCTAGTCACATGTCCTTAGTGATGGGGAGAAGAGATAAATCCCATGCTCGCCATGCTCTTCCCCTCTCCCCTTTTATTCAGTCTGAGACCCCGCCTTTACAATGATGCTGCCCACATCCAGGATGGACTTCACCCCTCAGTTAAGCTTGCCTGGAAACACCCAGAAGTGTATTTCCTACGTGATTTTAAATCTAGTCAGCTTGCTGAGAATTGGCCATCCCAAGTGTCAACCCAGGAATTTTAAGACAGAAATACCCTGTCTGTTGAATGAATCAGGTCAGACAGCATGGTCTTTATTCAATTTGTAACTATTGTCATAACTTGGTGTCGAGGGTGAACTGATTAAATTAACCCATTGCCTTTCAGAACGGTTGTGTCGCCTGCTTATGTCCTCTCTCCTGCTGCTGGGATCACGCACGTCAGCACCCAGCAGCAGAAAGTGAAGCTGACACAGATCCTTTCTAGACTCGTAGCTGCTGCATAGACCCATTGTGCCCAGCTCGTTGTCATGACATCGAGACGCTCTGCAGATTCTTCTCTGTGAGTCAAATGCCGATTATAAAATTACCTGTGTCTCCTCTGCTTACGGTTTAGGTTTCAAGTTACTTGTCCAAAAAGTTTGCTGAACTGCAGAGCCCCAACAAGTTCAAGGTGTACATGGGCCATGGTGGGAAGCCCTGGGTATCTGACTTCAACCATCCCCATTACCAGGCTGGGAGAAGAGCCCTGAAAACAGGTCAGTTGCCCTCTACAGGTGGCTGCCAGGGTCCTGAGAGTGTCTGAGGACTCTGGTGTAGCATGTTGTACTCATGACATGTCGGTTGCGTTGTGAGCAACCCTGAAGTGTGGGGTGAGATTGGGGACTGAGTCTCTGAGAATAGATCCTAAATGTTGCCAAGTGACTGCTCTCTGGCATCTAGGGCCCAGAGTTCACCATTTCTCTTTATTTTGCTTTCCCCAGTGTTTGGCGTTGAACCTGACTTGACCAGGGAAGGAGGCAGTATTCCTGTGACCCTGACCTTTCAGGAGGCCACAGGCAAAAATGTCATGCTGTTGCCCGTGGGGTCAGCAGATGATGGGGCCCACTCCCAGAATGAAAAGCTCAACAGGTAAAGCAGGGACCTGAGGCCTGAGGTTGGGTTGCCTCCCCCAGCAGGCAGAGGGTCTGCGGTTGCTGCTTTTGTTCCATGTGGTCTGATAGTAAGACCTGACGAGAGGCAGGCATCAGGCCTTCTTAGCGGCGTTTGCAGACAGGGTGCAGCTAGCATTCTCTGCTCATCCTGCTGTTCTTGTGGCGCCCATAAAATACCACTTCATTCTGAAACATTACACCTGTCTTCACTGACTGCTCACGCCCCTTCGCCTCTGACAGGCAGATATGCTGGGGCTTCCTCCAATCTGCAGCAGGCAGACAGTCTTTGAGCAACAGGGAGGAGGGACCTGGGCAAGCATGCTGCAGGTGGTGTGGGAAAATAGGAAGCAGAGAGCCGGTATGAGTCACAGCACAGAAAACTGCTTCCTGGGCTATGGGTCAAAGAGCTGATCTTCAGAGATAACAGAAACCCTTTCACTCCCAGGTCCTCGGTGAGATAAAGCACGAGACCAGGGCAGGCATGTAGTTAGTGGATTCCCCCTACGTTGGGGGCCCACCATCCAGCTCTCAAATGATACACGGAGACTTAGTCTTACTAATGAATTCCCAGCCTTAACTTGGCTTATTTCTAGCCAGCTTTTCTTAAATTATCCCATCTCCCTTTTGCTCTGGACTTTTACCTTTCTCCATTCTCTCTTCCTTTCTTTCCTGCTTACTCCGCGACTGATTGTGTGGCCCCGGCATCCTCTGTTCCTTCTCTTTTTTACTCCTCCCTCTTCTTTTTCTTATTTATTTTCCCTGCCTGCCAGACCCGCCTTTTTCTCTCTCCTGCCTTGCTGTTGCTCATTCAGCTCTTTATTGGACCAATCGGGTGTTTTAGACAAGCAAAGTAACACAGCTTCAGAGAGTTAAACAAATGTGACGTAAAGGAACACAACACATCTTTGCATCATTAAACAGATATTCCACAACATAAAAGAATGTGACTAGCTACTATTCCACAACAAGGGATTAATAACAAGCTAGTTATCCTAGTGAGGAATGGCCGAAGAGGGTGTCACACTCAACTTGTACTTAGGGACCAACCGCCAGGCTGAATTTTAAGGCCACACCGCGCTTCAAGCTGGAGTAGGGTTGTTCTCTAGAGACCAATCAGTAGGAGTAGTCACCGCCCACCTGGATATGGAACCCTGGGCAGCAGCTGATAACTGGTCGGTGTTTTTCTTTTGTTTTGTTTCCCTATTAGGCACAACTACATAGAAGGGACCAAGATGCTGGCAGCTTACCTGTATGAGGTGTCTCAGCTGAAGAACTGAGAAGTCTCATTTTCTACAGAGTGCTTCCTGCCCGGGAATGATCTGCCCTTTGCCCCCTCTTCCTTCCAGCTTTCTTTGAAAAGCGGAAGTTTCTTTTCTCTGTCTCTCGGGTTACAGGCAAACTTGCAGGAATGAAGACCATGCCTCCAGCTGTCACCAGGGTAGAGTCAACTGTGTCAGACAGTTGAAAAAGTTCAGTCCTAAGGCTTTTTGGAGACAACTGACTGGCCCAAGTTCAGAGGAAGGAGTACTCAGAAGTGGTCAGTGTGACTTCCCCTCCAGAAAGTAGCCAGAATCTAAGAGCCCCAAGTCTGTGAGAGGTACTGCCCGTCATGGACTTGAATGAAGAGGATGGATTGTTCTCTGCTTTCTGCCTTCCGTGAGCCTCACGACATTCAGGAGCTTGTGCTAGGACAGTGCCATGGTGACCCTCACTGTGTTCTGTAGCCCTTCTTAAGACCCTAGCTGAGCTCCGCTGGTGTCCCCTGCTGTTGAAGTCCCTCGGAATCTGTCTAAATGGCCCTAGTGGAAGCATCAGTCCAGAGCCAGCTACCCTGCTAATAAAGGTGACGAGGAGCCCCTGGAGGAATTGCTGTGGTCTCACTTTCCTGGGAAATACGCATGCAGGTATTCACGCTGGTCCTTGATCTGTGGACCGCACTTGCGTGTGTTGTTAGGTAGTGTCTGGGCACTTGTCACCTCATAACATAAGACTTATATCCACCCTTCTGCCTTCACATCAGATTCCTTAAAGTGGCAATTGCCAGGGCTGGGTCAACAAAGTTGCAAGGTGAGTCAGGAACACCTTGTAGTGGAAGATAATGGTAGGGATGCAGAAACCACCCTGAGAGCACACAACTGCCAAGGAGTAGCTAGAGCCAGGATGGTACCTTAGTAGAGGATCAGGAAAATGAGGCAGATGAATTGCCATGAGTTCAACACTAGCCTGGGGTATAGTGTAAAACCCTGTCTCAAAATCGTAAGCTAACAGAAAAATGACTTCAGAGTTATGGCCTACAGAATAAACGACTACCCATCTCTACTAATTCAAGCTAAGTGGTGAACGGGCCAGGATTCTTGCAAAGGAAAGGGGAATCCTGCCGTATCGCCAACAGTGGCTGCAGTGAGCTTACCGCAGGTGTACTAAAAAGCTTCAACCTGGGTGTTTGCATAGTCTGAAAGTATCTCCCTAAGCTCCGTGGTTCCCAGAGAAAACCCAGTGACTACAGTGGAGAAGCCCAGCAGACACCTGGACCAGGTGAGCATTCCTATAGTGATGCTGGTCAGGGACCCAGATCCTTTCTGCCTAAGACCACAGCAGCTCTGGGGACTTCTGACTCGGTGAGGAAATACCAGACACTCTGAAACTACAGAACAATCCGAGAAAATCTGGGGCCTCTCACACCCCCATAGAATAGAATTGAACAGAAATTCTGACATCATCTCTAAGGTCTAGGCCCCTGCATTCCCCCTGCCCTCCCACACTGGAGTCAGAGCCAAGATATCTCCAGGAGCCTGAGAAGCTCCCTGCTTAGCTCCTGAGCCACCCCCATAACTGTCCCCGATATGTGTGCCCCTAAGAAAACAACCTGATATCAATCGTTTTACACCCCTGTGCTTCTCAAACTATTGAACTGTCCTTCAGGGTCTGTGCACTTGAACCCTTGTGTCTAGAGACCAGATAAGAGCTTTATCCAGGGCTGGTGAAATGGTTAGCTCTCAGCAACAGTTTCCTGAGGAAATGGTCCTGTGGGTGGGGACTTGTGAATATTTATAGCTGGTCTCCATTGTCCCCACATAAGGAAGCTGGCCCCTGGGGACTGAACAAGTACCTAGTGTAATTTAGAAAATGAGAGAACTAAGCTTATTCTTGGCCCAGAAACAAGGAGATTGCTCTGAGATTAAGAGTACTGGCTGTTCTTCCAGAGGTCTTAAATTCAATTCCCACCAATCACAACCATCTGTAATGAGATCTGGTGCCCTCTTCTGGCCTGCAGACATACATGCAGACAGAAGATGATGATACAAGATAGATGATAGATAGATAGATAGATAGATAGATAGATAGATAGATAGATAGATTCTTCTGGCCTGCAGACATACATGGAGGCAGAACACCATAAGCATAATAAATAAACAAATAAATAACTAAAATCTTTAACAAGAAATAAAGAAAAGGAGAACTTTTGCCACCACATTGCTAAGAACAAAGAGAAACTTCTGTCCTGAAGGAATAGGAGGTGCTGCACGACCTAGAGAAAGTCAAGCTGTTCCTGTCCTTGTTGCTTTCTGGGTTAGAACCAGTGATGCGATAAATGCTCACAGCTCTGATGGCTGTGCATTGATTAGTGATGATACAGGACAGTCTGCCACAGCCTCATCCGCAGAGGCTTGTAGCCTCTTGTAAAGGTGGTGCACAGGCCTGGCGTGGTGGCTTCTCTGTCCTGTGGGACCAGGATCCTGCTGTGCTTCTCTTCTCTCCCACTGTCTGCTTCACCTCTGCATCACCTCTTCCTGGAACAGCCTGTGGGGAGGGGCTGAGGGGAGGGCAGGTGAAGCTTTCCTCCGGCACCAGCCAGGATTAGTTTGCATTTAGCTCTCCAGAGAGAAGTCGCTAGGCCATCCCTACCTGAATGAGAGGCAGGAAGCAGGTCTGTGTGTATGGGGCAGGAGCAATGGCTCAGCAGTTACAAGTGCTTGCTGCTCATCCAGGGGACCAGAGTTCAGCTCCCAGCAGCCACATCACACAGCTTACAATTGCTTGTAACCCAGTCCCAGGGAATCTGACACCCTTTTCTGGGCTCTGCAGACATCCACCCACAGATGCATGTGTGCACGCGCGCGTGTGCGTACACACACACACACACACACACACACACACACAATAGAGTAGCCAGGAATGATGGCACAACTTTAATTTCATCATTCAGGAGGTAGAGGCAGGTGGATTTGTGGGTTTGAAAGCAAGATTACATAGTGAGAGCCTGTCTAAATAAACAAAGTGTCCTAGACAGTCCTTTTATCAACTTAACACACAGGAAGAAAGAATCTCAACTGAAAAAAAATGCCCCCCTTTATTAGCCTGTGGGGCGTTTTCTTAATGATTGATGTGAGAGAACCCAGCCCATTGTAGGTGGTGTCACCCCTAAGTAGATGGCTGCCTTAGTTAGGATGTCTGTTGTTAGGAAAGGATCCCATGACCTTGGCCATTCTTATAAAGAACAGCATTTAGTTGAGGTGGCTTGCTTACAGTTTCAGAGATTCAGTCCATTATCATCATGATGGGGACATGGCAGTGTGCATGCCACATCCACGACTGTCTCGCCTGTGTGACAAAATGCCTCTCAGGTGGTGGCCGTCTCAAAATGAGGGGCTCATGCTTCCTGGAGCTTGGCCCCTGGCGGCTCCCTGGCAGTCTGCTCTAGTTGAGGTGCCTGATTAGCCTCAACGACTTCGTTCGCTTTGTTCCCGGCGATGGTTTCTTGCATTGACTCTGTATCCTTTCTTATGTTCTATTTTTCTCTTGACAAAAACTAAATCTGTTCAAGGAACCAGAAAACATTTCCAATGGCTCCTTGAATACAAAGGAACTGATGCATCAGTTCCCTCCCTTGATTCAGGCCATTAATGTTATGATTAAGACTCTGGCTCGCTCTCTGGGGGAATTTACAGATACCCTAGAACAGAAAGAGCTCGTGGTAGGAGATTTGGTAGAAGATGGGCAAATTATGAAGGAAAATGTATGGAATGGCATGCGTTACCATTTATGGAGAGGCTAGCCAGAATGAGAAACCCCTGGTACATTTTAGATAGGAAAGAAAGGCAAGATATTCTTGATAAATGAAACCAGCCATTCAATATTGGAACAAACCCTGGGGGTGGAATCCTGAAGAATGGTGTTTGGGTTACCTTGGTTACCTTGAGGGCAGATATGATTTAGGGCCATGAGAAAGCACAGTTAGTTAGTGGTGTGAGACAAATTTCAAAGAAAAGCTCTGCCCACCTGGCCCTGACCACAAGACTTGCTGAGAATAGTCAATTGTCTGTAATCATTTTTCTATGGAAACTTTTATGTCTGCCAACTTCCTTCTGTAATCTCTTAAAAGTGATGCTTGAATTTTAGTAAAGTTGCAGCAGATTCAAATCTCATTAGAGTTGTGTCTGTCTGTCATCCGCCGAATCCTGGGTTCTCCTAAGCCTTCACCCCTGTTCTTCCTCGGTCTTCGATCTCCAAGAGAGTCAGTCCGCGGCATGTGCAGGCAGACATGGTGCTGGCAAAGTTGTGGAGAGTCCTACATCTTGCAGGAAACAGGAAGTCAATTGAGACACTGGGAGTATCCTGAGCATAGGAAACCTCAAAGACCATCCCCACAGTGACACACTTCCTCCAACAAGGTCATACCCACTCCAACAAAGCCACACCTCCTAATAGTGCCACTCTCTATGAGATTAAGGAGGCCAATTACATTCAAACTACCACATCCCATTCCCTGGCCCCCATAACTGTGTAACAATATCATAAGGCAAAATGCATGTAGTCCAACTTCAAAAGTCCTCTTAGTCCAGCACAATCTCAACAATGCTTTAAAGTCCAAAGTTCAAAGTGTCTTCTGAGATTCATGCACTCTCTTAACTGTAATCACGTGTAAAAATGAAAATCAAAAAGCAGATCACACACTTCCAACATATAATGACACAGGATATACATTACCATTCCAAAACTCAGGACGGGAACAAAGTGAGAAAATACTGGACCAAAGCAAGACCAGAAACCAGCCGGGCAAAATCCAAACTCTGCATCTCCATGCCTAGTATCAAAAATGTTCTTCACGTCTCCAACTCTGTTCAGCTCTGTTGACTACAACACTCTTCTTTCTTGTGGGCTGATTGTACTCCCTGTTAGTATCTCTCCTTGGCAGGTATCCCATGACTCTGGCATCTCTAACATCCAGGAGCCTCCAAGGCAATCCAGGCTTCAACTTCACAGCTTCATGCTAAGGTCTCTCAGGCCTCCATTCGGGAGCACCCCTGACACATGCCTGGTCTCAGCAGCTTTCCTTAACCTTGAGGACAAATTCCATGGCCCATTTCTTCTGTCCTTAACCCTAAACCCAGAATCATATGAAGGTGAAGACAGATGCTAGGGCAATGATCTGCAAGCCAAGGAGGAACAAGACATTTGAATGGAAGCCAGGGGGTTGGGCATATGCCTAGAATCCACGACATTATTTTAAGAGATAAAGAAAAGGAAAATGAAAAGAAAAAAGAGGAAGAGAGGAAGGAAGAGGAAAAAGTGACAAAAAAAGGAGAGAAAAAGGAAGAAGAATTAGAGGCAGAAGGTGAGGCAAAGAAGAAGCAGAAACAGAGATATGAATAGGCACAGGAGGAAGCGGGGAAGAAAGGAGAGGAGGTTGATGGGGAACCTCCTTCAGCCAGTAACCTTTGAGGGGCTGGACCAGGTCAGGGCTGGCATGTCCAGACCCCCCCCCCCTCTCTCTCTCTCTCTCTCTCTCCCTCTCTCTCTCTCGTTCCCGCGTTACACACCTGAGGTTGGACTTCTCGTTCCTATTCCATGAGTTTGTCCCTTATAATAAAGAAATATAATTGAAATCTTTTGGCCGGGCGGTGGTGGCGCACGCCTTTAATCCCAGCACTCGGGAGGCAGAGGCAAGTGGATCTCTGTGAGTTCGAGGCCAGCCTGGTCTACAAGAGCTAGTGCCAGGACAGGCTCCAAAGCTACAGAGAAACCCTGTCTCGGAAAAACTTAAAAAAAGAAAAAAAAGAAATCTTTTGGAGTTAGCTTGGGGTTCTTTGACTTGTGCCCTTTCCGGTAGTATCTGGTGCTAACATCGTAAGTTGTGGGGACCAGTACACCCCATTTTGGGGCCCACCATGGAAGCCGCATGATGCATTTGGCACTGACTCTCCCTGCCCGCAGCTCCAGCCAGCAGCTTGTGATCCATAGCTGCAATGTGGCCCTCCACAGGCCACTGCCTCTCCAGCCAGGCATCCCCTACCTTTAAAATGGTTAACTGAGAAGCCAATATGGGTTAAACAGTGGCCTTTAACAAAAAAGAAACTGCGGGCTTTAGAACAGCTGGTACAGGAGCAACTAGTTACTTAACATATTGGAGAATCTACCAGCCCTTGGAATTCTCCTGTATTTGTTGTTAAAAAGACATCTGGTAAGTGCAGAATGGTGACAGATCTTAAAGCTGTCAACAAGGTTATTCAACCTACGGGCCCTCTACAATCTGGAATTCCTGCCTTCTCTATTGCCTAAAGGATGGCCTCTTATAGTTATTGATTTAAAGGACTGTTTCTTTACTATACCTTTACAATAAAAGGACAGAGAAAAATCTGCCTTCACAGTGCCTACTTATAATAATTCTCAGCCTACTAGGAGATACCGACAGACCCTCCTCCCACAGGGAATGCTCAATCACCCCACCCTGTGCCAATACTTTGTCAGTCAGCCATTGTAGTAGGAGGCTACTTGTTTGTAGCCTCAAACCCAGAGAACCACAAACCACAAACCCGGAGAACTTAGACAACAATGAGGACACTAAGAGAGACTTACATAGATCTAATCTACATGTGAAGTAGAAAGTAGAAAAATACAAGATCTCCTAAGTAAATAGGGAGCATGAGGACCTTGGGGGAGGATTGAAGGGAAGAGGGGAGAGGCAGGGAGGGGAGCAGAGAAAAATGTAGAACTCAATAAATATCAATTAAAAAAAAAAGAAATCCTATCTCAAAGAAGCCAAAAATAAAGGAATGAATGAGTGAAAAAATATAACAAGTCAACTTTTTAACCCCATAATCAATTATTGGGTAACTCCAAATGATTTTATTTCTGCTCTACTTGGCAGTTATAACGCGTTTAATCATTCTCTTATTCTGCATTAAACAAATAATGATAATGAGCCAAGAGCCCGTGAATGACTTAGCCTGTCTTCTCCTCCCACTGTCTCCTGAGCTCTAGAACTTACAAAATGTTACCTTTACCATCATAAGAGCAACGGTGTTCTGCACCCTAAGTCGCATATTGTAAAACTAAACGTTGCTGTCTGTGCCTTATATCACTGAATAGCCCAGCCTGGCGGGGAACTCACAGCAATCTCCCCCTTCAGCCTTTCTCCTTTGGGATTGCGATGTGAGCCCCTATACCTTTCTTAACCCTTTAGTGACTCAGTTTACCAGTCTGTGAGATGGGGCAGCTTCAGAGTCGGCCTCACATGACTGTCCTTGCATGAATGCCAGAGGTCTTTAGAACAATTGCAGCTGTTAAATGCTCAGCTCAATGCTTCCCCATCCTACATATCGTGATAGGAACAAAAGCACTGTTGTAACATGTTGGGACTTCTATTAATGATCAAATCGAGGGTGGTGTGAAGTCCCCCATTGTCTCCAGAGTTCTAGGTTTTAGGGGAATCCTAAGGGCACACAGCTTCACACATGAGGCTTGGCATAGTAGAGGGTTAAACAATGTCCCTGGAGTCCTCTCAGAGGTCCTGGGAGAACCACAGGGGTCACTCAGCAGGGTAGACTGTTAAATCCTGTCCCCAGAACCCTCCCAGTAGCATCTGGGAAGAACCATGGGGGGGAGGGTCCTTGAATTCCAAAGAGTCCCCTTTCTGCCCCTCTTATCAGCAATTCTCCAAGTCCAAGAGAAGTGGAGAGAGAATGAAGCTACATGTTGGGAGGGGGGCTCCCCAATTTCTGCCTGCTCAAAGTGAGGACTGACTCAGAGGCTGTCCCCCCAACTCACCCCCACTCCACCTACTATGTAGGAGAGAGGCATCGCCAGAGCATCCTTCAGTGACAGGCACTCCGAGCGTGCCTAGGAAAGATATGGCTGCCATCTGCCTTCTAGGAGCATGTGGCATCTTCTGGCCAATTTCACCTTTGAGCAGCTACCACCTGCTGCCCCCAGGACACCTGCTCTGAAGGCACCAGGATTTGGCCAGGTTCTGAAGATTCCCCCATACCTTCCAGGCCCACACACCCTTTTCTCTCACAGGACAACCTGTGTGAACAAGAATCTACCAGCAGCTGAGGCTTTCCTGGTACTGGGAGCTGGCTGGTGTGGGAGGTCTTCTGTCTTGATTAGTGAATAAAGAAACTGACTTGGCCTATAGCAAAGTAGAAGGAAGGTGGAGTCAGAGAGAAGCCCTGGAGCCCCACCGGAGCCAGATGAAGCTTTAGCTGGTAAGCCACAGCCATGTGGTGATACACAGATTAATAAAAATGGGTTAAATTAATATGTAAGAGTTAGCCAATAAAACGCTAGAGCTAATGGGCCAAGCAGAGATTTAATTGATGCAGTTTCTGTGGGGTTATTTCTGTTCTGGGTGGCTGGGAACCAACAAGCCTCCTCCTACAACTGGGCCTCCTAGAGAAGCGGCCTGAAGACAGAGGTATTCACAGAGGGGACCATCCTCTGTCCTCCCGGCATGTGTCTCCTTGTCTTTCAGCCCTAGAGCAGGCATGTGTCATGTAAGTGCCTGGGCTAAACAAGCTATGGTCTGTTTCTTCTTACCATTCAGGACAAACAGGGGAATGCTATAGCCAAGGGCCTGAACTCTAAAATCTCTCTGTCCTGCGTCAGCCCTCCACACACTGAAGTGAGTAGGAGGAAAGAGACTTCTGTCCCCACAGCACAATGCCCCAGTGTCCAGTGACTCAATCACCCTTTCAAGAAGTTACACTCCTCCCTCTTCAGAAGGATGTCGGGTAGAGCAGAGGGACCTTGATGGCACACATGTGGCCCAGATAAAAAGACACCCAGCTCTGGCAGCCAAGTCAAGTCTGATGGCTAGTCAAGTCAGAGACTATCCCTGTGGAAACCCAAAGAATGGGATCCAGCAAACCCAGAGAATCAATGTTTGGGAGAGAAGAACATTGGAAAGAAAGAGCTTACACAGAGTTCCCCCAAGATCCCAGGTCACAGGGAGACACCAGAATGGCCAAGAGAAACTTCTATGTCCCAGGTTCCCAAGTCCAGAGTCTGTTGTGAGGAGGGAGACTGCTTGTTCATTTCCGGGCTGCTCAGACTCCTGAAATAATCACATAGAAACTGTGTGACTATCAGCAAAGTTTCAGCACATCTATCTCTGGTGGTGGCTCCATGGCATCTCCCCTGACTCAGACCTTTTTTCCTCCCAGCAGTCAGTTTAGTTTTCCCTGCCTGCCTCTCTTCGTTTGCCCTATCAGGCCAAGCCAATCTTCCTTATTAATTAACCAATTGTATTCACAGCACACAAAAGGGAATCCTTTAACAGAACATTTGAAAACTTTAGAACAAAAAAAAAGCAAATTTACCTAAGAGAACTAGACGACAGGAAATAATCAGATTGAGAGCTGAAATCAACAAAATAGAAGCAAAAAAAAAAAAACAATACAAAGAATCAATGATACAAAGAGTTGGTTCTTCGAGAAAATCAACAAAATAGACAAACCTTTATCCAAACTAACCAAAAGGCAGAGAGAGAATATCCAAATTAACAAAATCAGAAATGAAAAGGGGGACATAACAACAGACACAGAGGATCATCAGGTCATATTTTGAAAACCTATACTCCACAAAATTGGAAAACTTAAAGGAAATGGACAACTTTCTAGATAAATATCACTTACCAAAATTAAATCAAGACCAAACAAGCAAATTAAACAGACCTATAACTGCTGAAGAAATAGAAAAAGTCATCTAAAGTCTCCCAAAAAATAAAGCCCAGGACCAGAGACTACAATTACACTAATACCCAAACCACAGAAAGACAGTACTAAGAAAGAGAATTACAGACCAATCTCACTCATGAACATTGATGCAAAAATACTAAATAAAATACTAGCAAATAGAATCCAAGAACACATCTGAACCACCATCTATCATGATCAAGTCAGCTTCATCCCACAGATGCAGGGATGGTTCAACAGACAAAAATCTGTCAACATAATCCACCATATAAACAGACTGAAAAATAAAAACCACATGATCATCTCATTAGATGCTGAAAAAGCATTTGACAAAATACAACATCCCTTCATGATAAAGGTCTTGGAGAAAGCAAGGATACAAGGAACATAGTTAAACATAATAAAGGCAATATACAGCAAGCCAACAGCCAACATCAAACTAAATGGAGAGAAACTCCCAGCGATTCCACTGAAATCAGGAACAAGACAATGTTGTCCACTCTCTCCATATCTATTCAATATAGTTCTTGAGGTCCGAGCTAGAGCAATAAGACACCAAAGGGAGATCAAGGGGATGCAAACTGGAAAAGAAGAAGTCAAACTCTCACTGTTTGCTGATGATATGATAGTTTACATAAGGGACCCCAAAAATTCTACCATGGAACCTTTACAACTCATAAACACTTTCAGCAATGTAGCAGGATACAACATTAACTCAAAAAAATTAGTAGCCCTCCTCTACACAGATGATAAGAGGGTTGGGGAAGAAATCAGAGAATCAACACCCTACACAATCACCACAAATAGCATAAAATATCTCAGAGTAACTCTAACCAAACAAGTGGAAGACTTGTATGACAAGAACTTTAAATATTTGAAGAAAGAAATTGAAGAAGACACCAGAAAGTGGAAAGATCTCCCATGCTCTTGGGGAGACAGAATTAACAAAGTAAAAATGGCAATCTTACCAAAAGCAATCTACAAATTTAATACAAAACCCACCAAAATCCCTGCAAAATTCTTCAAAGACCTCAAAAGATGGTACTCAACTTTATATGTAAAAGCAAAAAACCCAGGATAGCCAAAACAATCCTGTTCAACAAAAGAACTTCTGGAGGCATCACAATCCCTGACTTCAAACTCTACTACAGGGCTACAGTACTGAAAACAGCCTTGTATTGGCATAAGAACAGACAGGAGGACCAGTGGAACTGAATAGAAGACCAGGATATCAATCCACACATCTTCGAACACCTGATCTTTAATAAAGAAGCAAAAAATATGAAATGGAAAAAAGAGAGCATATTTAACAAAGGGTGCTGGCATAACTGGATATCAACATGTAGAAATAAACATGAAAATAGACCCATATCTACCACCATGCACAAAACTCAAGTCCAAATGATCAAAGACCTCAGCATAAGGCCAACCACATTGAACCTTATAGAAGAGAAAGTGGGAAGTACACTTGAACTCATTGGCACAGGGAAACACTTCCTAAATATAACCCCAGCAGCACAGACATTGAGAGAAACAATTAATCAATGGAACCTCTTGAAACTGAAAAGCTTCTGTAAAGCAAAGGACACAGTCAACAAGACAAAATGACAGCCTACAGAAAGAGAAAAGATCTTCACTAACCCCACATCAGACAGAAGTCTGATCTCCAAAATACACAAAGAACTCAAGAAATTGGACACAAAAAGATCACATAATCCAATTTAAAAAAATGGAGGACAGACCTAAACTGAGAACTCCCAACAGAGGAATCTAAAATGGCTGAAAGACACTTAAGGAAATGTTCAACATCCTTAGTCATCAGAGAAATGCAAATCAAAACAACTCTGAGATTTCATCTTACACCTGTAAAAATGGCCAAAATAAAAAACACTAATGACAACTTATGCTGGAGGGGTCGTGGGGAAAAGGGAACACTGCTGCATTGCTGGTGGGAATGCAAGCTGGTACAACCCCTTTGAAAGTCAGTGTGGCAATTTCTCAGAAAATTAGGAAACAACCTTCCTCAAGACCCAGTAATATACTTTTAGGTATATGTCCAAAGGATGCCCAATTGTGCCACAAGGACATGTGCTCAACTATGTTCATAGCATCTTTGTTTGTCATAGCCAGAACCTAGGAACAACCTAAATGCCCCTCAACTGACGAATGGATAAGAAAAATGTGGTACATTTACACAATGGAGTACTACACAGCAGAAAAAAATAACAACATCTTGAATTTTGCAGGAAAATGGATGGAGCTAGAAAACATTATTTTGAATGAGGTAACCGAGACACAGAAAGACAATTATCACATGAACTCACTCATAGGTGGTTTTTAAACATAAAGCAAAGAAAGTCAGCCTACAAACCACAATCCCAGAGAACCTAGACAACAATGAGCACACGAAGAGACATGTATAGATCTAATCTACATGGGAAGTAGAAAAAGAGAAGATCTCCTGAGTAAATTGGGAGCATGAGGACCTTAGGGGAGGGTTGAAGGGGAGAGGGGAGAGGCAGGGAGGGGAGCAGAGAAAAATGTAGAGCTCAATAAATATCAATAAAAATGTATTTAAAAAAGGGAATTCTATATCCCAGGGTCTATGTGTTTGTTTCACCTCCAGGAGCAGAAGAATAAGGCAGAAGAGACTAGTGACTAGATGCTGCTTTATTGATTGATTTGATGAGCTCTTGATGCACTGTTTAGACTGCCTATTTGACAAGCATGATTTCACTTGCTTCTTGCAACAGAAATTCCTAGAAAAACAGCTGAAACAACAGGCCGTTGCCCTCAGAAGCTAGCCTGGCTTCAGTCCGCTGGTGACATTGCCTCTCTTCCACTCTTGTCCCCATCAGAGAACCTGGACCAGCTCTTAGCTGGCTCAGCACTTTACACAAAGCCCCGGCACCACAGGAGTCCAGGTGGTAGAGTTTGGATCTTGAACTCCTAGTATCAAGATCATAGTTACGAGCAAGTCCCAGTCTCAAGGCAGAAGACATCCAGGTCAAACACACATGCCTCCTAAGGTAAGCACTCAAGTGTCCCAGCGGCTGAGCCCTTCTCTTTGCTTGTTGCTTTTGGGAAAGTCCTCACTGGGCAATAGACAGCACTCTACTCTACAGGGAACTTGACTGGGGCAAGTGGGTTGAGTCTAGTATAAGGCCAGATTATCTCCATTTAATTTGATGTTAGCTGTCGGCTTGCTGTATATAGCTTTTATTATATTTAGGTATGACCCTTGTATCACTAATCTCTCCAAGACTTTTATCATAAAGGGATGTTGAATTTTGTCAAATGCTTTTTCAGCATCTAATGAGATGATCATATGGTTTTTTCCTTTCATATTATTTATATGATGGATTACATTGATAGATTTTCGTATGTTGAACCAGCCCTGCATCCCTGGGATGAAGCCTACTTGATCATAATAGATAATTTTTCTAATGTGTTCTAGGATTCGGTTTGCCAGTATTTTGTTGAGGATTTTTGCATCGATGTTCATGAGTGAGATTGGTCTATAATTCTCTTTCTTGGTTGGGTCTTTGTGCGGTTTTGGTATCAGAGTAACTGTAGCTTCATAAAAGGAATTTGGCACTGCCTCTTCTGTTTCTATATTGTGAAATACATTAAGGAGTATAGGTATTAGATCTTCTTGGAAGTTCTGGTAGAATTTCGCATTGAAACCATCTGGTCCTGGGCTTTTTTTGGTAGGGAGGTTTTTGACAACCTCTTCTAATTCTTCGTGACTAACAGGTCTATTTAGGTTGTTCACCTGGTCCTGGTTTAACTTTGGTATATGATATTTATCTAAAAAAGTATCCATTTCCTTTACATTTTCCAGTTTTGTGGCATATAGGCTTTTGTAGTAAGATCTAATGATTCTCTGAATTTCCTCTGTGTCTGTGGTTATGTCCCCCTTTTCATTTCTGATCTTATTGATTTGCAAATTCTCTCTCTGCCGTTTGATTAGTTTGGATAGGGGTTTGTCAATCTTGTTGATTTTCTCCAGGAACCAGCTTTTTGTTTCATTGATTCTTTGTATTGTTTTCTGTGTTTCTATTTTGTTGATTTCAGCCCTCAGTTTGATTATTTCCAGTCTTCTACTCCTCCTAGGTGAGTCTGCTTCTTTTTTTTCTAGAGCTTTCAGGTGGGCTGTTAAGTCTCCAATGTGAGCTTTCTCTGTTTTCTTTAAGTGGGCACTTAGTGCTATGAACTTTCCTCTTAGGACTGCTTTCATAGTGTCCCATAAGTTTGAGTATGTTGTTTCTTTATTTTCATTGAATTCCAGGAAGACTTTAATTTCTTTCTTTATTTCTTCCTTAATCCAGGTATGGTTCAGTAGTTGACTGTTCAGTTTCCATGAGTTTGTAGGCTTTCTGGGGGTAGCATTGTTGTTGAATTCTAACTTTAATCCATGGTGATCTGATAAGACACAGGTGGTTACTAATATTTTTTTGTAACTGTGGATGTTTGCTTTGTTATCGACTATGTGGTCGATTTTCGAGAAGGTTCCATGAGCTGCAGAGAAGAAGGTATATTCTTTCCTATTTGGATGGAATATTCTATAGATGTCTGTTAAGTCCATTTGCTTCATTACCTCCATTAATTCTCTTATTTCTCTGTTAGGTTTCTGTCTGATTGACCTGTCCATTGGTGAGAGAGGAGTGTTGAAGTCTCCTACTATTAGTGTGTGCGGTTTGATGGCTGCCTTGAATTTTAGCAATGTTTCTTTTATGTACGTGGGTGCTTTTATATTAGGGGCATAGATGTTCAGTATTGAGACTTTAAAATGCTAATTAACCCAATTAAAAAATGGGGCACTGAACTGAACAGAGAATTCTCAGCAGAGGAAGTTCAAATGGCCAAAAGACACTTAAGGTCATGCTCAACCTCCTTAGCGATCAGGGAAATGCAAATCAAAACAACTTTGAGATATCATCTTACACCTGTCAGAATGGCTAAAATAAAAAACTCCAATGATAGCCTTTGCTGGAGAGGCTGTGGAGGAAGGGATACCCTCATCCATTGCTGGTGGGAATGCAATCTTGTGCAACCACTTTGGAAATCAGTGTTTCGGTTTCTCAGGAAATCCGGGATCAACCTACCCCTGGACCCAGCAATACCACTCTTGGGAATATACCCAAGAGATGCCCTATCATATGACAAGAGCATTTGTTCAACTATGTTCATAGCAGCATTATTTGTAATAACCAGAACCTGGAAACAACTTAGATGCCCTTCAATGGAAGAATGGATGAAGAAAGTGTGGAATATCTACACATTAGAGTACTATGCTGCGGTAAAAAACAATGACTTCTCGAATTTTGCATGCAAATGGATGGAAATAGAATACACTATCCTGAGTGAGGTAACCTAGACCCAAAAAGATGAATATGGGATGTACTCACTCATAATTGGTTTCTAGCCATAAATAAGGGACACGGAGCCTACAATTGGTGATCCTAAAGAAGCTAAGTTAGAAGGTTAACCAAAGGAAAAACATATAGTTATCCTCTTGGCTAAGGGAAGTAGACAAAATTGCCGGGGAGAAAATTGAGATTTTGGGGGTGGGGTGGGATGGGGGTAAGGGGAGATGGGGAGAGAAAAGGGAGAAGGGGAGGAAGGGGGAACTTGGGGAAAAAGGAGGATTGGGATAAAGGAAGGTTGGATAGGGGAGCACGGAAGCACAATTCTTAGTTAAGGGAGCCACCTTAGGGTTGGCAAGAGACTTGAACCAAGAGTGGCTCCCAGGTGCCCAAGCTGAGGTCCCCAGTTAATTCCTTGGGCAGCTGGGGATAGGGAACCTGAAATGACCCTATCCTATAGCAATACTGATGAATAGCTTGCATATCACGATAGAACCTTCATCTGGTGATGGATGGAGATAGAGACAGAGATCCACACTGGAGCACTGGACTGAGCTCCCAAAGTCCTAATGAGGAGCAGAAGGAGGGAGAACATGAGCAAAGAAGTCGGGACCACGAGCCGTGCACCCACCCACTGAGACAGTGGAGCTGATCTATTGGGAGCTCACCAAGGCCAGCTGGACTGTGACTGAAAAAGCATGGGATAAAACTGGACTCTCTGAACATGGTGAACAATGAGAGCTGATGAGACGCCAAGGACAATGGCAAGGGGTTTTGATCCTACGTAATGTGCTGGCTTTGCGGGAGCCTAGCCAGTTTGGATATTCACCTTCCTAGATATGGTCGGAGGAGGGAGGACCTAAGACTTACCACAGGGCAGGGAATCCTGACTGCTCTTTGGACTGGAGAGGGAGGGGGAAAGGAGTGGGGGAGGGGGAGAAGGGTGGGAGGAGGGGGAGAAGGGTGGGAGGAGGGGGAGGGAAATAGGAGGCTGGGAGGAGGCGGAAACTTGTTTTTTTTCATTTTCTCAATAAAAAATATTTAAACAAAAAAAACAATAATAATAAGAAAGGCCAGATTATAGAGACATTACCTTCTAAAAAGTTAAGTTGTGCATTCTGATCAGGGACCATCCACCCTTAAAACTCCACTTCTGAACAAAGCAACAGCATGCACCTTACCATTTCAGTCAAAAACAAGCTCCGGTTACTGCCGAACAGCAAAGCTGCTGTTTGGCTGGGCTGAGTCTGAAGAAGTCGCAGTGTTGTTCTTAATTCCTGCGGGTTAGACGAGGGTTACACGAGGAAAGACACAGACACGCGGCAGTCCCACGTGGTACACTTTTAATGGGAGGGGAAAACACACTAGGAAAAGTGAAAGGAAGGGACAAAGGGAAGGGACAAGAAGGGGCGAACTCGTGGCTTGTCCTTGCTTTTAACAGAGGATGCAAAGGCTTCTGGGAAATGTGTCCCACGCTTGCGTGCGCTGGAGTCCAGAGGGATGCTGGGAGTTGTAGTGTTGCAAGGGAACAACATTTCACCCTTTTGGTTTGATTAAAAAAAAATTGGGGGACCTTAAAGGGTAGGGAATGGGGGCGTAGTCCAGTCTCTCATGGCTGCTTCCTGCTGACTTTGGGCGTTGAGGGGTCCAGGGAATGTCCGATTATCTTGGCAATGTCCCATTGGCGTTTGCAGTCGCTGGTGTAGTTGGTCACTGATGTCCAGGGTTGCTGGCTGGTGTAGTTGGTCAATGATGTCCAGGGTTGCTGGCTGGTGTAGTCGGTCACTGATGTCCAGGGTTGCTGGCTGGTGTAGTCGGTCAATGATGTCCAGGGTTGCTGGCTGGTGTAGTCAGTCACTGATGTTCGAAGTCCTGGCTGTCGTCTGAGGCGGCTGATTGAAGAAATCTGTGTGGCTTTTCCTGAGTAGCTGGGTCATCATTAAGATGCTGGAAGGCAAAAGTTGCATTAGTAAAAGAAAAAAATTAAAAGAAAGGGGGGGGGAATTTTGGAGGAGCTGGGGTGAAGAGGGGGGGCAGGGTCTTAGGATGTCCGGGGTTAAGAAATGATAAAAAAATTAAGTGATACTTATTCCTTTGTGTTTGATCCGTTGGGCTGGCATCCCGGAGCTTAAGGAAACTGTCTTAAAAGAAATAGATTCTAACCATACATCTCTTAACATTTCAGGGGCCACTGCTGCAGTCAGCGGCTGGCCTGTTATGTAAAAGAGCTTTGTAGAGGAGAATCTGCTTACCACTTGCCTTCGTATTTGATGGGGGTACCTGTAACGACAGCTAGACGGTTATTTATGAATTTAAAGAAGGGAGGGTGTGTTAACACAGCGACGGATCGGGACCATTGTTGTCCTTAGACTGTAGTAGGGGGGCTGAATCCGGCGTCCTTTGGAACTTAAGAGTACAGGGTCCGGTTTGAGTCACCGTGTATGAAGGATTATCTTGAGCTGTGGAGATAAACGGTTTAAGATGTGACAGGTGAATCCAATGAGGAATTCCTTTAAGCTTGGCAGCTGTGGGAGTTAAAAGAATTACTTTGAAAGGGCCCTGCCATTTAGGGGAAAGGGGTGAAGGGCGCTGGCCTGGGGGTGAGAGTAATACCTCATCCCCTATTTTCACTGGCGGCGGACTTGTATTAGCACATGGTCGAGGTAGTGAGTGATCTGTGAAGTCCCATAGTAGTGAGCGTAAGTGGAACAGGAGGGGAGTGAGCAGGTGGTCAGGGAGGGGGGAGATCTCCGATGAGAAGCCGGGGGTTAAGACCGGCCGCCCATACATGAGTTCAAAGGGTGAGATGAGGAGGGGGCCCCTTGGAAGGGCTCGGAGTCGGAAAAGAGCTAAAGGCAGGAGCCTTACCCAGTCGAGGTGGAGTTCTTGTGACATCTTAATGAGGGCTTCCTTTAAAGAGCGGTTAGTTCGTTCTACCTTACCTGACGACTGAGGATGGTACGGTATATGAAAATTCCAGGGGATCCCGAGCGCTTTAGACAGATTTTGAGAAATCTGAGAAGTAAACTCTGGACCGTTATCTGACTGGAGAGAAGTTGGGAGTCCAAACCGAGGAATAATCTCTCGGAGGAGAATATCAGAGACTGTCTGGGCCCTCTTGTTAGAGGTGGGGAAGGCTTCAACCCACCCAGACATTGTATCCACCAGAACCAGGAGATATTTAATCCTCCTGACTGTGGGCATATGAGTAAAATCCAGCTGCCAATCAGTTCCCGGAAGGGAGCCCCTGGCCTGGTGGGTAGGGAAAGGGAAGCTACGATATTTAGTCCTGGGATCTGACTTTTGGCAGATCTGACAGGAGGCAGTGGTGGCTTTTAGAAACCTGATGTCCTCAGGCGTGGGTTTGATATGTGTTTTTACAAAATGAAGTAGAGCTTTTTCATTGGGATGAAAAGGCTGGTGTAGGTAGGACAGGATCTGTTGAGTGTTAGGAGGTGTCTATGAGGTTGTAGGCTGTGCTGTAAGGACTCCCTGAGGTAACTGAGGCAGGTCTGAGCTAAGAGCTGCTGTCTTAGCTGCTCTGTCAGCCCGATTATTTCCCTTGGAAACAATAGAACTGTCAGACTGATGAGACCGACAGTGAATAATTCCTATAGCTTTAGGTAGATAGGAGGCCCTCAGCAAGTCCATAATATACTCTGAGTTGGTAATAGACCCTCCCTTTGCTGTGAGAAGCCCGCGTTCCTTCCAGATGGCCGCGTGGGACAACAGGATATGAAAAGCATATTTAGAATCTGTATAAACATTCAAAGATTGTCCGGCGGCTAACTGGAAGGCACGGGTGAGGGCTATCAGCTCAGCCTGCTGGTTGGTAGTATGAGCAGGGAGTGCCTTTGCCTCGACTATCTCAGTGTCTGACACTATGGCATAACCTGCTCTGCGGGTCCCGTCACATAGAAAGGAGCTGCCGTCCGTGTACCAGGTGTGGGTGGCCTGGGGCAGACTGCCCTCCTGTATATGTGAGGGGTGGGGCAGTAGGTCCTCTAGGACCTCAATGCAGGAGTGGGATGGGGAATCATTAGCACCAGGTTGAGGTAGAAGATTTGAAATGTTGAGAGGTGGGCAGCACTGGAATGTGAGACTAGTGTCTTCCACCAGCGCCACCTGAAGCGAAAGAACTCGAGAAGGAGGTAGGGTCTGTAGGCCTTTGTAAGTTAAGAGGTTAGACAAATTATGATGAGAGAAAACCGTAGTAGGTTCTCCGAAGGTTAGCTTTTTTGACTCACGAATAAGAAGTTCCGCAGCTGACAAGGCCCGTATGCAGGGTGCCCAGCCCCGAGTGGTGAGGTCCATCTTCTTTGACAGGTAAGCTACAGGTGCGAAGGAAGGTCCCAGTTGATGGCCTAGAACTCCCAGGGCATAGCCCTCTTTTTCTGCTACGTAAAGAGAAGAAGGGCGGGTTAAATCCGGAAGATGGAGAGCTGGGGCCTGGGTAAGGGCCTGTTGGAGTCTCCAGAAAGGTTTGGTGATGGGGTGAAGCAGGGGCTCATGCATAGAGCTGAGGGCTGCTTCGTATAGGGGGCGGGCGAGGAGAGAGAATGAGGGAATCCAGGATCGCAGGAAACCGGCCACTCCCAGGAATGACAGAACCTCTTCTTTGGTGGAGGGAACTGCAAGAGATTGAATTAGTCTCTTTCTGTCTAAGGTGATAGCCTTTTGTGTTGGGGTTATAGTTAACCCCAAATACGTTACCTGAGTGGTGGACAACTCTGTAGCCCTTTTTGGATAAAAAATTTAATAAGGTGGCGGTATCAGTCCTGCTAGTCTCCAAAGAGGGGCTACATAGCAGGATGTCATCGACATAGAGTACCAGTTTTGATTTAAGGAGGGACAGTGAGAGCAGATCAGAGGCCAGAGCCTGGCCAAAGAGGTGTGGGCTGTCCCTAAATCCCTGAGGCAGGATGGTCCAGGTTAGTTGTGTGGAGAAATTAGTATCAGGATCTGTCCAGGTGAAGGCAAAGATGTTCTGAGACTGAGGGCTGAGAGGAATAGAGAAAAAGGCATCCTTTAGGTCTAAGACTGAGAAGTGGAAGGTCCCTGAAGGAATGTTAGACAGAAGTGTGAGAGGATTGGGTACCACTGGGTGTAAGGGAACGACAGCAGAATTAATGAGCCGGAGGTCCTGAACCAAATGATAAGTTCCGTTAGATTTTTTGACAGCCAGTATAGGAGTGTTAAAGGGGGATGAGGTGGGGCGAAGCAGCCCCTTCCTCAAGAGATCAGAGATTATAGGTTTTAGTCCTTTGAGGCTTTGGGAAGGAAGCGGGTACTGGGCTTGGGTGATATACCCAGTAGGGTTTTTTAACTGAATAACAACGGGGGGGTGGTGTTTAGCGACAGCTGGGTTTTGGATGTCCCACATGAGAGGGTCCACCTGGGAAGCTGGGAGGGGAAAAGACATGTTAGTATCAGAGGGTCGTGGAGCCAGGAGAAGCAGCAGCTGTGTCACCGACGGATCTGAAACGAAATGGGTGGGGGGCGCAAAAGAAATGGAAGCTCCCAGCTTGGTCAGAAGATCCCTTCCCAAGAGTGGGACTGGACAGGTTGGTAGAACTAGAAATGAATGAGTGAGAAAGATACCTTTAAATATGCAATTGAGAGGTGGAGTTTGGAGAGGTAGATAAGGCTGTCCCCCTACCCCGACAATAGGGGAACGTGAGGGGGAGGTTGGCCCCCAAAATTCCCTTAGAACTGAATATGTTGCTCCGGTGTCCAAGAGAAAGGAGATGAGGCGTCCCGACACTGTAAGAAGTACCCGCGGCTCCTGGTTGCAGATGGGCGTAGCAGTCGGGTTGTCAGTGGAGGAGCCCGGGAACCTTCAGTCTTCCAGAGCCAGACCCAATAGGTCAAACTGGGGGTCCTCTGGGGCGGCTGCCCCAGCATCACTGAACGCACGAGGGCAGTCTGTGGACCAATGACCCTCCCTATGACTCCTTGGGCAGGGGCCCCTTGGGTTGCGATGGGGATTGGGGCACGCCTTTGACCAGTGACCTGTCTTACCACACTTGAAGCATGGGCCGGGGGGCGGGGGAGCCACGCGCGGAGGGCGGGCAGTGGAGTCCATCACCTCGGCTGGCCTGGCGGGTGCAGTGATCACGTGGCAATGATTTCTGGCCTTGTCATTCCTTGAGTGGTAGATCTTGAAGGCCATCTCCAGGATCTGTGCCTGTGGAGTTAAGGGACCCTTCTCCAAACGTCTGAGCTTCGCCTTGATGTCTGAGTAGGACTGGTTGACAAAGTGGGACATCAGGAGCTGTCTGCCCTCGTTGGATTCTGGATCCATGTTTGTGAACTGTAGCATAGCTTTGGTGAGACGGTCAAGGAATGCGGAAGGATTCTCATTTGTATCCTGAAATATTTCTGCAAGTTTAGAATAATTGACTGGTTTGAGAGCCACCTTTCTTAATCCCACCAGGAGGCAGGTTAAGAATCGGTCTCTGGACAGAATGCCCCCGGGGGAGTTGTAATCCCAGTGGGGTTCCTGTTCGGGCACCGCCTCTGCACCGGGTGGGTGAGAAGGCTGAGTCTGGTGTACTTCATCAGCATGCAGTCTCGCCTGCTCCCAGACCCGTCGGCGTTCCTCAGGAAGCAAGTTGTTAAAGAGAATCATATAAATATCATGATAAGTTAGGCTGTAAGATTGGGTTAAATATTGAAACTCTTTTGTGAAATTAGTGGGGTTAGCCGTATACGACCCTAGTAGCTTAGAAATATGTGAAAGTTCCGATAAGGCGAAGGGGACGTGCACCCGAAGTGGGCCCTCGACCCCAGCTACCTCTCGTAAGGGCAGAATGGTAGCTGGTTTGGGTTGATCAGGGTCTGCTGCTGCGGCAGCGGCTCGGGAGCGTGTAAGGGGAGGGGTGAAATTAGGCGCAAGGCGGCGGGTGGGGTTAGCGCCTGAGGGGTCTTGGAAGACCGAGGCAGAGGGGTGGGGTGGGGAGGTGAGACGGAAGAATCCGAAGTTGATTTGGATGGCCTGCACCTGCTGTGACGGGAAGAAATCGTTAATTGTCTTCGCAGTCGAGCCCTGCTGCGAGAAAAGTTAGGTGAAGCTGGATCGGAAAAGCTGGGATATATGAGACGGGGGGAATGAGATTTTTTGGGGGATTCAGAGGAACGGGAAGGCGACACAGAAGGATGTTTATGCGGAACTCCTGGAGACCTAGGAATGAAGCGTTTAGAGGCGTGGGGAGAAGGTGTAGGCGACTCCTTTTTGTACCTAAAAGAAACTTTTGAAGGAGGGGGGATAGAGGAGGTGGCCCCCGATTGGGCAGGGCGGGAAGGAGTGGTGTCACGAGGTCGGGGAGGTGGGGGGTCGTCAGCGGGGTCCATGGTCGGAGCGGAGGGTTCCTGGAGGGAGGGTAGAGCCAAAAACATGTGAGCCGGTGAACAGTGTGACGAGGTAGATGGGTCAGTTTTTAGGGCCATATAAAAGAAGGCCATCACGTACATTCATTCCTTCCATTTAGCTGACCGGTGGCAAAAATTTGCCAGTTCCCGCAGAGTGTCAGGGTCAAATGATCCCTGGGAAGGCCAGCGAATGGAGCCTTGTAAATTGTACTTAGGCCAAGTCTTGGAACAAAGCCGTGTTAACTTGGAAAGTTTTATGGAGGGAATGAGGGCGTGGGGTTCGAGAGCTTCCAGAAGCTGCCCGAGCGGGGAAGATGGGGGGACCGGTTTAGAATTTTTTGAGCCCATGGCCGAAGTGTAGCCCAGCCGCAAAAAGGTACCAACAGAGTACCGCGAACACGGCAAGCCAAAAACGCAGGCGTCTGAGCGAATTTGGGGCGTGTTAACACTTAACTGCCCCGAGCCCAGCAACCGTATGGGGAAGAAAAAGCCCCAGCTGGGAGGAGGCGATTAAGCTCTTCAGGGCACAGGGCCCGGAGGTGCCACAAGGAGCGGCCCGAAAGCGGACAGGAAAAAGTTAGAAAAAAAAGGAAGAAAAAGAGAAAAAGCCCGGAGCACCGAACTCCGGGTGCGCGGACTGAGCGTTTCGGCCGAGGGCAAAAAACCGGGGGAGGCGGGTTAGCAACCTAGCCCTAGCCCGAGGTGCGCAAAGAAAGCTGGCCGGACAGTCTTTGAACGCCCCAGGGGAAAGGAAGTGAACCCGGGGAGACTCACGGATCAGGATGAAGCGGTGGAAATGGCCACGGAGAACAGGTGGTGGTGAGCGAAGGCTGTCGGTTCTTTAGACCTTGTCGGTGAAACCCAGAGGCAAAAGCCTCGGGCACCGGACGGAGAGGTCTCCGGGTCGATGCGGCGGCACCAAAATGTTGTTCAGAGTCACGGCACCAAAATGTTGTTCTTAATTCCTGCGGGTTAGACGAGGGTTACACGAGGAAAGACACAGACACGCGGCAGTCCCACGTGGTACACTTTTAATGGGAGGGGAAAACACACTAGGAAAAGTGAAAGGAAGGGACAAAGGGAAGGGACAAGAAGGGGCGAACTCGTGGCTTGTCCTTGCTTTTAACAGAGGATGCAAAGGCTTCTGGGAAATGTGTCCCGCACTTGCGTGCGCTGGAGTCCAGAGGGATGCTGGGAGTTGTAGTGTTGCAAGGGAACAACACGCAGTATGAAGGAGAAAGGCTCTTTCTGTCTGTCCTGAAACAGGAAGACGAAACAGACCACCACCTACCTAGCCTCTTGCACACAAGCTACACACAGCTTCTCTAGGGCTTAGAGCTCCATTGCATATAGCACCCCATGAGCTCCAGGCCCTTCGGGGCCACCAACATGAACCCTGAGCCTGAACTGAACACCTTAAATCAGGAGGAGCCTACCACAGCGCTTCTCAACAGAACAGTTACCGAAAAGTAGAATAAACCCTCTGACAGTGGACTGGAGTGCACAAGGTGAAATTCTGGTGAGTGGAAAGATGGGGTGGTAAAGAAAAGTGGCCTGGTCCTCTCAGTACTATATTAGAGGCCTGGATGGTACCCTACCATAAAAGGCAGACTGATAAAAGAAACACTTAGTGCAGTTATTAATGTATACAGAGCCAGCCAGACACGAAACCCAGAGAAAAGGTCAGTAGGTTGACACCTACATAGTGTGTGTGTGTGTGTGTGTGTGTGTGTGTGTGTGTCTGTCTGTCTGTCTGTCTGTCTGTGTAAGGGACAGGGAGGACTTAAGAGGCATCGTAAGGCAGTAGATGTTGTTTAGAAAAAGAAAAGAGCTGGGAAGCACACAGAAAGGCCTGGGGTGACATTCCCCTGAGTTCTGGGCCGGCTGGTTGTTTTTCAGCCCTGTCCTTTCCCTTGGTGGGTAGATTTTAAGACATTTTCTCGTCCTTTGGTAGGCAGAGGACTTCACTAAGAGCCCCTGTCTGTATTTTTTGTTATCCTTGTTGTTTTTCTAGACACAGTTTCTTTGGGTATAGCCCTGGTTGTACTGGAACTTGCTCTGTAGACCAGGCTGGCCTCAAACTCACAGAGATCCACCTGCCTCTGCCTTCCAAGTGCTGGGATTAAAGATGTGCACCACCACCACCTGGCTCCAGTTTGTATTTTTAAGGAAGGAGGACCAGAGGAATCTCCAGACTGGGAAGGCAGGGGGATGGCCGTAGAAACCGGGTTCTGAATTGTTCTGCAACTCAACTTATCAAAGTCCTACACTTAGTGTATGTTGTCTGAGCCACCAAATAGGAAAGACAAATAATAAGAAAAAGAATGCAGAAAATTATATGAGAAGTTAATTTCCATGCACAGTAGAACATGTGTCAAGATGAACAAATAAGGACATCTGAAATCTCTAAGGAAAAATAAAATAATGGCACCCACATGCAGGAATCACCAAGAACAATGAATCAATTCCAAATGAGAAGTTTACACATATAATACTAGGACTCAGGAGGCTCAGACAAGAGGAATTCAAAACCAGTCTCGGTTATACGGTGAGCTTCAGGCCACTCTAGACTATCTGGTAAGTTACTGTCTCAAACCACCTAAACAAATAAACAAAATAAGGATAAGGAAGACAGCTAGTAACAGGTTTTAAACAGGAAAAGCAGCCCAAGAAGTAGCTCCATGGGTCGTGTGGTTGGAAAAGATTATTCCAAGTGTCACACAAGAAACACAAACAAAATAAAAGTAACCCAGGCAATATTTACTTTGGCAAAAGTGTGCACAACAGTGCAAGCGGGTGAGCGTGCCAGGATGAGGAGTTCACTTAGTATGTATTTTACCACATTGGTGGGAGATCAATAAAAGGTCGATTATTGAACCTACTTTAAACCAAAAAAGCAACCACTAGTTTTAAATCCTTTGCATTGCTATGGATTTTTGTATACTGATACAAATTCAAGGTGATTTTGGTGAGAACACACTGTACATATGCTTCTCCTCTTGTTCAAAGTATTGTGCCTATACGGCTCAGCTAACAACGCAATATAAATTTTTGAAAGTTATTATTACAAACCATTTAGGATAACAAAGAGACGCAGGGTTAGTTTCCAGTCGCCCAGTCTTGGTAGAGGGTGTGGCTTGTAGTTTCTTTATTACTTCCTTGTATAGTAAGTCTTGTCCCTTGTTGTTGATGAGGCCGCTGTTCTGCCCAGATTTTTCTGAATGTATACACCCCTCTCCAAAGGCATGGTATAGATGGTTTCTTCTTTTTCTTTAAGCAAATCATAGCTTGAGCAGACCAGTTTACTTTTTCACTTACATTTCTGTTCCTGGAATGAAGACCATGAACAAAAGCAACCTGGGAGACAGGGTCTGTTTCATCTCATCATTATAGTCCATTGTGAATGAAAGTCATGCAAGTCAAGGCAAGAGCAGGAGGTAGAAACCTACAGGGCTGAAGCTTACTGGCTTGTTCCATTTGTTTTCTTACGTGTCCCAGGGCCACCTAACCAGAGGTGGAACCAACCACAATTAGATGGGCACCGGCACATCAATCATTAACAACAACAACAACAAAATGCCCTACAAGCTTACCTACAGACTAATGTTTTTTTCCCTTTCTTTCTTCCTTCCTTCCTTTCTTTCTTTTTCTTTCTTTCTTTTTTTTTTTTTTTTCGAGACATGGTTTCTCTGTAGCTTTGGAGCCTGTCCTGGAACTAGCTCTTGTAGACCAGGGTGGCCTTGAACTCGCAGAGATCCACCTGCCTCTGCCTCCCGAGTGCTGGGATTAAAGGCGTGCTTTGCCACCACAGCCCAGCCCTACAGACTAATGTTATGGAAACATTTTCTCGATTGAAGTTTTGCTACTGATTGCCCACACTTAAGTCATCTTGCAGGTACAGGATCACAGGGATTAGAAAAGAAGGTGGCTGGTTGTCTCTGGCTCTGTGGTCACGAGTTAAGACTCCAAAGATGGTTCCTTTTTTTATGCTTACAAACAGATGGAAGGGTTTCTTTCTCAAGTGAAGGTAATTTTAGTACTGGTCTAAAACAAGGCATTTCTTCAGTTTCAGGGCAAGTTTGACCTCATCAAGGCACGGTAAAAGGGGATTGGCTCTTCTAGGTGTTTGAGATCAAGGTCCTAGATTTTAAAGGCTCAAGAGTCAATCCATAGTCTACAGTATCCAGTTAGTCCAAAATTTTTATGAAGTCAGTTTTTAAAAAAAAATCTTTTAGATTTATTTTACTTTATGTGTATGAGTATTTAGCCTGCATGCATATGATGGTACCCACAGAGGTCAGAAGAGAGCACTGGGTACCCTAAAGCTAGACTTATGGAGGTGTTTATGAGCTACTACATGTGTGAGGAGAACCAACCCAGGTCCTCTGTAAGAGCCACGCATGTTCTTAGTCTCTGAAATATCTCTCCCACCTAAGACACCACCCCCAACACTTTTTTTCTCTGTAGAGGGAAGTGACAAGGTCATTATTGCCTCTGTCCATTCAGTGCCCAATCTTCATTTTCTCTTGCTAATTAAATGTTCTAAACATTGGACTTTATTTTCAATGAATTGTCATGTAACTTTCCTTTGAAGACTCTTAGGTCCTTTTGTCCCTGTGTTCATTACCCTTGGGATGTCAATGACAGCAAGAAGCCACCCACATACTGAATTGGGTTCACCAGGAGGGCATTCTGTACCTTCTCTGGTTTCATTGATTGGTGATTAATTTCATCTGAGACAGGGTCTTCTCCGGTAGCCCTGGCTGGCCTAGAACTCACTATGTAGAGCAGAATGACCTCGAACTCACAGAGATCTGCCAAAGCGCTGTTGTTTTAAAGAGTTTTTCCAATATCTGTCCAAACAAAATCCATCCAATTAAGTATTGCTGTTTCCTCTCCATCTGGGGATCTTCCCACTCCAAGGAGAAGAGGTCCTCAGCCAAAAAAAAAAAACATGGTTGACATGGAGTGTTGTCGTATGGAATCCTACTGAGGAGCACGTGGGGCTGGCTGACATGGAGTATTGTCGTATGGAATCCTACTGAGGAGCACGTGGGGCTGGCTGACATGGAGTATTGTCGTATGGAATCCTACTGAGGTGCACGTGGGGCTGGCTGACATGGAATATTGTCGTATGGAATCCTACTGAGGAGCACGTGGGGCTGGCTGACATGGAGTATTGTCGTATGGAATCCTACTGAGGAGCACATAGGGGCTGGCTGACATGGAGTATTGTCGTATGGAATCCTACTGAGGAGCATGTGGGGCTGGCTGACATGGAGTGTTGTCGTATGGAATCCTACTGAGGTGCACGTGGGGCTGGCTGACATGGAGTGTTGGCTGTGTACTATCTTGGTTCACTACCCTAAGGTCTATAAGAACCATTACACTTTCTCACTGGCAAGACTGGGGTGTTAGACAGAGACATACAGAGCATGAAGAGACCATCTCTTGCCAAACCATTAATGATGAGTTTTAATCCCTAACTCCCTTTAAAACACATGGGATACCGCCCTCTTCTTACCACGCCCCCTCGGGTTTCTAGAGTAATCAGGATCGGGAGGATCTCTGAATCCCCTTGATTCCCAGCTTTGCTTTGGACTTCAGGAAAGATCATCTTTTTCTGCTTTCAGACTCAATAGGCACCAATAGCCCTATGTGGTGGTCACAATCGATGCTCTAGCACTGATCACAAATGGTGGGTGGTGTCTCCCCTCCTGCCAGTACTGACGAGTCTGGTAGATACAATTGTCCCTGATTCAGTTACCTGTGCCAGCTGGCCCGAAACTACAAGGAGCACAGAAATCGACATCAGGTCCTCCTCCACATTCAGTCTCTGGTCGTTTCTGGCTCCCTATAACCCTACCCACCATTCTTGGAAGGCTATGTAGGATTCTCCAGACTGGATCTCCTTTGTCAGCACCACTCATAAGTCAACAGTGTGTGGGCCTTGCCTTCGGCAACGGGAATGAATCTAAGCCAAGCTACTGAGTCAAACTGACCGATTAGACCACAGTAGAAGGTGGTACAGAAACTCATTTATTGGGGTTTCACCTTGCAAGGACAACAGTGACAGGGCAGTGATAGATTTACTGAAGGACAGAAGTGGAGAGAGTATTAAAACTGCACCGTGGTACAGTCACAGCACACAGACAAGGCTCAGGAGACAGGGTCAAACCCAGTGGAGCTGAGAGGAGCAGGAATCTTTTCTAGCAGTAGGGGATGAGTTAGTGTGTATGAACATATCTAAGGGTTCAAGCTGATTTCCCTTAAGTAGTAAGTTTTACACAGCTGTTGTCTCTCTTGGGGTTTAAATGTTTATATAAGACATCAAGAATATCCTTGGTTCAGGATTGTCAACTTGTTGGTATGTTTGATTTTAGCTACCTATACATTTCTAGGGAACTTTGCTCCTCAGAAGGGCTGCCTTTGTCTTGGAGGAGGGCTGCTCCCTGAAGGAGGCCCCGCCCTAGCTGCCCCTTGGGTTACTGCCACTCCCCCTGCAGTAGCCCTAGGACTGTGCTCTGTCTGCCTGGGATTAACACAATCCAGAAAAACCTGAAGGTTTTGTTTTCTTCCTTTTTATTTTGTTCTAAATCAATCACCATGAAAAAATCGGGCTAATAAAATCTACTTTTTTCTGTCATAACAAATTCATCGAAGCAGAAACGGGACAGAGCAGCCTCTGTCAAACAGGGACATTAGGACTCCAGGCGACTCGGTAAGTAACATTTTTGGTGCCTAAATTGACGTTGTCGCTGAACTCTTTCCTGTGTCACAGACGACCTGATAGGCTAACGAGAAACTGAAGGGTCTCAGGTGCAGGCTCAAGAGAGACACCGTGCAGGACTGTTGGAATGAAAAGGTCCTTTAAAGAATTGTGCATGTCGTGAACAGATGGACAAGTAGACAGCAGTGGTAGGCAGAGGACATTATGCCATGATCCTGCAGCCAGGCTCTCTGTTTCTCTAGCAGGTAGCAAGGAATTGGGTGGGGAACAGGATAAGTGGCCACCAACTGATGTAAACTCACTTCCCCAAGTAAGAAATCCTGGTACCTGGAAGTCTGTTTGCTTGGGCTTCCAGACCAATAGGCCGCCCCTCAGTGTCTGTAGGGGAGGAGCGGCTGCTGGTATTGTGGTCTCAGCCCTAGTCTGAATTCTTCCATTACATGCCCAGCTTTTCCGTCTATATAAAGAGAACTAAGGATTTTATAGGAAAGAGAAGCAGCAGAGAAGGCCCCAGGGATAATGGGCATCACTGCAGAGACAGCAATGCCATCATTTCTACTGGGTGGTCTGCTCTTTGCCAAAGATTCCAATACAGTAGCAGGTTTGTTTCCAGCTCCCTGCTTACAGCCTACTTTTGGCTGCTATTCATGGTGTAAATGGATTGTCCATAGTGAGTGTGACTCTGGTCAAGGTGGTTCAGGATCATTTGAACACACACACTGACTACCCTGGAGCAAGAATTCCAGGTAGGAATTCTGAACAGCAGGTGTGTAATGATTTGGGTTCCTTGTGACTCCACCCAACATTCCAGAAGCCTGATTAGGATTTTCCGAACTAGGTCCCTTTGTGAGCACCACTCTTTGGAAGTATATAGGCTTCTCTTTTGATTATGGCAATGAGTTTGGCCTCAGCTGCAGCTTCTGGGTCATGCTGGCTGGTCAGAACACGGTGACACAGAAACTTAAGGTTCTTGTAACTTTGCCATGTGGAAAAGCTAAGATTCTGATGATCTGTTCCTTAGGGCCCAGCCAGGGGTGGGTGTCCTGGGAAGAGTTAAAAGTATGAGAAATTAAGATCGGAACACTGGGAACCTTTGTATACAACCGCCAGCAGTAATAAGCAGGAACGCAAGTTCTGAATGTCAGCTGAGGAGGCCTGAGGGCAGATGTCTGCCCCAGAGCCCCCACATCCAGTCTCTCTTTCTGCTGCATGGCCCTTCTTCCTGCAACCACAGAAGCCAAGAGTAGAAGGGTTTGAGGTCCAGCATGGCTATAACACAAGAAAACCCACAGTGCTCAAGGAACAAGAGGAGGAGAGCATGGATCATGACAGGGTCCCTTCCAAGGGTGGCGAAGACAGGCTCACTGTTCAAAGTCTACGTGGTGGCCGGAACCAAATGCTTAGAGCAGACTCTGTCCAGTTCTGTAAGGAAGGGAAAGAAAGGGGAACAAAATGGGCAAAGAAGTGAAAAGTGAACCAGATCCTTTATCTGTCCCACCATCAGGGCCACAGGGCCCAGTTAGTCCCCAGTGACAGACCTGGTCCCTGACAGTCCTTGTACCCAAAGATTCGAGTGCTGTTCTCCTTCTCTTCCTGTGGTCTTCTCTTCCTGTGGCCTTCTCTTCCTGTGGCCTTTTAATTTACCCTCAAGCTCCTTTTTCTTTTCTCTGTTTAGAGATGGTCTAACTTCAAAGCCCTGGCTGACCTGGAACTTGCTATGTAGAGTGGATTGGCCTTAAATTCATAGAGATTCACCGGCCTCTGACTCCCAAATGCCAGGATTAAAGGCATGTACCACCACGTCCCACCTCTTCTGTTGTTAAAAATATCCCTTTTTATGAAAGGCAGTGGGGTTCGTGCCACTCCTACTGAGGCACTATGGGCAGCTGATGGCCTCTGGGGGAGAGGCATTTTTTTCTTTAGGGTTTGGCCCCTGGTAGGTGTACCACGCTCAAGTGTATGATCTCATACCCAGGTATATGTGAGCATCACAAATTGGACTGGATGAGTTAGTTTTTAAAGACACAAAATCGAGGGAGGTGGGGTGGACTGGCAGGCATTAGGGGCAGGAGTGGGGGTGAAAGTGATTTCAACACATGAAATTGTCAAGGAATTAATAAAAGTATTTTAATTTAAAACTATCTTAATAACAACTGGATGTGAAAAATTCAAATGTCAATCTAGACAATGGCTTGCCAAGAACTTTTCTGAGATTAAAGACGCAGCTTGATTAGGTGTAACATTTGTACAAGACCCTGCTCCATCCCCAGAACTGAGAAGGAAAGATTTTAGCACTGGGCAGTTCCAAAGAGCTAGCGTGAGTTTTCCTTGGTTCTCCAAGCGGTTGTTTGTTTGCTTTTAAGTCTTTGGAAGGCAAACACAGTTGTTTCCCACCTGGTTCTTTACCTATTTGTTATTAGGATCCAGTTGAATCCGCTGTGTCTAGATTCTGGCAAAGGACACCAACAGATCAGCACTGCCACCTGCTGGTCTGAGCTCCCACCATGAGCAAGCAAGACTTGCGGGCCTCTTATTTTAACCCTCACTTCCTTTACCCATTTCTCAGGCTGGGTAATAGTCAAGTGAGTGACTGTGTGCATGAGGGCTACTTTACATTTGTATTTCAGCATTCACACCTCACGGTGCAGCCAGGCTAAGCACACAATTCAACAGTTTTTAGAATTTTGTATTAGTTCTTATGTTTATTTACTGGGGAAGGGTGTGTGTGTGTGTGTGTGTGTGTGTGTGTGTGTGTGTGTAAGGTCAGAGGACTGGGAATGGACTGCTTTGTTTTCACTGTGTAGGTCCAGGGGGAAGGGTGTGTGTGTGTGTGTGTGTGTGTGTGTGTGTGTGTGAAGGTCAGAGGGTTGGAATGGACTCTTTTGTTTGTTCTCACTGTGTGGGTCCAGGGAGTCATCAGCCTTGGTGAGCAGAGTCGTTGCCCACTGAGCCGACAGTTCTTCGGGCAGCACATGAAGGTTCCTGTTTCTCCATGCCCTCACCAGTTCTTACTATCTGACTTTTGGACTTCTACCTACTCCGGTTGTGTAAAACACTGTGTTAGGGGTTTGTTTTTTTTTCCTTCCACGTAATATCTTGGTGTCTTGTTCATTTCCATATTGTTACAATTTTTTATTGTTGTTGTTATTATTTATTATGTTTTAGACAGGTTCTAACTATGTCACCCAGGTGCAGTCTTGTTGAGTTTCACATGGCACCATTTCCAAGTCATGGAAGGCATTTTCCCTAAAGGTACCCAAGGCCATCTGGGTAGAATCCCTCAGGAGTGGCCGCAGGGTGGGGATGGCAGATCGGAGAATGGAGAAAGGTGAGGGAGAGTGGCTCAATGGTTTGTGCACAGATCTCTGCAGAGGCCAGGCAGGGGAAGGAATACCTCAGAATACAGAGTGAGAGACTACTCAGAGCAGGAATAGGAGATGTCCCCAAGCCAAGGCTGCCTCTCAGTGTTACCAATAATGCTGAAACATCTAAGTTTCTTCTCTTTGTAGTTAAGACACTCTAATTGCAGGCGCTGGTAAACCCCACCATTTTGCATAGGATTTAAGCATTACGAAGTTTCTATGCTTATCTGTTAGGTTTCACCTGCACTTCTCACTCTCTCCAGCATTGTCCCTCACACCTGTCATTCAGAACTGGCTCCGTATATAGGAAGTGAATCAGGGAGCAGCTTGTATCATAGGAATAACCTGAGTTTCCTGGCATTGAGACTAGCTTATTGACTGATAGAGGTAGCAGAAGCACCCACATCTCCTCTGGGTGTGTAAGGGTGGCTCAGAAGCCCCTGAGGTCCAGTTAAAAATCATTAGATCAGAAGGTGCTATGCAAGTGCCCAGAGAGAGGAGGAATCAGTCCTACCCAGACGGAAAGCCTGGGCCCAACCAGATGGCCTCGATGAGGAAGAGTGATGCTCTATCTTGAGAGTAACTAACAGCTGTGTAATTAGACTTAAGGCCCACGAGGTAGGAAAGAATTCATGCCTGGCAATGTTAGCCTAGTCAACGGTGCCTGTGGCCAGAGAGGTCATGGACCCTAGAGAAGACTCTGCCGGCACCATTTCCCTAAACAAACCTAGCTCCCAACTTTGTTCTAAGTATTTGTTCTTATATCCACAGAAAAGTGTTGTGCCCACCTCTACTCAAAGAAGCTTCAAGATTTTTTTTTTTTAAAAAATGTGCATTGATGTTTTTCCTGCACTCGAGTATGTGTGAGGGTACCAGATTCCCCTGGAACTGGAGGTGCAGACAGTTGTGAGCCACCATGCTGGGTGCTGGGGAATCAAACCCAGGTTCTCTGCAAGAGCAGATAGGGTTCTTAACTGCTGGTCCCTCTCTCCAGACCCAAGGAAGCTTCTTCGTGCAGCAGATGGAGACTGTTAGAGAGATCCAAGCTGGTCAGAAGGCAGAGAATAAATGAGGGTGGGGTGTCGAACCCCAACCGAGATCTACAACCAATGAATCTACAGTGTAGCCCCTCTACTCCAGGCTTCAAAATCACTAGAGAAAGGGAGGGAAAGACTGAGTCAGAAGAGTCGAGTGTCTGCTACTAGATAGTGTCCCCAAAACCTCACAGAGAAAATGCACCCGTGAACATTCACCGCTATGGTTGTTTGAATCGGACAAGCACAACAGTACCAGCGGACACGCCAGCACTGGCGGGGAAACTTCAGTAAGGTCCTACCCATAGCTGAACAACTACAACAGGCTGTTTGCTGTGGGACCACGGCTTTACCCTGTAAACATTTGTTTCTTGTACTTGCTTAGTAAAATGCTGATTGATCAGTAGCCAGACAGGAAGTAGCGTTGTGATGGAGGAAGGTCATTGGCTAATAAAGGCACTGCCCTGGCCCATTTTATTGGTTAGAGGATAGGTGGGAGGAGTAAACAGAACAAAATGCTGGGAGGAAGAGGAAGTGAGCTCAGAGACTCCACAGCTCCTCCTGGGAGCAGACGCCTCAGAGAGAGACGCCATGCCCCGCTCCCGGGATGAAGCTCCGACCCAGGATGGACTAGGCTAGAATCTCCCCGGTAAGCGCACCTTGGGGTGCTACACACAGATGATTAGAAATGGGCTAAATTAATATGTGAGAATTAGCCTAGAAGAGAATGGGCCAAGCAGTGATTAAAAGAATACAATGTCCGTGTAATTATTTCGGGGCATAAGCTAGCCGGGCAGGTGGCTGGGGTGTTGGGGACGCAGCCCCGCCGCCGCCCCTATTACTACATATGGCGCCCACGTGGACAACTGCTTCCACATAAAGCCTGAGACAGCTTGGGAAGTAATTCTAGAACAAAATGAAAGCATTGTGCCTGGTTTCTTGGTAGCAGCAATTTCTCGGTTCTACTCTCATCTAAGAGAGGCTTCCTGACTCAGCTTTAGCTGCAAAGCCTGCAGCTCATTAAGAGGTCCTGCCACGAAACACTTAAACTGTGTTGACAAAAAGCTGAACGCATGCTTTTCGGTTTTCAGCCGTAGCAGGAAAAAAGCTGTGCCATTTAAAAATGCTGGCTTTCTGGGCCGTCCTGCCAGGGCAAACTCTGACTGTTTGAGGCAGGAGGGCCGGCTACCAAGCGAGGACGTGAATGTTGTCTGTTGTAGCTCACTTGCTGGCAGGGACCTTGAAATGCCATACAGTTGTTGCAGTAAACATGGCTACAGCCTGTATATCCACCATGAGGCTGGAAAGCTAAGGAATGGACTGGATCTAGCTGGCAAAGCCACACCTTTAATCCTACCAATATTGCTCAGTAATTTAAAGGCTCGTGTGGTCAGAAAAAGAGAGATATACAGTAAAGAGAGATTCAAAGACAAAGAAAATTTCTAAATGGTTTGAAGTGTGTTAAAAATATATGCAGACTAAAATTTAAAGTTCTTAAAAGTAACAAAAAAAAAAGGAAGAGAGTTGTTGTGTGTGGTAGCACACGCCTTTAATCCCAGTGCCTAGAAGGCAGAGACAAAGAGATCTCTGTGAGTTCAAGGTGTAGTAGTGTACACCTTTAATCCCGAATGCCTGGGAGGCAGAGACAGGCGGATCTCTGAGAGTTCAAAGACAGCTTGGTCTACAGAGTTACTTCAGGTCAAAGATACAGAGAACCTATCTCAAAAAGCAAAAAGTTAAAAGTAAAAATAAACTAAATAGAGGTTAAAACAAAGCTGCACAAAGATGGAAAATACACAGAGAATTTTGATACTGTATGCTATTATGCTCTCTTTGAATTGTTTGAATGCTGAGGAAAGAGCAAAAGCTACTAAAAGATATTTATTTATAAATGCTGCTGAGCTAATCCAACATAGATATTTTGTTGCCTTGAATTTGAAATTTGGACCTAAGGACATGATGCTTTGGAAAGGAGTTTCTTATTTTGTTTTCACAGAGGATGAGACGCTGTTCATTTCTTCTATTCCGATTTGGTATGATGGACCACGCCCTCCTGAAGGGTTGGTGTGAACGCCTTCAAAAAATTGCTTCGCTCAACTGCCAACTGAGATGAAGCTAACACACAGGTTATACCGTGAAAGACCTAATTAACGACGCCCCCATTCAGCAGGAAGCAGTTTGGAGAGAAAAAACTGCGCCCATGTTCCCAAATATGGTTTATAAACATTCTTTTACATTTAAAGGGGGATATGATATAGGTATGAATGATTTGCATTGGTATGAATTTTGCTTTATTGATAGAGATTTACGGTCAATTTTGTTATATGTATAAGTGTTTCTGATTTTGATTGAGGTATTGTGATTGTGTAATTCATTTAAATATGTACTGTATAATTAAGAAATATAGGTTGTTAATGGATAATAATCGATAATAGTAAAGCTTGTAGTCATGTTAGTTAGATTTTCTAGATATATAGAGATATATTTTAGATAGACATTCTTCATGTCTTTCAAAGATTACAGAATAGGACATTTAATGTTTTAATAACTGAGGACTTTTCATGACAATGAGACACTCTGCTCCTGGCAGCACCAATCTACTTCAAGAGGAAGATGAGCATCGAAGAGGCTCGTTATGGAGTTTGATAGCCATTTGGGCAAGAAACTGCTCTTGCCTGGACTATTGCATAAACTGGACACAGAGAACCCGCAGAGAGAGGACTACTGAACTTGCCTAAGGTGAGATGATCTTTCGGGGTTCCTGATTCATTTTGAAAGAGTCTGCGAGACATTCTGCAGGACACAACAGATAGTGACTGAACTGACTTTGAATTTTCCTGCTTTATGGAAATGTCTGCTGGATACCATGGGCCTGAAGGCTGAAGATGGATGCCCCAACGGTACAGAAGAACTTTGGGTGACTGTCCAGGCAGCGAGATGTCTTTGTCATTTCTAGAGTTTGAAGTTTCTTAGTTCTTGTTTACTTAGGTAATGTATCTTTCTGGAGTCTTTGATGGAGTTAAGAATAGTTAGTTATAGTTATAGTTTTCCTTAGTTATGATAAAGATTATTGTAACTTTTACTTGATAACTGTTTTGTTATATGTAATTTTGCTATGTTAAAGTTAAAGCCCTTTTTTTTTTTGTTTAAACCGAAAAAGGGGAAATGATGGAGGAAGGTCATTGGCTAATAAAGGAACTGCCTTGGCCCATTTTATTGGTTAGAGGATAGGTGGGAGGAGTAAACAGAACAAAATGCTGGGAGGAAGAGGAAGTGAGCTCAGAGACTCCACAGCTCCTCCTGGGAGCAGACGCCTCAGAGAGAGACGCCATGCCCCGCTCCCGGGATGAAGCTCCGACCCAGGATGGACTAGGCTAGAATCTCCCCGGTAAGCGCACCTTGGGGTGCTACACACAGATGATTAGAAATGGGCTAAATTAATATGTGAGAATTAGCCTAGAAGAGAATGGGCCAAGCAGTGATTAAAAGAATACAATGTCCGTGTAATTATTTCGGGGCATAAGCTAGCCGGGCAGGCGGCTGGGGTGTTGGGAACACAGCCCCGCAGCAGCCCTTATTACTTCAGCGTTGTGGTGACTAGGCAGGAAGGAGAGGCAATGAGAACAGGAGAATTCTGGGAAGAAGAAGCTCAGTCTGCTGTCCTCACCCAGACACAGAGGAAGCAAGGTGAGAACGCCTAGCTAATGAAAGGTACCAAGTCACGTGGTTAACGCAGACAAGAATTATGTGCAAATGTAAGTTATAAGAGTTAATAAGAGCCAGGCAGTAGTGGCGTACACCTTTAATCCCAGCACTCGGGAGGCAGAGGCAGGCGGATCTCTGTGAGTTTGAGGCCAGCCTGGTCTACAAGAGCTAGTTCCGGGACAGGCTCCAAAGTTACATAGAAACCCTGTCTCAACAAACAAACAAACAAAAAAAAAAGAATTAATAATAAGAAGCTAATAGGCTTCTTAGTTTATAGTTAATGTAGGCCTCTGTGTGTTTCTTTGGGACTGAACGACTGAGGAACTGGGTGGGACAGAAACCTCTGTCAACAGCTGTTGAGAGTGGGGGCGTCTGTTTTCTCTAGGAACAAGATCCTACATAGATTGCCCAGTCCCATGTGTTCAGTCTTAGACTGTATGTACATCTCAGCAATGGTAAACAGACTTGGTGGGTTATATCTACACATGTGTACGTAGCTACGGTGCTTTGAATCAGAATGGCCCCCATAGGCTCATATATCTGAAAACAGTTGGTGCAGTGTTTCTCAACCTTCCTAATGCTATGACCTTTTAATATAGTTGTCAAGTTGTAGTGACCCCCCCAACCATAAAATAATTTTAGTTGCTACTTCATAACTGTAATTTTGCTAGTGTTGTGAATTGTAATGTAAATATCGGTGTTTTTCAATGGTCTTATGCTAACCCTGTGAAAAGGTCATTTTTAACCCCAAAGCGGCAGTGACCCACAGGTTGAGAACTATTGAGATGGTGAAACTGGGAAGGATTAGAAGATATGCCCTTGCTGGAGGCAGTGTGCCAGTCCCAGGTAGTGCTCTCCCGTCCTGCCTCCTGTTAGTGGGTCAGATGTAAGCTCTCAGCTACTATTCCGGCACCACGCCTACCACCTGTTGCTATGCTCTCTGCCACAACTGTCATAGGCTCCAACCCTGTGGAACTGTGAGCTCCCAAATTAAATGATTCCTTTTATAAGTTGCTTTGGTCATGTATTTTTCTCAGCATTATAAACACCACTAAGATAAATACATATATGTGTGTGGCAGTATAGTTAAAGAAGAAGACATTATGAATTTGCTAGGAAGAATGGGAGGAGATGGAAGGCAGGTAGAGAGGGAATGGAGTGATGTAGATGAAGTATCATGTCTGAAGTTCTCAAAAAAAAAAGTAGATGCTGGAGCAATGGCTCAGAAGTTAAGAGCACTGGCTGATCTTCTAAGGACCCGGGTTCAGTTTCCAGCAACTATATGGAAGATCACAACCGTTTGTAACTCTAGTCTCAGGGTATTCAGTGTTCTCTTTTAGCTTTCATGGTACCAGGCACACACAAAGTGCACAGCCAGACATGTAGGAAAAACACCCATACACATAAAAATTTTAATTAAGTTAAATTTTTAATCTTTGAAAAGTATATAAATACATATTTATTTTTAAAATTCATTTGTTTTGAAAACGAAGCATGCAGGAAAAAATTTGGGGAGGCACGCACTTCTGGTTCAACCGCCTCTGGTCATATTAGTCGAACTCATAAGGAGCTGTGGCACTGGGTAGCAGGTTTGTGAAAGCATTTGAAAGGTCAGAAGTCCAGTGATGGCTTTGTTTTCACTGTCACCAATCACAGGCTTCATCCGTCCTGGCACTGGTGCTGCTGCTGGGACAAGGAATGCTCTCATCTCCTCCACCCTCGGGGCTGCTGGAGAAGCTCTTCCAGTACATGGACCTCCACCAGGATGAGTTCGTGCAGGTAGGAGAAGTCACACGTGATGTTCTGGTTGCTCCCTTCAGAATTGGGTGGCCTCAGTCTGCTAGGAGATGTGGGTTTTCAGGCCTGATGATAAGATTCCATTAAAAATGGTGGGGACTTCTTATTAGGTTAAAATAGCAGTACTCAGCCACGTGGTGGTGGCACACACCTTTAATCCCAGCACTAGGGAGGCAGAGGCAGGTGGATCTCTGTGAGTTCGAGGCCAGCCTGGTCTACAAGAGCTAGTTCCAGGACTGGCTACAATGCTACAGAGAAACCCTGTCTTGAAAAACCAAAAAAAAAAAAGTTTCAGTTTAAGAAGTTCAGGTTCTAACACTGAACCACGAGCAAGGATTACGAATTATTCCATCATGGGCGCTTTTAGTGAATGTCTGCTCAGTTCTATAGCACAGGGGCAAGGTGCCTGCCTGGAATTAGGGAACACTCTCTCCTTTTGAAAAGTTATTAATTTATTTCCTTTTTATTCCTATGTGTATCAGTTCATCCATTTGATTTTAATTTTGTGTGTATTTATGTATTGCACCTGTGTGCCGAAACCCTCAGAAGCCAGAAGAGGGCACTAGATCCCCTAATCTGAAGTTACACGGGATTGTGAGGCACCATGCGGATGCTGGGGACTGAACCTGGGTCCTCTGCAAGAACAGTGATTGTTCTTAACCAGGGAGCCATCTTGCCAGCCCCATTATCCTCCCTTACAATTGGAAATTTGAGGTTGGAAGGTTAAGGATTTGTCAAAGGCGTATAGGACCGTGGGCTGAGGCGGGCTGAGTAACTCAACTTACGCAGTGATGAATTCAAGTCCCAGCTATGTGCCTAGACGACTGAATGTGTAGGGATGGGTTCACGGCATTCCCTCAACCTACCCTACCTCATCTTTGTTATTAGATGCTTCTGGTCTCTGATGTGGGAGTGTCATATATCAATCTGTTGATTTCATTGGTTAAGCAATAAAGAAACTGCTTGGCCCTGATAGGTTAAAACATAGGTGGGAGGAGTAAACAGAACAGAATGCTGGGAGGAAGAGGAAGTGAGCTCAGAGAGATGCCATGCTCCCCTCTCCCGGGCAGATGCAATAGCTCTGCTTTCTGAGGCAGATGCGATTCAGCTCCGACCCAGGATGGACCTAGGCTAGAATCTTCCCAGTAAGAGCACCTTGGGGTGCTACACACATGATTGGAAATGGGCTAGTCCAGGTGCGAGAGTTAGCCGAGAAGAGGCTAGATATAATGGGCCAAGCAGTGTTTAAATGAATACAGTTTGTGTGTTGTTATTTCGGGGCATAAGCTAACAGGTGGCCGGGGTGCTGGGGTCGCAGCCCCGCCGCTCCTATTATTACAGGTCTCCAGTTTTAAATTAAACCCCAAGCTCACCCATCAAGAGTTTGTGTGTGTGTGTGTGTGTGTGTGTGTGTGTGTGTGTGTGTGTATACGCGTGTGTGTGAACCCATGCGTGCAGGTCAAAATTCAACACCGTTTCCCTCAGGTGCTGCCCACTTTATTATTTTTTTGTTTGGTTTTTGTTTTGTTAGTTTTGAAGCAAGAGTTTTATTGACTTCTCAAGTAGGATCAGCTGGATGACCATTGAGCTCCAGCGACCACCTGACTCTGCCTTACCTGTTCTAGGATTACAAGCGTGCACCACAGTGTCCAGATTATGTTTTACAGAGTTGTGTCTGAGGGATTGAGCTTGCTTGGGTTCTCAACAGTTGCAAGGCAGTCCTTAAAACTGAAATGTGACCTCGTTTCCACTGCTTACTTCTGGAAGTCACTGTGTTGTTAGACTAATCTACGAGATTTCAGGAACTAAAGAGCCCTTGGGTTCCCCTACCCAACTGGACATGGGTTGCTGTGCCCTGCCATGATAACATGATAACCCCCTCACTGTCTTTCTTCACAGACCTTAAAGGAATGGGTGGCCATTGAGAGCGATTCTGTGCAGCCTGTGCCTCATCTCAGACAAGAGATCTTCAGGATGATGGCTTTGGCTGCAGACAAACTCCGGCACCTGGGAGCTGGGGTGACATCCGTGGACTTGGGTTCTCAACAGGTGCCAGGGGATCTCCTAGCTCAGTAGCTTCCTCTTCCATGGCCATCAGCCATGCCTTTCCTGGGTGGTATTAAAAAAGGACTTACTCAGCTCTCACCTCAATCCCCAGAGTCCAGATTTCCAATAGGAATTGAACATTCTGTCCAAAATGAGACTGAGCTGTGCACTTCTGGTCATAGCAGGACTGGGTACAGGTTATGAAGAAAATGGAAGCCATGAGTGGGGTCAACTTGTTATTGGAGGACCCGCCCCTCTGGCTCTCCATACACATGTCCTGCTTGCCTTTTCTTACATGCCTAGGCAGCTTTCTGAACAAACCGTATGAAGAGTGTGCTCTTTCCTCGGAACCTGTGCTAGTTATGTCCATTGCTATGATGAACCACCATGACCAGAAAGAAAATTGGGGAGGAAAGGGGTGAGTTGACTCATACTTGCTCACCACAGTTCATCGTCAAAGGAAGTCAGGGCAGGAATTTAAACAGAGTAGGTTCCTGGAGTCAAGAGAGAAGAGGGAGAAGCCATGGAGGGGTGCTGTTTACTGCCTTGCTCCCCATGGCTTGCTCAACTTGTTTTCTTATAAAACCCAGAACCACCAGCCCAGGGATGACACTACCCATAATGGACTGAGCCCTCTCCCACCAATCGCTAAATAAGAAAATGCCCTACAGCTGGATCTTATGGGGACACTTTCTCAACCGGGATTCCATCCGTTCAGATAGCTCTAGCTTGTATCAAGTTAACAGAGAAGCAGCCAGCACAGAACCATTGCTTAGGACTCCCCTTCTACCAAGGATGGCAGATCTATGTCAGAACATCCTATGTCTCCTGCTTTAATGCTGAGAACTTCAGAATCATCAAAGACTTCCAGGATTTGGAAAATCTGTTGTTTTAAGACATTTGATATCTGAGTTCTTGAAGAATATGTACAGGGAACTATACTGTTTAGCATTGTATATCTGATAATCACTGATAATCCTAATTCCAATATGCTTTATATAGTTATTGAAAGTGTATCACTGAATACATTTTTGGTTTGTTTTTTGTGGGTTTATTTATTTATTTGAATCTAAGTCCACCATGTATCCTTGGCTGGCCTAGAACTCACTCTGTAGACCAGGCTGGTTCAAATGCACACAGATTTGCCCATCTCAGCCCTTTAGTCCAGGGATTGAAGTCGCACATCGTGATAGGCAGTCATTGTATGCACCTTAGAGATGGGGAAAGTGAAGTGGACTCGAGCATAGAGTAGACAGGACTCTTGTTGTGAATGCTCTGGAAGACTGGAGTGGGTTTGTTTGTTTGTTTGTTTTAATCTTGTGGTTGACTGTCCCACAGATGCCTGATGGCCAGAGTCTTCCCATACCTCCGATCATATTGGCTGAGCTGGGAAGTGATGCCAAGAAGCCCACCGTATGCTTCTATGGGCATCTGGATGTACAGCCAGCGCAGAAGGCTGATGGGTGGCTCACGGACCCCTACACGCTCACAGAAGTGGATGGTTAGTGTTAGCTGATGCCTAGGTGGAGCTGTCTGTAGTCAAGGTTTGGGCGGGGTCAAAGGCTGTCCCAGGTCTCTAGCTGTGGCTAAGAATGAGCAGAATTAGGTGTGGTAGTTACTAGACTACACTCAGTTTCTCAGGAGCCTGAAGAAAGGATCACATTTTCAAGCCAAACCTGTGCTACAAAATGAATCTAAGGCAAGCCTGGGCAACTAAGCAAGACCGTATCTCAAAAGAAAATATGACGGCATGCTTTGCTTTTTGATTGGTAAAACACTTAGGCGTCTCTTCAGCATATATTCTCCGAGCTTTGGAGGCCACAAGGATGCTTGGGTCAGATTCACGGACAGGGAACAGATGGGTCCCAACAGGACTAAAAATAGCCCCAGAGTCAGGCTTGGTCTGCAATATTTTAACTAACTGCGATCACAAAGTTCAATCATTTGGCTTTGTAGAAACTTGTAATACAGATATGGATCTTCTTTTATCTCAAAATTTGAGTTCATATAACTCATGTTAAGTTGGCAGTACTAGTTTGAAATTTTCTTCTATCATTTTTAAAGGAAAGCTGTACGGACGGGGTGCGACAGATAACAAAGGCCCTGTCCTGGCTTGGATTAATGCCGTGAGCGCCTTCAAAGCTCTGGAGCAGGTAGGTGACCAGCTGCACTTGAGAGAGAGGGCGGCGGCTAGGAGGCAATTATAATAAAAACATCCTTCGGGTCGCTCACCCTGTCTTTGAGACACTGCGCAGGGGTTACTCACCTTCCTGAGTGCAAAGCATTGTCACAGCCATCCCAGAGACAGAAATAAAAGCTTGGGAAACTCAAGGAACTTACTCAGCGCTAGCCAGCCAGAGAGCAGTCATCCTGGCAGCATGGGTTCCAGCCTGCACTGTCAGCCACGTTAAAAACAGAACACAGAGCTGGTGAGCTGCCTCTACAAGTAAAAGCATCTGCTGCCAAGTCTGATTTTGATCGCTGGGACCTAGACAGTGGAAGGAGAACTCTTTCAAGCTGCTCTCTGATTTCTACATGTGTATGGTTTTTGCACACACACACACACACAAAACAATAAAAAAAAGCCTAGAGAACAGTGGTGGGGAGATGGTCCAGTGGGACCAGGACCTGCTGTGAAATGCTGGGTGAGGTGACACATGGCAACAACTCCAGAGCTAAGGTCTTGGAGACAGGCAGATCCTGGGGGCCTGCCGGCCATCCAGCCTCAGTAAACAGATCCGTGAATGACTCTTTCAAAAAATAAGGTGGAGAACATTAGAAGAAAAGATGGGATTTTGACCTCTGTTATCCGCATAAGTGTGCATGGCTGCGGGAATTTGCACACAGGTGTACACACGTGCATCATGGCCTAGAACGTGACGAAACCCAGGATGAGACTGAAGAGTTATAGGTTGTGACTTTTAGACCAGCTCTACCTTGTCTCATCCCTTTCTCTACCTCCTCCTCATCACAGGCATGGCTTAGTGGACGGTTATGCACACGTGACGAACTGGACACAAACCTCTGCTACCTGAGCCTCTGCCTGAGCCCACTAGGGTTTTGCCTATGACAGGCTACGTTCCCATAGGTGTCCTTATAGGGTTGTGGAAGCAAGACTGGGCAGGGGGAGCTTTGAGGAGGCTGTTCTCCCTTTCTGGCTACCTGAGAACATTATTGGTGGGTCCAGATGCATCTGTGTCTCTTACTTTGTACTAACAAGGATGGTTTTGTTTTCCAGTCATTCCATCTTTGTGTTTAGACTCCCAGAGAGGACTAAATCCGCGGTGTGGCTGTGGGCACGCGGTTTGACCCATCTCAGAGTTTTCTCTACACCAATGCACATATTGATTTGGAAAGCCAGGCTAAAACACTGTGTTTGGCTACATACTTTCTCATGTTGTTGGGAAACAGTCTGTCCAGCCTAAGGCATGGAGCCTGGCCCTTGATCCCGTTCGTCATGAGGGCAGGCACCTGCCTATGAAGAAGATCCCTCCCCCACTGAGCCCTGCCTCACCAGATGAATGGGAGATCACGTAGAGCAAGCCACCATGCCCAGGCTCCAGGCTTAGATTGCACAGTTCCTTCTTCCTAACACTGACCAATCAACCAGACCGCAGTATTTCATCAGAATGCAGAGGGCTTCTCTCTCAAGAGGTTTTTTTCCTGGGTCATAAGCAGATGAGATACGAGTTTACTTTTGGGTTCAAATCCTTAATTACATTGAGAAACACTGAGTCAGTGTCTGTCAGGTGTCAGGCTGGGTCCTGCTGGTCCATGTTCTTATGCAGGGAACTTGCTTAGTTAAACAGGCCCAGAGCATCGATGTGACCACCTGCCTTCCTACTTCCTTCCTCCCTCCTCCCTGCTTTATTTCTCTCCCTTCCTCCTCCTAAAATGTCTTGGTCCCTTTCTTCCTTTCCTTTTCCTCCCTCTCCCGGTTTTCTCTCCTTTCTTTTATCACTCCTTTTCTTCTCTTTTCCTTTCCTTCCTCTGCTTTTTTTCCCATCCATTTCCTTCCCTTTACCCCGTTTCTCACCTCTTCCAGTTCTATTTAGTTCCATTAAGTTGTATCCTTTTCCTCTTCTCCCCTTCCTTTCCATTCTTCCATGTGTGAAAACCAATATTTATAAGGAAATTACTATATAAAGGCCATAATGTACTTTGTTTTTGAAGTTTAGCACTGAAATTATACAATCACAAACAAATAAGAAATAGCCACTGCTGTCCTTGAACACATTTCTTAATTCCCCTGAACCTCATTTTCCTTACCTATGAGTTAGAAATGAGAACTTTTACCACACAGGCTTGTGGGGAAAAATTAGATGAAACGGGATTTTCAAGCAAGATGTGCTAATACATACGTGGAATCCAAACCCTCGGGAGGCTGAGGCAGGAGGCTTGTGAGTTTCAGATCAGCCTGGCCTGCATAGAGAAATAGAATCTTCGGCAAACAAACACAGAAACAAGGCAAATATCTTGTAGTGACCCCCCAGGCCTCCTTCCTTTTCTCCCTTTCTTCCTTCTTGCTCTCAGAGAACTCAAACACAGTCCCCTCAGTGTGTCATCTCATTAAGAGGCGGGGCAAACCTTAATGCCGGTGTGCCACCTCAGAAAAACGAGCCACTGAAAAGTGATACAGCTCATCTGGATTGTCAAGGGTCCCCTGAGCAGCAGAGGTGACCAAATACAGACTTTGGCTGCTGGCCTCACACTAAGTTATCTATCAGATTGATTTGAATCTTTCATTTTTAAAAATTTGATTTTGTGTGTGTGCTTGTGTTGTAATAAGAGTGGCGGGGCTGCATCCCCAGCTCCCCAACCTCCTGCTAGCTTATGCCCCGAAATAACAACACACAAACTGTATTCATTTAAACACTGCTTGGCCCTTTAGCTCTAGCCCTTACTGGCTAATTCTGATATCCCGATCAACCCATCTCTAATAATCTGTGAGCACCAGTCTTACCGGGAAGATTCTAGCCTAGTCCATCCTGGGTCGGAGCTGAATCGCATGTGTCTGCCCGGGAGCGGGGCATGGCGTCTCTCTGAGGCGTCTGCCCCCAAGAGGAGAGGTGTCGAGTCTGAGCTCACTTCCTCTTCCTCCCAGCATTCTGTTCTGTTTACTCCTCCCACCTATGTTTTAACCTATGAGGGCCAGCCAAGCAGTTTCTTTATTGCTTAACCAATGAAATCAACAGATTGATATATGACACTCCCACATCATGCTTGTGTGTGTGTGTTTATGTGTGTGCGTTTGTGTGTGTGTTTATGTGTTTGTGTGTGTGTGTGTGGAGAGGAGAGGAGCATGTACAGAGGAGGAGCACATATGCCAGGAATGTGTAAGAAGGTCATAGAACAACCCGCAGGATGTTTCTCTCCTCCCACTAGGTGGGCTTCAGAGACTAAACCCAGGTCATCAGGTCTGGCGGCAAGTGCCCTTCCTTGCTGAGCATGTTGCTAGCCCTGGATTACATCTTATGAGCTGATTGCTGAAAACTCTTCAGCTTCCAGCTATGCCTCAGCAATCGTGTGCTCATTCAGTGTTGCTAAAGGACATCAGACTGTAATGATTCAGAGCTTAGCTTGTCTTCCCAGATACCAGGATACGCAGACATGCAGGTTCCACAGACCTGACCCTTATTCCCAAATACCCTCTTCTAAATAGGTGACCAAAGGTCACTTGTTTGTAAGGCACAGGGCTCTTCTCCTTCTGGCCTTGTCTCTTGGCTCCATGGTAATCTGGATCCACTTGTTCTCTATGCTGATGACCACGTCTCTTCTCAGCATGTAACGGTTAGAGTTCTCTGAAGCTGATTCTGTGCTCTGGGAGGAAAATCCTAATTTTTCACTGTGGCTCACCAAGACAAATCAGTCAGACAAAAAGGATGAGAACTTTAAAGGAGGTCTCCCTGTCCTTCTCACATAGAGAAAACCATAAGATCCAGTCTGCTCACAATCAATGCCTTTGAGAAAAACTCAAAACGCAGGTTGAACACAGTTGAAGAATAACTTTCTTGAGAGAAAATTTACCCTGAGGCTCAACCGTCTTTCAAAGGAGAAAGTTCTCCTTTATCACAATCAGAATTATGGGAACCAAATGGCAATTTGTAATCAAGTAATTTTTCTTCAAAAGTACCTTTTAGGTGGGCTGGGGAGAGGGCCCTGTTGGTAACATTCTTGCCATGCAGGCATGAAGACCCAAGTTCAAGTCCAAAGACCCATGTGAAGGGTTTGTAGCCCCAATACTGAGAGACAGGAAGATACCCCAACTCTCTGAGCAGCCAGGATAGCCTGATTCAATGAGAGACCTTGTGTCAACAATTAAGATGAAATAACTGAGGAACACATTAGACAGACCTCTGGCTTCCACATGCATGTTCCCACGTGTGCATATGAACCTGGACACACACACACCTTCCTTTCCCCCTCATTTTCAGGGAAGGATGTCTCTGCCCCATCCCCCCACCTGCTTCTTGAAGCATGGTCAAGCCTCTTATATGGGCTCTGCTGTCTTTGGGATTTCTGCTCCAAATCCTGTCCTAGCATTACATCGAAGGGCCACATGGAATCTATCAGCTGTCCTTACCTTTGTTTCTCCCCTGCGCTGTGAACAGAGCTGTTGTGGGGGTAATCAAGCCATACATTGAGTATAGATGACTATTGAATGTATCTTTATTAAATACAAGCTTATTAATAAAACCTTGCTTGAGTGTATTGTACCGTCTCTTTACTCTGTTCTTAACCCAGGATCTTCCCGTGAACATCAAGTTCATCCTGGAAGGGATGGAAGAGGCTGGATCTGTTGCCCTGGAGGAAGTGGTCAGGAGAGAAAAGGAGCACTTCTTCTCCAGTGTGGACTACATTGTGATTTCAGACAATCTGTGGATCAGCCAGAAGAAGCCCGCGCTCACTTATGGAACCCGGGGGAACTGCTATTTCATGGTGGAGGTACTGGCAGGCTCCAGCTGTGGAGGACATTGGGGCTGTGGACAGGATAGAGAAATTATTGGGGACCTTAGAGAGGAAGCCAGGAAGCTCTCACTTGGGGCTCACAGCCTAGTTGGTCACAGATGCTAGGCTAATGTTTTGTAACCTTTCCCATTGTAGGCTTCAGGCCTTGTCGGCAGGGGACCCTAGTGCTACAGCCATAAGCAAATAGAAGCTGATGGAACAGCCACATCGTTGTGTGATACACAGCCTTGTCTTTATCTCTGAGCCTTAGTTTTCCATTTCCAAAGTTGGTGAAATCCCCTTTCCCCACCCCTAGATTATTCCTCCTCTTAAATTATTTTTAGTAATATAGGCCACCTATGATAGCATACACCATACACAGGGGGGGGGGAGAGGGAAATGGGGAAAGAGAGAGATTAAAAGAGGCATCAAGGGACTTTCACGCAAGTGATAAGAGAAAGAAAAGAACATTTCCCTGAAATGAAGAGAGGAAACATTCTCCATAAAAGTGACCCATAGCATGGCATAAAGCCAAGAGTAAGCCAGCCATATCAATAGTAATAATCCAGGCAAGGAATTTCTGGTCATCTTGGATAAAATTTGAATTGGGTGGAACAGTAGGGAATGAAGTCAGTTAAAAACAGAAAAAGGTAGAGTCTCCAAGTCATGTGACTGAGCAACATGAGGTGTGAGGTCGGGTCTGGAGGTGACCCACCTGAGTCCTGAGGACACCATCGGGCATAGATAAATGTCTGCACTCTTATCTGCTTTATAGGTAAAGTGTAGAGATCAAGATTTTCATTCTGGGACCTTTGGTGGCATCCTGAATGAACCAATGGCTGATCTGGTGGCTCTTCTAGGTAATATTTCTACTTCCTTTTGTGAGCATCCATTCTATTTACTCTTCTTGGCCTTTGCTCCTCTTATTTCCAGCAGCTCTGAAAAGGTTTGCAGTATATGAAATCTATATTCTCAGTCTTTTCTCCTCTAGCTGTGTGTTCTCTGGGCTATTTATAATGAAGCCTATGTTATGTGTCATTCTTTTCATGGTTTGAAACTCTGCTTTTTACTTATTTTTCTATTTGTTTCTTTATTTTAAAAACTTGTTTATTAACTCTGTAGACATGAATATATGTATATGGCACAAATGTATGCATATGTTAATATGGGTGCATGTGTGAGCATATACATGTGTGAGCATGTGCATGTGTGAGCATGTGCATGTGTGGGCATGTGCATGTGTGGGCATGTGCATGTTTGAGCATGTGCGAGCATGTGCATGTGTGAGCATGTGCATGTGTGAGCATGTGCATGTGTGGGCATGTGCATGTGTGAGCATGTGCATGTGTGAGCATGTGCGAGCATGTGCATGTGTGAGCATGTGCATGTGTGAGCATGTGTGAGCATGTGCATGTGTGAGCATGTGCATGTGTGAGCATGTGCATGTGTGAGCATATGTGAGCATGTGTGGGCATGTGCATGTGTCAGCATGTGTGTGGAGGCCAGAGACCAGTCTTGGGGGCCATTCCTCATTCCTTGGCTATTGTCCACATTTAGTTTTGAGACACTGGAACTCAGAGCTTACCAATGAGTCTAGACTGACTAGGGAACAAGCCTCAGGGATCCTGCTGTCTCTACATCCCCAGGGCTGTGATTATAACTGCATGCCACTGTGCCCAGATATTAATTTTTTGAGACAGGGACTCACTATTCAGTTTGTTTGTTTTTTTGTTTTTGTTTGGTTTTTCGAGACAGGATTTCTCTGTGGCTTTGGAGCCTGCCCTGGAACTTTCTTTGTAAACCAGGCTGGTCTGGAACTCATAGAGACGCGCCTGCCTCTGCCTCCTGAGTGCTGGGATTAAAAGTGTGTGCCACAACCACCTGGCTGGGAATTGCTGGTTTTAAGGGTATATATATCTAGGAATGTTTGTAAGAGATAGAACAGTATGGAACACTGTAGAACTAAGAACTAACTAGCTCTTACATTTAAATCAACCCATTTCTATTAATCTATGTATTGCCATGTGACCGTGACTTTTACCAGTCTGCTGGCATTATGTTTCTTGGGTTGCTACTCTCATCTTTCTTCCTCTGCCCCTCCTCATCCAAGTCCATCCTCATCCAAGTCCTCATCCAAGCCTATCCTGCCTGGCTGTTAGTCAAATAGTTTTTATTATTTATCAAGGAGACCAAGATATATTCACAGCATACACAAGTGTTATCCCACAGCACTGGAGACTGGAACTTAGGTCCTCATGCTTGTGTGGTAGGCACTGTACCTACTGAGCCATTTCTTTACCCCTCAACACCTCTTTAATTTTAAACCTGAGTAGGATTCATGGGTTTGAGCCATATCGGCACACAGTGCAGTTCAGTGACTACTGAGGGGTTTGTGTGGCTCAGGACTGGAAGCACAGCGGTCTTCAGTACTATTATGTAGAGGACTGGAAGACTTGGGGATCTCTGTGGAAAGGAGGGGCCAAAGGAGGAGCTGGTGAAACTCAGAGTGCTGACGCCTTCCCATGCACTCTGCTGCTTTGTCACGCTTGCACCTCGAGTTTGGCTTCCTATGATCATTTTCTGGGAAACATCTGTCCTTAGTTATACTTTGTGAAGCATTTATTGACTTTCATTGTGTTTACATAGAACCAAAGAACCTGTTGATACGTCTTCATGAGGCTGTTACTTTGTTAGAGATGGTGTCTTAGTAACTGAAGGTGTCAGGCAGCTGCTGTTGTCCCAGCACCTAGAGCAGAGGGTGTGTCTGACACGTGGTGTCAAGGTGTCATTGTCCACTGTCTCCACAGTGCTCTGTGATTAGCGACTCTGACATAAATAAAGCCTTGCTATATATCCTAGGCCCCCTCAAAGTAACCGTTCTCCTGCCTCAGTCTAGTCTAGGATGACAGTCATCCTCCACCACTCCAGACTTAATAATTGTAAAATAAAGTTCCTACCCTGATGCTGTCAAATCCTAGTCATATTAAGAACACAGAATACACACTTATGAAATGCCTTTCCTTAAATAAATGTCCTCAATGCGACCAATTCTCTGTGAGTTATATCAATGAATGTCCTAATTGTAATTTACCTTTGAGTGAGTGTGTGTCTCGGGGAAATTGAGAAAATATTTTTGGGAACTTTCACTTTCTTGTGCAAATTTGTATGTATGCAAGTATAGAATATATGCATATATTTCAACTATTTAATACTTTATACCTATTACTTCTTAACTCTGGAAAAGATAAAATGTAAACACGAGGCTTGCTTGTGGAACAAAAGAGAACTTAACTTTCTGCAGACTTGGGTCTCAGTTCTGCTCTTGGGGCTAGCCTGCCTTGGGACCACTTCCGTCTTGGGACCATTATCCCTTAGGTAAAGGGAATTGCTGTCACTCTTCCTGGCGGGGGGACAGAGGCAGTCGTGAGTTTTATCACAGATGCACACTTGTAATGTCTGCATCTGTTTTGTAGGAAGCCTGGTGGATTCATCAGGCCGCATCCTGATTCCTGGAATCTATGACCAAATGGCTCCTCTTACAGAGGAGGAGAAAACAATGTATGAAAACATTGATCTGGACCTGGAAGAATACCGGAAGAGCAGCCAAGTTGAGAAATTTCTGTTTGATACCAAGGTATAATCTTAAATACACTCATGATCTGAAAGAGGAAGGCTGCTCTTAAACCATGTTTTCCCCGTGTCTAATCGGCACTCAGGGTCGAGCTGTGCACTGTAGAGCACAAGGCAAAGGTTAAGCCCCAGGCAGGTTTTGCTCTTCACAGTCACTTTGGTCTGGTCTACATCGACCAGTCCTAGGGAGCAGTTGGTACAGACGTCAGGCATCTAACCTTGAAAACCTTGAATAACGACTCATTTGCCAGAGCTGTCTTCCACGGCAGTTTATTAATTTAAATCCCATTCCACTTCCTGTCAGGGAGCTGAACTTTCTGAATGTTCAAAGATTGGGAGTCACTGTCTGAGACACTGGCTCCAGCACCTGTAATCATTCACTTTCTCAGGCTTTACCAAGGCCTTTCAGGTCTGATGGGCAAGCCAGAGCATTCTTGCCTCTCTGCTGTGAAAAACTTAGAACTCAGAACAGAAAGCCCTCAAGAATTTAGTGTTTGCTCTTTTTCTTTTGTTTTTGTCTCCTCTTCCTCCTCCTCCTCTTCCTCCTCCTCCTCTTCCTCCTCCTCCTCTTCTTCCTCTCCTCCTCCTCCTCTTCCTCTTCTTTCTTCTCCTCTTCCTCCTCCTCCTCCTCCTTCTCTTTGCCGGCTGAGGGCTGAAGGGAGGACTTAATGGTTAAGGGATGCATTGTTCTCACAGAGGACCTGAATTCAGTTTGCAATGTGCACACGGGGTGGCTCACAACCACCTGTAACTTCACTTCTCAGGGATCTGGTACCCTATTCCTGCCTCTCTAGGTACTGTACCACATTCACACACACACACAACTCACCCTCTATACACACACAGACATACACACACACAGAGACAAACACACACACACTAAATAAACTAATAAAAAGAAAATCTTTTTCTAAAAAATAATTCTTTCCTGCTTCAATATTGGTAGCTGTAGTTGATTCCCCTCAGGAACTGCCCAGAGATGGCAAAGCTGCTGATAGAAAGTGGTACGGCTTTCTGTGGGACTGAATTTATTCCTTTAGACTGGGAAAATACACAAGAATAAGAATGGCTCAAAGACTGAAGGTTTATTTAGGAAAGAAATTCGCAACATTCATGATCAATATATAACCCTGGTTAGAAATTTATGATTGGATCCAGTTTTTTAAGCTATTTTCATTATTATTGTTGTTGTTGCTGTGGTATATGTGTGTGTGACATGTGGAGCCACAGGGCAACTTTCAAAAGTTGATTCTCCATTTTTTTTTTTTTTTTTGGCTTTTCAAGACAAGGTTTCTCTGTGGAACAGTCCTGGTTATCCTGGAACTAGCCCGTGTAGTGCCAGGCTGGCCTCGAACTCACAGAGATCCACCTGCCTCTGCCTCCTGAGTGCTGGGATTGGGGAAAGGTGTGCGCCACCACCGCCCAGTGAAGCAGGATTTTCTTGTTGGTTCTGCCACTCTGCATACCTCAGGCTAGCCTGTGAGCTCTCTCTTCCTGTATTCCTACAGAAGTGCTGGGGATTACAGATGTGTGGTTCCACATCTAACTGTTTTGCTTGGATTCTGGGGATCTAACTCAGGTTGTCAGGTTTCTGTCACAAGTGCTTGTACCCACTGAGTCATCTCAGTGGCCCTGATTCAATTTCTGAAGCAGCCCCTCAGACAAGAAGTTCTGGGCAGGGCAGCTGCATGGGCAGCAGCAGCTTGGGCCGCTTGCTGAAGGCAGCAGGAGACAAGAAACCTCACATCCTGCCTGTATTATTAGTCCAGACATAGCTGACTTGATACTACTTCATTTTTCATACGTAGGTCTCCGGTACACAGATGTTGAAGATCCGAGCAATTTAGCTGAGGTGCTTGGGGAATGGCCCTGGGGCTCTGGACATTCTAAGTGATCTACTGTTGATCTATACCACTAATCCTGTCCTCCTTGCTGTAGACCAGGCTGGCTGGCCTTGAACTCACAGAGATCTGCCTGCCTCTGTGCTGGGATTAGAGGTGCGTGCAACCACACCTGGCTCATTTTGGGTTCTTGTTTCTTTCTTTGTTTGTTTGGCTTTTGAGACAGGATTTCTTTTAGCCGAGGCTGGTCTCAACTCACAAAGGAGCCAAGAATGACACTGAATTTCTGATTTTGTTGCCTCCACCTCCCAGAGGCTGGAACAAAGGCATCTCTCCCCAGGCCCAGACCCTGTGGCACCGAGGACTGAACCAGGGATTTGTGCACACCTGGGCGGTCACTGTAGCCAACCGAGCTACAGCCCCAGCCCTCAATTGAGCCTCAGTCTTGTGTTCTTCGCATTGCCTAGGAGGAGCTCCTGATGCACCTATGGCGGTATCCATCTCTCTCTATTCACGGCGTTGAAGGTGCCTTTGATGAGCCTGGAACTAAAACAGTCATCCCTGGTCGAGTCATAGGAAAATTTTCAATCCGCCTCGTCCCTCACATGAATCTGTCTGTGGTAGAGAAACAGGTAACGATATCTGTTGTCGCGTAGGCCCAGCAGTACCATTCCTGAGTCCCACACACCATGGCAAACAGAACAACTCTGTGGTTCTTCCTCAAGTTTCACTTCTTTTTTTCCAATACAAAAGCATGGATAAAATGTCAGGAAGCCAGCATCAGCCTTACTCAGTGCAAATCTCCTTCCCCAGCTCCAGAAGTCAGACAAAGAGCTGCGCGGAGTTGCCATGATGGGACATTTTTAAAGATTAGACGGTAGCTACAAAGGCGAGATTGGCTTCACACACAGATGGAGTGGGTGACTGACTGCGCTTGGCTGGGGCTGCAAAGCCTCGAGCCCCCTCGTTTGTTATCTCGTGATCTTGGAAACCAGCATGAGGACGCAGCCATTGTGAGAAAAGCACTCTCTGGAGGGAGTTATCTATCTATATCAACCCAGTATTAATCCACCTGGTGTTGGCTTAACAGGAAGTAGACTCTTAGGGAATACCTCCATGCCCTCCCCAAGCTCTCAAGTCTGTCCTCCTCTTTCCTTGTCCTGTGCTCTGATTGCCTTCTAACACATCTCCGATCCTCTCCCATCTGTCCTTCCTGGCTCTTTCCCTCCCTTTGGGAAACACCACTGCATTATCTTAGGGATATACATCCACAGAGGCAGGCACATCCTTGTCTCATTCGCTGCTACCACTTCCAGCACCTTGGTGCTAATAAATGCTGGATGAAAAATAAATGAAAAAAAAAAACCCTGTGTTTTGGAGGCTGGAGCCTCCTGGGAAGATTTCCTTAGTAAAGCAGGCTCTTTTTGTTTTAATTGATTAATTAATTTTTTATCTGCCAGTCCCAGTTCTCCCTTCCTCTTCTTCTCCTGCTCTCTCCCTTCCCCCTCCCCCCACCTCCCACCCACTTCTCAGAGAGGTTGAGGCCTCCCCTGGGAAGTCCTGTTCCAGTCCCCTCATTGAGGCAAGACCAAGGTTCCTCCATCCCTGCCCTGTGAATAGGCTGAGCAAGGTGTTTCTCCATAGGGAATGGGCTCTACAAAGTCAGTTCATGCGTTAGAGTTAGATCCTGGTCCCACCGCTAGAGGCTCCACAGACTTCCCCAGCCACCTCAGCATCGTCACCTGTATTCAGGGGGCCTAGTTCCGGCCTCTGCCGGCTCCCCACTTGTCAGTCAGGAGTCAACTGATTCTGTGGGTTTCCCCATCAAGGTCTTGACCCCTTTGTTCATATTATTGCTGGTCCCTCCCTTTGCCAGGAGCTCAGCCAGTGGTTCGCTGTGGATCTCCGTACTGGCTTCCATCTGTTTCTGGAAGACATTCTAGCTTCTCTGGGGTTGTGGACTGTAGGCTGGTTATTCTTTACTTTATATCTGGTAGCCACTTATGAGTGAGGCATATTATACTTGTCTTTCTGAGTCTGGGTTACCCCACTCAAGATGTTTTTTTCTAATTCTGTCCATTCGCATGCAAATTTCAAGGTGTCATTGTTTCTGACCTCTGAGTAGCACTCCATTATGTAAATGTTCTGCATTTTCTTTATCCATTCTTTGTTTGAGGGGCATCTATGTTGTCTCCAGGTTCTGGCTATTATGAATAATTAAAGCAGGTTCTTAAAATGTCTCCTTCACTGTCTAGCTTGGAATTGCTCCCACTTTTCAGAATTTTCCAGAATGTATAATGCCCCCCCCCCAAAAAAAATATTCATTAGATTGTTACTAGATGAGAAGCTGTATTTGGATTGTGTTGCCTCAGAAGCCCCGTTCACTGCTCTACATCAGTGGCGTGACTAAAGGCTCCCAGTGCTCCAACCCGTCAGCTCAGGGTGTCTTCTGTTTTCTGGGTGTGTGAGCAAAGTCCAGCATCCTACTTGTTACTGACAGTGTCGCCTTCTAGGTGAAACAGCATCTGGAAGCTGTGTTCTCCAAAAGAAACAGTTCCAACAAGATGACTGTTTCTATGGTCCTAGGACTCCACCCATGGACGGCCAACATCAGTGACCCTCAGTACCTTGCAGCCAAAAGAGCCATCAAAACAGGTGGGCCTTACAGATATTTTGATTCACCTGTTTGTAGCAGGACCAAGACACCTTTGTCTTTTTTGCCCAAGGTGCATTGTCTGCAGTTCTCTAAAGCAGCAGAAGCAGTAGAATGAGTCTAGATTCAAAGGGGGCTTATTTGGCTGCCTTTCATGACACCGTCCAGGCATCCCAACAACAGTTGCCTCACGTTGGAGAGGTCAAGAATCCAGTAGCTGTTTAGTCCCTGAGACTGGGTATTAACCTGGTGCTAAAGGCTTGGAACGAGGATTACTAGTCTTCAGTCCACATTGGAAGTCCAAAGGGGCTGGGTTCTGATATCAGCAAAGGAAAGTCAAAACAACAGCATTGATGAACTTGCCAGCAGGAAGGAAGTCAAGCAGGCAAAAAGGAAAAAGAGAAAAGAAAAGAAAGAAGCTTCCTGTTTCTGTCTCCTTCATCCAAGCCAGGCTGCCAACACTTGACCTGACACTTCAAAGGAGTAATGCCCCGTGGCTTCCCTTTTAGTTGATTCCAGATCCAGTCAGGCTGACACAGCTTTGGGTGCGCAGGACGCTTGTTACCTGGTACTTCCTGTCATCAGCACAGCAGCCTTCCCCCGTTTACAGAGGAAATGAAGGCTTACAGAGATGAAGAGATTTGTGAAAGAGAACTGTGTCAGTTATTATTATTTTTATCACCATGAAGAGCACCTGGAAAAAACAACTCGAGAAGGAATGGATTTGCTTTGTCTCATAGTTTCAGAGGGTTTAGCCCATCAGAGTAGGGGATGTAAGATAAGAACGTTCAGCTTGTCTAATGCTAGTGAAAGGAGGAATTGCAGCAGAAGGCAGGCCACAGGACATCTTCACAGTGGATGTAAGAGGCCATGCTCCTCCAAGGTTAAATATAATAGTTAACAATTGCTGATGCGAGGAGAGATTTTTTTTTGGTGGTATAGCTGCCTGCAAGTTGTCCGTGCTCTTGCAACTAACACCAACTGAACTCATTTGGACGCCAAGCTAGATTTGGGGGGGGAATTGTTTTTCTTTGGTGTTTTGGTGCCTTGATTGGAGAGAGTAAATGTTCTTTTCCCCTCTTCCCAGGAAAAGTCTTATAACATTAGTAGCTAAAATGTACTACTGTTAAGCCAAGCAGTGGTAGTGTGCGCCTTTAATCCCAGCACTTGAGAGGCAGAGGCAGGAGGATACCTGTGAGTGCAAGTCCAGTCTGGTCTTCAGAGCTAGTTCCAGTGTTGTAGTTGGAGTGGCAGGCTGCGTCCCCCGGCATCCGGCCGCCCCCACGGCTAGCTTTACCCGAAATAATTACATGGAAACTGTATTCTTTTAAACACCGCTTGGCCCATTTCTATCTAGCCTCTTCTAGGCTGGCTCTCGCATCTGGACTAGCCCATTTCTTATAATCTGTGTAGCCCACGAGCTGGCTTACCAGGAATGATCTTAACCTGCATCTGCCTGGAGTGGGAGAATCATGGCGACTCTTTGACTCAGCTTCTTTCTCCCAGCCTTCTGTTCTGTTTACTCCTCCCACCTATGTTTTAACCCATGAGGGCCAAGCAGTTTCTTTATTGCTTAACCAATGAAATCAACAGATATATATATGACACTCCCACATCATTCCAGGACAGCCAAAGCTACACAAAGAAACCCTGTATTGGAAATAAAAACATTATATCTATCTATCTATCTATCTATCTATCCATCCATCTATACACATGCATACATACACACACATATACAGCACTGTTAATTTCTGATTCTTGACTATTATGCAATAATCACATAAGATGTTTACATGGACAAGAGCGGAGTTAGTGCTTATAGGAATGCCATGCATGTTATCTTTACATTTACCCTAAATTCTAAAATTTTCACCTTGGTTCAAAGTTAAAAGTTTAAGCCAAGTATGATCACACACACTTTTAAGTCCATCGCCTGGGAGGCAGGGGTGGGTTTGAGTTTGACAGAAGTCTGGACTAGATCAGGAATTCTATGCCAGCTTGGACTACATGACAAGATTCCCAAGACAGAAAAGCACACGTTACAACACTTGAGATTAGTGATAGATAGTCTTCTTATGATTTATTCTACTGCTTCTTGTTTCTGTATTTCAGTGTTTGGAGTAGATCCTGATATGATCCAGGATGGGTCAACCATTCCGATTGCTAAACTCTTCCAGACTATTACACAAAAGAGTGTAATGATGCTCCCGCTGGGGGCTGTGGATGATGGGGAGCACTCCCAGAACGAGAAGATCAACAGGTGGGCTGACCCTGTGAAGGTGGGGAGTTCCACGTGGGTTTGTCCACTAGTCTTGTGTGAGCATGGACAATAACAGACCTGGTATCTTAAAGACTTGATGCTTATCTCCCCACGGTTCCCTAGGTTGGGAACATTAGGTGAAGCCTGGTGACTTAGTTGGGGCTTCTATTACTGTGAAGAGACACCATGAGCACCACAACTTTTATAAAGAAAAACATTTAATTGGGGCTTTCTTAGCCAGGCGGTGGTGGCGCACACCTTTAATCCCAGCACTCGGGAGGCAGAGGCAGGCAGATCTCTGTGAGTTCAAGGTCAGCCTGGTCTGTAAGAGCTAGTTCCAGGACAGGCTCCAAAGCTACAGAGAAGCCCGGTCTTGAAAAACAAACAAACAAACAAAAAATTGGGTCTGTCTTACAGTTTCCGAGATTTAGTCCATTATCATCATGGATGGAACATGAAAGTGTGTAGGCAGACATGTGTTGGAGGAGGAGCTGAGATCTGTATCTTAATCTGCAGGCAATGGAAAGTGAACTGTGTCACTGGGTGTAGCTTGAGCATGGGAGACCTCAAAGCCCACCCTCACAGTGACACACTGCCTCCAACAAGGCCACACCCACTCCACCAAAGCCACACCTCCTGACAGAGCCACTCCTTTGGGGGCCATTTTCTTTCAAACCACCACACTTGGTCTCAGACTACTGCTTTCTTTGTGTTTCCTCCTGTGGCAGAACTGGAGCCAACGAGGAGAGAGAAGTAGTGAGGGGGAGGAAGAGACTGGTCCTGCCTGCAGGCACGCGAGGGGCTCTGCTGTGACTTCCCTATAAACTCACAGCACCGGGGGATTAGGGCACATCCTCTGATATTGTATAACTTTAGTCACCTGGAAGGTCCCTCCAGGGTTGGCTCATAGCGGGTTAAGCCTTCAACGTATGGTTTTGGAGGCTGTGACATTTGGTGTCTAACAAAGGCTATTTAGGAGTGTCTGATATGAACATATTGACAGATTATAGAAACATCCAAATGAGTGAGAAAGAAAAATGTTTGATTTTTTTTTCAATCCCTGTCATGTCGAAAATAAGAGGCCAAAGAAACTCTGAGAAACCAAAGAAAGCCATGTCGGACAGTGTTCTCAGGAATCCTAGCACCCAAAGAGGCCAAGGAGGGAGATAAAGATAATTCATGGACATTTTTGTGGTTGAGTCCAAAATTATTTGCCTCATTGCCTTCCTCCTCCTCTCCCTCCTCCTTTTCTTCTGCTTGCTGTCCTAAGACAGAGTCTTTCTTGTTCTGCACCCTGGCTAGCCTGGAAAGCTGTATGTAGACCAGTCTCATAGAGGTTCAGCAATCCTCTTGCCTCTGCTTTCCAAATGCTGGGATGATAGGTGTGTAAAACTACACCTGGTTATCATATTTTCTTAATAATTCTGCTTTTGGATTTATCATGTGACTTTGATCCTAGGATCTCCAAAGCATGCTAAATACTAAATGTGAATGCTAAATACAGAAACAATCTAAATACTTTAGATTGACTGGATTTATAATACATACAATTTTCCTGTGGACATGGTTGGATGCTTTTCCTTCTTCATTGAGTGGGAATGTGTTTTCTTGTTTTTGTTTTTATTAGGTGGAACTACATACAGGGGTCCAAATTATTTGCCACCTTTTTCCTGGAGCTGTCAAAGCAGCACTCGTGACAACATGCACCTTCTGGTGTCACTGGCCCACTGACAGATCTTCCCACTCAGACCCTGGACAAAGCTGGAGTTGGAAAAATTCAGAAAATGTGAATCCAGTACAGTATTTGTTCCTTCCCATTTAAAATGTCTTGGGACATTGGGACCAGTAATAAAACATTGGAAAGGTACAGACATTGATATGATTTAACCTTCCCTCTCTCACTTACCTTCCCAAAGTCAGGGCAACTTGGACCTTCTCTCCCCCCAAATCCAGTGTGACAGGCTGGGACTGGACTCAGCACCACCTTGGAGGACAAGTGGGACACCTCTTTAGCCAATTAGATTCTTGCTTGCAGTTCTCTTGGCTCAGTCTTCCGGTTTGCTCGGCAGGCCCTGCACAACTGTGGTGCCCAATCTTCTACCCAAGATCTCAGGGCTTGAATCACATTTGCCTCTGTTCCCTTAATAAGGAAAGTAGTAGTTTCTGCTACTAGCTACAGTGATTCCTCTGTGGATTCATTTTTAGGGGAATTACCAGGGCATGCCACTGTATTAACTTCCTGTCTCCCCTTTCTTTTGTTTTCCTCCAGTTTCCTGAACATGCTGAAACTGAAACGATCAATATTCATACCCATATATGATTTGGAATCTTTGTGCAAAGATGAGTTTTTCTTTAATTCCAAACTTCTTCCCCTTTGCCATGATGGATGACACTTGCTCAGTTCTTCTTCCTCCTCCATCTTCTGACCCCATCAATAAAGTCTCACTCCCTGCACATACCATTCTACCAGCAGATTTCACCCAGATAGCATTTCTCTTACCCCATTGAAATTTTACTCAATGATTATATCTGAATTGCTCAAAGCTTTTAATAGCACCAGTGTTAGATGGAAAACTAATCAACCCTGACATCAGCAAGACAGTCTCAATTTAAAGCCCTTGGCTAAATTGCATTTTTAAAATCATTTTAGTACCATCTTGTTTGTCTTGATTGGATTTGATAGTGTAAACACTACAAAAAGTTAATTTTTTTTCAGTTCAGTATATATAAATAAACCAGTCTTTATGAATTCATTATTTATATCATTTTAATAGGAAATAATTTGAAGGCTTATTTTTTAAATGCTTCATCTTTTTTTCATCTGCTTGTTATTGAAATGCCACTTTTCAAATTTGCTGAATCAGTCGACATGGCTGAGAAGATGACTCACTAGGTAACATGCCCGCTGCATGAGCGTAGCGCCCTGGGCTTGGCTTTCCCACACCCACAACATAGATAGGTGCAGTGGCCAACATTTGTAACTCCAGCACTGGAGGAGACAAACACTCAGATTCCAGGAGCTCACTGCCAGCTAGTCTCGCCAGTCAGTGAGCTCTAGGTTTAGTGAGAGACGAAACAAAAATATATTCATTTAATTTCCTCCCTGCAGATTCACAGTGGGGGATATGGTAGCATGTATGGTGCAGGCATGGTGCTGAAGAAGGAACTGAGAGCTAAGTCTAATCTGCAGACAGGCAGAAAGAGATGGGGGCTGGTATGGACTTTTGAAACCTCAAGCCCCACCTCCAGTGACACTCCTCCTCCGACGAGGCCACACCTCCTAATCCTTCCAAACAGTTCTTCAACTGGGATCAATCATGCGAATATATGAGCCTAGGGAGGCCATTCTCACCCAAACCACCACAATATCCATCAGGTACGGCCTGACTGTATCATGAGAGGGCAACAAACCATGCTTAGCTGGTAGATGAAGTATGTTAATGTCTCTGTATTGTGACGTCTAGGGCTCTGAGTACCAACTGGGCACTGACGCTCTGGAGGAAAGTAAGAACTTGGAATGTTTGGGTTTTATACTCACACTGACCCTGGGGGCTGGATAGTGCTCTTCCCCCCATTATTTTTCAAATAACAGCTCAGTGGGTGTTTGCACATGAACGCCACTGCACGCCAACTCGTGGGAGTCAGCTCTTTCCATCTATGTGGATTTGGGGGGGTCAAACTCAGGTCATCAGGCTTGGCAGAGAGCATTTTTACCTGCTGAGCCATCATCGGTCCAGTTGTCATTGTGTGTTTATCTCTACATATATATGTGTGCACATCATCGGTCCAGTTGTAATTGTGTGTTTATCTCTACATACATATGTGTGCACATCATTGGTCCAGTTGTCATTGTGTGTTTATCTCTACACACATATGTGTGCACATCATCGTTCCAGTTGTCATTGTGTGTTTATCTCTACACACATATGTGTGCACATCATTGGTCCAGTTGTCATTGTGTGTTTATCTCTACACACATATGTGTGCACATCATTGGTCCAGTTGTCATTGTGTGTTTATCTCTACACACATATGTGTGCACATCATCGGTCCAGTTGTCATTGTGTGTTTATCTCTACACACATATGTGAGCACATCTATGTGCATTCTTGCACAGGTCAGAGGTTGATGTGGGGGTTTTCTTCCTGAATTGTTCTCTACTT